>NC_080379.1:67039559-67658340 GCF_014773155.1 Arachis stenosperma
ATTGCAATCTCAACTCTTTATCACAACTTCGCACAACTAACCAGTAAGTGCACTGGGTCGTCCAAGTAATAAACCTTACGCGAGTAAGGGTCGATCCCACGGAGATTGTTGGTACGAAGCAAGCTATGGTCACCTTGTAAATCTTAGTCAGGCAGATTCAAATGGTTATGAATGATATATGAATAAAGCATAAAGATAGAGATACTTATGTAATTCATTGGTGAGAATTAGATAAGCGAATGGAGATGCTTGTCCCTTCCGTCTCTCTGCTTTCCTACTGTCTTCATCCAATCCTTCTTACTCCTTTCCATGGCAAGTTGTATGTTGGGTATCACCGTTGTCAGTGGCTACAATCCCGTCCTCTCAGTGAAAATGTTCAACGCACCCTGTCACGGCACGGCTAATCATCTGTCGGTTCTAAATCAGGTTGGAATAGAATCCATTGATTCTTTTGCGTCTGTCACTAACGCCCAGCCTTCAGGAGTTTGAAGCTCGTCACAGTCATTCAATCATTGAATCCTACTCAGAATACCACAGACAAGGTTTAGACCTTCCGAATTCTCTTGAATGCCGCCATCAATTCTAGCTTATACCACGAAGATTCCGATTAAGGAATCCAAGATCACTGGATTCTATTCCGACATGATCGAGAACCGACAGCTGATTAGCTGTGCTGTGATAAAGCGCGTTAAACATTTTCACTGAGAGGACAGGACTGTAGCCATTGACAACGGTGATGCCCAACATACAGCTTGCCATGGAAAGGAGTAAGAAGGATTGGATGAAGACAGTAGGAAAGCAGAAAGACGGAAGGGATAAAGCATCTCCATACGCTTATCTGAAATTCTCACCAATGAATTACATAAGTATCTCTATCCTTATTTTATGTTTTATTCTTCTTTTAATTATTAATCCTCCATAACCATTTGAATCCGCCTGACTGAGATTTACAAGATGACCATAGCTTGCTTCATACAAACAATCTCTGTGGGATCGACCCTTACTCGCGTAAGGTTTATTACTTGGACGACCCAGTGCACTTGCTGGTTAGTTGTGCGAAGTTGTGATAAAGAGTTGAGATTGCAATTGAGCGAACCATGTTGATGGCGCCATTGATGATCACAATTTCATGCACCAAGTTTTTGACGCCGTTGCCGGGGATTGTTCGAGTTTGGACAACTGACGGTTCATCTTGTTGCTTAGATTAGGTAATTTTATTTTATGTTTAAGCTTTTTACTTTTCGAAAATTTTTCAAAAATACAAAAAAATTTATAAAATCTTAAAATAAAAAAAATGTTTTATCTTTCTTGTTTGAGTCTAGTGTTTTATTTTCAAGTTGTTCTTAATGATTTCCTTGTTCTGATCTTTAAATTCTCTTGTCTTGAGTGTTTTGTTGTTTCTCATATGCATTCTCAATTTGTTAGTGTCAATAGTATACAAACTTCTAAGTTTGGTGTCTTGCATGCATTGTTTATTTGATCTTAGTTTCATTTTGATTATTCCTCATCATTAAAAATTCAAATAATTTTTAATTTGTGTCTTTTCAAGTCAATAATACAGAGAATTGAAGATTCAGAACATATAGCAGAGGAATTACACAGAAAAAGCTGGGCGTTCAAAACGCCCAGTAAGGAAGGAAAACTGGCGTTTAAACGCCAGCCAGGGTACCTGGCTGGGCGTTTAACGCCCAAAGGGGTAGCATTTTGGGCGTTAAACGCCAGAATGGATACCATTCTGGGCGTTTAACGCCAGGATGGCACAAGATGGAAGATTTTGTTTTTAATTCAAATTTTTTTCAAGCTTTCATAATTTTTCAAAATCAAATCTTTTTCAAATAATATCTTTTCAATCATATATTTTCAAAATCAATTTCTTTCCATTTTTCAAAAATACTTGCTAACAATTAATTATTTGATTCAAACATTTCAAGTATGTTGCCTTTTCTGTTGAGAAAGGTTTAATGTCTGAATCATATCTTTTAAAATTTCTTGTTAGCTAAGTCATTAATTTTAAAAATCAAATCTTTTTAAACCGTTTTTCAATCATATCTTTTCAATCATATCCTCTTAATCACATCTTTTTCAAAATAATTTTCAATCAGATCTTTTTGATTTCTAATTTCAAAAATCACTTTATTTCTTTCCCAACTTTAATTTTCGAAAATCATTCTTCAGTTTTTCAAAATTTCTTCAAAATCTTTTACTTTAATTTCAAAAATTCTTCCCCTCTTCTCACATCCTTCTATTTATGGACTAATACTCCTCCTCAATGCACAATTCGAACTCTATCCCTCTTGATAAGTTCGAATTCTTCTACCTCCTCCTTTTATTCTTCTTTTCCTCTGACACCTCAAGGAATCTCTATACTGTGACATAGAGGATTCCATACTTTATTGTTCTCTTCTCTTTCATATGAGCAGGAGCAAAGACAAAAGCATTCTTGTTGAGGCTGATCCTGAACCTGAAAGGACCTTGAAGCGAAAGCTAAAAAAAGCTAAAGCACAACTCTCTCGAGAGGACCTAACAGAACTCTTCAAACAAGAAGAAGACATGGCAGCCGAAAATAACAACAATGCCAACAATGCAAGGAAGGTGCTGGGTGTCTTTACTGCACCTACTCCCAACTTCTATGGGAGAAGCATCTCTATCCCTGCCATTGGAGCAAACAACTTTGAGCTTAAGCCTCAATTAGTTTCTCTAATATAACAGAATTGCAAGTTCCATGGACTTCCATTGGAAGATCCTCATCATTTTTTAGCTGAATTCTTGCAAATCTATGACACTGTCAAGACCAATGGGGTTGACCCTGAGGTCTACAGACTTATGCTATTCCCTTTTGCTGTAAGAGACAGAGCTAGGATATGGTTGGACTCACAACCTAAAGAAAGCCTGAACTCTTGGGAAAAGCTAGTCAATGCCTTCTTGGCAAAGTTCTTTCCACCTCAAAAATTAAGTAAGCTTAGAGTGGAAGTCCAAACCTTCAGACAGAAGAAAGGTGAATCCCTCTATGAAGCTTTGGAAAGATACAAACAATTGATTAGAAAGTGTCCTTCTGACATGCTTTCTGAATGGAGCATCATAGGTATCTTCTATGACGGTCTGTCTGAACTGTCCAAGATGTCATTGGACAGCTCTGCTGGAGGATCTCTTCATCTGAAGAAGACGCCTGGAAAAGCTCAAGAACTCATTGAAATGGTTGCAAATAACCAATTCATGTATACTTCTGAAAGGAATCCTTTGAACAATGGGACGAATCAGAAGAAAGGAGTTCTTGAGATTGATACTCTGAATGCCATATTGGCTCAAAACAAAATATTGACTCAGCAAGTCAATATGATTTCTCAAAGTCTGTTCGGAATGCAAGCTGCACCAGGCAGTACTAAGGATGCTTCATCTAAAGAAGAAACTTATGATCCTGAGAACCCATCAATGGAAGAGATGAATTACATGGGAGAATCCTATGGAAACACCTATAATCCTTCATGGAGAAATCATCCAAATCTCTCATGGAAGGATCAACAGAGACCTCAACAAGGTTTCAACAACAATAATGGTGGAAGAAACAGGTTTAGCAATGGCAAGCCTTTTCCATCATCTTCTCAGCAACAGACAGAGAATTCTAAGCAGAGCCACTCTGACTTATCAACCATGGTCTCTGATCTAATCAAAACCACTCAAGATTTCATGATTGAAACAAGGTCCTCCAATAGAAACTTGGAGGCACAAGTGGGTCAGCTAAGTAAGAAAGTTACTGAACTCCCTCCTAATACTCTTCCAAGCAATACAGAAGAGAATCCAAAAGGAAAGTGTAAGGCCATCAACAAGGCCGAATTTGGAGAGGAGGAAGAGGCAGTGATCGCCACTGAGGAAGACATCAATGGACGTCCACTGGCCTCCAATGAGTTCCCTAATGAGGAACCATGGGAATCTGAGGCTCACACTGAGACCATAGAGATTCCATTAGAATTACTTCTGCCATTCATGAGCTCTGATGAGTATTCTTCCTCTGAAGAGGATGAAGATGTCACTAAAGAGCAAGTTACTAAGTACCTTGGAGCAATCATGAAGCTAAATGACAAGTTATTTGGTAATGAGACTTGGGAGGATGAATCCCCTTTGCTCACCAAAGAACTGGATGACTTGACTAGGCAGAGATTACTTCAAAAGAGACAGGACCCTGGGAAGTTCTCAATACCTTGTACATTAGGCACCATAACCTTCGAGAAGGCTCTGTGTGACCTAGGGTCAAGCATAAACCTTATGCCTCTCTCTGTAATGGAGAAGCTAGGGATCTTTGAGGTACAAGCTGCAAGAATCTCACTAGAGATGGCAGACAATTCAAGAAAACAAGCTTATGGACTTGTAGAGGATGTTCTGGTAAAGATTGAAGACCATTACATCCCTGCTGATTTCATAGTCCTAGAGACTGGGAAGTGCATGGATGAATCCATCATCCTTGGCAGACCCTTCCTAGCCACAGCAAAGGCTATGATTGATGTTGACAGAGGAGAATTGATCATTCAAGTGAATGAGGACTCCCTTGTGTTTAAAGCTCAAGGATATCTCCCTGTAACCATAGAGAGGAAGCATGAAGAGCTTCTCTCAAAACAGAGTCAAACAGAGCCCCCACATTCAAACTCTAAGTTTGGTGTTGGGAGGCCACAACCAAATTCTAAGTTTGGTGTTGAACCCCCACATTCAAACTCTAAGTTTGGTGTTGGGAGGTTCCCATATTGCTCTGAACATCTGTGAGGCTCCATGAGGGCCCACTGTCAAGCTACTGACATTAAAGAAGCGCTTGTTGGGAGGCAACCCAATGTTATATTTATCTATTTTCCATTGTTATTTTATGTTTTCTATAGGTTGACGATCATGTGAAGTCACAAAATCAATTGAAATAGTAAAAACAGAATGAAAAATAGAAAGAAAAATAGCACACCCTGGAGAAAAACTTGCTAGCGTTTAAACACCAGTGAGGACAGCAAAATGGGCGTTTAACGCCCAGACTGGCACCATTCTGGGCGTTTAACACCAGAAAGAGGCACCAGACTAGCGTTTAACGCCAGAAAGGGGCACCAGACTGGTGTTTAACACTAGAAATGGCAGCAGCCTGGCGTTTAACGTCAGGATTGGCGGAAAGGGCATTTTTGCATGCCACTTGGTGCAGGGATGAGCTATCCTTGACACCTCAGGATCTGTGGACCCCACAGGATCCCCACCTACCCCACCTCTCTCTCTATTCTTCACCCATTCACCAATCACCTCAATACCTCTTCCCCAAAAACCCCTCACCAATCAAACCCCCCCCATTCTCTTCACCACTCACATCCATCCTTCATAAAACCCCACCTACCTCACCATTCAAATTCAAACCACTTTCCCTCCAAAACCCACCCATACATGACCGAACCCTACCCCTCTTCCCACCCCTATATAAACCCATCTTCACCCCCTCATTTTCACACATCATACACACTACTTCTCCCCCTTGGCAGAATCACTCCCACTTCTCCATCTCCTCCATTTTTTTCTTCTTCTCCGTCCCTCTTTCCTCTTTTGCTCGAGGACGAGCAAACCTACTAAGTTTGGTGTGGTAAAAGCGTTGCTTTTTGTTTTTTCATAACTATTTATGGCACCTAAGGCTGGAGAAACCTCTAGAAAGAGGAAAGGGAAGGCAAAAGCTTCCACCTCCGAGTCATGGGAGATGGAGAGATTCATCGCAAGGGTGCATCAAGACCGCTTCTATGAAGTTGTGGCCAAGAAGAAGGTGATCCCTGAGGTCCCTTTCAAACTCAAAAAGGGTCAACTTTGATCAAAGGTTGGACCAAGTCCTCATGGATACCACTAAGAAAAGGATGGAGCAAACAAGAAATCCCACTCATGGACATGAGGAAATTCCTCATCATGAAATCCCTGAGATGCCTCAAGGGATGCACTTTCCTCCACAAAACTATTGGGAGCAAATCAACACCTCCCTATGAGAATTGAGTTCCAACATGGGACAACTAAGGGTGGAGCACCAAGAACATTCCATCCTCCTTCATGAAATTAGAGAAGATTAAAGAATCATGAGAGAGGAGCAACAAAAGCAAGGAAGAGACATTGAGGAGCTCAAGCACTCTATAAGATCTTCAAGAGGAAGAACAAGCCGCTATCACTAAGGTGGACCCGTTCTTTAATCTCCTTGTTCTTTATTTTTCTGTTTTTCGAAAATTATGCTTTATGTTTTATTTATGTTTGTGTCTTATGATCATTAGTGTCTTAGTGTCTATGCCTTAAAGTTATGAATGTCCTATGAATCCATCACCTTTCTTAAATGAAAAATGTTTTAATTACAAAAGAACAAGAAGTACATGATTTCGAATTCATCCTTGAAACTGGTTTAGTTGTTTGATGTGGTGACAATACTTTTCGTTTTCTGAAAGTATGCTTGAACAGTGCATATGTCTTTTGAATTTGTTGTTCATAAATGTTAAAATTGTTGGCTCTTGAAAGAATGATGAAAAAGGAGACATGTTACTGAGGATCTGAAAAATCATAAAAATGATTCTTGAAGCAAGAAAAAGCAGTGAATTCAAAAAAAAGCAAGCAGAAAAAGCCAATAGCCCTTTAAACCAAAAGGCAAGGGTAATAGAAAGGATCCAAGGCTTTGAGCATCAGTGGATAGGAGGGCCTACAGGAATAATATCCTGGCCTAAGCAGCTAAACCAAGCTGTCCCTAACCATGTGCTTGTGGCGTGAAGGTGTCAAGTTAAAACTTGAGACTGAGCGGTTAAAGTCGTGATCCAAGGCAAAAAGAGTGTGCATAAGAACCCTGGACACCTCTAATTGGGGACTCTAGCAAAGCTGAGTCACAATCTAAAAAGGTTCACCCAGTTATGTGTCTGTGGCATGTATGTATCCGGTGGTAATACTGGAAAACAGAGTGCTTTGGGCCACGGCCAAGACTCATAAAGTAACTGTGTTCAAGAATCAACATACTTAACTAGGAGAATCAATAACACTATCGGAATTCTGAGTTCCTATAGATGCCAATCATTCTTAACTTCAAAGGATAAAGTGAGATGCCAAAACTGTTCGGAGGCGAAAAGCTACTAGTCCCGCTCATCTAATTGGAGCTAAGTTTCATTGATAATTTAGAGTTGATGAGTGGATAATTTGTACGCTTTTCGGCATTGTTTTTAGTATATTTTTAGTAGATTTAGTTGAGTTCTTAGTATATTTTTATTAGTTTTTAGTTAAAATTCACTTTTCTGGACTTTACTATGAGTTTGTATGTTTTTCTGTGATTTCAGGTATTTTCTGGCTGAAATTGAGGGACCTGAGCAAAAATCTGATTCAGAGACTAAAAAGGACTGCAGATGCTGTTGGATTCTGACCTCCCTGCACTCGAAGTGGATTTTCTGGAGCTACAGAAGCCCAATTGGCGCGCTCTCAACGGTGTTGGAAAGTAGACATCCTGGGCTTTCCAGCAATATATGATAGTCCATACTTTGCCCAAGATTTGATGGCCCAAACCGGCATTCAAAGTCACCTTCAGATCTCCCAGCGTTAAACGCCGGAACTGGCACCTAAATGGGAGTTAAACGCCCAAACTGGCATAAAAGCTGGCGTTTAACTCCAAGAAGAGTCTCTACACGAAAATGCTTCATTGCTCAGCCCAAGCACACACCAAGTGGGCCCGAAAGTGGATTTTTATGTCATTTACTCATCTCTGTAAACCTTAGGCTACTAGTTCTCTATAAGTAGGACCTTTTACTATTGTATTTAGATATCTTGGTAGCTATCTTTGTTCTTATGCTATCTTAGATCATTGGGAGGCTGGCCTCACGGCCATGCCTAGACCTTGTTCTTATGTATTTTCAACGGTGGAGTTTCTACACACCATAGATTAAGGTGTGGAGCTCTGCTGTACCTCGAGTATTAATGCAATTACTATTGTTCTTCTATTCAATTCCGCTTGTTCTTTGTCCAAGATATCACTTGTTCTTCAACTTGATGAATGTGATGATCCGTGACACTCATCATCATTCTCACCTATGAACGTGTGACTGACAACCACCTCCGTTCTACCTTAGATTGGGTGAATATCTCTTGGATTCCTGATACACGATGCATGGTTGATCGCCTGACAACCGAGTGCTCGCCTGACAAACGAGCCAGCCATTCCGTGAAATCAGAGTCTTCGTGGTATAGGCAAGAACTGATGGCGGCATTCAAGAGAATCCGGAAGGTCTAACCTTGTCTGTGGTATTCTGAGTAGGATTCAATGATTGAATGACTGTGACGTGCTTCAAACTCCTGAGGGCGGGGCGTTAGTGACAGACGCAAAAGAATCAATGGATTCTATTCTGGCCTGATTGAGAACCGACAGATGGATAGCCGTGCCGTGACAGGGTGCGTTGAACATTTCCACTGAGAGGATGGGAGGTAGCCACTGACAACGGTGAAACCCTTGCATAAGCTTGCCATGGAAAGGAGTAAGAAGGATTGGATGAAGACAGTAGGAAAGCAGAGAGACGGAAGGGAAAGCATCTTCATATGCTTATCCGAAGCTCTCACCAATGATATACATAAGTATCTCTATCTTTATCTTTATGTTTTATTCATTCATCATCCATACCCATTTGAGTCTGCCTGACTAAGATTTACAAGGTGACCATAGCTTGCTTCATACCAACAATCTCCGTGGGATCGACCCTTACTCGCGTAAGGTTTATT
Organism: Arachis stenosperma; assembly: GCF_014773155.1. Taxonomy (NCBI): domain Eukaryota; kingdom Viridiplantae; phylum Streptophyta; class Magnoliopsida; order Fabales; family Fabaceae; genus Arachis; species Arachis stenosperma. The sequence continues at coordinate 67,048,281 of NC_080379.1, forward strand.
ACTTGGACGACCCAGTGCACTTGCTGGTTAGTTGTGCGGAGTTGTGTTTATGCCATGGTATCCAGCACCAAGTCTTTGGAGCCATTACTAGGGATTATTTGAGTTGTAGTGATCACAATTTCGTGCACCAAGAGTTCATAGTATATTCTCTTCTTTTTATCCTATTTGATTTTTAGTTGCTTGGGGACAAGCAACAATTTAAGTTTGGTGTTGTGATGAGCGGATAATTTATACGCTTTTTGGCATTGATTTTAGTATGTTTTTAGTATGTTTTAGTTAGTTTTTATTATATTTTTATTAGTTTTTATTTAAAATTCAATTTTCTGGATTTTACTATGAGTTTGTGTATTTTTCTGTGATTTCAGGTATTTTCTGGCTGAAATTGAGGGACCTGAGCAAAAATCTGATTCAGAGGCGGAAAAAGGACTGCAGATGCTGTTGGATTCTGACCACCCTGCATTTGAAGTAAATTTTCTGGAGCTACAGAAACCCAATTGGCGCGCTTTTAATTGCGTTGGAAAGTAGACATCCAGGGCTTTCCAGAAATATATAATAGTTCATACTTTGCCCAAGATTTGATGGCCCGAACCGGCATTCCAAATCAGCTCAAGAATTCATGGCGTTTAACGCCGGAACTGGCACAGAAGTGGGAGTTAAACGCCCAAACTGGCACAAAAGCTGGCGTTTAACTCCAAGAAAAGTATCTACACATAGAAGCTTCAATGCTCAGCCCAAGCACACACCAAGTGGGCCCGGAAGTGGATTTTTATGTCATTTACTCATTTCTGTAAACCCTAAGCTACTAGTTCTCTATAAATAAGACCTTTTGCTATTGTATTTTCATCTTGGTTCTTCTAGTTCCCTCTCTGGGGCCAAAGCCAATGATCACCATTATCACTTATGTATTTTCAACGGTGGAGTTTCTACACACGATAGATTAAGGTGTGGAGCTCTGCTGTACCTCGAGTATTAATGCAATTACTATTGTTCTTCTATTCAATTCAGCTTATTGTTGTTCTAAGATATTCATTCGCACCCAAGAACATGATGAATGTGATGATTATATGACGCTCATCATCATTCTCACTTATGAACGCGTGCCTGACAACCACTTCCGTTCTACAAGCAAACAAGGCTTGAATGTTTATCTCTTAGATTCCTTAATCAGAATCATCGTTGTATAAGCTAGAATTGATGGCGGCATTCTTGAGAATCCGTAAAGTCTAAATCTTGTCTGTGGTATTCTGAGTAGGATTCAAGGATTGAATGACTGTGACGAGCTTCAAACTCGCGATTGTGGGGCGTTAGTGACAGACGCAAAAGAATCATTGGATTCTATTCCGACATGATCGAGAACCGACAGCTGATTAGCCGTGCTGTGATAGAGCGCGTTGAACATTTTCACTGAGAGGACGGGACTGTAGCCATTGACAACGGTGATTCCCAACATATAGCTTGCCATGGAAAGGAGTAAGAAGGATTGGACGAACACAGTAGGAAAGCAGAGAGACGGAAGGGACAAAGCATCTCCATATGCTTATCTGAAATTCTCACCAATGAATTACATAAGTATCTCTATCTTTATTTTATGTTTTATTCATCTTTTAATTATTAATCCTCATAACCATTTGAATCTGCCTGACTGAGATTTACAAGATGACCATAGCTTGCTTCATACCAACAACCTCCGTGGGATCGACCCTTACTCGCGTAAGGTTTATTACTTGGACGACCCAGTGCACTTGCTGGTTAGTTGTGCGAAGTTGTGATAAAGAGTTGAGATTGCAATTGAGCGTACCATGTTGATGGCGCCATTGATGATCACAATTTTGTGCACCAATACCCCTTTGAATCACAGCACTGCTATCTTCAGTGAGCATAATGGTTTTCTTCTCATGCCAACTTCTCTTTTTATTGATAATCACTTTCAAGAACTTTGCATATAGAGGCATTTGCTCTAATGCTTCAGCCAGGGGGATATTAATCTACAACTTCTTGAAGACTTCAAGGAATTTGGTAAAGTGTCGATCCTTGATTTCCTTGTTAAACCTTTGAGGATATGGCAAGGGAGGTGTGAAAGTCTTCTCCAGCTGCTTCTGTTCTTGAGATGGTTCTTCCATCATTTGCTTCCCTTTCCTAGAATCTTGTGGCTGCTCATCCTTCTCTTTAAGCTTCTCTTGAGCTTGCTTGCTTACTGTTACCTCTTCTTCATTGCTGGCTTCCTCTTTCTCAGTTGGCCTCTGGTCATTCTTTATAGGCTTCTTGTTGGCTTCTTTGTTATTCACTAAGGTCTTTCCACTCCTTAATTGAATATCTTTGCATTCTTCTTTGGGATTCGGAATGGTATCATTTGGGAGTGAGCTTGTTGTCCTTTCAATCACAGCTTGCTTGGATAATTGTCCAATCTGCCTTTCTAAGTTTCTCATTAAAGCTTCATGATTCTTGCTTGTTAGTTCCTGCTACTTCATCATCTTTTCCATCAGTATCTCCAAGTTGGAGATCCTTTGAGTATCTTGTGGTATCTGTGGCTGATTGTGAGATGTTGAGGGTGAATGATAATTGTTTTGGTTAGTGGCTGGATTATTAGGTGGATAATAGTTGAAATTGGTATGATTGTTTTAGGTTTTTCTATATGGATTGGGGTTAGTATTTTGCAGGTTGTTGTTGTTTGTGTTTCTTGAGTTGTTGTGGTTTGAATTTATTTTCCATGGATGCTGGTTTTGATTGTGGTTATCTCCCTATCTGAGATTTAGGCGGTTCTTCCAGGAGGGGTTGAAGGTATCACCATAAGCTTCATTTGATCCAGAACCTTGGTTGTGCATATAGTGAACTTGTTCTTACTGTTGATCCTCTTGGTTTTCTTCATTTAATCTCCACCCAGTTGGTGGTTGACTGGTGACATTCACTGATGCAACTTGTAAACTGTCGATTCTCTTAGCCATTTGCTCGAATTATTGCTAGATTTATTGCTGCATCACCTTGTTTTGCGCTAAGATAGTATCCACACCTTCCAACTCCAGGACTCCTTTCCTTTGGGCTGGTTGACGTTGCCTTTGATGAGCAAAGAAATATTGATTGTTTGTGGTGCACGAAATTGTGATCACTACAACTCAAATAATCCCTAGTAATGGCTCCAAAGACTTGGTGCTCAATACCATGGCATAAACACAACTTCGCACAACTAACCAGCAAGTGCACTGGGTCGTCCAAGTAATAAACCTTACGCGAGTAAGGGTCGATCCCACGGAGATTGTTGGTATGAAGCAAGCTAAGGTCACCTTGTAAATCTTAGTCAGGCAGACTCAAATGGGTATAGATGATGAATAAAACATAAAGATAAAGATAGAGATACTTATGTAATTCATTGGTAGGAATTTCAGATAAGCGTATGAAGATGCTTGGTCCCTTCCGTCTCTCTGCTTTCCTACTGTCTTCATCCAATCCTTCTTACTCCTTTCCATGGCAAGCTTATGCAAGGGTTTCACCGTTGTCAGTGGCTACCTCCCATCCTCTCAGTGGAAATGTTCAACGCACCCTGTCACGGCACGGCTATCCATCTGTCGGTTCTTGATCAGGCCGGAATAGAATCCAGTGATTCTTTTGCGTCTGTCACTAACGCCCCGCCCTCAGGAGTTTGAAGCACGTCACAGTCATTCAATCATTGAATTCTACTTAGAATACCACAGACAAGGTTAGACCTTCCGGATTCTCTTGAATGCCGCCATCAGTTCTTGCCTATACCACGAAGACTCTGATCTCACGGAATGGTTGGCTCGTTTGTCAGGCGAGCACTCGGTTGTCAGGCGATCAACCATGCATCGTGTATCAGGAATCCAAGAGATATTCACCCAATCTAAGGTAGAACGGAGGTGGTTGTCAGTCACACGTTTATAGGTGAGAATGATGATGAGTGTCACGGATCATCACATTCATCAAGTTGAAGAACAAGTGATATCTTGGACAAAGAACAAGCGGAATTGAATAGAAGAACAATAGTAATTACATTAATACTCGAGGTACAGCAGAGCTCCACACCTTAATCTATGGTGTGTAGAAACTCCACCGTTGAAAATACATAAGAACAAGGTCTAGGCATGGCCGTGAGGCCAGCCTCCCAATGATCTAAGATAGCATAAGAACAAAGATAGCTACCAAGATATCTAAATACAATAGTAAAAGGTCCTACTTATAGAGAACTAGTAGCCTAAGGTTTACAGAGATGAGTAAATGACATAAAAATCCACTTCCGGGCCCACTTGGTGTGTGCTTGGGCTGAGCAATGAAGCATTTTCGTGTAGAGACTCTTCTTGGAGTTAAACGCCAGCTTTTATGCCAGTTTGGGCGTTTAACTCCCATTTAGGTGCCAGTTCCGGCGTTTAACGCTGGGAAATCTGAAGGTGACTTTGAACGCCGGTTTGGGCCATCAAATCTTGGGCAGAGTATGGACTATTATATATTGCTGGAAAGCCCAGGATGTCTACTTTCCAACGCCGTTGAGAGCGCGCCAATTGGGCTTCTGTAGCTCCAGAAAATCTACTTCGAGTGCAGGGAGGTCAGAATCCAACAGCATCTGCACTCATTTTCAGTCTCTGAATCAGATTTTTGCTCAGGTCCCTCAATTTCAGCCAGAAAATACCTGAAATCACAGAAAAACACACAAACTCATAGTAAAGCCCAGAAAAGTGAATTTTGATGCTACGATTTTAGGAAATTGCACGATCGGCAAAAATTCCTTCCGGCAAGTGCACCGGTTATCGTCAAGTAAAAACTCACAATAGAGTGAGGTCGAATCCCACAAGGATTGGTTGAGTGAGCAATTCGGATTAGAAGTGTGTTCTAGTTGAGCGGAATCAAGATTTAGATGAGAATTGCGGAATGTAAAATTGGCGGGAAACGTAAATGGCAAGAAATTGAAATTGTGGAATCTTAAATTGCATGAATTAAAGAGCGAGAAGCTAAATTGCTGAAATTAAAAAGGGATCGGGGTGATTGCATGAATTTAATTGCAGAATGTAAAGAGAAAGTGGTAGATCAGAAATGGGCAATTCATTGGGTTTCAGGAGATATTGAGATCTCCGAATCAAAACATTTTTATCCCTTCCTCAACCAATGCATTCATTGAATTTTGCTTGGCAATCTTATATGATTGGATCCCAATCCCTTGGCTCACCAATTCTCTCTAAAAACAAACAAATTCCCAATCCCTTGGTTTAAATGTTCATAAGAAGAGATGATGCTCGATCACTGATTATACCACACAGTTTCATGAACCACGATTTGGTAGGATTACATGTCACAATATCCATCCAAACCCCAATCCAATTCACTGTGAGAAAGCTTCTCTAGCATGAATCCTCCACTCCTTTCCCAAGGTTCCGAAGGATTCCAATTATGGATAGTTTCTTTTCCAAGACAACTAACCAATGGAATTAGATCGATAAGCTTTCTAACAAAATTCAAGAGAAAAGATTGAAGAAGAAGATAAAAACTATTATTGATTCATTGAATTACAATAGAGCTCCCTAACCCAATGAAAGGGGTTTAGTGAGTCATAGCTCTGAATTCAATTACAAAAAGTATGAAAACTCGAAAAATGATCCAAAGTCCCTTTACTAACTTAAATTCTATCCTATTTATACACTTTCTAAATTGAGCTTCTGTTGTGTTTCTTGGGCTTTGAGGCCTTTCCCTGATTTCCTTTTGCTTTGGGTTTATGATCCATAATCCTGATGAGGCTGCTGATCCAATTCTGTAACATTCATTGAGCCAACTTAGTGATAATCAAGTAATGACACATGACTTAACAAATTGAAATTCCAGACTCATCAATTCTTCAGGCCCAATCCCATAAACCATGATATTCAATTGGGTTTCATACCAGAGTACGTTTAAGTTAATGTTTGTGCTCAAATGCTAACTTAAACTGCAATATCTTTGGCCCAGAAACCTTTTCAAATAGTGGCGTTTAAGTTGCAGTTTAAGCTTAAACTGCAACTTAAACGCCAGACACTTCTAGTGATGCCTTTTGTGGAAGCACGTTTAAGTTCCAGTTTAAGCTTAAACTGGAACTTAAACGTTGGACACTCCTGGAGGTGGTATAACTCAAGCACGTTTAAGCTTCAGTTTAAGGTTAAACTGAAGCTTAAACGTGGAAATGGAAGAAAGCAACCCTGGAGTGTGGAATGGTCGAACACGTTTAAGCTTCAGTTTAAGGTTAAACTGAAGCTTAAACGTGGAAATGAAGAAAGCAACCCTGGAGGAGAATTTTGGTCGAACACATTTAAGCTCCAGTTTAAGGTTAAACTGGAGCTTAAACGTGGAAATGGCTCCCTGGTGCATTTCTCATTTCTGGCGTTTAACTTCTAGTTTAAGGTTAAACTGGAGGTTAAACGCCACTTTCAGCTTTTCCTTAGCTTTCATGATTTTGGCGTTTAAGCTCCAGTTTAAGCTTAAACTGGAGCTTAAACGCCACTGATAGTTCCCAGCATTATATGGCTTGGCAGTTTAAGTTCCAGTTTAAGCTTAAACTGGAACTTAAACTCCACATGTGATATTCAAGCTTCCTTTATTGATTTTGTTGCTTCCTTGCCTAGCCTCTTCTTCCTTGAAGTCATCCAAACAACTGCATCAAAGTCTTGCAAAATTTCATGAGAAATCTTCCATTCATAGCATTCAAGTAATATAACTAAAAACTCATGGAATTTGCATCAAAATCATACTGTTTGGATGGTTCATTGCTTTGTTATTCATTTAACCATTCTTGGTTACTTTAAGCTCAAGAAAATGCATAAAACAACTAAAACTAACAGAAAAATGCTAGTGAAACTAGCCTAAGATGCCTTGGCATCACACAACACCAAACTTAATACTTGCTTGTCCCTAAGCAAGTTCTGAGTTATTTGAGAAGAAAGTATGAAACAGAAAGCAATTACATTGGCTATATTAGCAAGCATTTGAAGTTCATCAGAAGGGTTTTATGCAGAAAGTTGCAGCATCACTTTTTCATTCTTATCAGGTAAGATTATCACTTTCTCATTGCATCCATCAAACACTGCTATGGCCTCTTGTTATTCTTATGTCCTTGGGACTTTTCCCTTCTTTGTTTTTCTTTTTCTTAGAGCTCCTTTGCTCCTTGTTTGCTCAGTGTCATGTGTTGCACAAGCCTTTGGCATTTTCTTTTTCTTATCAGTGCACTACACATATCCACTACAGGCATTTTAGTTCACATTTCTTCTTGAGACATTGGTGCCCAGCACCTCTTTGTGTGACTAAATGTTTTGTATTTAGGTTGCTCTTGATAATGGACTTTTGGTTGATAATCCCGGATTAGTTAACCCAAGTTACCAAGTGTTGAAACACTCCTCAGAACCTATTCATCCAAGCATATCCTTAATACATAAATACCACAGGCATTTGTCTCAGAAGTTCAAACCATTGGTGCCTAGCTTATTTTCTCAATTTTTTTTTTGCTTTTTGGTTGCCCTTTTTCAGTGGCTTTTTCTTCTTCTTTTTCTTTCTTTTTCATGGCCAAAGACATTTATTCATCAAGATCCATAGACAGTATTCAAACTTCTACACAAAAATGATAATTCTACACTCAATTTCCAGTGATCTGACTAAACAATCAAGCATGCATACCACCACTTAATTCTACTTGATTTGTCACTAATTGAGCCAAGTTACTTTTGTTCAAACTTTTCTTTTATTTTTGGAAACAGAACAAGCATGGCAAGCATTTGTTTAAGAAGGTGAAGTTATATCCAAACATCTAGACATTCACTTTATTCAAAGCAGTAAACAGACAAACATACTAGAAATTTCACATAAAACTTAAATGACTTAAAATGAAAGAAAGCTCATAAAGACAATTCACAAACTATTATTTGATTATTAAGGAACAAGACCACCTCTCATTTGTTGCTTGGTTCTTCTTGATTCTTGGGGTCCTGCTTCTTCTTGCTTCTTGCCTCTTTTTGACCACTTGTACTTCCTTTGTCTTGTTCATCCATTCTTATCCTTCCTTTTGTACCTGCACAAACAAACAACTTTGCTATCATTTTTTTCGGTCCATGTGAATAATGAATAGTACTTGCACATGTTTTTCCTTCTTTTTGAATTGTAAATCAATGATTGACTTCATGAGCTTATAGCCGTGACCCTTGTATGTATGCACACTTATTACTGGACACCAAACTTAGTGTTTGGTAATGTCTCCTGATGACATGAAATCCATGTTGGTTGTCCTTAATGAATGTGCATAATTCTAATAAATCATAGTCACTTTGGCTCTTTGATCCTAAACAATTTTACTACCTAAAGTAATTGAAATCAAAGTATTAAAACATGCAAATGGTATACTTGTCATGAATTTCTAAATCCAGAGGAACTTCTTGCTTTTCATTAACTGTGTTCAAAGAGGAAGACCAAACTTAATGTTTGGTTGTGCACCTTGAATGAAAGATTGAATACAATTTGAATAAGATTTGGGGTACCTTCAGGCACACCAAACTTAGAGACCAATTGTATTTTACATGCAATGTTTAGTGCACCTTATCAACAGTTGTCCTGAGGATTCAAGTTCATGCATAAGAAACCATGCTTTATTAGATGCAAAGCAAAACAATAAAGAGTAAGGATACTAAAACATGGGTTGCCTCCCATGAAGCGCTTCTTTAACGTCACTAGCTTGACGGTTGTCCCTTGTTAGGGTGGATTGTAGTGCTTGATGTCCTCTCCTCTCACTATGAAAACGTCCCCATTTGATTCCTTCATGATTTCCAAATGTTCCATAGAAAGAACTTTCCTGATTGTGAACACTTGAGGGAGCTGGGAAGGAATGGTTTTGAGGCCAGGTGGGATTGGCAGATAATGACTTGATATCACTTTATCTCCCGGAGAGAAACCTTCAGTGGGAATTTTCTTGTTTCTCCACCCTCTTGGCAATTTCTTTACAATTCTTCCCTCTCTCTTGAGGATTTCTTCATTGACCCTTATGCCAGGAGGATCCTTCTGAGTTGTTTCTATTGATTCTTGTGGCTTTAACTCTTGCAATTCTTGTTCGCCTTCCAAGGACTGTTTCAGAGTTTCAGCTGCTGGGTTGCTTTCCTCCAAACACAGATGGCTACTATCATCCTTAGGCTTTTCAGGTTCTGGTTCAGGCTCAGATGCAGGTTTGAAAACATGGAAAATGAGCTGTTCATCATGTATTCTCAAAATTAGCTCTCCTTGTTCTACATCTATGAGCGCTCTAGCAGTGGCTAGAAATGGCCTTCCCAGAATGATAGGGTGTAGGTAGCTTTCCTCCATGTCCAAAATGACAAAGTCTGTGGGGAAGAAATAATTTCCCACTTTCACCAGCACATTCTCAACTACCCCTTCAGCTTGCTTCTGAGTTTTGTCAGCCAGTTGTATGATTACATCAATGGATCTCACCTCATTCAGTTGTAGCCTCTTCATAAGAGTCAGAGGCATCACATTTATGCTAGCTCCTAGATCACAGAATCCTCTGTCAATTTTTGTTTCCCCTATGATGCAGGGGATATGAAAACTTCCTGGGTCTGTTTTCTTAGAGACTATGTCCTTCTTGATGAGGGCACTGCATTCTTTGTTCATTATTACAGTTTGTCCTCCCTTCAAAACTCTTTTCTTGCTCAGCAATTCCTTCAAATACTTGATATGTGTAGGCATCTGCTGGAGAATCTCAAGAAAGGGAATATTGATATGGAGAGACTTAAATGTCTCTAAAAACCTTGAATATGTTTTCCCTTTTTCACCTCCTCCTAACCTCTGAGAAAATGGTGCTTTTGGTTGGTATGTTTCTAGCATGCCTTTATTTTGCAGTTCCTTGGCTTGCTCAGTTTCACTTTCCTGCTTAGCTTCTTCCACACCTTCCTTCAAGATTTCTGGCTCCTGTTCTGAGGGTCTGATTCCTTCTTCTTCTGAGACTTCCTTCAATATGGTGATGGCCTTGCATTCTTCCCATCTCACTCCCTTTTGTTCCCCTTTAGGATTCTTTTCTGTGTCACTAGGGAACACTGCAGTTGGCTTGGGGGCCTGTTGAGATAGCTCTCCTACTCGAGACTCCATCCTCTTGAGTTTTTCACCATGGTTCCTTAAGGTAGATCTCACATCATCCCTAAAGCTTTTCAACTCACTTATGTCCTGACCCATGTTTACAAGCATTCCTTCTATCCTGTTTAATTGATCTTGAAATTGTTGGTTCGGATTAGGTTGGGCAGGTTAATTATTTTGGCCATGATATGGTGGTTGGGAGTAAGTGTTTTGTGTGGCTTGGTATGATCTTTGGTTGGAGTTTTGGTATGTGGAATTGTTATGTTGGTTGGGGTTGTAATGTTTGTGGTTTTGTGGTTGGGTTTGCTGGTTTCCCCACCCAAAGTTTGGGTGGTTTTTCCAGCCTGGGTTGTAAGTGTTGGAATGTGGATCATATGGTTGCCTTTGTTGATTTCCCACATAGTTGGCCTCTTCCCAATCACCTCCTTCAGTGCTTACTTCCTCTTGATCTTGTGTGTGTATTGCAGCCACTTGATTTGTTTCTAATTTCCTGGTGAGCTCTGCTAGTTGCTTGGCAAACACCTTGTTTTGGGCTAGAATTGTATCAACATGGTTCAGCTCCATGACTCCCTTAGTGTTGTGTCTCTCTGAAGCATAGTAGTACTCATTCTCAGCCACTGTCTCAATCACTTCAATGGCTTCTTCCACAGTCTTTTTCCTGTTCAATGAACCTCCTGATGAATGGTCTACAGCCTTCCTTGATTCATAAGAAAGTCCATCATAGAAAATATGCAATTGCACCCAGTCATGGAACATTTCTGGTGGGCATTTCCTTGTCAAATCCTTGAACCTCTCCCATGCCTCGTAGAGAGTTTCACCATCTTGTTGTCTAAAAGTCTGAACCTCAGATCGAAGTCTATTGACCTTTTGTGGGGGGTAGAAACGTGCCAGAAACTTGCTTTCCACCTCATCCCAGGTTGTTAGGCTCCCCCTTGGGAATGATTCCAGCCACTTAGCTGCCTTGTCCCTAAGTGAAAATGGGAACAACAGCAGTTTATAGGCATCTTCCTGGACTCCATTGGACTTCACAGTGTCGCAAATTCTCTGGAATTTTGTGAGATGTTGGTTTGGATCTTCATTAGCACTCCCACCAAATGAACAATGATTCTCCACTAGTGATATTAGCTGTGGTTTGAGTTCAAAATTGTTGGCCTGAATGGGTGGTTTCTGAATGCTGCTACCACAATTCCCAGAGGTTGGGTTTATGTATGAACCAAGAACCCTCCTCTCGGGAATGGCATTGTTTCCATCAGCTCTCTCATGGTTGTGAACTTCTCTATCCATGTGGAGATCTAGAGCTTCCTCAAAATTGTCCTCAGATTCTCCTTCAGATTCTTCTTCTCCCAGTACTCTCTTCCCTCTTGCTTCCCTTCTAAGTTTATGAAGGGTCCTCTCTGGTTCGGTATATGGAGGAGTTGATGTCTCTCCTCTCCTACCTGTCATACAAGAACACAGCACAGGCAACAAACAAGTGAAATACTCTTGGTTAATGGAAGAGTATGGTTAGAGCAGTTGAGGAATTAATTCAAATAGTTAGTGAGTCAGTGAGTTAGTTGCTTGAATTTAAAGGCATAAAGAAAGAAAGCAAGTAACAGAGTGCAGAAATAAAAATTCAACAAGTAACTTGAACTGAATTAACAAAACAAGAAAAATGCTCAATCTAGTTAACTTCCAATTTGAGAATTGTCAATCGAAAACCAATCCCCGGCAACGGCGCCATAAACTTGATGCTACGATTTTAGGAAATTGCACGATCGGCAAAAATTCCTTCCGGCAAGTGCACCGGTTATCGTCAAGTAAAAACTCACAATAGAGTGAGGTCGAATCCCACAAGGATTGGTTGAGTGAGCAATTCGGATTAGAAGTGTGTTCTAGTTGAGCGGAATCAAGATTTAGATGAGAATTGCGGAATGTAAAATTGGCGGGAAACGTAAATGGCAAGAAATTGAAATTGCGGAATCTTAAATTGCATGAATTAAAGAGCGAGAAGCTAAATTGCTGAAATTAAAAAGGGATCGGGGTGATTGCATGAATTTAATTGCAGAATGTAAAGAGAAAGTGGTAGATCAGAAATGGGGAATTCATTGGGTTTCAGGAGATATTGAGATCTCCGAATCAAAACATTTTTATCCCTTTCTCAACCAATGCATTCATTGAATTTTGCTTGGCAATCTTATATGATTGGATCCCAATCCCTTGGCTCACCAATTCTCTCTAAAAACAAACAAATTCCCAATCCCTTGGTTTAAATGTTCATAAGAAGAGATGATGCTCGATCACTGATTATACCACACAGTTTCATGAACCACGATTTGGTAGGATTACATGTCACAATATCCATCCAAACCCCAATCCAATTCACTGTGAGAAAGCTTCTCTAGCATGAATCCTCCATTCCTTTCCCAAGGTTCCGAAGGATTCCAATTATGGAAAGTTTCTTTCCCAAGACAACTAACCAATGGAATTAGATCGAGAAGCTTTCTAACAAAATTCAAGAGAAAAGATTGAAGAAGAAGATAAAAACTATTATTGATTCATTGAATTACAATAGAGCTCCCTAACCCAATGAAAGGGGTTTAGTGAGTCATAGCTCTGAATTCAATTACAAAAAGTATGAAATCTCGAAAAATGATCCAAAGTCCCTTTACTAACTTAAATTCTATCCTATTTATATACTTTCTAAATTGAGCTTCTGTTGTGTTTCTTGGGCTTTGAGGCCTTTCCCTGATTTCCTTTTGCTTTGGGTTTATGATCCATAATCCTGATGAGGCTGCTGATCCAATTCTGTAACATTCATTGAGCCAACTTAGTGATAATCAAGTAATGACACATGACTTAACAAATTGAAATTCCAGACTCATCAATTCTTCAGGCCCAATCCCATAAACCATGATATTCAATTGGGTTTCTTACCAGAGTACGTTTAAGTTAATGTTTGTGCTCAAATGCTAACTTAAACTGCAATATCTTTGGCCCAGAAACCTTTTCAAATAGTGGCGTTTAAGTTGCAGTTTAAGCTTAAACTGCAACTTAAACGCCAGACACTTCCAGTGATGCCTTTTGTGGAAGCACGTTTAAGTTCCAGTTTAAGCTTAAACTGGAACTTAAACGTTGGACACTCCTGGAGGTGGTATAACTCAAGCACGTTTAAGCTTCAGTTTAAGGTTAAACTGAAGCTTAAACGTGGAAATGGAAGAAAGCAACCCTGGAGTGTGGAATGGTCGAACACGTTTAAGCTTCAGTTTAAGGTTAAACTGAAGCTTAAACGTGGAAATGAAGAAAGCAACCCTGGAGGAGAATTTGGTCGAACACGTTTAAGCTTCAGTTTAAGGTTAAACTGAAGCTTAAACGTGGAAATGAAGAAAGCAACCCTGGAGGAGAATTTTGGTCGAACACGTTTAAGCTCCAGTTTAAGGTTAAACTGGAGCTTAAACGTGGAAATGGCTCCCTGGTGCATTTCTCATTTCTGGCGTTTAACTTCCAGTTTAAGGTTAAACTGGAGGTTAAACGCCACTTTCAGCTTTTCCTTAGCTTTCATGATTTTGGCGTTTAAGCTCCAGTTTAAGCTTAAACTGGAGCTTAAACGCCACTGATAGTTCCCAACATTATATGGCTTGGCAGTTTAAGTTCCAGTTTAAGCTTAAACTGGAACTTAAACTCCACATGTGATATTCAAGCTTCCTTTATTGATTTTGTTGCTTCCTTGCCTAGCCTCTTCTTCCCTGAAGTCATCCAAACAACTGCATCAAAGTCTTGCAAAATTTCATGAGAAATCTTCCATTCATAGCATTCAAGTAATATAACTAAAAACTCATGGAATTTGCATCAAAATCATACTGTTTGGATGGTTCATTGCTTTGTTATTCATTTAACCATTCTTGGTTACTTTAAGCTCAAGAAAATGCATGAAACAACTAAAACTAACTGAAAAATGCTAGTGAAACTAGCCTAAGATGCCTTGGCATCAAATTTTAACTAAAAACTAATAAAAATATACTAAGAACTCAACTAAAACTACTAAAAACATACTAAAAACAATGCCAAAAAGCGTACAAATTATCCGCTCATCACAACACCAAACTTAAATTGTTGCTTGTCCTCAAGCAACTGAAAAATAAGATAAAAAGAAGAGAATATGCAATTGATGAGCGGATAATTTGTACGCTTTTTGGCATTGTTTTTAGTATGTTTTTAGTAGTTTTAGTTGAGTTCTTAGTATATTTTTATTAGTTTTTAGTTAAAATTCACTTTTCTGGACTTTACTATGAGTTTGTGTGTTTTTCTGTGATTTCAGGTATTTTCTGGCTGAAATTGAGGGACCTGAGCAAAAATCTTATTCAGAGACTGAAAAGGACTGCAGATGCTGTTGGATTCTGACCTCCCTGCACTCGAAGTGGATTTTCTGGAGCTACAGAAACCCAATTGGCGCGCTCTCAACGGCGTTGGAAAGTAGACATCCTGGGCTTTCCAGAAATATATGATAGTCCATACTTTGCCCAAGATTTGATGGCACAAACCGGCGTTCAAAGTCACCTTTTGATTTCCCAGCGTTAAACGCCGGAACTGGCACCTAAATGGGAGTTAAACGCCCAAACTGGCATAAAAGCTGGCGTTTAACTCCAAGAAGAGTCTCTACACGAAAATGCTTCATTGCTCAGCCCAAGCACACACCAAGTGGGCCCGGAAGTGGATTTTTATGTCATTTACTCATCTCTGTAAACCTTAGGCTACTAGTTCTTTATAAGTAGGACCTTTTACTATTGTATTTAGAGATCTTGGTAGCTATCTTTGTTCTTATGCTATCTTAGATCATTGGGAGGCTGGCCTCACGGCCATGCCTAGACCTTGTTCTTATGTATTTTCAACGGTGGAGTTTCTACACACCATAGATTAAGGTGTGGAGCTCTGCTGTACCTCGAGTATTAATGCAATTACTATTGTTCTTCTATTCAATTCCGCTTGTTCTTTGTCCAAGATATCACTTGTTCTTCAACTTGATGAATGTGATGATCCGTGACACTCATCATCATTCTCACCTATGAACGTGTGACTGACAACCACCTCCGTTCTACCTTAGATTGGGTGAATATCTCTTGGATTCCTGATACACGATGCATGGTTGATCGCCTGACAACCGAGTGCTCGCCTGACAAACGAGCCAGCCATTCCGTGAGATCAGAGTCTTCGTGGTATAGGCAAGAACTGATGGTGGCATTCAAGAGAATCCGGAAGGTCTAACCTTGTCTGTGGTATTCTGAGTAGGATTCAATGATTGAATGACTGTGACGTGCTTCAAACTCCTGAGGGCGGGGCGTTAGTGACAGACGCAAAAGAATCACTGGATTCTATTCCGGCCTGATCGAGAACCGACAGATGGATAGCCGTGCCGTGACAGGGTGCGTTGAACATTTCCACTGAGAGGATGGGAGGTAGCCACTGACAACGGTGAAACCCTTGCATAAGCTTGCCTTGGAAAGGAGTAAGAAGGATTGGATGAAGACAGTAGGAAAGCAGAGAGACGGAAGGGAAAGCATCTTCATACGCTTATCTGAAGCTCATACCAATGATATACATAAGTATCTCTATCTTTATCTTTATGTCTTATTCATATATCACCATTACCCATTCGAGTCTGCCTGACTGAGATTTACAAGGTGACCATAGCTTGCTTCATACCAACAATCTCCGTGGGATCGACCCTTACTCGCATAAGGTTTATTACTTGGACGACCCAGTGCACTTGCTGGTTAGTTGTGCGAAGTTGTGTTTATGCCATGGTATTGAGCACCAAGTCTTTGGAGCCATTACTAGGGATTATTTGAGTTGTAGTGATCACAATTTCGTGCACCAAGTTTTTGGCGCCGTTGCCGGGGATTATTTTGTGTATGGACAACTGACGGTTCATCTTGTTGCTTAGATTAGGTATTTTTCTTCAGAGTTCTTAAGAATGAGTTCTAGTGTTTCATGATGATCTGTTGAAATCTGGCTGGCTGTGAAGCCATGTCTAATCTTATTGGACCGAGGTTTCAACTGATCATCACAAGAGCTTGTTGATCTCTATCAATCTTGCTATTGGAGCAATGATCTGCTAAGGCTTGGCTGGCCATTGGCCATGTCTAGTGTTTTGGACCGAAGCTTTCTTTGAAAGCTTGGCTGGCTGTGAAGCCATGTCTAATTCCTGGACCGGAGTCTTAGACTAACATTGCAATGATTCCTGGAATCCAAACTGAGAATTCTGAAACCTTTATTTTCCATTTTCATATAATTTTCGAAAAAACACAAAAAATTTTCAAAATCATAAAAAAACCAAAAATATTTTATGTTTCTTGTTTGAGTCTAGTGTCTCATTTTAAGTTTGGTGTCAATTGCATGCATTCATTCATGTGTCTTAAGGATCTTCAAGTAATTCTTGATTATTTCTTACTCTGATCTTTGAATTCTCTTGACTTGAGTGTTTATGTGTCTCATATGCATTCTCATTAGCGTCAGTAGTATGCAAACTGCTAAGTTTGGTGTCTTGCATGCATTGTTATTTAGTTGCATTTTTTATTATTCTTATTAAAAATCCAAAAATATTTTTAATTTATGTCTTTTCAAGTCAATAATACAGAGAATTGAAGATTCGGAACATACAGCAGAGGAATTATACAGAAAAAGCTGGGCGTTCAAAATGCCCAGTGAAGAAGACAGACTGGCGTTTAAACGCCAACCAGGGTGCCTGGCTGGGCGTTTAACGCCCAAAAGGGTAGAGTTTTGGGCGTTAAACGCCAGAATGTGCACCATTCTGGGCGTTTAACGCTAGGATGGCACAAGAGGGAAGATTTTGTTTTCAAATCAATTTTTTTTCAAGTTTTCAAAGTTTTTCAAAATCAAATCTTTTTCAAATCAAATCTTTTTAATCAAATGTTTTCAAAATCAATTTCTTTCCTTTTCAAAGATACTTGCTAACCATTAATGATTTGATTGAACATTTCAAGTTTGTTGCCTTTTCTGTTGAGAAAGGTTTAAATGTTTGAATCATATCTTTTCTTGTTAGGCAAGTCATCAATTTTTAAAAATCAAATCTTTTTTTTATTTGTTTTCAAATCATATCTTTTCAATCATATCTTTTTAAAACTATAACTTTCTAATCATATCTTTTTTTATCACATCTTTTTCAAAACAGTTTTCAGTCATATCTTTTTGATTTCTGATTTCAAAATCTTTTTCAAAAATCACTTGATTCCTTTTCCACTTTTAGTTTTCGAAAATTATCAATCAATTTTTCAAAATGTTTTTTAAAATCTTTTTAATTAATTTTCGAAAATTCTCTTCCCCTCTTCTCACATCCTTCTATTTATGGAGTACCACTCCTTCTCAATGCACAATTCGAACTCTATCTGATTAAGTTCGAATTCTTCTACCTCTTTCTTCTATTTTTCTGTTCTTCTGACACCTCAAGGAATCTATATACTGTGACATAGAGGATTCCACATTTTCTTGTTCTCTTCTCTTTCATATGAGCAGGAGCAGAGACAAAGGCATTCTTGTTGAAGCTGACCCTGAACCTGAAAGGACCTTGAAGCGAAAGCTAAGAGAAGCTAAGGCACAACTCTCTGTAGAGGACCTAACAGAAATCTTCAAGGAAGAAGAACCCATGGCAGCCGAAAACAACAACAATGCAAGGAAGGTGCTGGGTGACTTTACTGCACCTACTCCCGACTTCTATGGGAGAAGCATCTCTATCCCTGCCATTGGAGCAAACAACTTTGAGCTTAAGCCTCAATTAGTTTCTCTAATGCAACAGAATTGCAAGTTCCATGGACTTCCATTGGAGGATCCTCATCAGTTCTTAGCTAAATTCTTGCAAATCTGTGACACTGTCAAGATTAATGGGGTTGACCCTGAGGTCTACAGACTTATGCTATTCCCTTTTGCTGTAAGAGACAGAGCTAGGACATGGGGACTCACAACCTAAAGAAAGCCTGGACTCATGGGAAAAGCTAGTCAATGCCTTCTTGGCCAAGTTCTTTCCACCTCAAAAATTGAGTAAGCTTAGAGTGGAAGTCCAAACCTTCAGACAGAAGGATGGAGAATCCCTCTATGAAGCTTGGGAAAGATACAAACAATTGATCAGAAAGTGTCCCTCTGTTATGCTTTCTGAATGGAGCATCATAGGTATTTTCTATGATGGTCTCTCTGAACTATCCAAGATGTCTTTGGATAGCTCTGCTGGAGGATCTCTTCATCTGAAGAAGACGCCTACAGAGGCTCAAGAGCTAATTGAAATGGTTGCAAATAACCAATTCATGTACACTTCTGAAAGGAATCCTGTGAACAATGGGACAAATCAGAAGAAAGGAGTTCTTGAGATTGATACTCTTGCCATATTGGCTCAGAATAAAATATTGACTCAACAAGTCAATTTGATCTCTCAAAGTCTGTCTGGAATGCAAAATGCACCTGGCAGTACTAAGGATGCTTCATCTGAAGAAGAAGCTTATGATCCTGAGAACCCATCAATGGAAGAGGTGAATTACCTAGGAGAACCCTATGGAAACACCTATAATTCTTCATGAAGAAATCATCCAAATTTCTCATGGAAGAATCAAGAGAGACCTCAACAAGGTTTCAACAACAATAATGGTGGAAGAAACAGGTTTAGCAATAGCAAGCCTTTTCCATCATCTTCTCAGCAACAGACAGAGAATTTTAAGCAGAACCCCTCTGACTTAGCAACCATGGTCTCTGATCTAATCAAGACCACTCAAAGTTTCATAACTGAAACAAGGTCCTCCATTAGGAATTTGGAGGCACAAGTGGGACAGCTGAGCAAGAAAGTTACTGAACTCCCTCCAAGTACTCTTCCAAGCAACACAGAAGAAAATCCAAAAGGAGAGTGCAAGGCCATCAACATGGCCGAACTTGGAGTGGAAGGAGAGGAAGTGAACGCCACTGAGGAAGACTTCAGTGGGCGTGCACTGACTTCCACTGAGTTCCCCAATGAGGAACCATGGGAATCTGAGGCTCAAAATGAGACTATAGAGATTCCATTGGACTTACTTCTGCCATTCATGAGCTCTGATGAGTATTCTTCCTCTGAAGAGGATGAGTATGTCACTGAAGAGCAAGTTGCCAAATACCTTGGAGCAATCATGAAGCTAAATGACAAGTTATTTAGAAATGAGACTTGGGAGGATGAACCCTCTTTGCTCACCAAAGAACTGGATAACTTGTCTAGGCAGAAATTACCTCAAAAGAGACAAGATCCTGGGAAGTTTTCAATACCTTGTACCATAGGCACCATGACCTTCAAGAAGGCTCTGTGTGACTTAGGGTCAAGTGTAAACCTCATGCCTCTCTCTGTAATGGAGAAGCTAGGGATCTTTGAGGTGCAAGTTGCAAGAATCTCATTAGAGATGGCAGACAACTCAAGAAAACAAGCTCACGGACTTGTAGAGGATGTTTTGGTGAAGATTGAAAACCATTACATCCCTGCTGATTTCATAGTCCTAGAGACTGGGAAGTGCATGGATGAAACCATCATCCTTGGCAGACCCTTCCTAGCCACAGCAAAGGCTGTGATTGATGTTGATGGAGGTGAACTGATCATTCAAGTGAATGAAGAATCCTTTGTGTTTAAGGCTCAAGGATATCCCTCTGTCAAACAGAGCCCCCACAGTCAAACTCTAAGTTTGGTGTTGGGAGGCCACAACCAAACTCTAAGTTTGGTGTTGAACCCCCACATTCAAACTCTAAAGTTTGGTGTTGGGAGGTTCCAACATTGCTCTGATCATTTGTGAGGCTCCATGAGAGCCCTCTGTCAAGCTACTGACATTAAAGAAGCGCTTGTTGGGAGGCAACCCAATGTTATATTTTATCTATTTCCTTTTGTTATTTTATGTTTTTTTTGTAGGTTGATGATCATTAGAAGTCACAAAATCAATTGAAAAAGCAAAAACAGAATGAAAAATAGAAAGAAAAACAGCACACCCTGGAGGAAGAACTTACTGGCGTTTAAATGCCAGTAAGGCTAGCAGGTGGGCGTTTAACGCCCAGTCTGGCACCATTCTGGGCATTTAACGCCAGAAAGGGGCACCAGACTGGCGTTAAATGCTAGAAAAGGGCAAGAACCTGGCGTTAAACGCCAGAAATGGGCACTAGCCCGGCGTTTAACGCCAAAATTGGCTCAAAATGTGATTTTGTATGCCATTTGGTGCAGGGATGACTTTTCCTTGACACCTCAGGATCTGTGGACCCCACAGGATCTCCACCTACCCCACCACTCTCTCTCTTCTTCACCCATTCACCAATCACCTCAACACCTCTTCCCCAAAAACCCTTCACCTATCAAATCCCATCTTTCTCTTCACCACTCACATCCATCCTTCATAAAACCCCACCTACCTCACCCTTCAAATTCAAACCACTTTCCCTCCCAAACCCACCCATACATGACCGAACCATGAGCCCCCCCTTTCCTATATAAACCCTTCTTCACCCCTTCATTTTCACACAACCTAAAAACCACTTCTCCCCCTCTTTGGCCGAACACAAAGCCATTCCCTTCTTCCTCATTTCTTCTTCTTCTACTCTCTTCTTTCATCTTTTGCTCGAGGACGAGCAAACCTTTTAAGTTTGGTCTGGTAAAAGCATTGCTTTTTGTTTTTCCATAACCATTTATGGCATCCAAGGCCGGAGAAACCTCTAGAAAGAGGAAAAGGAAGGCAAAAGCTTCCACATCCGAGTCATGGGAGATGGAGAGATTCATCTCAAGGGTGCATCAAGACCACTTCTATGAAGTTGTGGCCTTGAAGAAGGTGATCCCCGAGGTCCCTTTTTCACTCAAAAAGAGTGAATATCCGGAGATCCGACATGAGATCCGAAGAAGAGGTTGGGAAGTTCTTACCAACCTCATTCAACAAGTCGGAATCTTAATGGTTCAAGAGTTCTATGCCAATGCATGGATCTCCAAGAACCATGATCAAAGTGTGAACCCGGATCCAAAGAATTGGCTTACTATGGTTCGGGGGAAATACTTGGATTTTAGTCCGGAAAATGTAAGGTTAGCATTCAACTTGCCTATGATACAAGGAGATGAACATCCTTACACTAGAAGGGTCAACTTTGATCAAAGGTTGGACCAAGTCCTCACTGACATTTGTGAAGAGGGCGCCCAATGGAAGAGAGATTCAAGAGGAAAGCCGGTTCAATTGAGAAGGCATGACCTCATGCCCGTGGCTAGAGGATGGTTGGAGTTTATCCAACGCTCAATCATTCCCACTAGCAACCGGTCCGAAGTTACTCTAGACCGGGCCATCATGATTCATAGCATCATGATTGGAGAAGAAGTAGAAGTTCATGAGGTTATAGCCCAAGAACTCTATAAGGTGGCGGACAAGTCCTCTACCTTGGCAAGGTTAGCCTTTCCTCATCTTATTTGTCAGCTCTGTTATTCAGTTGGAGTGGACATAGAAGGAGACATCCCCATTGATGAGGATAAGCCCATCACTAAGAAAAGGATGGAGCAAACAAGAGACCCTTCTCATCATGAGATCCCTGAGATACCTCAAGGGATGCACTTTCCTCCACAAAACTATTGGGAGAAAATCAACACCTCCCTAGGAGAATTGAGTTCCAACATGGGACAACTAAGGGTGGAGCACCAAGAACATTCCATCCTCCTCCATGAAATTAGAGAAGATCAAAGAATCATGAGAGAGGAGCAACAAAGACAAGGAAGAGATATTGAGGAGCTTGATGTTGCTATTGACTTGATAGCCACGATTTTAGGAAATTGCACGATCGGCAAAAATTCCTTCCGGCAAGTACACCGGTTATCGTCAAGTAAAAACTCACAATAGAGTGAGGTCGAATCCCACAAGGATTGGTTGAGTGAGCAATTCGGATAAGAAGTGTGTTCTAGTTGAGCGGAATCAAGATTTAGATGAGAATTGCGGAATGTAAAATTGGCGGGAAACGTAAATGGCAAGAAATTGAAAGTGCGGAATCTTAAATTGCATGAATTAAAGAGCTAGAAGCTAAATTGCTGAAATTAAAAGGGGATCGGGGTGATTGCATGAATTTAATTGCAGAATGTAAAGAGAAAGTGGTAGATCAGAAATGGGGAATTCATTGGGTTTCAGGAGATATTGAGATCTCCGAATCAAAACATCTTTATCCCTTCCTCAACCAATGCATTCATTGAATTTTGCTTGGCAATCTTATATGATTGGATCCCAATCCCTTGGCTCACCAATTCTCTCTAAAAACAAACAAATTCCCAATCCCTTGGTTTAAATGTTCATAAGAAGAGATGATGCTCGATCACCGATTATACCACACAGTTTCATGAACCACAATTTGGTAGGATTACATGTCACAATATCCATCCAAACCCCAATCCAATTCACTGTGAGGAAGCTTCTCTAGCATGAATCCTCCATTCCTTTCCCAAGGTTCCGAAGGATTCCAATTATGGATAGTTTCTTTCCCAAGACAACTATCCAATGGAATTAGATCGAGAAGCTTTCTAACAAAATTCAAGAAAAAAGATTGAAGAAGAAGATAAAAACTATTATTGATTCATTGAATTACAATAGAGCTCCCTAACCCAATGAAAGGGGTTTAGTGAGTCATAGCTCTGAATTCAATTCCAAAAGATGAAAACTAGAAAATTGATCCAAAAGTTCCCAATGTGTAAAAATCCCCTACTAACTTAAATTCTATCCTTTTTATACACTTTCTAAATTGAGCTTCTGTTGTGTTTCTTGGGCTTTGAGGCCTTTCCCTGATTTCCTTTTGCTTTGGGTTTATGATCCATAATCCTGATGAGGCTGCTGATCCAATTCTGCAACATTCATTGAGCCAACTTAGTGATAATCAAGTAATGACACATGACTCAACAAATTGAAATTCCAGACTCATCAATTCTTCAGGCCCAATCCCATAAACCATGATATTCAATTGGGTTTCATACCAGAGTACGTTTAAGTTAATGTTTGTGCTCAAATGCTAACTTAAACTGCAATATCTTGGCCCAGAAACCTTTTAAAATGGTGGCGTTTAAGTTGCAGTTTAAGCTTAAACTGCAACTTAAACGTTGGACACTCCTGGAGGTGATATAAGTCGAACACGTTTAAGCTTCAGTTTAAGGTTAAACTGAAGTTTAAACGTGGAAATGGAAGAAGACAACCCTGGAGTGTTGAATTGTTGAACACGTTTAAGCTTCAGTTTAAGGTTAAACTGAAGCTTAAACGTGGAAATGGATGAACGCCATCCTGGAGGGTAAAGGTCGAACACGTTTAAGCTCCAGTTTAAGCTTAAACTGGAGCTTAAACGTGGAAATGCAAAACGCAACCCTGGAGGAGAATGGTCGAACACGTTTAAGTTCCAGTTTAAGCTTAAACTGGAGCTTAAACGTGGAAATGGCTCCCTGGTGCTTTCAATTCTGGCGTTTAACTTCCAGTTTAAGGTTAAACTGGAGGTTAAACGCCACTTTCAGCCATTTCCTCAGCTTTCATGATTTTGGCGTTTAAGCTCCAGTTTAAGCTTAAACTGGAGCTTAAACTCCACATGTGATATTCAAGCTTCCTTTATTGATTTTGTTGCTTCCTTGCCTAGCCTCTTCTTCCCTGAAATGATCCAAACATCTGCATCAAAGTCTTGCAAAATTTCATGAGAAATCTTTCATTCATAGCATTCAAGTAATATAACTAAAAACTCATGAAATTTGCATCAAAATCATACTGTTTGGATGGTTCATTGCTTTGTTATTCATTTAACCATTCTTGGTTACTTTAAGCTCAAGAAAATGCATAAAACAACTAAAACTAACAAGAAAATGCTAGTGAAACTAGCCTAAGATGCCTTGGCATCACAACACCAAACTTAATACTTGCTTGTCCCTAAGCAAGTCTTGAGTTATTTGAGAAGAAAGTATGAAACAGAAAGCAATTACATTGGCTATATTAGCAAGCATTTGAAGTTCATCAGAAGGGTTTTATGCAGAAAGTTGCAGCATCACTTTTTCATTCTGATCAGGTAAGATTATCACTTTTTCATTGCATCCATCAAACACTGCTATGGCCTCTTGTTATTCTTATGTCCTTGGCACTTTTCCCTTCTTTGTTTTTCTTTTTCTTAGAGCTCCTTTGCTCCTTGTTTGCTCAGTGTCATGTGTTGCACAAGCCTTTGGCATTTTCTTTTTCTTATCAGTGCACTACACATATCCACTACAGGCATTTTAGTTCACATTTCTTCTTGAGACATTGGTGCCCAGCACCTCTTTGTGTGACTAAATGTTTTGTATTTAGGTTGCTCTTGATAATGGACTTTTGGTTGATAATCCCGGGTTAGTTAACCCAAGTTACCAAGTGTTGAAACACTCCTCAGAACCTATTCATCCAAGCATATCCTTAATACATAAACACCACAGGCATTTGTCTCAGAAGTTCAAACCATTGGTGCCTAGCTTATTTTCTCAATTTTTTTTTCTTTTTGGTTGCCCTTTTTCAGTGGCTTTTTCTTCTTCTTTTTCTTTCTTTTTCATGGCCAAAGACATTTATTCATCAAGATCCATAGACAGTATTCAAACTTCTACACAAAAAATGATAATTCTACACTCAATTTCCAGTGATCTGACTAAACAATCAAGCATGCATACGACCACTTAATTCTACTTGATTTGTCACTAATTGAGCCAAGTTACTTTTGTTCAAACTTTTCTTTTATTTTTGGAAACAGAACAAGCATGGCAAGCATTTGTTTAAGAAGGTGAAGTTATATCCAAACATCTAGGCATTCACTTTATTCAAAGCAGTAAACAGACAAACATACTAAAAACTTCACATTCCAGAAGGATTCAACAATTACAGTTTAAACCAGAACAAGCATGCTTTTGTTTGCCTTTTAAAGAATGGTCAAGGATCAACACCACCTTGTGAATTTTCTTGTTTTCTCTTTGTTGCCAGGAAACAATTTGATTTCTCCTTCTTCTCCTAGTTGTTGCTTCATGTTCTTTCTAAGATCCTTGTTTCCTTTCCTGCGAAGAGTGATGAAGTTGCTTGCTTCTCAAGCACTTGAGTGGTTAGCTCAACTATGTATGGGTAAGTGTCTGAGTCTTAAGTTGGTGTGTGAACACCAAACTTAGTCTCCTACTTACTCCTCTGCTCTTTGAATCCTTGAATTCTCCTTGGAATGAAGTTGCTGCTAAGGATTTTAAGCATTTCTGTGATTGCTTAGAATGGTTGTTCCTTTCATATAATTCAAAGGTTGTTGTGTTCAGTTGATCTGTATGGTGGAACACCAAACTTAGAGTCACACATTCCCCTTTGAATTATTGATCCACGAATTCATTGTTTGGTGTGAAACACCAAACTTAATTCTTTGCAATGCACAGAAACTACTTCACCTTTTTATTGAAACAAATAAAAGAAACAGCAAAGGAGTATTACCTCAGGTTGGGTTGCCTCCCAACAAGCGCTTCTTTAACGTCATTAGCTTGACGGTCAGCTTCCTCAGTTGAGGTGATATTTAACCTTGTCCTTCTCCTCCACATCTCCCAAGTAATGTTTGAGTCTTTGACCATTCACAGTGAAGGTTCGTTGTGACTTTTCTTCCATGATTTCTACTTGTCCATATTGGGAGACCTTGGTGACAAGGAATGGTCCAGACCACCTTGATTTTAGCTTCCCTGGAAATAGCTTCAGCCTAGAATTGTAGAGCAATACTTTTTGTCCCTCTTCAAATTTCCTTGGGGCTATGTTGCTGTCATGCTTCTTCTTTGCTCTTTCTTTGTAAATTTTGGCATTCTCATAAGCTTCAGCTATGAATTCTTCCAACTCTTGAATTTGCAACATCCTTCTTTCTCCAGCAGCTTTGCTGTCCAAGTTCAAAAGTTTCAAGGCCCAGAATGCCTTGTGCTCCAACTCTAGTGGCAAATGGCAAGCTTTTCCATATACTAGTTGGTAAGGAGACATTCCAATTGGTGTTTTGAAAGCTGTCCTATATGCCCAAAGAGCATCATCTAGCTTAATCGACCAGTCCTTCCTTGAAGTTCCCACAGTCTTTTCCAGGATTCTTTTGAGTTCCCTATTAGATATTTTGGCTTTCCCACTTGTCTGTGGATGGTATGGTGTGGCTACCTTGTGTTTGACTCCATATTTTAGAAGCAATGCCTCTAATGGTTTGTTGCAGAAGTGGCTTCCTCCATCACTGATGATTGCTCTTGGAACCCCAAAACGGCAAAAAATGTGTTTTCTGAGGAAGTTCATGACTACCTTATTATCATTGGTTGGAGTTGCTATTGCTTCAACCCATTTGGAGACATAGTCTACTGCCACAAGAATGTAATTATTTGAGTATGAGGTGGGAAAGGGTCCCATGAAATCTATCCCCCATACATCAAACAATTCAAGTTCCAGAATGAATTGTTGTGGCATTTCATTTCTTCTTGGCAGGTTCCCCGCTTTCTGGCATTCATGGCAGTGCTTCACTAGTTCCTTTGCATCTTTGAAGATAGTGGGCCAATAAAAACCACACTGCAACACCTTAGCTGCTGTTCTTTCTCCTGCAAAATGTCCTCCATAAGTGGAGCCATGGCAGTCCCATAAGACTTCCCTTCCTTCTTCCTCTGATATGCATCCTCTGAGTATGCCATCCGAACATTTTTTGAACAAGTATGGTTCGTCCCAGATGAAGTATTTGGCATCATTTACCAATTTCTTCCTTTGATGCTTGTTAAATTCCAACGGCAAACTCCCTTGGCCTTGAAGTTTGCTATGTCTGCAAACTAGGGTGCTTTATGAATTACCATGAGTTGTTCATCAGGAAAGCACTCATTTATATGTGTGCTTTGTGTGCTTCCTTCTTCACATGGTATCCTTGATAAATGGTCCGCCACCTTGTTCTCTACACCCTTCTTGTCTTTGATTTCAATGTCAAATTCCTGCAACAAAAGAACCCATCTAATAAGTCTTGGTTTGGATTTTTGCTTAGCAAGTAAGTATTTTAAAGCTGAATGATCAGTGAAGACAATGACTTTAGATCCAATGAGATAGGATCTAAATTTGTCAAATGCAAAGACTATTGCCAAGAGTTCTTTTTCAGTGGTTGTGTAGTTCCTTTGGTTATCATTCAAGACTTTACTGGCATAATAAATCACATGTACCAAATTGTCTTTCCTTTGTCCTAACACTGCCCCAATAGCAAGGTCTGATGCATCATACATCAGTTCAAAAGGTAAGTTCCAATCAGGTGGGGCAATGATAGGTGCAGAGGAAAGTTTTTGCTTCAAAAGTTCATTGGCTAGCATGCAATTTTTATCAAATACAAAGGGTGTATCAGAGACAAGCAAGTTACTCAAAGGTTTGGCTATTTTAGAAAAGTCTCTAATAAACCTTCTGTAAAAGCCAGCGTGTCCCAAAAAACTCCTAACTGCCTTGACATTACTTGGTGGAGGTAGTTTTTCAATGAGTTCCACCTTAGCTCTGTCCACCTCAATGCCTCTATTAGAGACTTTGTGGCCAAGGACTATTCCTTCTGTGACCATGAAATGACACTTTTCCCAGTTTAATACTAGGTTGGTCTCTTGGCATCTCTTAAGCACCAAGGCAAGGTGGTGTAGGCAGCTAGGAAAAGAATCTCCAAACACAGAAAAATCATCCATGAAGACTTCAATGAATTTTTCAATCATGTCCGAAAAGATGGACAGCATGCACCTTTGGAAAGTGGCAGGTGCATTGCACAATCCAAAGGGCATGCGTCTATAAGCAAAAACTCCATATGGACAAACAAATGATGTTTTCTCTTGATCTCTTGGATCAACTACTATCTGATTATAGCCTGAGTATCCATCCAGAAAGCAATAGTAAGCATGTCCTGCAAGCCTTTCAAGCATCTGATCCATAAATGGGAGTGGGAAATGATCTTTTCTGGTGGCTTCATTGAGCTTCCTGTAGTCTATGCACATCCTCCACCCAGTGACAGTTCTTGTGGGTATGAGTTCGTTCCTCTCATTTGGCACCACAGTTATGCCACCTTTCTTGGGAACTACATGGATGGGACTAACCCATGGGCTATCAGAAATGGGGTATATTACCCCTGCCTGCCATAACTTCATGACCTCCTTTTGTACCACTTCTTTCATGACGGGATTTAATCTTCTCTGAGCTTGAATGGAGGGTCTAGCATCCTCTTCTAACAAGATCTTATGCATGCATATGGATGAACTTATCCCCTTCAAATCAGCTAGGGTCCATCCAATGGCATCTTGATGAGTTTGTAGCACCTTGATCAATTCTTCTTCCTGTTCTTGGCTCAGGGCAGAGCTAATGATAACAGGATGGCTCTCATCACTACCCAAGTATGCATACTTGAGATTAGGGGGCAATGCTTTGAGCTCAGGTTTTGGTGCTTCCTTCTCTTCTTTCACTCTCTCTGGCATGCTTGGCATGGTCGTTTCAGCAGCCTTGATGTCACTAACTTCAATATCCTTGGTGAACTCCTCCTCTGCCACTTCCTTTGTTGTTTCCTCAAAGGTTTCTTGTACTGCAATGTCCACTACATCCACCCTCATGCATTCCTTTAGTGATTCTGATGGATAGCTCATTGCCTTGAATACGTTAAACACCAATTGCTCATCATGTAATCTAAGAGTGAGTTCACCCTTTTGGACATCTATGATGGCTCCAGCAGTAGCCAAGAAGGGTCTTCCCAGGATTATCGAAGCTTTGGCTTCTTCCTCCATATCTAACACCACAAAATCGGCAGGAAATATAAAATCTCCCACTTTCACCAACAAATCCTCAACTATCCCATGAGGGAATTTAAAAGTTCGATCTGCCAATTGGAGGGCCATTCTTGTTGGTTTGGCTTCCTCAATCTTCATTCTTCTCATCATTGTTAGAGACATCAAATTGATACTGGCCCCTAAGTCACACAAGGCCTTCTCCACCATGACTTCTCCTATGATGCAGGGGATTTGGAAACTGCCTGGATCCTTCAATTTCTGAGGCAATTTGTGTTGAATGATGGCACTTCATTCTTCAGTCAACAACACAGTTTCCTCATTTCTCCAGCTTCTCTTCTTGGTCATTAATTCCTTTAAGAATTTTGCATAGAGTGGTATTTGCTCTATTGCCTCAGCAAACGGAATGTTGATTTGAAGCTTCTTGAAAATCTCTAAGAATCTGGAGAATTGGCTATCCTTTTCACTTTTCATCAAACGTTGAGGATATGGTGCTTTGGGTATATAAGGCTTCAGGACCTCTTTTTCTTTTTCTTTTGTTGCAGACGGTGTAAAAGATTGTCCTTGTTCCTTGTCTCTCACATTTTCCTTTGCTTCATCCTCTGTGGTTTCCCTTGAGATCTCATTTAGCTTCTTTCCACTTCAGAGGGTTATGGCCTTACATTCTTCCCTTGCAATAGCCTTGGCAGCATGAGAAACGCTTGGCCCAGGGGTGTGCTTAGACAAATACCCAATTTGACTTTCTAGCTTCTGGATGGCAGCTCCTTGGTTTTGCAAGTTAGAATTTACTTCTTCCTTAAAGGCTTTCAATTCGGTTATGTCTTGACCCATGGTTGCAAGCATTCTTTCTATCCTGTTTAATTGATCTTGAAATTGTTGGTTCGGATTAGGTTGGGCAGGCTGATTATTTTGGCCATGATATGGTGGTTGGGAGTAAGTGTTTTGTGTGGCTTGGTATGACCTTTGGTTGGAGTTTTGGTATGTGGAATTGTTATGTTGGTTGGGGTTGTAAGGTTTGTGGTTTTGTGGTTGGGTTTGCTGGTTTCCCCACCCAAAGTTTGGGTGGTTTTTCCAGCCTGGGTTGTAAGTGTTGGAATGTGGATCATATGGTTGCCTTTGTTGATTTCCCACATAGTTGGCCTCTTCCCAATCACCTCCTTCAGTGCTTGCCTCCTCTTGATCTTGTGTGTGTATTGCAGCCACTTGATTTGTTCCTAATTTCCTGGTGAGCTCTGCTAGTTGCTTGGCAAACACCTTATTTTGGGCTAGAATTGTATCAACATGGTTCAGCTCCATAACTCCCTTAGTGTTGTGTCTCTCTGAAGCATAGTAGTACTCATTCTCAGCCACTGTCTCAATCACTTCAATGGCTTCTTCCACAGTCTTTTTTCTGTTCAATGAACCTCCTGATGAATGGTCTACAGCCTTCCTTGATTCATAAGAAAGTCCATCATAGAAAATATGCAATTGCACCCAGTCATGGAACATGTCTGGTGGGCATTTCCTTGTCAACTCCTTGAACCTCTCCCATGCCTCGTAGAGAGTTTCACCATCTTGTTGTCTAAAAGTCTGAACCTCAGATCGAAGCCTATTGACCTTTTGTGGGGGGTAGAAACGTGCCAGAAACTTGCTTTCCACCTCATCCCAGGTGGTTAGGCTCCCCCTTGGGAATGATTCCAGCCACTTAGCTGCCTTGTCCCTAAGTGAAAATGGGAACAAGAGCAGTTTATAGGCATCTTCCTGGACTCCATTGGACTTCACAGTGTCGCAAATTCTCAGGAATTTTGTGAGATGTTGGTTTGGATCTTCATTAGCACTCCCACCAAATGAACAATGATCCTCCACCAGTGATATTAGCTGTGGTTTGAGTTCAAAATTGTTGGCCTGAATGGGTGGTTTCTGAATGCTGCTACCACAATTCCCAGAGGTTGGGTTTATGTATGAACCAAGAACCCTCCTCTCGGGAATGGCATTGTTTCCATCAGCTCTCTCATGGTTGTGAACTTCTCTATCCATGTTGAGATCTAGAGCTTCCTCAAAATTGTCCTCAGATTCTCCTTCAGATTCTTCTTCTCCCAGTACTCTCTTCCCTCTTGCTTCCCTTCTAAGTTTATGAAGGGTCCTCTCTGGTTCGGTATATGGATGAGTTGATGTCTCTCTTCTCCTACCTGTCATACAAGAACACAGCACAGGCAACAAACAAGTGAAATACTCTTGGTTAATGGAAGAGTATGGTTAGAGCAGTTGAGGAATTAATTCAAATAGTTAGTGGGTCAGTGAGTTAGTTGCTTGAATTTAAAGCCATAAAGAAAGAAAGCAAGTAACAGAGTGCAGAAATTAAAATTCAACAAGTAACTTGAACCGAATTAACAAAACAAGAAAAATGCTCAATCTAGTTAACTTCCAATTTGAGAATTGTCAATCGAAAACCAATCCCCGGCAACGGCGCCATAAACTTGATGTTGCTATTGACTTGATAGCCACGATTTTAGGAAATTGCACGATCGGCAAAAATTCCTTCCGGCAAGTGCACCGGTTATCGTCAAGTAAAAACTCACAATAGAGTGAGGTCAAATCCCACAAGGATTGGTTGAGTGAGCAATTCGGATAAGAAGTGTGTTCTAGTTGAGCGGAATCAAGATTTAGATGAGAATTGCGGAATGTAAAATTGGCGGGAAACGTAAATGGCAAGAAATTGAAAGTGCGGAATCTTAAATTGCATAAATTAAAGAGCTAGAAGCTAAATTGCTGAAATTAAAAGGGGATCGGGGTGATTGCATGAATTTAATTGCAGAATGTAAAGAGAAAGTGGTAGATCAGAAATGGGGAATTCATTGGGTTTCAGGAGATATTGAGATCTCCGAATCAAAACATCTTTATCCCTTCCTCAACAATGCATTCATTGAATTTTGCTTGGCAATCTTATATGATTGGATCCCAATCCCTTGGCTCACCAATTCTCTCTAAAAACAAACAAATTCCCAATCCCTTGGTTTAAATGTTCATAAGAAGAGATGATACTCGATCACCGATTATACCACACAGTTTCATGAACCACAATTTGGTAGGATTACATGTCACAATATCCATCCAAACCCCAATCCAATTCACTGTGAGGAAGCTTCTCTAGCATGAATCCTCCATTCCTTTCCCAAGGTTCCGGAGGATTCCAATTATGGATAGTTTCTTTCCCAAGACAACTATCCAATGGAATTAGATCGAGAAGCTTTCTAACAAAATTCAAGAGAAAAGATTGAAGAAGAAGATAAAAACTATTATTGATTCATTGAATTACAATAGAGCTCCCTAACCCAATGAAAGGGGTTTAGTGAGTCATAGCTCTGAATTCAATTCCAAAAGATGAAAACTAGAAAATTGATCCAAAAGTTCCCAATGTGTAAAAATCCCCTACTAACTTAAATTCTATCCTATTTATACACTTTCTAAATTGAGCTTCTGTTGTGTTTCTTGGGCTTTGAGGCCTTTCCCTGATTTCCTTTTGCTTTGGGTTTATGATCCATAATCCTGATGAGGCTGCTGATCCAATTCTGCAACATTCATTGAGCCAACTTAGTGATAATCAAGTAATGACACATGACTCAACAAATTGAAATTCCAGACTCATCAATTCTTCAGGCCCAATCCCATAAACCATGATATTCAATTGGGTTTCATACCAGAGTACGTTTAAGTTAATGTTTGTGCTCAAATGCTAACTTAAACTGCAATATCTTGGCCCAGAAACCTTTTAAAATGGTGGCGTTTAAGTTGCAGTTTAAGCTTAAACTGCAACTTAAACGTTGGACACTCCTGGCGGTGATATAAGTCGAACACGTTTAAGCTTCAGTTTAAGGTTAAACTGAAGCTTAAACGTGGAAATGGAAGAAGGCAACCCTGGAGTGTTGAATTGTCGAGCATGTTTAAGCTTCAGTTTAAGGTTAAACTGAAGCTTAAACGTGGAAATGGATGAACGCCATCCTGGAGGGTAAAGGTCGAACACGTTTAAGCTCCAGTTTAAGCTTAAACTGGAGCTTAAACGTGGAAATGCAAAACGCAACCCTGGAGGAGAATGGTCGAACACGTTTAAGCTCCAGTTTAAGCTTAAACTAGAGCTTAAACGTGGAAATGGCTCCCTGGTGCTTTCAATTCTGGCGTTTAACTTCCAGTTTAAGGTTAAACTGGAGGTTAAACGCCTCTTTCAGCCCTTTCCTCAGCTTTCATGATTTTGGCGTTTAAGCTCCAGTTTAAGCTTAAACTGGAGCTTAAACTCCACATGTGATATTCAAGCTTCCTTTATTGATTTTGTTGCTTCCTTGCCTAGCCTCTTCTTCCCTGAAATCATCCAAACATCTGCATCAAAGTCTTGCAAAATTTCATGAGAAATCTTTCATTCATAGCATTCAAGTAATATAACTAAAAACTCATGAAATTTGCATAAAAATCATACTGTTTGGATGGTTCATTGCTTTGTTATTCATTTAACCATTCTTGGTTACTTTAAGCTCAAGAAAATGCATAAAACAACTAAAACTAACAGAAAAATGCTAGTGAAACTAGCCTATGATGCCTTGGCATCAGAGCTCAAGCACTCCATAAGACCTTCAAGAGGAAGAACAAGCCGCCATCACTAAGGTGGACCCGTTCTTTAATCTCCTTGTTCTTTATTTTCTTGTTTTTCGAAATTTTCATGCTTATGTTTATCCATGTTTGTGTCTTATGATCATTAGTTTCTTAGTGTCTATGCCTTAAAGATATGAATGTCCTATGAATCCATCACCTTTCTTAAATAAACAATGTTCTTAATTGAAAAAGATAAGAATTGCATGAATTTTGAATTTTATAACAGTTTAATTATTTTGATGTGGTGGCAACACGTTTGTTTTCTGAATGTATGCTTAAACAGTGCATATGTCTTTTGAATTTGTGGTTCATGAATGTTGGCTCTTGAAAGAATGATGAAAAAGGAGACATGTTACTGAGGATCTGAAAAATCATAAAAATGATTCTTGAAGCAAGAAAAAGCAGTGAATACAAAAAAAAAACGAAAAAGAAAGAGAAAAAGAAAGAAAAAGAAAGAAATAAAGTTGTGATCCAAGGCAAAAAGAGTGTGCTTAAGAACCCTGGACACCTCTAGTTGGGGACTCTAGCAAAGCTGAGTCACAATCTGAAAAGGTTCACCCAATTATGTGTCTGTGGCATGTATGTATCCGGTGGTAATACTGGAAGACAGAGTGCTTTGGGCCACGGCCAAGACTCATGAAGTAGCTGTGTTCAAGAATCATCATACTTAACTAGGAGAATCAATAACACTATCTGGATTTTGAGTTCCTAAAGAAGCCAATCATTCTGAATTTCAAAGGATAAAGTGAGATGCCAAAACTATTCAGAGGCAAAAAGCTAAAAGCCCCGCTCATCTAATTAATACTGATCTTCATAGATGTTTTTGGAGTTCATTGCTGGTGCACGAAATTGTGATCACTACAACAAAAGATAGAGATACTTATGTAATTCATTGGTAGGAATTTCAGATAAGCGTATGAAGATGCTTGGTCCCTTCCGTCTCTCTGCTTTCCTACTGTCTTCATCCAATCCTTCTTACTCCTTTCCATGGCAAGCTTATGCAAGGGTTTCACCGTTGTCAGTGGCTACCTCCCATCCTCTCAGTGGAAATGTTCAACGCACCCTGTCACGGCACGGCTATCCATCTGTCAGTTCTCGATCAGGCCGGAATAGAATCCAGTGATTCTTTTGTGTCTGTCACTAACGCCCCGCCCTCAGGAGTTTGAAGCACGTCACAGTCATTCAATCATTGAATCCTACTCAGAATACCACAGACAAGGTTAGACCTTCCGGATTCTCTTGAATGCCGCCATCAGTTCTTGCCTATACCACGAAG
Organism: Arachis stenosperma; assembly: GCF_014773155.1. Taxonomy (NCBI): domain Eukaryota; kingdom Viridiplantae; phylum Streptophyta; class Magnoliopsida; order Fabales; family Fabaceae; genus Arachis; species Arachis stenosperma. The sequence continues at coordinate 67,082,975 of NC_080379.1, forward strand.
ACTCTGATCTCACGGAATGGCTAGCTCGTTTGTCAGGCGAGCACTCGGTTGTCAGGCGATCAACCATGCATCGTGTATCAGGAATCCAAGAGATATTCACCCAATCTAAGGTAGAACGGAGGTGGTTGTCAGTCACACATTCATAGGTGAGAATGATGATGAGTGTCACGGATCTTCACATTCATCAAGTTGAAGAACAAGTGATATCTTGGACAAAGAACAAGCGAAATTGAATAGAAGAACAATAGTAATTGCATTAATACTCGAGGTACAGCAGAGCTCCACACCTTAATCTATGGTGTGTAGAAACTCCACCGTTGAAAATACATAAGAATAAGGTCTAGGCATGGCCGTGAGGCCAGCCTCCCAATGATCTAAGATAGCATAAGAACAAAGATAGCTACCAAGATATCTAAATACAATAGTAAAAGGTCCTACTTATAGAGAACTAGTAGCCTAAGGTTTACAGAGATGAGTAAATGACATAAAAATCTACTTCCGGGCCCACTTGGTGTGTGCTTGGGCTGAGCAATGAAGCATTTTCGTGTAGAGATTCTTCTTGGAGTTAAACGCCAGCTTTTATGCCAGTTTGGGCGTTTAACTCCCATTTAGGTGCCAGTTCCGGCGTTTAACGCTAGGAAATCTGAAGGTGACTTTGAACGCCGGTTTGGGCCATCAAATCTTGGGTAAAGTATGGACTATTATATATTGCTGGAAAGCCCAGGATGTCTACTTTCCAACGCCGTTGAGAGCGCGCCAATTGGGCTTCTGTAGCTCCAGAAAATCCACTTCGAGTGCAGGGAGGTCAGAATCCAACAGCATCTGCAGTCCTTTTCAGTCTCTGAATCAGATTTTTGCTCAGGTCCCTCAATTTCAGCCAGAAAATACCTGAAATCACAGAAAAACACACAAACTCATAGTAAAGTCCAGAAAAGTGAATTTTAACTAAAAACTAATAAAAATATACTAAGAACTCAACTAAAACTACTAAAAACATACTAAAAACAATGCCAAAAAGCGTACAAATTATCCGCTCATCAGTTTGCTACCATATCAATGAGGTTTTGGGCCTCCTCTACTGTCTTCATCAATTGCAAAAAACCTCCTGCTAAGTGATCTAGTGCTTCTTGAGCTTTCAAGGTCAAGCCTTCATAGAATTTCTGAAGTATATCCCATTCATTGAACATTTCAGGGAGACACTTTCTGATCAAGGTCTTGTATCTCTCCCAAGCCTCATAGAATGATTCTCCATCCATCTGAGTGAATGTTTGGACCTCCGTTTTGAGTCTGATAATCCTTTAGGGAGGATAGAACTTGGCTAAGAACTTATTCACTAGATCTTCTCAATTGTTGATGCTATCTCTTGGAAATGACTCCAACCATTGAGTAGCTTTGTCTCTAAGGAAAAATGGAAATAACAACAGCTTGTAAATGTCAGGATGCACTCCATTGGTTTTAACAGTGTCACAAATCCTTAGAAAAGTGGATAAGTGTTGGTTTGGATCTTCAAGTGGGCCTCCGCCATAGGAGCAGTTGTTTTGTACCAAAGTGATGAGCTGTGGCTTTAATTCAAAGTTGTTTGCATTGACATTTGGGATAAGGATGCTACTCCTATAATGCCTAGGATTTGCAAACGTGTAAGAAGCCAAAACTCTCCTATGAGGTTGACCATTGTTGTTGGCTACTCCCACTGGTGGATTTGTTAGATTTTCCACCATTTCTTGGTACTCTTCTTCAGAAGTTTCTTCACCAATGACCCCCTTTCCTCTGACTTCTCTTCTTAACCTCTTGAGAGTTCTTTCGTCAGTTTCACAGAAAGTAGAGGTCTCTCCTCTTGCCTCTGTCATACAAACAAAACACAAGAAACAAACAAGACCAGAAAAACTAGGAACAATGCACTCTATTGCTAGAGTGAGGTTATGGTTAGCTTAAACAAAAATTCAAACAGTTAGTGTGTTAGTCAAAAATAAAGAGAAACAAAGAACAAGTGCTTAATCTAGACCACCACCTTACTTAATCATTGTCAATCTAGATCAATCCCTGGCAACATCGCCAAAAACTTGATGAGCAGAAATTAGATTCCAAGACAAAACTCATCGGCAAGTGTATCGGGTCGCATCAAGTAGTAATTACTCACATGAGTGAGGTCGATCCTACAGGGATTGAAGGATTGAGCAATTTTAGTTATGTGATGAATTTAGTTAAGCAGACAGTTGATGATTTGAGTGAATTATGATCAACAGAAGCTAAATTGCATGAAAATAAAAGAGAGAGGGGAAATTGACAGGAAACTAAAGTGCAAAAGATTAAATTGCATGAAACTTAAAGTGCAAGAAAGTAAAAGAGCTGAAACTGAAAGTGCAAGTAACATAAATAACTGAAACTTAAAGTGCAAGAAATGTAAATTGCTTGAATAGTAAAGGGATGTGGGAGCCGGGATTCAGAATTCAACAAGAAAATGTAAAGAGCAATTAATCAGAGAAGTAGAAGATGAAATAAGTGCAGAAAATCTAAACAGAAAGGTAAAATTGCTTGACGAACAAAACAGAAAGTAAACTTAGCTTAATTATGAAATCTGTTCCGGGGGTTACCTGAAACGTGTAGCTCGGTCGTCTGGAGATGCCCGAGGTGGGGGTCAGGGACCCGAGCTTGATGTGTTGGCGGTTGGTGGTTGTACCTGCAATGACACTCCGATGCTTAAGTTAGCATGGGTCCAAGCAGATATGTGTAGAATGTGGAATGTATCTCATACCTGGGTGCTCCAGTGTATTTATAGTAGTTGGCTGTGATCTTCCCTGGATAAGATATTCTTATCTTATCTTATCTTTCGGGAGTTTTATCCCTATCTTTGTGGAACCGCCTTTGCTAGGCCTTTTCGGCCTTTGGGTTTTGGGCTGCGTTCCTTTTGATGGGCCTTCCTTGCTTTGTTGTCCGAGGTCCGACCTCTAGGCGTGGGCCTTAGGACGAGGTCGGACCTTTCATAGATTTGCCGAGTTGGAGGAGCTCGGTCAGGGTATGAACAGTGCCCCTGCCCGAGTTCGTCCTTTTTGGGAGGTCGAGCTCGGGCATAGTTGTTTTTTCAAATTTCAAAAATGGTCGTTCCTGCATTTATTGCATTTTACCGTTTCTCCTCGATTTCCGTTCGGGCTCTGTGAAGGCATTATTTATTTGCTCCCTTCCTTTTTCTTCGTTTATTCTTGTTCCTTCCTGCTTTTCTAAGTTTTCGCCATCTTTTTTTCGAGCACTGCTTCTTCTTTCTCTTTGTTCTTCTTCCCCTTATCTTTCCGTGCGTCTTTCCGAGGTTTCCTTTGTGTCGCCGTTTCGTTCTCCTTGCTTCGGAGCTCGTCGTCTTCTTTCTTTTTTCCAGGTTTGTTCCCGTCTCTTTTCTTTGTGCACATATGCTTTCCGTTCCTTTGTGTGGCTCTTTGTCTGTTTCTTCTTTCTTTATGCCTGGTTTGCCCCAAAAAGAGGCGCCGCCATTGCTTTGTTTGTATATGGGGGGGCTCTTTTTGTTTTTCTGGTACTTTGTTCTGGGTTGCCGCATTTTCTTTTGGGTTTTTGTTTCTTGCTTGGCTGAACGGGTTTTCGCTGTCTGCTTTATGTGATTTTTGCTTGCTGTTTGTATTTCTTCTTTGTAGGTAAGAGTTTTATGTCTCGAAAGGTTCTTCAAGCGATGTCGACCAAGATTCCAAGTGGTCTTGGTTGGGTAGACCCTCTTCCTCTAAAAGTCCCTTCTGTGGTAGATTCTGAATATTTGGCTAGGTTCCGTAGGCACTGTAGCATATGTGAGAATAGAGAGTCTGAGAGGGATTATGAACTAGTAGCCCCGGATTCCGAGGAGAGAGTTTGCTTCCCGCCCTTAGATAGTTCCGAGAAGCTCTTCTTTTATGCTTATGATGTTTTTTCTCTAAGCTGAGTGTCCGACTTCCTTTTACCGACCTGGAGTCCGAGGTGTTGTGGTCTTGTAACCTTGCCCCTACGCAGCTCCATCCAAATTCTTGGGCGTTTCTAAAGCTGTTTCAACTTTTGTGTCAGTTTTTGGGCGTCGCTCCCTCTATTTCTCTTTTTTTCCTACTTGTTTGTGTTGACGAAGCCGGGTTCGGGTGGAGGTAAGGTGTCTTGGGTCTCTTTTAGGGCTAACCAGGGGAGGAAGTTTTGTACCCTTTATGATGAGTCCTTTCATGATTTCAAGAACTTTTATTTCAAGGTCCGGGCTACTGGAGACGTCCGACCTTTCTTTCTGGATGAGAGTGGGGAGCCTTCTTTTCCTCTTTGTTGGCAGGAGAATGTAGTGTCTGCTAAGTATACTTTTGAGAGTCTAGATGAGGTTGAGCAGGCTTTTGTGGGTGTGGTGAGCAGTTTATGGGGTCGGGCACCTCACTTGGATACGAAGAAAATGTTGGGAGATCCAAGCCTTCTCCGTTCCGAGTTAGGTAGTTTCCCGACCTCTCTGAGATTCTTCTTCTTTAGTATTTTGGTTTTGCTTGTTTTTGGTGGAATTTCTGTTGTGGTAATCCTTTTCTTTTTATTTCTGCAGAGATGTCTTCTCAGGCGGATTCCATGAAGTTCCTTCGTCGGACGAAGAAGTCTGTGGCTGCTCGAAATATCGAGGCTGAGGCTTCTGCCCGATCTTCTCCGCAGAAGACTACCGTGGGTGTTCAGACTCGGTCGAAGACTATTCTGACTCCCCAGTTCCGAGCTATAAGTCAGGATCCTCCGACCTCTGGGCCTGCTACCTCTTCTCCTCCCCCGTTCTCGGGTCCTCCCCCCAAGAAGCAGAAGACCTCTCAAGAGCTTGCGGGTTTTAATGATAAGGATTTCGATGCTCTCGGTTGGATTGAACAGCATATTCTCCCTCAGACTTTTATCTCTACTGATGACGTGTCTATGGAGCATCATTTTCAGTATATGGCACGGAGTTGTGTTCGGATGGCCAGTCTTCATGCTGCTATTGCCCGGGAGTTCAAGAAATCCCCCATTGGCGCGACCAGCTCCCGACTTGAGAAGGCTCAGTCCGAGTTCGAGAAGATTAGTGAGCTGAAGGCTGCTAGGATTACGGAGCTGGAGGCCTCTTTGGAGAAGGAGAAAGCTAAAGCTACCGCGGCTGTGGCGGCAGCGAAGGCGTCCGAGGAGATGGCGAAGGCGGCGACGGAGAATTATACTCGGATATATGCCGAGCTTGTGGAGACAAGGGAGAAGTTGCAATCTGCTCAGGATGATTTTTACGAGCTGGAAGGCCATGTGGCTAAGGGTATGGATGCTATGTTCGAGAATTTGAAGGCTCAAGTCCGGGTTCTTGCTCCTGACCTGGATCTGAGCTTATTTAGTACGGATAACGTCGTTGTGGAGGGAAAGATTGTTCCTGCCCCCAATGAGGATGAGGTTCCGGTGTCCAATCCCAAGGTTCCGGTGTCCGACCTTAAGGTTCCGGTTGCGGACCCGACTTCACCCTTGGTCGGGGATGGATCTGGCGTGGAGGTTTCAAGCCGGGATGACGGTGCCGTTGATGCAGTCCCGATTTCTATGTTTCCTCCGCAGCCTTCTGTTGATGTGGAGTCCGGAAAGGACCTTGATCCTCTGTAATCTTTTATTTTTAGTTTTTTGCCCGGCCTGTGGGCTCTTTTGCTTTTGGATGGTTTCTGTGAACGCTTTGGACACCTTTTTGCTTTTAGCTACTTGTAGTAACTTTTTAGCTTTATGCGGTGTTTTATTCGTGTTTTGACTTTTGTTCCGCTTTTATGCTTTTTTAGTTGTTTTTGGATAACAACTTTTTTAGCTAGCGTTTTGAAACTTTGCTTTGCCTCTTCCTTTGATTTCGTTTTTTCGCTTGTACTTTTTAGTTGTTTTTGTATAGCAACTTTTTTAGTAAGCGTTTTCGAAATCTTGGCTTTGCCTCTTCCTTTGATTTCGTTTTTTCGCTTGTACTTTTTAGTTGTTTTTGCATAGCAACTTTTTTAGTAAGCGTTTTCGAAATCTTGGCTTTGCCTCTTCCTTTGATTTTGTTTTTTCGCTTGTACTTTTTAGTTGTTTTTGTATAGCAACTTTTTAGTAAGCGTTTTCGAAATCTTGGCTTTGCCTCTTCTTTTGATTTCGTTTTTTCGCTTGTACTTTTTAGTTGTTTTTGTATAGCAACTTTTTAGTAAGCGTTTTCGAAATCTTGGCTTTGCCTTTTCTTTTGATTTCGTTTTTTCGCTTGTACTTTTTAGTTGTTTTTGTATAGCAACTTTTTAGTAAGCGTTTTCGAAATCTTGGCTTTGCCTCTTTAAGGCTTCTTTCCTGGATCCGGGTTTTTCCTCGGACCTCGGGTGTTCGAGTACTTCCCTTTGTTGGGTCCGACCTTGTCGTTGGTCGGCCTTTTAAGTTATTTTTGTAATCTCTTTTTATTTGGCTTTTTGAGCCTTTTCAGAGTTACTTTATAACTTCTCACATTAATTTGAACCTCGTCGCTTTATCTTTGCCGACCTTGTGCGGTCTTTTTGGCAAATGATTTTTGCGTTTTGTCGAGCATAAATTAATGCGCCTTGGCGGGGTACTTTGATTTGTTTCATCATGGGGAAGAAGAAAAGAAAATAGAGAAATTTGATTAGTATTAAAAAAGAAAGAATATTTACAGAGTGTTTTACCCTTGACTAGGTCGGGTGCCTTACTTGACCGGGTGTCTCATTAAAAAACCCTTGTAGGGAAAAAGAGTACACCTCGGGTCAAATTTTCCTAGCTGTAGTACCGTCTTAGATTACAGGCGTGCCAGGCTCTGGGCAGCTCATTGCCTTCTAGGTCGGATATCTTGTAATAGCCTGTTCCTAAGACTTCTGTTACTTTGTAGGGTCCTTTCCAATTTGCAGCCAGCTTTCCTTCTCCCGACTTTTGTGTTCCGATGTCATTTCGGATTAGAATTAGGTCGTGAGTGGAAAAGCTTCGTTTTATTACTTTCTGATTGTATCTGAGGGCCGTTCGCCGTTTTAAGGCTTCTTCTCGGATCCGGGCTCTTTCTCGGACCTCGGGGAGGAAGTCGAGTTCTTCCTTTTGTGCCTGCGGGTTACCTTCTTCGTTGTAGAAGATGACTCTGGGTGACCCTTCATCTATTTCGATAGGAATCATTGCCTCCATCCCGTAAGCTAGTCGAAATGGCGATTCTCCCGTTGTAGAGTGTGGAGTTGTCCGATATGCCCATAGCACCTGGGGGAGCTCTTCGGCCCATGCCCCTTTGGCCTCTTGGAGTCTCCGTTTTAACCCGGCCATGATGACTTTATTTGCAGCCTCTGCTTGTCCATTGGCTTGTGGGTGCTCGACTGAGGTGAATTGCTGTTTGATTTTTAGTTCGGCCACCAAGTTCTGAAAACTTGTGTCCGTGAACTGTGTTCCATTGTCTGTTGTGATGGAGTAGGGGACTCCGAACCTTGTGACTATTTTTGTATAGGAATTTGCGACTTTTCTGAGCCGTAATGGTGGCTAAGGGTTCAGCTTCGATCCACTTTGTGAAGTAGTCGACCCCTACTATGAGGTATTTGACTTGCCCCGGTCCTTGGGGAAACGGGCCGAGTAGGTCAAGTCCCCATTTTGCGAAGGGCCATGGTGCGGTGATGCTGATAAGGTCTTCGGGTGGTGCCTTGTGAAAATTGGCGTGTTTTTGGCAGGGGGGGCATATTTTCACAAATTCCGTTGCGTCTCTTTGCAAGGTCGGCCAGTAGAATCCGGCTCGGACTACTTTTTTGGATAATGCCCGAGCTCCGAGATGGTTCCCACACATGCCTCCGTGGATTTCTTCGAGGACGCCCTTTGTTTCTGAGGTCGAGACGCACCTAAGGAGGGGGTTTGTGAATCCTCTTCTGTATAATACGTCGTGAATTAGTGTATAATTCTGGGCGTCTTTCGTGAGTCTTTTAGCTTCTTTTCTTTCGGCGGGGAGAGTTCCCGACTTCAGGTAGCTGAGTATGGGGGTCATCCATCCTTGCTGTTGGTCGGATATATTTAGCGTTTCTTCCTCTCTTGCCACGGAGGGAGATTGTAAGGTTTCCTGGAGGAGACTTCTGTTGTTGCCTCCGGGCTTGGTGCTGGCAAGTTTTGAGAGCGCGTCTGCCCGGGCGTTTTGTTCCCGAGGTATGTGCTGGATCTGTATCTCTGGAAAGTGGCGTAATTGTGCCTTTGTTTGGTCCAGGTATTTTTTCATAGTTGGGTCTTTGGCCTGGTAGCTTCCATTCACTTGTGATTTGATGACCTGGGAGTCGCTGAAGATCGTGATTTTCCGGGCTCCGACCTCTTCGGCTAGCTTTAGACCTGCTAGTAGGGCCTCGTATTCGGCTTGGTTGTTCGAGGCCTGGAACTCGAATTTTAGGGATAATTCTATCTGCGTTCCTTGGTCGCTTTCGAGTATAACCCCGGCTCCGCTTCTAGTTTTGTTTGAGGACCCGTCGACATTAAGGTTCCATGAGAGTGGGGTTCCAGGGGTCTCAGTGTATTCTGCGATGAAGTCGGCTAGATACTGAGATTTTATGGCAGTCCGGGTTTCATAGTGGAGGTCGAACTCGGACAGTTCCACTGCCCATTGCAGTATTCGTCCTGCCAGGTCTGTTTTTTGGAGGATGTGTCTCATGGGTTGGTTTGTCCGGACTTTGATGGTGTGGGCTTGAAAGTAGGGACGGAGCCTCCGAGCTGTGAACACTAGGGCGTAGGCGAATTTTTCTATCTTCTGATAGTTTAACTCGGCCCCTTGTAGTGCCTTGCTTACAAAGTATATAGGGTGTTGTCCTTGATCATTTTCGCGTATTAACGCTGAGGCGACTGCTCGATTTCCAACCGAGAGGTATAGTACGAGTTCTTCTCCTTTTAAAGGTCGGGTTAGGATTGGTGGCTGCCCGAGGAATTCCTTGAATTCTTGGAAGGCTTTTTCGCACTCCGGGGTCCATGAGAAGGGTTTCCCTTTCTTTAGGAGCGAGTAGAGAGGTAGTGATTTTATCGCTGATCCTGCCAAGAATCTTGATAGGGCGGCTAGCCTTCCATTCAGTTGTTGTACTTCTTTGACACACGTCGGGCTCTTCATACTGAGTATTGCTTGGCATTTGTCCGGGTTCGCTTCGATGCCCCTTTGAGTTAGCATGAAGCCTAAGAACCTTCCGGCTTCTGCGGCGAAGGTGCACTTTGTCGGGTTAAGTCTCATGTTGTGTTTTCTGAGGGTGCCGAAGACGCTGGTGAGGTCGGTCAGCAAGTTTCTGTCTTCTTGTGTCTTTACCAGCATGTCGTCGACGTACACCTCTAGCTGTAGTCCGATGTGCTCTGAGAACACTTTGTTCATTAGCCTCTGGTAGGTTGCCCCTGCGTTCTTCAGCCCGAAGGGCATCACTACGTAGCAGTAGTTTGCCCTCGGGGTTATGAACGAGGTCTTTTCTTGGTCGGGTCCGTACATCGGGATTTGATTGTATCCCGAGTATGCGTCCATGAAGGAGAGATATCTGTAGCCTGAGGCTGCGTCTACTAAGGCGTCGATGTTTGGTAGTGGATATGGGTCTTTGGGGCAGGCTTTGTTGAGGTCTGTGTAATCGACGCACATCCTCTATTTTCCGTTGGGCTTTTTTACCAAGACCACGTTTGCAAGCCATAGGGGGTATTTTACTTCCCTAATAAACCCTGCCTCTAGTAGTGCTTGTACTTGTTCTTCTATCGCTTGCATGCGCTCGGGTCCGAGCTTCCGGCGTCTTTGTTGGACAGGTCGGGATTCCGGGTAAACTGATAGCTTATGGCACATCAGGTCGGGGCTTATGCCTGGCATGTCGGAGGCTTTCCAGGCGAAGAGGTCGGAATTCTCCTTTAAGAGGGTTATGAGTTCCTCTTTTAGGCCCGTTCTGAGGTTCGCTCCTATGTTTGTTATTTTTTCAGGTGTGTTCCCAATCTGGACTTTTTCGGTCTCTCCCTCTGGTTGTGGTCGAAGATCTTCTCGGGACTGCACTCGTCCGAGTTCTATCGTGTTGACCTCCTTCCCTTTTAGGCTCAGGCTTTCGTTGTAGCATCGCCGCGCTAGTTTTTGGTCGCCTTTTAGGGCAGTGATTCCTTTTGCGGTAGGGAACTTCATACAGAGGTGTGGGGTCGAGACTATAGCTGCCAGTCTGTTTAGGGTGGGTCGCCCAATGAGGGCATTGTATGCCGAGGTGACGTCGACTATAATGTAGTCGATGCTTAATGTTTTAGATTGCTCGCCTCTTCCAAAGGTAGTGTGTAGCGAGATGTATCCTAAGGGATGGATCGGGGTGTCCCCTAGCCCAAATAGGTCGGTGGGATAGGCCTTTAGTTCTTTTTCTTCAAGTCCGAGCTTATCGAATGCCATTTTGAACAGGATATCTGCTGAGCTTCCCTGGTCAATCAGGGTTCGATGTAAGTTGGCGTTTGCCAGGATAATGGTGACTACCATTGGATCGTCATGCCCGGGAATTATTCCTTGAGCATCTTCTCGGGTAAATGAGATAGTAGGTAGCTCGGGCAGGGGACTGTCTTCTCGGACATGATAGACTTCTTTGAGGTGTCTTTTTCGCGAGGATCTGGATGTTCCTCCGCCTGCAAAACCTCCATTTATCATGTGAACGTGTCTTTCAGGGGTTCGCGGGGTTTGTTCGGCCCGAGCTTCATTATCTCCCCGCCTTCTCTTCCTGGTCTCTTCTCCTTTCTCTGCTATGTATCTGTCGAGTTTTCCTTCTTTGGCCAGCTTTTCTATAACATTTTTTAGGTCGTAGCAGTCGTTAGTAGAATGACCGTAGAGCTTGTGATATTCACAGTATTCGAACCGATCTCTCCCCGCTCTCTTGTGTTTTAGAGGTCGGGGCGGTGGAATTCTTTCGGTGTGGCATACTTCTCTGTAGACGTCTACCAGGGAGACTCGGAGGGGGGTGTAGTTGTGGTACTTCCGTGGCTTGTCCGAGTGGGGTTCTTCTTTCTTCTTCTGTTCCCGATCTCGATCTCGAAGTGGGTAGGTTGATTCCTTCCTAGAAGAGTCTCTTAGCTGGGAGGTTTCCTCCATGTTGATATATTTTTCTGCCCGCTCCTGTACCTCGTATAGAGAGGTCGGGTATCGTTTGGATAGGGATTGGCTAAACGGTCCCTCTTTTAGGCCGTTTGCTAGTCCCATAATGGCCGCTTCAGTGGGCAAGTGTTGTATGTCCAGGCAGGCTTTGTTGAATCGCTCCATGTATTCTCGGAGAGTTTCTTGGTTACCTTGTTTGATCCCGAGTAGACTGGGGGCATGTTTTGCCTTGTCCTTTTGGATGGAGAACCTTGTTAGGAATTTTTTGGTTAGGTCTTCGAAGCTGGTGATTGATCTTGGTGGCAGATTGTCGAACCACTTCATGGCTGACTTGGTGAGAGTGGTGGGGAAGGCTTTGCACCGAATCGCGTCGGAGGCGTCAACTAGGTACATTCTGCTTCTGAAGTTGCTGAGGTGGTGACTTGGATCGGTGGTGCCGTCGTAGAGATCCATATCGGGTGGTTTGAAGTTTCGTGGTACCTTCTCCTTCATGATCTCTTGCGTGAAGGGATCATGGTTGCCTTCGGGGGTGGTGTCGCGTTCTGTCCGATCTCTTAGGTTGGCCTCTATTTTCCGCAGTTTTTCTTCTAATTCTCTACGCTTGCGAGCCTCCCTTCTCAGATCTTGTTCCGTTTCTTTCTGCTTCTTTATGTCCTCTTCGAGTTGTTTCAGTCGGTTTTGTTGTGCCCGGACTGCTTCTAGAATTTCCGAGCTTTTTTCTTTTTCGGGATTTCGTGGATCCTTGTTTAGGAGTGATGTCTTTGGGCGATTCTGTTTGTTTCCTCCTGGGGTGCGTGGTGATAGAGGGCTCCCCGGTCGTTCTCCGGTGTCAACTTCCTCCTCTGGTTCTGATGTGGCGTGGTCATTGTTGAGTGGGTCGTCCGCCATGGTAAAGGGATGACTTCCAGGTCCCCGGCAACGGCGCCAATGTTCCGGGGGTTACCTGAAACGTGTAGCTCGGTCGTCTGGAGATGCCCGAGGTGGGGGTCAGGGACCCGAGCTTGATGTGTTGGCGGTTGGTGGTTGTACCTGCAATGACACTCCGATGCTTAAGTTAGCATGGGTCCAAGCAGATATGTGTAGAATGTGGAATGTATCTCATACCTGGGTGCTCCAGTGTATTTATAGTAGTTGGCTGTGATCTTCCCTGGATAAGATATTCTTATCTTATCTTATCTTTCGGGAGTTTTATCCCTATCTTTGTGGAACCGCCTTTGCTAGGCCTTTTCGGCCTTTGGGTTTTGGGCTGCGTTCCTTTTGATGGGCCTTCCTTGCTTTGTTGTCCGAGGTCCGACCTCTAGGCGTGGGCCTTAGGACGAGGTCGGACCTTTCATAGATTTGCCGAGTTGGAGGAGCTCGGTCAGGGTATGAACAAAATCTAAAAGAGAAATTGAACATCTCAGGAGATCAATGAGACTAACAAGTAAATCTAGATCTCAATTCCTTCCTTGATCAAAGAAAAAATAAATTGCAGAAGAAATGTAAATGAAGATAGTGAATAAAACTCAGATCCAATTCCTCAATTATCAGAATTCTGCAGAAGAGGACAAAGATGAATTTCAGATCAAGTATTGAAACAGAACTCCTTCAATCTTAATCCAAAATTCAAAACAAAAAGTAGAAGTTGCAGAAGCAAGAACAATGAAAAAAAAAACTTAGATCTCAATCCCAATCCCCCAAATTCAAAGTGAAAACTAGGTGAAAACTAAAAATTCAGCTAAAGGAAATCAAAAATGCTAAAAGAGCACTTTTACAAATCAAACTAACTCCTATTTATACACTTTCTATTTTTTGATTTTCAGAACTTGGAGTGGGCTTTTCAAATTGGTGAAAAATTGGATCCAAATTGGTTTTTAATTGAAATTGAACCAAGGCCACCTCCCAGGGGAGCGCTCGGTTAACTAAGGCAACGCAGCGCCCAATGCCTTGTGTCAAGCTTCAATCTGTCCCGTGCCAAGCCCGATCATAGCGCTCAGTTATGTAACCCGACATAGTGCTACATGCTTGAGTGGGATTCCCTCTTCGAACCATGGTGAGTTCATTTTGGAGCCAAAAATTTGTGAAGCATAGCGCTCAGTGAACTAAGTTCACGTAGCGCCCTTTCTTCCATTCCTCTTGTTCCCCATTTTGAGCCTTCGTGAAGCCATTTCAATTTGGCCAATCTGCTTGTAAGCAGCACTCAGTTAAGTGACAAAACGGAGCGCGCTCTCTAAGCTTGTGCAAGGTTCCTAGTTCGAACCTTGCTGGCTTCATGTGCTAGCAATTTCCTTGTGAAGTAGCGCTTCTCTTGGTTTCCATGTGCACGGTTCGATTCTTGGTGGTTCCCTTTAATGTGCTGCTCCTTGTATTTTCTTTTGAATGAGGCACGATAAAGTTAACTAAGTTAACTGAGCACTATGCTTTTGCCTTGTTCCCTTGGGTGCTCAGTTAAATTACACAACGTAGCATCCTTGCCTTTGTTCCCTTAGCTTTGGTGTGCCCCTCTAGCGCTCACTTTTTGAGCGCTACGCTCATTATTCAAGCGCTATGCTTGCTTCCTTGAGTGAGTGTCATGCTTGTATGTCTTAGGCCACGCTTTGATAGGCACGCTTCCCTTGTTTCTTTCTTTTTTTCACCTACAAGTAATTAAAACAGCCAATCAAAGTATCACTAAATTCACAAGGTTTATAAATTATTTAAAACCAACTAATTCTAGCTTAAACCTTATAATTTTATGTCAAATAAAGGATGGTTGATTGATTCAACAAAACCATGCAAATCCACTCCAAATTACTTACTTATGATGCTAGAAAGTGCATGAAACCTAATGAAACAAGTGAAAAATACTTGAAAAGCTATCATAAGATGACTTGTCATCAAGGAGCTCATCTGTGTTACTTCGCCCTAGCCATTTGCAAAGTGGGGGATCGACCTCCTCGGACCCTTCCCCCATGGATCAGGACAAGTCAAGTTTCTCATTGTAGGTATAGACTATTACACAAAATGGATTGAAGCAGAGCCACTGGCTACTGCCACTGCCCAAAGAAGTCGGAAATTTCTGTACAGAACTATTGTCACAAGATTTGGGGTCCCATGCTCCATCACCACAGACAATGGTACATAGTTCACTGACACGGACTTTAGGAACTTGGTAGCTGACCTAAAAATAAAGTACCAATTCACCTCTGTAAAACACCCATAGGCCAACGGATAGGTTGGAGCCTCCAACAAAGTCATATTGGCTGGGATAAAATAGAGGCTACAGGATGCAAAAGGAGCTTGGGCTGAAGAGCTCCCACAAGTCCTATGGGCATATCGAACAACACCACATTCCACTACTGGAGAATCATCATTTTGACTTGCTTACGGAATGGAGGCAATGATTCCCGTAGAAGTAGAAGAAGGATCCTCAAGGGTGATCCTTTACAACAAAGATATCAACTCCTAAACTCAAAGGGAAGATCTTGACCTACTTCCAGAAGTTCGAGAAAGAGCTCGGATAAGAGAGGAAGCACTAAAGCGTTGAATGGCTTCAAGGTATAATCGGAAGGTAGTCCAGCGAAGCTTCTCCGCCAACGATCTCATCTTAATCCAAAATGATATCAGAGCAGGTCGATCAGGAGAAGGAAAGCTAGCAGCTAACTGGAAAGGACCATACCGAGTTGCAAAAGTATTGGGGAAAGGTTATTATAAGGTGTCTGATCTCGAAGGGCGAGAGCTACCAAGGTCATGACATGCCTATAACCTAAGAAGGTACTATAGCTAGGAAATAGTAATGATCTTAGGTCAAGGCGCACTCTGTTTCCTGAAAAGGTTTTTTAATGAGGCGCTAGGCCGAGATCTAAAAAGTTGCCCGACCCAGAAGGGTAAGCACTCACATGTATACACTTTTTATTTATATTTTTATCTCATTATTATTTGAAATAAAGTTATCAGTTCCCTAAAAAGTTTCCTACTAAAACGCATTAATTTACGCTTAAAAGCAAAATTCATCACCCGATCATAAAGTGGTTGGCAAGGTGAAGCGAGCAAGCCCGGATTAATGCAAGGAGTTATAAAAAGTAACCCATAAAAAGCGACCTGACGAGGTCTGACTAGAAATGGGATTACTAAAAATAACTTGAGAAGGCCCGACTGAGAAATTGGACCAACATAAAAGGATCACTAAAAAGGGACAAAATCATCTTGCAAAGGCCAAAGGAAGGTTAAATAACCAAGGCCAGAAGTGCTTCGCTGAAAGGTACAAGTCTTGGAAAAAGACACTACTTAAAAAGCGAAAACACAAGTCAAAACAGTGCTAAAAAGTCTTTCAAACAAAACTATAAAGAAAAGGTTCCTCCTCGGAACAGTACCTAAAAATTTGTTGGAATATGACTAAAAGGCCTGAACAAGTGAAGACAAACAGGTCGACACCCAAAAGGCGTAACCCAAAGGGATAAATGCAACCTCAACAAAGGGAACAAATAAAGGTCTAAAAGGTCGAAAAACCTAAAAGCCAAAGTGCATTAGCTAAAAAGGTACAAAGTCCTGAAAAGGATTCTACTTAAAGCTAGAGGCACGATCTCAACACAGGGCTACAAAAGTCATTCGAAACTAAAAAGGTTCTACGTAAAGAACAATAAAAGTTTATCGGACAAGTTACTAAAAGCCCAGACGCTAAGCCGCAAGGATAACTTCACCAAAGCAAAAACTCAAAGCAAGGCATGATCCAAAAGGCAGAAAAACCTACATCACCACTCAAAGGAGGTCAGACAAGGAAGTACCAAACCTCTATAAAATCCGCAAGGATCGCAAGGGTAAAATATCAAAGGTTTGACTGACGTATCAACAAAACGCATCCTTCAAATTAAAACATTAAAGACTCAAAGGTTGCCTAAGGGGCAGCCCAAGAGTTTAAAATGTTGTTTTTCAAAATAAAAGTTGCTAAGAAGCAACTAAGTGTCAAAAAAATCATCCACAGAAACTAACAAACTAACAAGTTCAGCAAAGTCCACACGTCGGACTATACAAATACATAGCCAAGACAAAGGCATAATAAGGATTTAGAAAGGATTCAAAGTTGCATCAGCAGCTACATCTTTAGGAGAGGGAGGCCTAGTCGAGATTGGGGTGTGATGAGCGGATATTTTATACGCTTTTTGGCATTGTTTTGAGTATGTTTTTAGTATGTTTTAGTTAGTTTTTATTATATTTTTATTAGTTTTTAGTTAAAATTCACTTTTTTGGACTTTACTATGAGTTTGTGTGTTTTTCTGCGATTTCAGGTATTTTCTGGTTGAAATTGAGGGACCTGAGCAAAAATCTGATTCAGAGGCTGAAAAGGACTGCAGATGCTGTTGGATTCTGACCTCCCTGCAGTCGAAGTGAATTTTCTGGAGCTACAGAAGCCCAATTGGCGCACTCTCAATTGCGTTGGAAATTCGACATCATGGGCTTTCCAGCAATGTATAATAGTCCATACTTTGCCCGAGATTTGATGGCCCAAATAGGCGTTCCAAATCAGCTCAAGAATTCTGGCGTTTAACGCCGGAACTGGCCCAAGAATGGGAGTTAAACGCCCAAACTGGCACAAAAGCTGGCATTTAACTCCAAGAAAAGTCTCTACACATGAAAGCTTCAATGCTCAGCCCAAGCACACACCAAGTGGGCCCGGAAGTGGATTTTTATGTCATTTACTAATCTTTGTAAACCCTAAGCTACTAGTTCTCTACAAATAGGACCTTTTGCTATTGTATTAGAGAATCTTTTGATCATGTTTTTATGATTGAGCCCTCTTTGGGAGCTGGCCATTCGGCCATGCCTAGACTTTGTTCTTATGTATTTTCAACGGTGGAGTTTCTACACACCATAGATTAAGGTGTGGAGCTCTGCTGTACCTCGAGTATTAATGCAATTACTATTGTTCTTCTATTAAATTCAGCTTATTCTTATTCCAAGATATTCATTCGCACTCAAGAACTTGATGAATGTAATGATTATGTGACGCTCATCATCATTCTCACTTATGAACGCGTGCCTGACAACCACTTCCGTTCTACAAGCAAACAAGGCTTGAATGTGTATCTCTTGGATCCCTTAATCGGAATCTTCGTGGTATAAGCTAGAATTGATGGTGGCATTCAAGAGAATCCGGAAGGTGTAAACCTTGTCTGTGGTATTCTAAGTAGGATTCAAGGATTGAATGACTGTGACGAGCTTCAAACTCGCGATTGTGGGGCGTTAGATACAGACGCAAAAGAATCACTAGATTCTATTCCAACATGATCGAGGACCGACAGATGAATAGCCGTGCTGTGACAGAGCGCGTTGAACATTTTCACTGAGAGGACGGGACTATAGACATTGACAACGGTGATGCCCAACATACAGCTTGCCATGGAAAGGAGTAAGAAGGATTGGATGAAGACTGTAGGAAAGCAGAGAGACAGAAGGGACAAAGCATCTCCATACGCTTATCTGAAATTCTCAGCAATGAATTACATAAGTATCTCTATCTTTATTTTATGTTTTATTCATCTTTTAATTATTAATCCTCCATAACCATTTGAATCCGCCTGGCTGAGATTTACAAGATGACCATAGCTTGCTTCATACCAAAAATCTCCGTGGGATCGACCCTTACTCGCGTAAGATTTATTACTTGGACGACCCAGTGCACTTGCTGGTTAGTTGTGCGAAGTTGTGATAAAGAGTTGAGATTGCAATTGAGCGTACCATGTTGATGGCGCCATTGATGATGATCACAATTTCGTGCACCAAGTTTTTGGTGCTGTTGCCGGGGATTGTTTGAGTTTGGACAACTGACGGTTCATCTTGTTGCTTATATTAGGTATTTTTTCAGAATTTTTAAGAATGAATTCTAGAGTTTCAAGGTGATGTTCTTATCATCACCAAAGCTAATTGATTCTCATCAATTTAGCTCTTGAATGTAATGTCCTGCTGAAGCTTGGCTAGCCATGTCTAATCTTTTTAGACTACAGCTTAAGACTAACATTGCATGATTCCTGGAATTCTTATTAAAAGTTTTGATCCTCTTCATTTTCTTTTTCCACATAATTTTCGAAAAAACAAAAAAAAATTACAAAATCATAAAAACCAAAAATATTTTATGTTTCTTGTTGAGTCTAGTGTCTCATTTTAAGTTTGGTGTCGATGATTCTATTCTTCATGCATTTTTTCGAATTCAATCATGTGCCTTCATTGATCTTCAAGTTGTTCTTGATGATTTCCTTACTCTGATCTTTAAATTCTCTTGTCTTGAGTGTTTTGTTGTTTCTCATATGCATTCTCAATTTTTAGTGTCAATAGTATACAAACTTCTAAGTTTGGTGTCTTGCATGCATTGTTTATTTGATTTTAGTTGCATTTTGATTATTCCTCATCATTAAAAATTCAAAAAAAAATTTAATTTGTGTCTTTTCAAGTCAATAATATAGAGAATTGAAGATTCAGAACATACAGCAGAGGAATTACACAGAAAAAGTTGGGCGTTCAAAATGCCCAGTGAGGAAGGAAAACAGGCGTTTAAACGCCAGCCAGGGTACCTAGCTGGGCGTTTAACGCCCAAAAGGGTAGCATTTTGGGCGTTAAACGCCAGAATGTATACCATTCTAGACGTTTAATGCCAGGATGGCACAAGAGGGAAGATTTTGTTTTTAATTCAAATTTTTTTTTCAAGTTTTCATAATTTTTCAAAATCAAATCTTTTTCAAATCATATCTTTTCAATCATATATTTTCAAAATCAATTTCTTTCCATTTTCAAAATACTTGCTAACAATTAATGATTTGATTCAACATTTCAATTATGTTGCCTTTTCTATTGAGAAAGGTTTAATGTCTGAATCATATCTTTTAAATTTTTTGTTAGCCAAGTCATTAATTTTCAAAATCAAATCTTTTTAAATTGTTTTTCAAATCATATCTTCTCAATCATATCTTTTTAAAACCATAACTTTTCAATCATATATTTTTAATCACATCTTTTTCAAAATAGTCTTCAATCATATCTTTTTGATTTCTAATTTCAAAATCTTTTTCAAAAATCACTTAATTACTTTCTCAATCTTAGTTTTCGAAAATCACCAATCAATTTTTCAAAATTTCTTTTAATTATTTCAAAATCTCTTACTTTATTTTCGAAAATTCTTCCCCTCTTCTCACATCCCTCTATTTAAGGACTAACACTCCTCCATTATCAATAATTCGAATTCTATCTTTCTGGATAAGTTTGAATTCTTCTTCTACCCTCTCCTTCTATTCTTCTTTTCCTCTAACACCTCAAGGAATCTCTATACTGTGACATAGAGGATTCCATACTTTCTTGTTCTCTTCTCTTTCATATGAGTAGGAACAAAGACAAAAGCATTCTTGTTGAGGCTGACCCTGAACCTGAAAGGACGTTGAAGCGAAAGCTAACAGAAGCTAAAGCACTACTCTCTGTAGAGGACCTAACAAAAATCTTCAAACAAGAAGAAGACATGGTAGCCGAAAACAACAACAATGCCAACAATGCAAGGAAGGTGCTGGGTGACTTTACTGCACCTACTCCCGACTTCTATGGGAGAAGCATCTCTATCCCTGCCATTGGAGCAAACAACTTTGAGCTTAAGCCTCAATTAGTTTCTCTAATGCAACAGAATTACAAGTTCCATGGACTTCCATTGGAAGATCCTCATCAGTTTTTAGCTGAATTCTTGCAAATCTATGACACTGTCAAGACCAATGGGGTTGACCCTGAGGTCTACAGACTTATGATATTCCCTTTTGCTGTAAGAGACAGAGCTAGGATATGGTTGGACTCACAACCTAAAGAAAGCCTGAACTCTTGGGAAAAGCTAGTCAATGCCTTCTTGGCAAAGTTTTTTCCACCTCAAAAATTGAGTAAGCTTAGAGTGGAAGTCCAAACCTTCAGACAGAAGGAAGGTGAATCCCTTTTATGAAGCTTGGGAAAGATACAAATAATTGATCAGAAAGTGTCCCTCTGACATGCTTTCTGAATGGAGTATCATAGGTATCTTCTATGATGGTCTGTCTAAACTGTCCAAGATGTCATTAGACAGCTCTGCTGGAGGATCTCTTCATCTGAAGAAGACACCTGCAGAAGCTCAAGAACTCATTGAAATGGTTGTAAATAACCAATTCATGTACACTTCTGAAAGGAATCCTGTGAACAATGGGACGAATCAGAAGAAAGGAGTTCTTGAGATTGATACTCTGAATGCCATACTGGCTCAGAACAAAATATTGACTCAGCAAGTCAATATGATTTCTCAAAGTCTGTCTGCAATGCAAGCTGCACCAGGCAGTACTAAGGACGCTTCATCTGAAGAAGAAGCTTATGATCCTGAGAACCCTTCAATGGAAGAGGTGAATTACATGGGAGAACCCTATGGAAACACCTATAATCCTTCATGGAGAAATCATCCAAATCTCTCATGGAAGGATCAACAGAGACCTCAACAAGGTTTCAACAACAATAATGGTGGAAGAAACAAGTTTGGCAATGGCAAGCCTTTTCCATCATCTTCTCAGCAATAGACAGAGAATTCTAAGCAGAGACACTCTGACTTAGCAACCATGGTCTCTGATCTAATCAAAACCACTAAAAGTTTCATGACTGAAACAAGGTCCTCCATTAGAAACTTGGAGGCACAAGTGGGTCAGCTGAGTAAGAAAGTTATTGAACTCCCTCTTAGTACTCTTCCAAGCAATACAGAAGAGAATCCAAAAGGAGAGTGTAAGGCCATCAACATGGCCGAGTTTGGAGAGGAGAAAGAGGCAGTGAGCGCCACTGAGGAAGACCTCAATGGACGTCCACTGGTCTCTAATGAGTTCCCTAATGAGCAACCATGGGAATCTGAGGCTCACACTGAGACCATAGAGTTTCCATTGGATTTACTTCTGCTATTCATGAACTCTGATGAGTATTCTTCCTCTGAAGAGGACGAAGATGTCACTGAAGAGCAAGTTGCTAAGTACCTTAGAGCAATCATGAAGCTAAATAACAAGTTATTTGGTAATGAGACTTGGGAGGATGAACACCCTTTGCTCACCAAAGAACTAGATGACTTGACTAGGCAGAGATTACCTCAAAAGAGACAGGACCTTGGGGAGTTCTCAATACCTTGTACCATAGGCACCATGACCTTTGAGAAGGCTCTGTGTGACCTAGGGTCAAGCATAAACCTCATGCCTCTCTTTGTAATGGAGAAGCTAGGGATCTTTGAGGTGCAAGCTGCAAGAATCTCACTAGAGATGGTAGACAATTCAAGAAAACAAGCTTATGGACTTGTAGAGGATGTTCTGGTAAAGGTTGAAGACCATTACATCCCTGCTGATTTCATAGTCCTAGAGACTGGGAAGTGCATGGATGAATCCATCATCCTTGGCAGACCTTTCTTAGCCACAGCAAAGGCTGTGATTGATGTTGACAGAAGAGAATTGATCATTCAAGTGAATGAAGAATCCTTTGTGTTTAAGGCTCAAGGATACCCCTCTGTAACCATGGAGAGGAAGCATGAAGAGCTTCCCTCAAAACAGAGTCAAACAGAGCCCCCACAGTCAAACTCTAAGTTTGGTGTTGGGAGGCCACAACCAACTTCTAAGTTTGGTGTTGAACCCCCACATTCGAACTCTAAGTTTGGTGTTGGGAGGTTCCAATATTGCTCTGAACATCTGTGAGGCTACATGAGAGCCCACTGTCAAGCTACTGACATTAAAGAAGCGCTTGTTGGGAGGCAACGCAATGTTACATTTATCTATTTTCCTTTGTTATTTTATGTTTTTTTAGGTTGATGATCATGGGAAGTCACAAAATCAATTGAAAAAGCAAAAACAGCTTGAAAAACAGAAAGAAAAATAGCACACCCTGGGGGAAAATCTGCTGGCGTTTAAACGCCAATGATGATAGTAGAATGGGCGTTTAACGCCCAGTCTGGCACCATTCTGGGCGTTTAACGCCAGAAAGGGGCACCAGACTGGCGTTTAACGCCAGGAATGGGCAAGAAGCTGGCGTTAAACGCCGGAAATGGGCACCAGCCCGACGTTTAATGCCAGGATTGGCAAAAGGAGCATTTTTGTTCGCCACTTGGTGCAGGAATGAATTATCCTTGACACCTCAGGATCTATGGACCCCACAGGATCCTCACCTACCCCACCACTCTCTCTCTTCTTCACCCATTCACCAATCACCTCAACACCTCTTCCCCAAAAACTCCTCACCTATCAAATCCCACCATTCTCTTCACCACTCACATCCATCCTTCATAAAATCCCACCTACCTCACCATTCAAATTCAAACCACTTTCCCTCCCAAACCCACCCATAATAGCCGAACCATACCCCCCTCTCCACCCCTATATGAACCCATCTTCACTCCTTCATTTTCACACAACCTACACACTACTTCTCCCCCTTGGCCGAAAAACAAAGCCACCTCCATCTCCTCTATTTCTTCTTCTTCTACTCTCTTCTTTCTTCTTTTGCTCGAGGACGAGCAAACCTTCTAAGTTTGATGTGGTAAAAGCATTGCTTTTTGTTTTTCCATAATCATTTATGGCATCTAAGGCCGGAGAAACCTCTAGAAAGAGGAAAGGGAAGGCAAAAGCTTCCACCTCCGAGTCATGGGAGATGGAGAGATTCATCTCAAGGGTGTATCAAGACCACTTCTATGAAGTTGTGGCCATAAAGACGGTGATCCCCGAGGTCCCTTTCAAACTCAAAAAGAGTGAATATCTGGAGATCCGACATGAGATCCAAAGAAGAGGTTGGGAAGTTCTTACCCCCCACTCAACAAGTCGGAATCATAATGGTTCAAGAGTTCTATGCCAATGCATGGATCACCAAGAACCATGATCAAAGTGTGAACCCAGACCCAAAGAATTGGCTTACAATGGTTCGGGGGAAATGCTTAGATTTTAGTCCGGAAAATGTAAGGTTGGCATTCAACTTGCCCATGAGGCAAGGAGATGAACACCCTTACACTAGAAGGGTCAACTTTGATCAAAGGTTGGATCAAGTCCTCATAGACATTTGTGAAGAGGGCGCTCAATGGAAGAGAAATTCAAGAGGGAAGCCGGTTCAACTGAGAAGGCATGACCTCAAGCCCGTGGCTAGGGGATGGTTGGAGTTTATCCAACACTCAATCATTCCCACTAGCAACCGGTCCGAAGCTACTATAGATCGGGCTATCATGATTCATAGCATCATGATTGGAGAGGAAGTAGAAGTTCATGAGGTTATATCCCAAGAACTTTATAAGGTGGGAGACAAGTCCTCTACCTTGGCAAGGTTAGCCTTCCCTCATCTCATTTGTCACCTCTGTAATTCAGTTGGAGTTAACATAGAAGGAGACATCCTCATTGATGAGGACAAGCCCATCACTAAGAAAAGGATGGAGCAAACAAGAGATCCCACTCATGGACATGAGGAAATTCCTCATCATGAAATCCCTAAGATGCCTCAAGGGATGCACTTTCCTCCACAAAACTATTGGGAGAAAATCAACACCTCCCTAGGAGAATTGAGTTCCAACATGGGACAACTAAGGGTGGAGCACCAAGAACATTCCATCCTCCTCCATGAAATTAGAGAAGATCAAAGAATATCAGAGAGGAGCAACAAAGGCAAGGAAGAGACATTGAGGAGCTAAAGCACTCCATAAGATCTTCAAGAGGAAGAACAAGCCGCCATCACTAAGGTGTACCCGTTCTTTAATCTCCTTGTTCTTTATTTTTCTGTTTTTCGAATTTTCATGCTTATGTTTATCTATGTTTGTGTCTTATGATCATTAGTTTCTTAGTGTCTATGCCTTAAAGTTATGAATGTCCTATGAATCCATCACCTTTCTTAAATGAAAAATGTTCTTAATTGAAAAAGAGAAGAATTGCATGAATTTTGAATTTTATAACAGATTAATTCTTTTGATGTGGTGGCAATACTTTGACTTCTAAATGTATGCTTGAACAGTGCATATGTCTTTTGAATTTGTTGTTCATTAATGTTGGCTCTTGAAAGAATGATGAAAAAGGAGACATGTTACTGAGGATCTGAAAAATCATAAAAATGATTCTTGAAGCAAGAAAAAGCAGTGAATACAAAAAAAAATAAAATAATAAAATTGTGATCCAAGGAAAAAAGAGTGTGCTTAAGAACCCTGGACACCTCTAATTGGGGACTCTAGCAAAGCTGAGTCACAATCTGAAAAGGTTCACCCAGTTATGTGTCTGTGGCATGTATGTATCTGGTGGTAATACTGGAAGACAGAGTGCTTTGGGCCACGGCCAAGACTCATAAAGTAGCTGTGTTCAAGAATCATCATACTTAACTAGGAGAATCAATAACATTATATGGATTCTGAGTTCCTATAGAAGCCAATCATTCTGAATTTCAAAGGATAAAGTGAGATGCCAAAACTGTTCAAAGGCAAAAAGCTAAAAGCCGTGCTCATCTAATTAATACTGACCTTCATAGATGTTTTTGGAATTCATTGCATATTCTCTTCTATTTATCTTATTTGATTTTTAGTTGCTTGGGGACAAGCAACAATTTAAGTTTGGTGTTGTGATGAGCGGATCATTTATATGCTTTTTGGCATTGTTTTTAGTATGTTTTTAGTATGTTTTAGTTAGTTTTTATTATATTTTTATTAGTTTTTAGTTAAAATTCACTTCTCTAGACTTTACTATGAGTTTGTGTGTTTTTCTGTGATTTCAGGTATTTTCTGGCTGAAATTGAGGGACCTGAGCAAAAATCTGATTCAGAGGTTGAAAAGGACTGCGGATGCTGTTGGATTCTGACCTCCCTGCACTCGAAGTAGATTTTCTGGAGCTATAGAAGCCCAATTGGTGCGCTCTCAATTGCGTTGGAAAGTAGACATTCTGGGCTTTCCAGAAATATATAATAGTTCATAATTTTCCCGAGATTTGATGGCCCAAACAGGCGTTTCAAATCAGCTCAAGAATTCTAGCGTTTAACGTCGGAACTGGCATAAGAATGGGAGTTAAACGCCCAAACTGGCACAAAAGCTGGCGTTTAACTCCAAGAAAAGTCTCTACACATGAAAGCTTCAATGCTCAGCCCAAGCACACACCAAGTGGGCCCGGAAGTAGAATTTTTTACTAGTTCTCTACAAATAGGACCTTTTGCTATTGTATTAGAGAATCTTTTGATCATGTTTTTATGATTGAACCCTCTTTGGGAGGCTGGCCATTCGGCCATGCCTAGACCTTGTTCTTATGTATTTTCAACGGTGGAGTTTCTACACACCATAGATTAAGGTGTGGAGCTCTGCTGTACTTCGAGTATTAATGCAATTACTATTGTTCTTCTATTCAATTCAGCTTATTCTTATTCCAAGATATTCATTCGCACTCAAGAACTTGATGAATGTGATGATTATGTGACGCTCATCATCATTCTCACTTATGAACGTGTGCCTGACAACCACTTCCATTCTACAAGCAAACAAGGCTTGAATGTGTATCTCTTGGATCCCTTAATCGGAATCTTCGTGGTATAAGCTAGAATTGATGGCGGCATTCAAGAGAATCCGGAAGGTCTAAACCTTGTCTGTGGTATTCTGAGTAGGATTCAAGGATTGAATGACTGTGACGAGCTTCAAACTCGCGATTGTGGGGCGTTAGTGACAGACGCAAAAGAATCACTCGATTCTATTCCGACATGATCGAGGACCGACAGATGAATAGCCGTGCTGTGACAGAGCGCGTTGAACATTTTCACTGAGAGGACGGGACTGTAGCCATTGACAACGGTGATGCCCAACATACAGCTTGCCATGGAAAGGAGTAAGATGGATTGGATGAAGACAGTAGGAAAGCAGAGAGACGGAAGGGACAAAGCATCTCCATATGCTTATCTGAAATTCTCACCAATGAATTACATAAGTATCTCTATCTTTATTTTATGTTTTATTCATCTTTTAATTATTAATCCTCCATAACCATTTGAATCCACCTGACTGAGATTTACAAGATGACCACAGCTTGCTTCATACCAACAATCTTCGTGGGATCGACCCTTACTCGCGTAACGTTTATTACTTGGACGACCCAGTGCACTTGCTGGTTAGTTGTGCAAAGTTGTGATAAAGAGTTGAGATTGCAATTGTGCGTACCATGTTGATGGCGCCATTGATGATCACAATTTCGTGCACCAGGGTGGCATTGACAACTCCATCTGGGCCATTCAGTATCTCCACATCAGGGTCGGGCCCTGGAGGAACCACCTCAGAAGAAGGGGCTGCAGTAGTGGAAGCTGTAGAAGCCTTAGTCGACGGCACAAGGGGAGGACCCTCATCTTCATCGTCAGGGGTAGGCACAATCTTGCCATCTTCCACCATAATATCCATACTGAATAAGGAGAGATCGGCCTCGGGAGCAAGAACTGAGACCTGAGCCTTCAGGATCTCGTACATGTCGATCATACTACTCACCATATGTCCCTGAAGCTCGGCACAATCATCTTGGGCAGATTGAAGCCTCTCCTTAGTTTCTAGCAACTCGATGAAGGTCCGAGTATAGCTCTCCTTATACTTTTTTGCAGTCTCCTTGGCCAGGTTAGCAGCTGCCTCCGCCACAGTAGCACGCCCCTTTTCTTTCTCTACATCAATCTCCAACTTGGCAACCATGGCATCGAGCTCATCCTTCAGACCTTTAATTCTACCAAATTCAGACTTGGCATCTTCCATGAAGGCATTGGTTGCACGAACTGGGGACTCCTGGACAACTCGGGAGAAGGCCACACTAAGATTAGCCATCTGAAAACTATTGCTCATTATGAAGTCAAGATGATGAAGGATCGACACGTCGTCAATCGAAACCTGGCCGTGAGGAGCAATCAACTCCGTGGCAAAGTCCACACCATCAAACTCTTTGTCACCCAGGTTGTATGTCCCAACAGTCTTTTGCTTCTTAGGAGGAGGACTGGTACATGAAATCGTGAGTTCACACTTCTCTCACAACTCCGCGCACCTGACCAGCAAGTGCACTGCGTCATCCAAGTAATACCTTACGTGAGTAAGGGTCGATCCCATGGAGATTGTCAGCTTGAAGCAAGCTATGGTGATCTTGTAAATCCAATCATGCGTACTCCCTTCCATGGCAAGCTGTATGTTGGTGGATCACCGTTGTCAATGGCTACCATTCGTCCTCTCAGTGAAAACATGTCCTCTACGGTTCCCGCATGGCTAATCAGCTGTCGGTTCTCGATCATATCAGAATAGAATACATTTATTCTTTTGCACACTATCACTGCGCCCAATAGTCACGAGTTTGAAGCTCGTCACATTCATCCCATCCCAGATCCTACTCGGAATACCACAGATATGGTTTAGACTTTCCAGATCCCAAGAATGCTGCCAATTGATTCTAGCTTATACCACGAAGACTCTGATCTCACGGAATGGAAGCCTCTGTTGTCAGGAGAGGCAACCATGCGTCGTGAACCAGGAGGCCAAGAGATACACACTCAAGCTCTCGCAGATAAAACGGAGGTGGTTGTCAAGCACGCGTTCATAAAGGAGGATGATTATGAGTGTGACGGATCATCACATCCATTAAGTTAAAGTATGAGTGAATATCTTAGAACAAGAATAAGCGTGAATTGAATAGAAAAATGATAGTACTTTGCATTAATTCATGAGGAACAGCAGAGCTCCACACCTTAATCTATAAGGTGTAGAAACTCCACCGTTGAAAATACATAAGTGATTAAGGTCCAGGCATGGCCGAATGGCCAGCCCCAAAAATGTGATCAAGAGATCAAAAGTGATATAAAGATAGTCTCAAAAATGATCTAAAGATATGAATACAATAGTAAAAAGTGCTATTTATACTAAACTAGTAAACTAGATTTACAAAAAATGAGTAACTAAGTGTAGATAGTGTAGAAATCAACTTTTGGGGCCCACTTGGTGTGTGTTTGGGCTGAGCATTGAAGCTTTCACGTACATAGGCTCTTATTCGAGTTTAAACGGCAGTTTAGGTGCTAGTTTGGGCGTTTAACTCCAGCTTTGGTGCCAGTTCTGGCGTTTTACGCCAGAAAAGAGTCTTTGGTTGGCGTTTGGACGCCAGTTTGGGCCATCAAATCTCCGACAAAGTATGAACTATTATATATTGATGAAAATCCAAAGATGTCTACTTTCCAACGCAATTAAGACCGCATAAATTGGGCTTCTGTAGCTCCAGAAAATCTACTTCGAGTGCAGGGAGGTCAGAATCTAACAGCATCTTTAGTCCTTTCTCAGCCTCTGAATCAAAATTTTGCTCAAGTCCCTCAATTTCAGCCAGAAAATACCTGAAATCATAGAAAAATACACAAACTCATAGTAAATTCCAGAAAGGTGATTTTTGCAAAAAAACTAATAAAAATATACTAAAAAGTAACTAAAACATATTAAAAACTATGTAAAAACAATGCCAAAAAGCGTATAAATTATCCGCTCATCACAACACCAAACTTATATTGTTGCTTGTCCCCAAACAACTGAAAACAAAATAGGATAAAAAGAAGAGAATATACAATAAATCTCAAAATATCAATGAAACTTAGTCCCAATTAGATGAGCGGGGCTAGTAGCTTTTTACCTCTGAACAGTTTTGGCATCTCACTTTATTCTTTGAAGTTCAGAATGATTGGCATCCATTAGGAACTTAGAATTTAGATAGTGTTATTGATTCTCCTAGTTTAGTATGTTGATTCTTGAACACAACTACTTTATGAGTCTTGGTCGTGACCCTAAGCATCTTGTTTTTCAGTATTACCACCGGATACATAAATGCCACAGACACAAAACTGGGTGAACCTTTTCAGAGTGTGACTCAGCTTTCTTAGAGTCCCCAGTTAGAGAAGTCCAGAGTTCTTAAGCACACTCTTTTGCTTTGGATCACGACTTTAACCACTCAGTCTCAAGCTTTTCACTTGGACCTCCTATCCATTAATGCTCAAAGCCTTGGATCCTTTTTACCCTTGCCTTTTGGGTTAAAGGGCTATTGGCTTTTTCTGCTTGCTTTTTCTTTTCTTTTTTTCTTTTTCTTTATTTTTTTGACATTTTTTTTGCAAGCTTTTTCTTTTTCACTGCTTTTTCTTGCTTCAAGAATCAATTTTATGATTTTTCAGATTATCAATAACATTTCTCTTTTTTCATTATTCTTTCGAGAGCCAACAATTTTAACATTCATAAACTTCACTATAAAAAATATGCATGATGAGCGGATAATTTGTACGCTTTTTGGCATTGTTTTTAGTATGTTTTTAGTACATTTTAGTTAGTTTTTAGTATATTTTTATTAGTTTTTAATTAAAATTCACTTTTCTGGACTTTACTATGAGTTTGTGTGTTTTTCTGTGATTTCAGGTATTTTCTGACTGAAATTGAGGGTCCTGAGCAAAAATCTGATCCAGAGACCAAAAAGGACTGCAGATGCTGTTGGATTCTGACCTCCCTGCACTCGAAGTGGATTTTTTGGAGCTACAGAAGCCCAATTGGCGCGCTCTCAACGGCGTTGGAAAGTAGACATCCTGGGCTTTCCAGCAATATATGATAGTCCATACTTTGCCCAAGATTTGATGGCCCAAACCGGCGTAGCAATCCGGCCTTAGAAATTCCAGCGTTAAACGCCGGAACTGGCATAAAACTTGGAGTTAAACGCCCAAACTGGCATGAAAGCTGGCGTTTAACTCCAGAAAAGGTCTCTACACGAAATTACTTCATTGCTCAGCCCAAGCACACACCAAGTGGGCCCGGAAGTGGATTTTTCTGTCATTTACTCATTTCTGTAAAACCTTAGGTGACTAGTCTACTATTAATAGGATCTTTTGACATTGTATCAGTACCTCATGACCTCATGACATTTTTACACGTTTCTTTGTGTACATTCCACGGCATGAGTCTCTAAACCCCATGGTTGGGGGTGAGGAGCTCTGCTGTGTCTTGATGGATTAATGCAATTACTACTGTTTCTTATTCAATCATGCTTGCTTCGATTCTAAGATATCACTTGTTCTTAACCCGGATGAATGTGATGATCCGTGACACTCATCATCATTCTCAACTATGAACATGTGCCTGACAACCACCTCTGTTCTATCTTAGATTGAGTAGATATCTCTTGGGTTCTTTAATCGGAATCTTCGTGGTATAAGCTAGAACTGATGGCGGCATTCAAGAGAATCCGGAAGGTCTAAACCTTGTCTGTGGTATTCTGAGTAGGATTCAATGACTGAATGACTGTGACGTGCTTCAAACTCCTGAAGGCGGGGCGTTAGTGACAGACGCAAAAGAATCACTGGATTCTATTCCGGCCTGATTGAGAACCGACAGATGGATAGCCGTGCCGTGACAGGGTGCGTTGAACATTTCCAATGAGAGGATGGGAGGTAGCCACTGACAATGGTGAAACCCTACATACAGCTTGCCATGGAAGGAGCCTTGTGTGTTTGATGAAGAAGACAGTAGGAAAGCAGAGATTCAGAAGATGGAGCATCTCCAAACCTCAACCTATTCTCCATTACTGCAAAACAAGTAACAATTTCATGTTCTTTTGCTTTTTACAATCAATCCTGATAATTTCAGATATCCTGACTAAGATTTACAAGATAACTAAAGCTTGCTTCAAGCTGACAATCTCCGTGGGATCGACCCTTGCTCACGCAAGGTATTACTTGGACGACCCAGTGCACTTGCTGGTTAGTTGTGCGGGATTGCAAAAGTGTGATTGCAACTTCGTGCACCAATGCACTATTCATGCATTCATTCAGAAAACAAAAAGTATTGCCACCACATCAAAATAATTAGACTAATTTCAAGATAAAAGTCGAAATCCATGTACTTCTTGTTCTTTTGTAATTAGGAACATTTTTCATTTAAGAAAGGTGAAGGATTTATGGGACATTCATAGCATCAAGGCATAGACACTAGACACTAACGATCATGTAATAAAGACACAAACATAGACAAACATAAAGCAAAAAAAATTGGAAAACAGAAAAATAAATAACAAGGAAATTAAAGAATGGGTCCACCTTAGTGATGGTGGCTAGTTCTCCTTCTTGAAGATCCTATGGAGTGCTTGAGCTCCTCAATGTCTCTTCCTTGCCTTTGTTGTTCTTCCCTCATGGCTCTTTGGTCTTCTCTAATTTCATGGAGGATGATGGAATGCTCTTGGTGCTCCATCCTTAGTTGCTCCATATTGGAACTCAAAACTCCCAGAGAAGTGTTGAGTTGTTCCCAATAGTTGTGTGAAGGAAAATGCATCCCTTGAGGTATCTCAGGGATTTCTTGATGAGGGACTTCCTCATGCATTTGCTGAGGTTCATGAGTGGGCTCTCTTGTTTGCTCCATCATTTTTTTAGTGAATGGCTTGTCCTCTTCAATGAGGAAATCATCCTCTATGACAATTCTAGCTAAACTGCATAGGTGACAAATGAGATGAGAAGAGGCTAACCTTGCCAAAGTGGAGGGCTTGTCAGCCACTTTGTACAGTTCTAGAGGTAAGATCTCATGAACTTTCACTTTCTCTCCAATCATGATGCTATGGATCATGATAGCCTGATCCACAGTTACTTCGGATCGGTTGCTAGTAGGAATGATAGAGCGTTGGATGAACTCCAACCATCCTCTAGCCACAGGCTTAAGGTCAAGCCTTCTTAGTTGAACCGGCTTGCCTTTGGAGTCTCTCTTCCATTGTGCTCCTTCCATACAGATGTCCATGAGAACTTGGTCCAACCTTTGATCAAAGTTGACCCTTCTTGTGAAAGGATGAAGATCTCCTTGCATCATTGGCAAGTTGAATGTCAACCTCACATTTTTTGGACTGAAATCTAAGTATTTCCCTCGAACCATTGTGAGCCAATTCTTTGGGTTTTGGTTCATACTTTGATCATGGTTCTTGGTGATTGGTACACAAAATTGTGAGTTCACACTTTTCTCACAACTCCGTGCAGCTGACTAGCAAGTGCACTGGGTCGTCCAAGTAATACCTTACGTGAGTATGGGTCGATCCCACGGAGATTGTCGGCTTGAAGCAAGCTATGGTCACCTTGTAAATCTCAGTCAGGCAGATTCAAATGGTTATGGCATTTTGATAATTAAAAAATGAATAAGACATAAAATAAGATAGAGATACTTATGTAATTCATTAGCGGGAATTTCAGATAAGCGTATGAAGATGCTTTGTTCCCTCTGAACCTCTGCTTCCCTATTGTCCTCATCCAACCTTGCATACTCGCTTCCATGGCAAGCTGTATATTAGGGATCACCGTTGTCAATGGCTACCGTCCGTCCTCTCAGTGAAAATGGTCTGGCAACGGGTTACGTAGGGCTAATCATCTGTCGATTCTCGATCGTGTCAGAATAAGATCCATTGATCCTTTTGCGAACTGTCACTGTGCCCAGCACTCGCGAGTTTGAAGCTCGTCACAGTCATCCCATCCCAGATCCTACTCAGAATACCACAAACAAGGTTTAGACTTTTCAGATCTCAAGAATGCTGCCAATTTATTCTAGCTTATACCATAAAGACTCTGATCGCACAGAATGGGAGGCTCTGTTGTCAGGAGAGACAACCATGCATCGTGAACCAGGAGGCCAAGAGATATACACTCAAGCTTTCGCAAATAGAACGGAAGTGGTTATCAGGCACGCGTTTATAAGGGTGGATGATGATGAGTGTCACGGATCATCACATCCATCAGTTGAAGTACGAGTGAATATCTTAGAACAAGAATAAGCACAAATTGAATAGAAAACAGGAGTAATTGCATTAATTCATGAGGAACAGCAGAGCTCCACACCTTAATCTATGATTTGTAGAAACTCCACCGTTGAAAATATATAAGAACAAGGTCTAATCGCCATGCCTCCCAAATAACATGAAACAGTCGAAAATGGGTTTAAAGACCTGATTCCAAGATTAAAGATGATCAAAAGATGAAAATACAATAGTAAAAGGTCCTATTTATAGTGAACTACTAATCTAAGGTTTACAAAAATAAGTAAATGATGCAGAAATCCACTTCCGGCGCCCACTTGGTGTGTGCTTGGGCTGAGCATTGAAGCTTTCGCGTGCATAGGATTTTCTTGGAGTTAAACGCCAGCTCTGGTGCCAGTTTGGGCATTTAACTCCAGCTTTTATGCCAGTTTTGGCATTTAATGCCAGAAAAGGGTCTTTGACCAGCATTTTGACGTCAATTTCGGCCATCAAATCTCAGGCAAAGTATGGACTATTATACATTGCGGGAAAGCTCAAGATGTCTACTTTCCAACGCAATTGAGAGCGTGTCAATTGGGCTTCTGTAACTCTAGAAAATCCATTTTGAGTGCAGGAAGTTCAGAATCCAACAGCATCTACAGTCCTTTTTCAGCCTCTGAATCAGATTTTTGCTCAGGTCCCTCAATTTCAGCCAGAAAATACCTGAAATCATAGAAAAACACACAAACTCATAGTAAAGTCTAGAAATGTAATTTTTGCATAAAAACTAATAATTATATACTAAAAACTAGCTAAATTATATTAAAAACTACCTAAAAACAATGCCAAAAAGCGTATAAATTATTCGCTCATCACAACACCAAACTTAAATTGTTGTTTGTCCCCAAGCAACTAAAAACAAAATAGAATAAAAAGAAGAGAATATACAATGAATCTCACAGTATCAATGAAACTTAGTCCCAATTAGATGAGCGGGGCAAGTAGCTTTTTGCTTCTGAACAGTTTTGGCATCTCACTTTTGATGTGCGGAAAACGATCTGACACAAAACTCACCGGCAAGTGTACCGGGTCGCATCAAGTAATAATAACTCACATGAGTGAGGTCGATCCCACAGGGATTGAAGGATTGAGCAATTTTAGTTTAGTGGTTGATTTAGTCAAGCGAATCAAGTACTGGTTGAGTGTTTTGTATCCAGCAGCAATTAAACAACAGGAAATGTAAAGGGGGAAGGGAAGAATTGCAGAAATTAAAAGGAACTGAAAGTAAAAGGACTGAATCTTAAAGAACAAGAAATTAAATGACTGAAACTTAAAGTGCAAGAAATGTAAATTGCAGTAACTTAAAGTGCAAGAAATATAAATTGCTTGAATGAAAAAGGGGTTTGAGGATTGGAATTTCAGAATTTAAACAATGGAAATTAAAGTGCAGCAAGTAATAAAGCAGAAGATGAATTAGAATTACTTAAAATTCAAACAGAGAATGGAAAGGGTTGGCAGCAGAGGTTCACAGAAGAACCAAAAAGAAAATGTGATCTCAGGACTCCAGAGACTAGATAGCAAAGTCTAGATCTCAATTGCCTTCCCAGATCCAAATTCCCAAAGCAATTAACAAGAAATTGAAGAAGAAGCAGTAAAGGGAATGTAACTGAACTCAATTATGCAGAAGAGAAATTAAAGAGCTCTTGAGTGGAGACTGAGACAGAATTTTCTCAATTCTTAACACCCAAGACTCAAACAAGAAAAATAAAAATGCTCAAGCAAGAACCAGGAAGAAGATATATCAATTCTCCTCCCCAATTCTCTGAAATCTCAGTTCCTAGCTCTCAATGAAATCTCCAAAATTCAAAAGAAGGTTCCCAATTCAAAAGTAAAGTAAAAGATCTTCAATTACATCAAACTAGCTCCTATTTATACACTTTCTATTCTTGGATCTTGAGATTTGGATGGGCTTTTGATTTGGTGAAGAAATGAATTAAATTGGATTTTTAATTCAATTTGTAGCCCAAAACAATTTGCTTCCAGGAGGAGGCTGCCCTGCCATTGTGGAGGGCAGGGTAGAAAATGATGCACCTGGCCCATTGGTGCGTGCGTGTGCTGCATTGGTGCGTGCAGGACGCTGCCCTGCCCTTGCGGAGGGCAGGGCAGAACTTTTTGGCGCGCCAGAATGGTGCCTGTGCGTGCTGCTGGTGCTGCCGAGTGATGCCTTGGTGCGCCAGTTTGGTGCGCTGGCCGTGCCACAACAAAATGCTGCCCTGCCCTTGCGGAGGGCAGGGCAATGTCTCCAAATTGAAGTCCCGTGTTCGATCCCTGTGTGACGCGCACGCTACCTCTTTTCTTTGATTTTCTTGGCACCAAAGTAAGGCTTAGTTTCTTGTTTCCTCATGGTTCCGTGTTCGATCCTTGTGGCAAGCAATGGTGAACTTTTTCTTTGAATTTCTCCCCTTGGTGAGCCCGATACTGCCCTTGAGGAGGGCAGGGCAATGTTTTGTTCTTCTTGATTCATGGCACCAATTTATGCTCTGCCCTTGTCGTGGGCAGGGCAGAGTTGCCTCTCAAGGCTTGCTTGCTCATGTTGCCCTCCTAGAGGGCAGTGTGCCCTTGTGGAGGGCAATGCTTGCACTCCTCCTTTATGCGCCACGCCTTTTTCTCCTTGGGCCACGCTTTCTGGTGAAACTAAGTGGAGGTCCGAACCGACTGATGTTGAAGAATCAGCGGATGAGTTGTGGTTAGGGGTGAAATGCCACTCGAACCCAGAGTCCTCTTTTCTTCTTTTCTTCACCTACAATAAACTAAAACAACCACTCAAAGTATCACTAAATTCACAAGGCTTATAAATCAATTAAAAATCAATTAAATTCAGCTTAAACCTTATGAGTTAACATTAATTTCATGGTGGTTGTTTGATTTAAAGAAGTTATGCATTTTCACTCCAAATCACTTACTTAGGATGCAAGAAAGTGCATAAAGGCTAATAAAATAAGTGAAATTAGCTTGAAAAATGGGTATATGATGACTTGTCCTCAACTTTATCCTTTGAAATTCAGAATGATTGGCATCTATAGGAACTCAAAATTTAGATAGTGTTATTGATTCTCCTAGTTCAGTATGTTAATTCTTGAACACAGCTACTTTATGAGTCTTGGCCGTGACCCTAAGCATCTTGTTTTCCAGTATTACCACCAGATACATAAATGCCACAGACACATAACTGAGTGAACCTTCTCAGATTGTGACTCAGCTTTGCTAAAGTCCCCAGTTAGAGGTGTCCAGAGTTCTTAAGCACACTCTTTCTACTTTGGATCACGACTTTAACCACTCAGTCTCAAGCTTTTATACTTGGACCTTCATGACACAAGCACATGGTTAGGGATAGCTTCATTTAGCCGCTTAGGCCAGGATTTTATTCCTTTGGGCCCTCCTATCCATTAATACTCAAAGCCTTAGATCCCTCTTTACCCTTGCCTTTTGATTTTAAGGGCTATTGGCTTTTCTTGCTTGCTTTTTATTTTTCTTTCCTTTTTTTTGCCACTTTTTTTTCGCAAGCTTTGTTATTCACTGCTTTTTTTGCTTCAAGAATCACTTTCATGATTTTTTAGATTATCAACAACATTTCTCTTTGTTCATCATTCTTTCAAGAGCCAACAATTTTAACATTCATAAACTTCACTATCAAAAATATGCACTGTTCAAGCATTCATTCAGAAAAATAAAAAGTATTGCCACCACATCAAAATAATTAAACTAATTTCAAGATAAAATTTGAAATTCATGTACTTCTTGTTCTTTTGTAATTTGGAACATTTTTCAATTAAGAAAGGTGAAGGATTCATAGAATTATTCATAGCTTTAAGACATAGACACTAGACACTAATGATCATGTAATGAAGACACAAACATAGATAACACATAAAGCATAAAAATAAAAATAAAAACAGAAAAATAAGAACAAGGAAATTAAAGAACGGGTCCACCTTAGTGATGGCGGCTAGTTCTTCCTCTTGAAGATCCAATGGAATGCATGAGCTCCTCTATGTCTCTTCCTTGCCTTTGTTGCTCTTCTCTCATGGCTATTTGATCCTCTCTAATTTCATGGAGATCAATGGAGTGCTCTTGGTGCTCCATCCTTAGTTGCTCCATATTGGAACTCAAATCTCCCAAAGAGGTGTTGAGTTGCTTGAAGAACTGAAGATTGATGGTTTAGAGGTTATAGTAAACTCTTGTTGTAAGTATAGTTACTAAACCAAGCAATCAACCTTTCTTACAAACGTTTTGGTTGTCACAAGTAACAAACTCCTAAATAAATTGATAACCGAAGTATTTAAACCTCGGGTCGTCTTCTCAAGGAATTGCAGGGAGGTATGTTCTTATTATTGGTTATGAGTTTGTAAATTGGGGGTTTTGAAAGTGAGGAACAAGTATGGTAAATGATAAGAAAAATAAATAAATAACTGTAAAATAAACTCTTGGCAAGATATGAGAAATTAAAAGTCCTATCCTAGTTATCCTTATCAATGATGATGAAAATTGAATCTTAATTCCACTTAGTTAACCTCTGCAGGTGCAAAGGAAGGTCAAGTGGCTAATTAGATTGATCTTCAAATCCTAGTTAATTCCTAGAAAAAGATTGGGATTATAGAAGTTCAAGCTAATTAGCAAAGATAGTGATTATCGATCACGTTGAGTTTGATAACTCAAGAGTACGTTACTGATTTCTTAACCAAAGCAAAGAATGTAAAAAACTGAATTAAAATCATAAATCTGAAAACATCTCAATAATGTATAATCCTAACATGAAAAGTTCACAAGCCAATTGGGCAACATAAATCAAATACCAATAAAAGCATTGAAATATCTGAAAATAAGAGATAAATATAAAGTAAAGGAAATATTGAACCTGATGAAGAGTTAAATCCTAAATCCTTTAAGAGGAATCCTAATCCTAAAACCTAAGAGAGAGGAGAGAACCTCTCTCTCTAAAAATTACATCTAAAACTAAAAATTATGAATTATGAAAGCCTGTTGAGTCTCTGCATGTTCCCTGACTTTAATCTGTGTTTCTGGGCCGAAAACTGGGTTAAAATGTGGCCCAGAATCTCTGCCAGTGACTTTTGTAATTTTGCAGATTGCGCACGTCACGCGTCCGCGTCGTCAACGCGATCGCGTCACTCAGCGTTTTTCGTATCACACGTGCGCATCGTCCACGCATTCGCGTCGTTCGTGCAGCTTCCAATCTGTGCGATCGCGTCAGGCACGCGATCGCGTCACTCTGATTTCTTCCATTTCACGCGGTCGCGTGAGCCATGCGACCGCGTGACTTTTCGCTAGTCATCTCCTTAATTCCTTGTGTTCCTTCCATTTTTGCACGCTTCCTCTTTATTCTCTAAGCCATTCTTGCCCTATGAAGCCTGAAACACTTAACACACAGTTCAAGGCATCGAATGGTAATAACAGAGGATTAAGATTAGCTAAATTAAGACCAAAGAAACATGTTTTCAATCATAGAACTAAACTAGGAAGGAATTGTAAAATCATGCAAATCTTATGAATAAGTGGGTGAAAAGCTTGATAAAACCACTCAATTAAATACAATATAAACCATGAAATAGTGGTTTATCAACCTCCCCACACTTAATCATTAGCATGTCCTCATGCTAAACTCAAGGAGACCAAATAAATGAATAGGGAAAGGCAAGACTCATGCAATGCAGCCTATGAATGTGAATGCAACTACATGCAGAATGTTTCTACCTATTTGGTAAAAAAAAGTAAATAAATCCTTCAAGAATGAACTGGATTTCACTAATTCAAATCATATAGTGAAAATAAGTAAACTTGTAAGAAGATAGCTGATGCCAGGGCATCTAGGCCAGTTTTACTGACATTTTCTTTACTGTTTTAGGGTAGTTTCATGCATTTTCCTAGTAAACAAGGCAAGTTTTGGGTGAAAACACACTTACACCTTCATTTAAGCAACTATTGTGAATTTTGCCTGATTTCATGAGATTTTTGCCATAATTGCATGATAATTTAATGATGCATAATCTCATGACTTTGGCTAGAGCTTTGATGCACTTTAATTGCTTGATTTCAGGACAAATGAAGCATGGAAGAATCACGTTAGCATTCACGTTAACTTAGTTAACGTGACTACTAACGTGGGATGGCAAATAGCTTGCAACTTTAATGAGAAAAGTGATCACCAATAACGCCTGCGAAGCCATTCATAGCCTACGTTAAGAGCCACGTTAACTTAGTTAACGTGGCTCTTAACGTAGAAGAAAAAGAGGACTCCACGTTAATGAGAAACGTGAACTCCAATAACGTTTCTCCTCAATATTAGTGGTAAAAGTGAATACCACTAACGTTGGGAAACTAGGCAATGCCCCACGTTAAGAGTCACGTTAACTAAGTTAACGTGAACTCTAACGTGGAAGAGGATCAACAATGCCAACGTTAGTGACATTCACTTTTGTCACTAACGTTGGATCATTAGCATTGCCTACGTTAACTCTCACGTTAAGATTGTTAACGTGAAAGTTAACGTGGAGTGGGGTTCAAAGAGCCAACGTTAGTGACACTCACTTTTGTCACTAACGTTGGGAGAGGGCTTCATTACTACGTTAAGAGCCACGTTAACTTAGTTAACGTGGGTTCTAACGTAGGGGCTTAAGGCAATTGGAGCGTTAGTGACAAAAGTGAGTGTGACTAACGCTCTCGAAGGTGATAGATGCCCACGTTAAGAGCTACGTTAGCTAAGCTAACGTGAGACCTAACGTAGGCGGCAACAGGCAAGCAACGTTAATGGGAAAAGTGATTCCCATTAACGTTTGCGAAAAGGGGCACAAGCCAACGTTAATGGGAAAAGTGAGTCCCATTAACGTTGGCCAAGAATTGAGAAGGAACGTTAGAAGTCACGTTAAGACTTCTAACGTTGAGAATAACGTGGGCATATAAGGGTGGAACGTTAGTGGAAAAGGTGAATGCCACTAATGTTCTCGCACCCAGAAATGTATTCCACGTTAATCTCACTAAATGCCCAAGCCTAATTCATATTTCTCTGTAAGCTGGGCCCACTAAAGATGAGAATTGCTTCAAATCAAGGTCCAAAGCCCACATCCAAGACTTGAAAAACTCACTAGAAGATCATGAAGAGTAGTATATATAGGAGTACTTTTGAACTAGCTAGTTTTTGGACTTTCAGGAACTACTCTCTGCATATTTACTTTTCTGTACTTCTAGCTTGGATTCTTCTTTTCTGCCAATTTTGATTCCTAGAGCTATGAACAACTAAACCCCTTTCATTGGGTTAGGGAGCTCTGCTGTAATTTGATGGATCAATATTAGTTTTCATTCTTCTTCTTCTATCTTTTCTCTTGATTTTACTAGAAAGCTTTCAATCTTAATTCAATTAGTTAGTTGTCTTGGAAAAGAAACTCTCCATAATTGGATCTCTTCGGAACCTTGGAAGAGGAATGAAGAGATCATGCTAGAAATGCTTTCTCATGCTGGACCAATTTGGGTTTGGATGGATATGTGACTATAATCCTACCAATACTTTATTTGGGAAATGTATGTGGTATAATCAGTGATCATACTTCATCTCTTCTCATGAGCAATTGACCAAGGAATTGGCTATTGATCAAGATTTGAGAGATTGGATTACCAAGGAATTGGAATCCAATCACTTAAGATTGCCAAGAAGATCAATGAATGCATTGATTGAGGAAGAGATGAGAATGAACTTGATCCGGAGAAGTGCAATATCTCCTAAACCCAATGATCTCCCCATTTCTGATCTTACCCATTCTCTTTAATTTCTGCCATTTACTTTTATGAGCATTACCCCAATTCCCCATTTAAGATTCTGCACTTTAATTTCTGCTATTTAATTTCTAGTCATTTAAATTTATGCATCTCAACCTCAATTCTGTTTAGCTCAACTAGCATATTCTTCTAACTAAAGTTTCTTGACTAATCAATCCTTGTGGGATTCGACCTCACTCTATAGTGAGTTTTACTTGACGATAATTCGGTATACTTGCCGAAGGAAAATTTGTTGAGAGACAAGTTTCTATGCATCAATAGCTCATAAAAGCAGGGAACATAGAATCAAGCATTGAACCCTCACTGGTAGTGTATATCACTCTAATCTCTCAAGTGTATAGGGTACTTCACTCTAATCTTCTCTAATCATACTTTCTAAACTTTGTTCTTCAGCTAACCAATCAACAAATATTTAGTATACTAATGTAAACATCATGAGGTCTTTTCAAGGTTGTAATGGGGCTGAGGTAAAGGTGGGGATGTATATATAAGGCTAAGTGAGCTAACAGAGTGAATCCTTGATTAGTCTAAGATCTCACCTAACATATACATACTTTATAAAATTTAAAATTCTTTACCTAGCTACCCAAATTTTTCCCACTTTTGTATTACATGCTCATGTATCAAACTTATTTTTGAATTTTGTCCCATGTGCATTGCGTTTTTTGCATTTGGGGAATTCTTTTGTATCCCCTTTATTTAAATACTGAAATTTTTTTTATATGCACATGGTAATTTAATTACTTTGATTTCACATGAGCATGCTTCCCAAAAAAAATTTTATTTTGAAATATCTTTATTCTTTTTAACTTTCTACCTTGTTTCTATCATCCGTGTTCCCATAAAGTTTCCCCACACTTAAACAATTACACAATTTCTAACTAACCAAGGATTCAACTTGGGATTTTTATTTTGTTTTTCTACTTAAGGCTAGAAATGTGGTTATAAAACAAAATGGGATTTAAAGGCTCAAGGGGGCTAACAAGGGTGATGTAAAGGTAGGCTAATTTGGGAACGGTGAGCTAGAATCAAATAATGGCTTCAATCATATGCAAGCATGTAAATATACTAAATAATGGACATATAGAATGGAACAAAGTAAAGATTGCAATTATAGAGAAGAAAACACACAAGAATAAAATATTATGGTTAAATAATGTAACCATGCAATTAAGCTCAAAATCTCACAAGTTGTGTGTTCTTTGGCTCAAAAACCATGTTCCAAATACAACTTCAAACAAGTTTTACACAAAAATTTTGATTTTAAATTAGTGAAAATTTTTCAAAAAAATAGGGTCTTAGAAGAAACTCATTACTTTAACCAAGCAGTGGCTAAATGTATAAAATCAAACAATCATGCAATGAAACATGCAAATGCACAAAGAAAATAAAACAATGTTGTTGGAAAGAAGAAAATAGCTAACCCATGGAGATCGATATCGACCTCCCCACACTTAAAGATTGCACCATCCTCGGTGCATGCTAAAATGTACAAGTGGATGGGCTGCTCCAACTGATGCCTTTTTCTATAGATTATGCAGATTGACTTGCCTGTTTCCCCATATAGAAGTTCTTCCTTTTCCCTCCCTCGGTGGCCATCCTGAAAGAAGAGGAAAAGGGAGAAAAGTAACCCAGAATTAAAGATAAGAAAATAAATGAAACATGGATTGTTTAATGCCAAATAATAAAGGTCTCAATTACATGGTAGCTACAACATGCAGTGAGAAAATAGTAAAAGCATACGGCATATAAATAGTGCAAGAATTGCAACAATGGGGAAGAGTGTGGGTAATGGAAGTATCAGTACAAGCTCATGTCAATGCAAATGGAGTGCAAGTATCATAAAAGATTGGCATTGGCAGATAACTGATTTCATCCCACAATGTAAAACAAGTTACCAAAATAAATTCAAGAAAAGATGCAACAGTTGAATAAGAAAAATTTTTTAACACCAATGGAAAAATAAATAAAAAAAATTTCAGAAAAGAAAATAAAAATATGCACAAAATTAAAATGCAATGAATGAAATATGCAAATAAAATGAAATAAAATGGAAGTGAAAAAGGATGAGTGATGCCAGGGCATCTTGGCCAGTTTCACTGACCTTTTCTTACTATTTTTAAGGTAGTTTCATGCATTTTCTTAGGAAATAAGCTAGTTTTGGGTAGATATTCATCTACATCTTGATTCAAGCATACATTGTGCACTTTACATGATTTCATGAGAATTTTGCATGAATTTAGTGACAAATTGGATGATGCATAATCCATGATTAAGAGCAAGACTTTGATGCACTTTGTTTGACTAATTTCAGGCCGAAAGAAGAAGAGAAGAATCACGTTAGTGGCTACGTTAGTTACACTAACGTGGGCACTAACGTGGAAGGAAGGAAAGCCCCAACGTTAGTGAGAAAAGTTAGTGGCATTAACTTTGAACAAAGGAAATGGAGCCAACGTTAGTGACACTTAACGTTATCACTAACGTTAGACCAAGCTCATAAGTGGCCACGTTAGTTGCCACGTTAACTTAGTTAACGTGGCCTCAAACGTTAAGGGGATAAGGGGAAGCCAATGTTAGTGACATTCAACATTGTCACTAACGTTGGCCTAAGTTGCAATAAGCCACGTTAACTCCCACGTTAACTTAGTTAACGTGGAAGCTAACGTGAAGAGACATGGTGGTCGACAACGTTAGTGACACCAAACATTGTCACTAACATTGGAAGCAACCTACACATCCCCAATGAGCCACGTTAACTTCCACGTTAACCTAGTTAACGTGGAGGCTAACGTGAATAAGGAAAGTGATTGCCAACTGATGAGCGGATATTTTATACGCTTTTTGGGGGGTAATTTCACGTAGATTTTAGCATGTTTTAGTTAGTTTTTAGCTAAATATTAGTAGTTTTTAGGCAAAAATCATATTTCTGGACTTTACTATGAGTTTATGTGTTTTTCTGTGATTTCAGATATTTTCTGACTGAAATTGAGGGAGCTGAGCAAAAATCTGAGTTAGGCTGAAAAAGGACTGCTGATGCTGTTGGATCCTGACCTCCATGCACTCGAAATGAACTTTCTGGAGCAACAGGAGTCCAATTGGCGCGCTCTCAACCGCGTTGGAAAGTAGACATCCAGGGCTTTCCAGCAATATATAATAGTCCATACTTTGCGCAAAGATAGACGACGTAACTTGGCGTTGAACGCCAAGTACATGCTGTTGTCTGGAGTTAAACGCCAGAAACACGTCATGATCCGGAGTTGAACGCCCAAAACACGTTATAACTTGGAGTTCAACTCCAAGAAAAGCCTCAGCTCGTGGATAGCTTTAGTCTCAGCCCCAGCACACACCAAGTGGGCCCCAGAAGTGGATTTCTGCACCAATTATCTTAGTTTACTCATTTTCTGTAAACCTAGGTTACTAGTTTACTATTTAAACAACTTTTAGAGACTTATTTTGTACCTCATGACATTTTCAGATCTGAATTACATACTTTTTGACGGCATGAGTCTCTAAACTCCATTGTTGGGGGTGAGGAGCTCTGCAGCGTCTCGATGAATTAATACAATTACTTTGCTTTCCATTCAAACACGCTTGTTCTTATCTAAGATGTTCATTCGCGCTTAATTATGGAGAAGGTGATGATCCGTGACACTCATCACCTTCCTCAATCCATGAACGTGTGCCTGACAACCACCTCCGTTCTACATCAGATTGAATGAGTATCTCTAAGATTCCTTAATCAGAATCTTCGTGGTATAAGCCGGATTGATGGCGGCATTCATGAGAATCCGGAAAGTCTAAACCTTGTCCATGGTATTCCGAGTAGGATTCTGGGATTGAATGACTGTGACGAGCTTCAAACTCCTGAAGGCTGGGCGTCAGTGACAGACGCAAAAGAATCAATGGATTCTATTCCAACCTAATTGAGAACCGACAGATGATTAGCCGTGCTGTGACAGAGCATAGGAACATTTTCACTGAGAGGATGTGAGGTAGCCATTGACAACGGTGACACCCTACATAGAGCTTGCCATGGAAGGGACCTTGCGTGTGGGAAGAGGACTTCAAGGAAAAGTAGAAATTCAAAGGACAA
The DNA here is from genome assembly GCF_014773155.1 of Arachis stenosperma. Classification (NCBI taxonomy): domain Eukaryota; kingdom Viridiplantae; phylum Streptophyta; class Magnoliopsida; order Fabales; family Fabaceae; genus Arachis; species Arachis stenosperma. The sequence goes on from NC_080379.1 coordinate 67,127,607, forward strand.
AGCATCTCCAAAACTCCAACATATTTCTCATTACTGCACAACAAGTAACGATTTGATTCTCTTTTATTTTTCTAATAATTTCAAACACTTTTACTTCTTACAATTAAATCCAAATAATCTTATTGGCTTCCTGACTAAGATTAATAAAATAAATATAGCTTGCTTCAAACCAATAATCTCCGTGGGATCGACCCTTACTTGCATAAGGTATTACTTGGACGACCCAGTGCACTTGCTGGTTAGTGGTACGAGATCATAAGAAATTTTGATTTTGATAATTGGGATTAAGATTTCGTGCACCACCAACGTTAGTGACACTCAACATTGTCACTAACATTGGAATGAGCCCACACAAGCCACTATGAGCCACGTTAACTCCCACGTTAACTTAGTTAACGTGGCAGTTAACGTGGGCAAAAGTCCCACCTGGCAGCCTGACCTTGCCTTCTTCAAACACGCATAACTTGAGCCACAAAGCTCCAAATGAGGTGATTCCAGTGGCATTGGAAAGTAGGATTCTAGAGCTTTCCAATCATATATGGAACTACATGGTTGACACTAAATTTGAGGGAGAAAACCTGCACCGAAAGTGCAGTGATGAACATGGTATCAACCTGTATTAAGGCCAACTGACCTCTTCACCTTCCAAAAAGTGTAACTCGAGTTGTAGAGCTCCAAATGATGCGCTTCTAAAGGCATTAGAAAGTAAACATCTAGGGATTTCCAACAATATATAATAGTATGGGGTGGATGATGCCAAGGCATCTTAGGCTAGTTTCACTAGCCTTTTCCTTTTATTTTTAGTTGTTTTATGCATTTTCTTGAGCCTTAAGTAATCATTTGGGCCAAATAGTCATGCTTGTCTTAAATCATTCAAACATGAAGATTTTGATGCAAATTTCATGAGTTTTTAGTTATATTACTTGAATGCTATGAATGGAAGAATTCTCATGAATTTTAGCAAGACTTTGATGCAATTGTTTGGATGATTTCAGGGAAGAAGAGGCTAGGCAAGGAAGCAACAAAATCAATAAAGGAAGCTTGAATATCAAATGTGGAGTTTAAGCTCCAGTTTAAGCCTAAACTGGAGCTTAAACGCCAAAATCATGAGAAGGGAGGAAATGCTATAACTGGCGTTTAACCTCCAGTTTGACCTCAAACTGGAAGTTAAACGCCAGAATGAGAATTGAACTAAGGGAGGCACAAAAGCATTTCCACGTTTAACCTCCAGTTTAACCTCAAACTGGAGGTTAAACGTGTTCGACACTTTCTTTTCTCACCAAGAAGCATTCCACGTTTAACCTCCAGTTTGACCTCAAACTGGAGGTTAAACGCCAGAAGCAAGAGAGGCACCAGGAGCATTCCACGTTTAACCTCCAGTTTGACCTCAAACTGGAGCTTAAACGTGTTATATGGAACAGCTTGACCATGCCTTCTTCAAACGTAAATAACTTGAGCTACAAAACTCCAAATGAGGTGATTCAAAATGCATTGGAAAGAAGACATCTAGAGCTTTCCAAGCATATATAGCATGCATGGTGGATACTAAAAATTAAGGGAGAAAACAGCCCCGTAATGTGCATAGAAGAGCATAGTACCAACATGCAATCAGGCCAGCTGACCTCTTCACCTTCCATGGAGTATAACTCGAGTTGTAGAACTCCAATTGAGGTGCTTCCAGTTGAATTGGAAAGTAGACATCCATAGCTTTCCAACGAGGTATAATAGTCCATATTTGGCATCAAATTGGCAAGGTTGACAAGAGAACAAAGTGACGACTCAATGAAAGGGAAGTGTTTCCACGTTTAACCTCCAGTTTGACCTCAAACTGGAGGTTAAACGTGTTCGATGGTTTTCCTTCCTCCAGGGTGTGTTCTTCAATTCCAAGTTTAACCTCCAGTTTGACCTCAAACTAGAGGTTAAACGTGGTCGACCCAAATTGCCTCCAGGGTGTGCTTTCTTCATTTCCAAGTTTAACCTCCAGTTTAACCTTAAACTGGAGGTTAAACGTGTTCGACTATGTACACTCCTGGGTTGCTTCGTTTGAGTGTAGTTTAATGGATCATTATCCTTTTTGGATCAATTATGTCACTCTACCCTTCAAGCAAGCAAGGCCCATCAACAACACCAAATCAAGGCCACAAGAATCATCTAGAATAGTTTATTTTCATTTGAATGTAATTTACTTTTAATTTCATTTTCATTTGTAATTTAGGGAGCCTATTTAAAGGCCTTAGTTTCTGCATTTGAGACAGGGGGGATTGAAGGGGAATCCAGCCCCTTGAGGGGGATCTTTTACAGACTTCACTTTTAGCAATTTATTTTCTCTGTAATTGAATTCTGAGCTATGAAACACTAACCCCTTTCATTGGGTTAGGGAGCTCTATTGTAATTCAATGAATCAATAATAGTTTCATCTTCTTCTTCAATCTTTTCTCTTGAATTTTGTTAGAAAGCTTCTTGATCTAACTCCATTGGTTAGTTATCTTGGGAAAGAAACTATCCATAATTGGAATCCTTCGGAACCTTAGGAAAGGAATGATGGATTCATGCTAGAGAAGCTTTCTCACAATGAATTGGATTGGGGTTTGGATGGATATTGTGACATGTAATCCTACCAAATTGTGGTCCATGAAATTGTGTGGTATAATCAGTGATAGAGCTTCATCTCTTCTTATGAACATTTAAACCAAGGGATTGGGAATTTGTTTGTTTTTAGAGAGAATTGGTGAGCCAAGGAATTGGGATCCAATCATATAAGATTGCCAAGCAAGATTCAATGAATGCATTGGTTGAGAAAGAGATGAAAATGTCTTGATTCGGAGATTTCAATATCTCCTGACCCCAATGAACCCCCATTTCTGATCTCCACTTCTATTTACATTCTGCCATTTTCAATTCATGCAATCACCCCAATTCCCTTTTATTTTTAGCAATTTACTTTCTCGCACTTTAATTCTCGCAATTTAAGATTCAGTCATTTCAATTCCTTGCAATTTACGTTTCCTGCCATATTTACTTTATGCAAATTCACATCCAATTCTTGATTCCGCTCAACTAATCAAACTTCTAATTCGAATTGCTCATTCAACCAATCCTTGTGGGATTCGACCTCACTCTATTGTGAGTTTTTACTTGACGACGATAACCGGTGCACTTGCCGGAAGGAATTTTGCCGATCGTGCAATTTCCTTAATCGTAGCTATACCCAGTTTATAGCACATCAGTGGACACTAAGTTTGAACTTCAGAAACTGGAAATAATGAAGCCCTGGTCGCTAGCGTTATTGGCACTCAAGTTTTTCATTAACGCTAGCGACGATGCCAGCGACCATGTCCACTTCAAAGGAGCATAACTTGAGCTACAAAGGTTCAATTGAGGTAATTCCAGTTGCGTTAGAAAGCTGACATTTAGATCTTTCCAACGATATATAATACTCTATAGTGGGCATGAAATTGGAGTACAAACCAGAGGCATCTTTTAAGCCCCAAAAACACTAACTGGTAGCAAGTGTGACGTTAGCCACACTAACTTCAGCACTAACGCCACACTTGTAGCGTTAGTGTGGCTAACGGTAGCACTAACATTGGCACCTGGACCTCAACTTTACTCACTTCTCTCTCAAGTCCACTTCAAAGCCCAAGCAAGCAAGCCCACAATTGTCAACCAATCAAGACCACAAGAAGCATCTAGAATAGGAATTTTCATTTAAGTGTAATTTGCTTTTAATTTTATTTTTTAATTTAGGAGAGCCCATATAAAGGCCTTAGTTTTTACATTCAAGTAATTCTAGATCCGAAAAAATTGAAGGAAGGGGGAGAGAGTGAAGACCAATTCGAACTTCTGTGAATTGGTACACTCCAAGGGGAGTGGGTCTTCGGACCCCTCCCCTCAACCACTCTTCTTCCTTTTCTTTTCTTTTCTTTTCTTAGTAGTAGTTTAATTCTAGTTTGTACTTTTCATTTATGAATTTTGAAGTTTCAATTTTAGTTTTAATCTTCATCTTTACTTTTTTACACTTTCTTTCTTTCTATTTTGGTAGAGCAATGATAAACTAACTCTTTTCATTGGGTTAGAAAGCTCTATTGTGATTCAATGGATCAATTGTAATTCTTATTCTTCTTCTTCTTTCTTTTCTCTTGATTTTACTAGAAAGCTTTCAATCTTCATCCAATTGGGTAGTTATCTTGGAAAAGAAGCTATTCATATTTGGATCTCTTTGGAACCTTGGAAGAGGAATGAAGAAATCATGCTAGAAATGCTTTCTCATGTTGGACCAAATTGGGTTTGGATGGATATGTGACTATAATCCTCTCAATACTTGATTTGGGAAATGCATGTGGTATAATCAGTGACCATACTTCATCTCTTCTCATGAGCAATTGACCAAGGAATTGGCTATTGATCAAGATTTGAGAGATTGAATTACAAGGAATTGTAATTCGACCAATTAAGATTGCCAAGGAGATCAATGAGTGCATTGATTGAGGAAGAGATGAAAATGAACTTGATCCGGAGGATTGCAATATCTCTTGATCCCAATGTTTATTTTATTTTTAGTTCTTACATTTACTTGCCATTTTACTTTTCTGTACTCTATTGCTTTCTTTACTTTTATGCCATTTACATTTCTTGTTGCCCATCATCCAAATATGATTCGTCTAACTAGGATAATCAATTAACCATTGATTGCTTAATCCGTTAATCTCTGTGGGATTCGACCTCACTCTATTGCGAGTTTTACTTGACGACAATTCGGTACACTTGCCGAAGGAAATTTGTTGAGAGACAAGTTTTCCATGCATCAATGAGAAGAAGAAAAAGAGAGTGATAAAGGAGAGAGAAAGAAGAAATTAGGATTAGAAAATAAAAGATAAGATAATTGGCGCGGTTTTGAATAAGTTGTGTGGCACAAGCGACGCAGACGCGTGAGTGACGCGGTCGCGTGGTGCGTGATAAGGTCAGGTGACGCGGACGCATGGGTCATGCGATCGCGTGGCCTGATTTGTGCGATTGGCGCGAGTGCAGCCTCGCGTTCGCGCAACTCTCTGTTTCAATGCATTTCACCAAAAATCTGGGTGACGCAGTCGCGTGGTTGACGTGATCGCGTGAATGGCCAATTTAAAAAAATGACGCGGATGCGTAGGGCACGTGTTCGCATGGGAAGGCTTGGGCTTCTAGCACGAGTCCAGCCCAATTCCAGCTCAACTTTCGGCCATACACCCTTTTTACGTCGATTTACAGGGCCACGCGGTCGCGTGGGTGACGCGGACGCGTCGGAGGCTTATTTTCCATAGGACGCGGACGCGTCAGTGACGCAGTCGCGTGGGCAAACTGTGCAAAGGGCACGCCTTCAGCCATGCTTTCGCATGACTCTCTATTCAACTTTCTTTTCTTCATAACGCACTGGTGACGCGGACGCGTCAGCGATGCTGCCGCATCGCGTGCATTTTTTTCTTTTTAATATGCAGTATGCAGAATGCAAAATGATATGAATGTTATGAGTAATTCCAGTTTCAATGAAAAATAAAATAAAACTTGAAAACAAATAAAACTAAATAAAAATGAAAAAGGAACGATCATACCATGGTGGGTTGTCTCCCACCTAGCACTTTTTGTTAAAGTCCTTAAGTTGGACAATTGAGGAGCTTCCTGTTATGGCGGGTTGTGCTTGAACTCATCCAGAAATCTCCACCAATGTTTGGAGTTCCAGTAGCCTCCGGGGTCCCAAACAAGGTGCAGAAAGCCTTCAAGCAAGTTAAAGCAAGTGACAAGGCCCCAAGAGTGTTGATTTCTAGATTGAATTCCGGGGTCCCAAATCTTGCTTTTGCACCCGTCTTCTTGTTGAGCAATATTATTCCATCCGGGTGGCAAACAGTCTGAATTCTCACTAAAGCAGCCAGATAACTTCCTAGACCCATTCAGCTGAGCTCTATACCAACCTTTGCATTTAAATGTTGAGCACACAACCACGTTGAACCTTGCAGGATAAATCTTATCACTGACCATCTTCTTCTTACTCTTAATGCCACAGAAAGCTCTAAGTTGACCATCCGTCTCCAGTAGCCCATATCCAAGTGGAATTAGAAAGCTAAGGGATATGAATTTTACCCACTTGAATGTTGTGAAAGATGATGGCAACTTAGGGGGAGGTGTTTCTAATGAACGTGCAAGCTCCACTCCCTTGTGCTCTTCTTCGACATCTTCCACCTCTTTGTAATCTTCAATATCAACCTCTTCCTTTTGGTGAATTTCTTCCAATTTAATCTCTTCTTCATTGTTCACCAAGGGCATGGGATGTTGTGTTTCATCTTCTTTAAACTCCATATCAAGTCCAATGGAAGAGGATTCAAATGTAGATAAGAATTCATCAATGATTGAATCCATCTCTTGATCGTCTCCTTCAAAGTCTTCAACTATGATATGCTTTGGAGGTTGTACACCCTCCTCAACATCAGCTTCAAACGTCTTTGAAGGATGCTCTATAACTTGACTTTCCCATGGAGGTTCAGCATCTCCTAAGTCTTCAACCACTGCTTCCTCTTCCTCTTCAATAATTCCGGCTTCCTCCACTTGTTCCAGTACAAATTCATGCTCCTTACTGTCCACCGGAGTTTCTAATGTCTCCTTCATGCTACGTTCTTCATTAGATTGACCACACGAATCCATGGGGGTTCCTTGAGTGTCCGAACGTCGGGAAGCTAATTGATTTATCGCTTGCTCCAGTTGATGAAGGGTTGCATGAAATTGATCTACTGATTCCTTGAGGCGAGCCTGTGATTCTTGGGTCGATCCAAAAATTGGCAGTGGTAGTTCTTGGGAGTTGTTCCGAGGGTTACCTGAAACGTGTAGCTCGGTCGTCTGGAGAGGCCCGAGGTGGGGGTTCAGGGATCCGAGCTTGATATGCGGAGTGGTTGGTGGTTGTACCTGCAATGACACTCCGATGCTTAAGTTAGCATGGGTCCAAGCAGATATGCGTAGAATGTGGAATGAATGCCATACCTGGGTGCTCCAGTGTATTTATAGTAGTTGGCCGTGATCTTCTCTGGATAAGATATTCTTATCTTATCTTATCTTTTGGGAGTTTATCTCTATCTTTGCGGAACCGCCTCTTCTAGGCCTTTTTCGGCCTTTAGGTTTTGGGCTGCGTTCCTTTTGATGGGCCTTCCTTGCTTTTTGTCCGAGGTCCGACCTTTAGGCGTGAGCCTTAGGACGAGGTCGGACCTTTTATGAATTTGCCGAGTTGGAGGAGCCCGGCAGGGTATGAACAGTGCCCCTGCCTGAGTTCGTCCTTTTTGGGAGGTCGAGCTCGGGCATAGTAGTTTTTCAAAATTCAAAAATGGCCGCTCCTGCATTTATTGCGTTTTACCGTTTTTCCTCGATTTCCGTTCGGGCCCTGTGAAGGCTTTATTTATTTGCCCCTTTCCTCCTTTTCTGCGTTGTTTTTCTTTATCCTTTTTCGAGCACTGCTTCTTCTTTCTCTTTGCTCTGTTTCTCAGAATCTCTCCGTGTGTCTTTCTGGGGTTTTTCTCTGTGCCGTCGTTTCGTTCTCCTTGCTTCGGAGCTCGTCGTCTTTGTTTCCTTTTTCCAGGTTTGTTCCCATGTTTCTTTTTTTTTGTGCACATATGTTTCTGTTCTTTGTGTGGCTCTTGTTTGTTTCTTTTTTCTTTATGCCTGGGTTGCCCCGAAAAGAGGCGCCGCCATTGCTTGTTGTTTGTATATGGGGGGGGGGCTCTTTTTTGTTCTCTGGTATTTTTAGTTCCGGGTTGCCGCATTTTCTTTGTTTCTTGCTTTGCTGAATGGGTTTTCGCTGTCTTCTTTATGTGATTTTTGCTTGCTGTTGTATTCTTTCTTTGTAGGTAAGAATTTTATGTCTCGAAAGGTTCTTCAAGCGATGTCGACTAAGATTCCATGTGGTCTTGGTTGGGTAGACCCTCTTCCTCTAAGAGTCCCTTCTGTGGTAGATTCTGAGTATTTAGCTAGGTTCCGTAGGCACTGTAGCATATGTGAAAATAGAGAGTCTGAGAGGGATTATGAACTAGTAGCCCCGGATTCCGAGGAGAGAGTGTGCTTCCCGCCCTTAGATAGTTCCGAGAAGCTCTTCTTTTATGCTTATGATTGTTTTTTCTCTAAGCTGAGTGTCCGACTTCCCTTTACCGATCTGGAGTCCGAGGTGTTATGGTCTTGTAACCTTGCCCCTACGCAGCTCCATCCAAATTCTTGGGCGTTTTTAAAGCTGTTTCAACTTTTGTGTCAGTTTTTGGGCGTCTCTCCCTCTATTTCTCTTTTTTCCTATTTGTTTGTGTTGACGAAGCCGGGGTCGGGTGGAGGGAAGGTATCTTGGGTCTCTTTTAGGGCTAACCAGGGAAGGAAGTTTTGTACCCTATATGACGAGTCCTTTCATGGTTTTAAGAACTTTTATTTCAAGGTTCGGGCTACTGGAGACGTCCGACCTTTCTTTCTAGATGAGAGTGGGGAGCCTTCTTTTCCTCTTTGTTGGCAGGAGAATGTAGTGTCTACTAAGTATACCCTTGAGAGTCTAGATGAGGTGGAGCAGGCTTTTGTGGGTGTGGTAAGCAGTTTATGGGGTCGGGCACCTCACTTGGACACGAAGAAAATGTTGGGAGATCCAAGCCTTCTCCGTTCCGAGTTAGGTAGTTCCCGACCTCTCCGAGATTTCATTTTTTTTTTAGTATTTTTGGTTTTGCTTGTTTTGGTGGATTTTCTGTTGTGGTAATCCTTTTTTTTTTCTTTTTTATTTCTTGCAGAGATGTCTTCTCAGGCGGATTCCATGAAGTACCTTCGTCGGACGAAGAAGTCTGTGGCTGCTCGAAATATTGAGGCTGGGGAGGCTTCTGCCCGATCTTCTCCGAAGAAGGCTACTGTGGGTGTTACTACTCGGTCGAAGACTATTCCGACTCCCCAGTTCCGACCTATAAATCAAGATCCTCCGACTTCTGGACCTGCTACCTCTTCTCCTCCTTCGTCCTCGGGTCCTCCTCCCAAGAAGCAGAAGACCTCTCAAGAGCTTGCCGGTTTTAATGATAAGGATTTTGATGCTCTTGGTTGGGTTGAACAGCATATTCTCCCTCAGACCTTTATTTCTACTGATGATGTGTCTATGGAGCACCATTTTCAGTATATGGCGCGGAGCTGTGTCCGGATGGCTAGTCTTCATGCCGCTATTGCCCGGGAGTTCAAGAAATCCCCCATTGGTGCGACCAGTTCCCGACTTGAGAAAGCTCAGTCTGAGCTCGAGAGGTTTAGTAAGCTGAAGGCTGCTAGGATTACTGAGCTGGAGGCATCTTTGGAGAAGGAGAAAGCTAAAGCTATCGCGGCTGTGGCGGCAGCGAATGCATCTGAGGAGATGGCGAAGGCGGCGAAGGAGAGTTATACTCGAACATTTGCCGAGCTTGTGGAGACAAAGGAGAGATTGCAATCCGCTCAGGATGATTTTTCGAGCTAGAAGGTCATGTGGCTAAGGGTATGGATGCTATGTTTGAAAATTTGAAGGCTCAGGTCCGGGTTCTTGCCCCTGACCTGGATCTGAGTTCATTCAGTATGGATAATGTTGTCGTGGAGGGAAGGATTGTTCCTGCTCCCAATGAGGATGAAGTTCCGGTGTCTGACCCCGAAGTTCCGGTTGCGAACCCGACCTCACCTCCGACCAGGGAGGAGTCTGGTGTGGAGGTTTTAAACCGAGATGACGGTGCTGTCAAGGCTGTCCCGATTTCTATGGTTCTTCCTCCGCAGCCTCCTACTGATGTGGAGTCCGGAAAGGATCTTGATTCTCTGTAATCCTTTGTCTTTGGTTTTGTGCCCGGCCTGTGGGCTCTTTTTGGATGGTTTAAATACTTTGAACACCTTTTTACTATTAGCTACTTGTAGTAACTTTTTAGCTTATTATGTGGTGTTTGTTTGCGTTTTGGCTTTTAGTTCCGCTTTTATGCTTTTTAGTTGTTTTTGGATAACAACTTTTTAGCTAGCGCTTTTTGAAACTTTGTTTTACCAATTGATTTCGTTTTTTCGCTTGTACTTTTTAGTTGTTTTTGTATAACAACCTTTTAGTAAGCGTTTTTCGAAATCTTTGTTTTCTTTGGCCTTTTCGCCGTTTTAAGGCTTCTTCTTGTATCCGGGCTTTTACTCGGACCTCGGTGTATTCCCTTTGTTGGGTCCGACCTTGTTATTGGTCGGTTCTTTAAGTTATTTTTGCAACCTCTTTTATTTTGGCTTTTGAGCCTTTTCAGAGTTGCTTTATAACTTCTCACATTAATTTGAACCTCGTCGCTTTATCTTTGCCGACCTTGTGTGGTCTCTTGGCAAATGATTTTTTGCGTTTTGCCGAGCATAAATTAATGCGCCTTGGCGGGATACTTTTCAGGATTTGTTTTATCACGAGAAGGGAAAAAGAAAAGAAAAAGAAAAATTTGATTAGTATTAAAAAAGAAAGAATATTTACAGAGTGTTTACCTTGGCTAGGTCGGGTGTTTTTCTTGTCCGGGTGTCTCATTAAAAAACCCTTGTAGGGAAAAAGAGTACACCTCGGGTCAAGTTTTTCTAGCTGTAGTATCGTCTTAGATTACAGGCGTGCCAGGCCCTGGGCAACTCATTGCCTTCTAGGTCGGATATTTTGTAATAGCCTGTTCCTAAGACTTCTGTTACCTTGTAGGGTCCCTTCCAATTTGCAGCTAGCTTCCCTTCTCCCGACTTTTGTGTTCCGATGTCATTTCGGATTAGAATCAGGTCGTGAATGGAGAAGCTTCGCTTTATTACTTTCTGATTGTATCTGAGGGCCGTTCTCCGTTTTAAGGCTTCTTCTCGGATCCGAGCTCTTTCTCGGACCTCGGGGAGGAGGTCGAGTTCTTCCTTTTGTGCCTGCGGGTTACCTTCTTCGTTGTAGAAGATGACTCTGGGTGACCCTTCATCTATTTCGATAGGAATCATTGCCTCCATCCCGTAGGCTAGTCGGAATGGCGATTCTTCCGTTGTAGAGTGTGGAGTTGTCCGATATGCCCATAGTACCTGGGGGAGCTCCTCGGCCCATGCCCCTTTGGCCTCTTGGAGTCTTCGTTTTAATCCGGCCAAGATGACTTTATTTGCGGCCTCTGCTTGTCCATTGGCTTGTGAGTGCTCGACTGAGGTGAATTGCTGTTTGATTTTTAGCTCGGCCACCAAGCTCCGAAAACTTGTGTCTGTGAACTGTGTTCCATTGTCTGTGGTGATGGAGTAGGGGACTCCGAACCTTGTGACGATGTTTTTGTATAGGAATTTGTGACTTTTCTGAGCCGTAATGGTGGCTAAGGGTTCAGCTTCGATCCACTTTGTGAAGTAGTCGACCCCTACTATGAGGTATTTGACTTGCCCTGGTCCTTGGGGGAACGGGCCGAGTAGGTCAAGTCCCCATTTTGCGAAGGGCCATGGTGCGGTGATGCTGATAAGGTCTTCGGGTGGTGTTTTGTGAAAATTGGCGTGTTTTTGGCAGGGGAGGCATATTTTCACAAATTCCGTTGCGTCTCTTTGCAGAGTCGGCCAGTAGAATCCGGCTCGGACTACTTTTTTGGATAATGCCCGAGCTCCGAGATGGTTCCCACACATGCCTCCGTGGACTTCTTCGAGGACGTTCTTTGTTTCTGAGGTCGGGACGCACCTAAGGAGGGGGTTTGAGAATCCTCTTCTGTATAATACGTCGTGAATTAGTGTATAATTCTGGGCGTCTTTCGTGAGTCTTTTAGCTTCCTTTCTTTCGGCGAGAAGAGTTCCCGACTTCAGGTAGTTGAGTAGGGGGGTCATCCATCCTTGCTGTTGGTTGGATATATTTAGCGTTTCTTCTTTTAGCACGGAGGGGGATTGTAAGGTTTCCTGGAGGAATTTCTTGAATTCTTGAAAGGCTTTTTCGCACTCCGGGGTCCATGAGAAGGGTTTCCCCTTCTTTAGGAGTGAGTAGAGAGGTAGTGACTTTATTGCTGATCCTGCCAAGAATCTTGATAGGGCGGCTAGCCTTCCATTCAGTTGTTGTACTTCTTTGACACATGTCGGGCTCTTCATATTGAGTATCACTTGGCATTTGTCCGGGTTTGCTTCGATGCCCCTTTGAGTTAGCATGAAGCCTAAGAACTTTCCGGCTTCTGCGGTGAAGGTGCACTTCGTCGGGTTAAGTCTCATGTTGTGTTTTCTGAGGGTGCCGAAGACACTGGTGAGGTCGGTCAGCAAGTTTTTGTCTTCTTGTGTCTTTACCAGCATGTCGTCGACATACACCTCCAGCTGTAATCCGATGTGCTCTGAGAACACTTTGTTCATTAGCCTCTGGTAGGTTGCCCCTGCGTTCTTCAGCCCGAAGGGCATTACTACGTAGCAGTAGTTTGCCCTTGGGGTTATGAACGAGGTCTTTTCTTGGTCGGGTCCGTACATCGGGATTTGATTGTATCCCGAGTATGCGTCCATGAAGGAGACATATCTATAGCCTGAGGCTGCGTCTACTAAGGCGTCGATGTTTGGTAGTGGATATGGATCTTTGGGGCAGGCTTTGTTGAGATCCGTGTAATCGACGCACATCCTCCATTTTCCGTTGGGCTTTTTTACCAGGACCACGTTTGCGAGCCATAGGGGGTATTTTAGTTCCCTAATGAACCCTGCATCTAGCAGTGCTTGTACTTGTTCTTCTATTGCTTGCATGCGCTCGGGTCCGAGCTTCCGGCGTCTTTGTTGGACAGGTCGGGATCCCGGGTACACTGATAGCTTATGGCACATCAGGTCGGGGCTTATGCCTGGCATGTCGAAGGCTTTCCAGGCGAAGAGGTCGGAATTCTCCTTTAAGAGGGTTATGAGTTCCTCTTTTAGGCCTGCTTCGAGGTTTGCTCCTATGTTTGTTATTTTTTCAGGTGTGTTCCCAATCTGGACTTTTTCGGTTTCTCCCTCTGGTTGTGGCCGAAGATCTTCTCGGGCTTGAACTCGTCCGAGTTTTATTGTGTTGACCTCTTTCCCTTTTAGGCTTAGGCTTTCGTTGTAGCATCGCCGCGCTAGTTTTTGGTCGCCTTTTAGGGTAGCGATTCCCTTTGCGGTAGGGAACTTCATACAGAGGTGTGGGGTTGAGACTATAGCTGCCAGCCTGTTTAGGGTTGGTCGCCCAATGAGGGCATTGTATGCTGAAGTGACGTCGACTATGATGTAGTCGATGCTTAATGTTTTGGATTGCTCGCCTCTTCCAAAGGTAGTGTGTAGTGAGATATATCCTAAGGGATGGATCGGGGTATCCCCTAGTCCAAATAGGTCGGTGGGATAGGCCTTTAGTTCTTTTTCTTCAAGTCCGAGCTTGTCGAAGGCCGTTTTGAACAGGATATCTGCTGAGCTTCCCTGGTCAATCAGGGTTCAATGTAAGTTGGCGTTTGCTAGGATAATGGTGACTACCATTGGATCGTCGTGCCCGGGAATGATCCCTTGAGCATCTTCTCGGGTAAATGAGATAGTAGGTAATTCGGGCAGGGGACTGTCTTCTCGGACGTGATAGACTTCTTTGAGGTGTCTTTTTCGCGAGGATTTGGAGGTTCCTCCGCCTGCAAAACCTCCATTTATCATGTGAACATGTCTTTCAGGGGTTCGCGGGGTTTGTTCGGCCCGATCTTCGTTGTCTCCCCGCCTTCTCTTCCTGGTCTCTTCTCCTTTCTCTGCTATGTATCTGTCGAGTTTTCCTTCTCTGGCTAGCTTTTCTATAACATTTTTTAGGTCGTAGCAGTCGTTAGTAGAATGACCGTAGAGTTTGTGATATTCACAGTATTCGGACCGATCTCTCCCCGCTCTCTTGTGTTTTAGCGGTCGGGGCGGTGGGATCTTTTCGGTGTGGCATACTTCTCTGTAGACGTCTACCAGGGAGACTCGGAGGGGGGTGTAGTTGTGGTACTTCCGTGGCTTGTCCGAGTTGGGGTCTTCTTTCTTCTTCTGTTCCCGATCCCGATCTCGGAGTGGGTAGGTTGATTCCTTCCTAGAAGAGTCTCTTAGCTGGGAGGTCTCCTCCATGTTGATATATTTTTCTGCCCGCTCCTGCACCTCGTATAGGGAGGTCGGGTATCGTTTGGATAGGGATTGGCTAAACGGTCCCTCTTTTAGGCCGTTTGCTAGTCCCATGATGGCTGCTTCAGTGGGCAAGTGTTGTATGTCCAGGCAGGCTTTGTTGAATCGCTCCATGTATTCTCGGAGAGTTTCTTGGTTACCTTGCTTGATCCCGAGTAGACTGGGGGCATGTTTTGTCTTGTCCTTTTGAATAGAGAATCTTGTTAGGAATTTTTTGGTTAGGTCTTCGAAGCTGGTGATCGATCTTGGTGGCAGGTTGTCGAACCACTTCATGGCTGACTTGGTGAGAGTGGTGGGGAAGGCTTTGCACCGAATTGCGTCGGAGGCGTCGACTAGGTACATTCTGCTTCTGAAGTTGCTGAGGTGATGACTTGGATCGGTGGTGCCGTCGTAGAGGTCCATATCGGGTGGTTTGAAGTTTCGCGGTACCTTCTCCTTCATGATCTCTTGCGTGAAGGGATCGTGGTTGCCCTCGGTGGTGGTGCCGCGTTCTGTCCGGTCTTTCAGGTTGGCCTCTATTTTCCGCAGTTTTTCTTCTAATTCTCTGCACTTTCGAGCTTCCCTTTTCAGATCTTGTTCAGTTTCTTTCTGCTTTTTTATGTCTTCTTCGAGTTGTTTTAGTCGGTCTTGTTGTGCTCGGACTGCTTCTAGAATTTCCGAGCTCTTCTCTTTTTCGGAATTTTGTGGATCTTTGTTTGGGGGTGATGTTTTTGGGCGATTCTGTTTGTTTCCTCCTGGAGTGCGTGGTGATAGAGGGCTGTCCGGTCGTTCTCCGGTGTCAATTTCGTCCTCTTGTTCAGATGCAGCGTGGCCATTGTTGAGAGGGTCGTCCGCCATGATAGAGGGATGACTTCCAGGTCCCCGGCAACGGCGCCAATGTTCCGAGGGTTACCTGAAACGTGTAGCTCGGTCGTCTGGAGAGGCCCGAGGTGGGGGTTCAGGGATCCGAGCTTGATATGCGGAGTGGTTGGTGGTTGTACCTGCAATGACACTCCGATGCTTAAGTTAGCATGGGTCCAAGCAGATATGCGTAGAATGTGGAATGAATGCCATACCTGGGTGCTCCAGTGTATTTATAGTAGTTGGCCGTGATCTTCTCTGGATAAGATATTCTTATCTTATCTTATCTTTTGGGAGTTTATCTCTATCTTTGCGGAACCGCCTCTTCTAGGCCTTTTTCGGCCTTTAGGTTTTGGGCTGCGTTCCTTTTGATGGGCCTTCCTTGCTTTTTGTCCGAGGTCCGACCTTTAGGCGTGAGCCTTAGGACGAGGTCGGACCTTTTATGAATTTGCCGAGTTGGAGGAGCCCGGTCAGGGTATGAACTGGAGTAATTGGGGTGACATTGGGGTGGTTCTACATATGGTTCATACGGTTCATAGGGTGGTTGGTATGGTGGATATGGGTTAGGGTCATATGGAGGTGAGTGGCGGAAAGGGGCTTGTGAGTGTGGTGGTTCAAAGTCATGTTGAGGATATCTATCATTTTGGTATGCATAGTAGAGTGGTCTTTGTCTGTGATATCTAGGAGGGTGTTGTTGCCTAAAGGGTTGATCAGATCCTCTTGGCTCCGTCCATCTTTGATTGCTTTGACCTTGATGCATATTCCTGTTATAGCTTCCTCTTCCTGCAACATAGTTATAACCAGACTCATAGCCAAAGGGGTGAGAGTTCATAGTAGTGAGAGAAAATAAAAATAGAAACTAACAAAAAGAAAGTATTTTGAAAAAGATATAATTTTTGAAAAAAAAAATTTTTTGAACAATATTTACAATAACCAATAATAAAGCACACGTTTGCAATTCCCCGGCAACGGCGCCATTTTGAAGAACTGAGGATTGATGGTTTAGAGGTTATAGTAAACTCTCGTTGTAAGTATAGTTACTAAACCAAGCAATCAGCCTTTCTTACAAACGTTTTGGTTGTCACAAGTAACAAACTCCTAAATAAATTGATAACCGAAGTATTTAAACCTCGGGTCATCTTCTCAAGGAATTGCAGGGAGGTATGTTCTTATTATTGGTTATGAGTTTGAAAATTGAGGGTTTTGAAAGTGAGGAACAAGTATGGTAAATGATAAGAAAAATAAATAAATAACTGTAAAATAAACTCTTGGCAAGATATGAGAAATTAGAAGTCCTATCCTAGTTATCCTTATCAATGATGATGAAAATTAAATCTTAATTCCACTTAGTTAACCTCTGCTGGTACAAAGGAAGGTCAAGTGGCTAATTAGATTGATCTTCAAATCCTAGTTAATTCCTAGAAAAAGATTGGGATTATAGAAGTTCAAGCTAATTAGCAAAGATAGTGATTATCGATCACGTTGAGTTTTATGACTCCAGAGTTACTGATTTCTTAACCAAAGCCAAGAATGTAAAAAGCTGAATTAAAATCATAAATCTGAAAATATCTCAATAATGTATAATCCTAACATGAAAAGTTCACAAGCCAATTGGGCAACATAAATCAAATACCAATAAAAGCATTAAAATATTTGAAAATAAGAGATAAATATAAAGTAAAGGAAATATTGAACCTGATGAAGAGTTGAATCCTAAATCCTTTAAGAGGAATCCTAATCCTAAAACCTAAGAGAGAGGAGAGAACCTCTCTCTCTAAAAACTACATCTAAAACTAAAAATTAAGAATTATGAAAGCCTGTTGAGTCTCTGCATGTTCCCTGACTTTAATCTGTGTTTCTAGGCCGAAATCTGGGTTGAAATGCGGCCCAGAATCTCTGCCAGCGACTTTTGTAATTCTGCAGATCCAGCACGTCATGCGTCCGCGTCGTCCACGCGATCGCGTCACTCAGTGTTTTTCGTATCACGCGTGCGCGCACGCGATCGCATCACTCTGATTTCTTCCATTTCACGCCATGCGACCGCGTGACTTCTCGCTGGTCATCTCCTCAATTCCTTGTGTTCCTTCCATTTTTGCACGCTTCTTCTTTATTCTCTAAGCCATTCCTGCCCTATGAAGCCTGAAACACTTAACACACAAATCAAGGCATCGAATGGTAATAACAGAGGATTAAGATTAGCTAAATTAAGACCAAAGAAGCATGTTTTCAGTCATAGAACTAAACTAGGAAGGAATTGTAAAATCATGCAAATCTTATGAATAAGTGGGTGAAAAGCTTGATAAAACCACTCAATTAAATACAATATAAACCATGAAATAGTGGTTTATCATTGCTCCCAATTGTTGTGTGGAGGAAAACGCATTTCTTGAGGCATCTCAGGGATTTTTTGATGAGGGACTTCCTCATGCTCTTGTTGAGGTCCATAAGTGGGCTCTCTTGTTTGCTCCATCCTCTTTTTAGTGATGGGCTTGTCCTCTTCAATGAGGATGTATTCCTCTATGATAATTCCAGCTAAATTGCATAGGTGACAGATGAGATGAGGGAAGGCTAACCTTGCTAAAGTGGAGGTTTTGTCAGTCACTTTGTAGAGTTCTAGAGATACGACCTCGTGATCTTCTACTTTCTCTCCAATCATAATGGTATGGATCATGACATCCCGATCTACAGTCACTTCGGATCGGTTGCTAGTAGGGATGATGGAGCGTAGGATGAATTCCAACCATCCCCTAGCCACGGGTTTAAGGTTATGCCTTCTCAATTGAACCGGCTTGCCTTTGGAGTCTCTTTTCCACTGAGCTCCTTCTACACATATGTCCAAGAGGACCTGGTCCAACCTTTTATCAAAGTTGACCCTTCTAGCGTAGGGGCGTGCATCTCCTTGCATCATTGGTAAGTTGAATGCCAACCTTACATTTTCCGGACTGAAATCTTAGTATTTCCCCCGAACCATTGTAAGCCAATTCTTTGGGTTTGGGTTCACACTTTGATCATGGTTCTTAGTGATCCATGCATTAGCATAGAACTCTTGAACCATTAAGATTCTGACTTGTTGAATGGTGTTGGTGAGAACTTCCCAACCTCTTCTTCGAATCTCATGTCGGATCTCCGGATACTCATTCCTTTTGAGCATGAAAGGGACCTCAAAGATCACCTTCTTCTTGGCCACAACTTCATAGAAGTGGTCTTGATGGACCTTTGAGATGAATCTCTCCATCTCTCATGACTCGGAGGTGGAAGCTTTTGCCTTCCCTTTCCTTTTTCTAGAAGTTTCTCCGGCCTTAGGTGCCATAAATGGTTATAGAAACACAAAAAGCAATTCTTTTTCCACAACAAACTTAAAAGTTTTGCTCGTCCTCTAGCAAAAGAAGAAAGAAGGGAGGAGAAAAAGAAGAAAATAGAGGAGATGGAGAGGTTTGAATGGTTTGACTTGCAATGAACCTGCAAAATTCCAAAGGTGCATGCTCTCCATTTTTTCAGATATGATTGAGAAGTTCATAGAAGTATTTATGGACGACTTCTCTGTGTTTGGGAACTTATATGCTGATTATCTGTACCATCTTGCTCTTGTGCTTAAAAGGTGTCAAGAGACCAACCTGGTTTTAAACTGGGAGAAGTGCCATTTTATGGTGACTGAAGGGGTGGTTCTTGGTCACAAGATTTCAAATATGGTATAGCAGTAGACAAGGCAAAAGTGGAAGTAATTGAAAAATTACCTCCACCTTGCAATGTCAAAGCAATCAGAAGCTTTTTGGGACATGTTGGGTTCTATAGGAGGTTTATTAAAGATTTTTCAAAGATTGCAAAACTCCTTAGCAACCTACTTGTCTCAAATACTCCTTTTGTTTTTTATAGAGAGTGCATGGTAGCCTTTGATGAACTCAAAAAGAAACTCTCCTCTGCACCTATTATAGCACCACCAAGCTGGGATCTTCCATTTGAACTAATGTGTGATGCATCTGATTTTGCTGTTGGTGCTCTTCTAGGACAGAGGAAAGATAAGCTAGTACATGTCATTTACTATGCTAGCAAGGTCCTTAATGAGAATCAAAGGAACTATACTACCACGGAGAAAGAACTTTTAGCCATAGTTTTTGCTTTTGATAAGTTTAGATCATATCTCATTGGCTCAAAAGTAATTGTGTTCACTGATCATGCAGCACTCAAATACTTGCTTACCAAACAAGAATCTAAGCCCAGATTAATAAGGTGGATCCTACTGCTCCAAGAATTTGATATTGAGATTAAAGATAGGAGTGGAGCAGAGAACAAGGTAGCTGACTACCTATCAAGGATCCCACAAGAAGAAGAAATACAGCAAGTAACAGTAAATAAAAGCTTTCCTGATGAACAATTGATGATGATTCGAGTAGCCCCTTGGTTTGCAAACATAGCTAACTTCAAGGCTATTGGGGAGTTACCAACTAACATCAATAAGCACATGAGGAGGAAGCTAATCAAGGATGCCAAACACTACATCTGGGATGACCCCTATTTGTTCAAAAAGTGTACTGATAGTGTCCTAAGAAGGTGTATATCCCATGAAGAAGGGCAGGAAGTGTTATGGCAGTGCCATGGATCAGCATATGGAGGTCACTTTAGTGGAGAAAGGACAACAGCAAAAGTGCTTCAATCCGGATTTTACTGGCCAACAGTGTTTAAGGATGCCAAGGAAATGGTGTCAAGGTGTGATGAATGTCAAAGAGCTGGTAATCTAACCAAGAGGAATGAGATACCACAGTAATACATACTAGAGTTGGAGCTATTTAATGTATGGGGGATAGATTTCATGGGACCCTTCCCAACCTCCTACTCAAATAGCTACATATTAGTGGCTGTTGATTATGTTTCAAGATGGGTAGAAGCAATCGCCACTGCAACGAATGACAACAAAGTTGTGATAAGCTTCTTGAGAAGGAATATCTTCAGTAGATTTGGGGTTCTCAGAACTCTCATTAGTAATGGAGATACAAGAAACTTGAGCCAAGGCGTTTAGTTCACTAATGAGCAAGGGAGGTTCATCCTCCCAAGTTTCATTACCAAATAACTTGGCATTTAACTTCATGATTGCTCCAAGGTACTGAGCAATTTGCTATTCAGTAATATCTTCATCCTCTTCAGAGGAAGAATATTCATCAGAGCTCATGAATGGCAGAAGTAGGTTCAATAGAATCTCTATGGTCTCTAGATGAGCCTCAGATTCCTTTGGTTCCTCGTGAGGGAACTCCCTAGTGGTCAATGGATGTCCCATGAGGTTTTTCTCACTGGGAATCATGTCCTCCTCACTCTCTCTAGGTTCGGCCATGTTTGTCATGGTTATGGCCTTGCACTCTCTCTTTGGATTCTCTTCTGTATTGCTTGGTAGAGTACTAGGAGGAGTTTTAGTGACTCTTTTACTCAGCTCACCCACTTGTGCCTCCAAATTTCTGATGGAGGACCGTGCCTCAGTCATGAAATTGAGGGTGGTCTTAGATAGATCAGAGACTATGTTTGCTAAGATAGAGAGGCTCTGCTCAAAATTCTCTGTCTGTTGCTGAGAAAATGGAAAAGGCTTGCTATTGCCAAACTTGTTTCTCCCACCATTATTGTTATTGAAGCCTTGTTGAGGCTTCTGTTGATCCTTTCATGAGAAATTTGGGTAATTCCTCAATGAAGAATTATAGGTGTTTCCATAGGGTTCTCCCATGTAATTAACCTCTCCCATTGCAGGATTCTCAGGGTCATAAGCTTCTCCTTCAGAGGAGGCATTTTTAGCACTGCCAGATGCAGCTTGCAATCCAATCAGATTCTGAGAAATTATATTGACTTGCTGAGTCAATATTTTGTTCTGAGCCAATATGGCATTCAGAGTATCAATCTCAAGAACTCCTTTCTTTTGAGTTATCCCATTGTTCATAGGATTTCTTTCAGAAGTGTACATGAACTGGTTATTTGCAACCATTTCAATGAGTTCCTTGGCTTCTGCAGGCATTTTCTTCAGATGA
Source organism: Arachis stenosperma (assembly GCF_014773155.1). Classification (NCBI taxonomy): domain Eukaryota; kingdom Viridiplantae; phylum Streptophyta; class Magnoliopsida; order Fabales; family Fabaceae; genus Arachis; species Arachis stenosperma. The sequence goes on from NC_080379.1 coordinate 67,148,513, forward strand.
ATAGATCCACTTGCAGAATGGTCTAATTACATCTTGGATAACTCAGACCTACCATCATAGAAGATACCTATGATGCTCCATTCTGAAAGCACGTCAGAAGGGCACCTTCTGATCAATTGCTTGTATCTTTCCCAAGCTTCATAGAGGGATTCACCTTCCTTCTGTTTGAAGGTTTGAACTTCCACTCTAAGCTTACTCATCTTTTGAGGTGGAAAGAATTTAGCTAAGAAAGCATTGACCAGCTTTTCCCAAGAGTTCAGGCTGTCTCTAGGTTGTGAGTTCAACTATATACTAGCTCTGTTTCTTACAACAAAAGGGAAAAGCATAAGTTGGTAGACCTCAGGATCAACTCCATTGGTCTTAATAGTGTCACAGATTTGCAAAAATTCAGCCAAGAACTGATGAGGATCTTCCAATGGAAGTCCATGAAACTTGCAATTCTGTTGCATCAGATAAACTAATTGCAGCTTAAGCTCAAAGTTGTTTGCTCCAATGGCAAGAATAGAGATGCTTCTCCCATAGAAGTCGGGAGTTAGTGCAGTAAAGTCACCAAGCACCTTCCTTGTATTATTGGCATTGTTATTATTTTCGGCTGCCATGTCTTCTTCTTTTTTGAAAAATTCTGTTAGGTCCTCTCTAGAGAGTTATGCTTTAGCTTCTCTTAACTTCCTCTTCAGAGTCCTTTCAGGTTCAAGATCAGCTTCAACAAGAATGCCTTTATCTTTATTCCTACTCATATGAGAGAGAAGAAAACAAAGAAAGTATGGAATCCTCTATGTCACAGTATAGAGATTCCTTGATGTGTCAGAGGAAAAGAAGAATAGAAGGATGAGGTAGATAAAGAAGAATTCAAACATATAGAAAGGGAGGGGGTCCGAATTATTAAGAGAGGATGAGTGTTAGTGATTAAATAGAAAGAGATGAGAGAAGGAATTTTCAAAAATTTTTAAATAAAATAAAATTAGAGTTTAAAACAATTAGTTAATTAAAAAGATTTTTGAAAAAGTTGTTAATGGTTTTCGAAAATTAGAGAGAAAGAAATGGCTAGTTGGTTTTTGGAAAATATAAGAGATAGTGATTAGTTGAAAAGATTTGGAAATAATTTTGAAAAGATAAGGAGTTAGAAAAAAGAGAGTTTGAAATCAAATCAAAAGAGATATGATTGAAAAAAATTTAATATATGATTGAAAAGATATGATTGAAGAAAATTTGATTTTTTAAAAAGATATGATTGAAAAGATATGGTTGAAAAAGATTTGATTTTTAAAATTGATGACTTGACTAACAAGAAATTAAAAGATATGATTCTAAAATTCAAATATTGAACCTTTCCTAACAGGAAAATAACAAACTTGAAATTTTTGAATCACAACATTAATTGTCAGCAAGGATTTTCGAAAATATTAAAAGAAAAAGGAAAAAGATTTGATTTTGAAAAAGATATGATTGATAAGAGAGGATATGAAAAAGATAAGATTTTGAAAAATTCGTTTTAAAACTTGAAAAAATGAAAAATATTTGAATTGAAAACAAAACTACCTCCTTGGTGCTATCCTGGCGTTAAACGCCCAGAATGGTATCCATTCTGGCGTTTAACGCCCACTTGGCTACCTCCTTGGGCATTAAATGCCTAGCCATGTACCCTGGCTAGCGTTTAAACGCCAGAATTCCTTATTCACTGGGCATTTTGAAACGCCCAGCTTTTTCTTTGTGATTCCTCTGCTGTATGTTCTGAATCTTCAATTCTCTGTATTATTGACTAAAAGATTTTTTGAATTTTTAATGATGAGAGAGAAAAACAACAAAATGAAACTAATCATGAAAAACTAAGATCAAATAAACAATGCATGCAAGAACACTTTGAATGTTCAAGAAGAACATCAAGAACATATTTTTTTTGAATATTTTTAAGAAAAGAAAGATATGCAAGACACCAAATTTAGAAATTTTCATACTAGAGACACTAACAAATTGAGAATGCACATGAGAAACAACAAAAGACACAAAACAAGAGACTTTAAAGATCAGACAAAGAAAATCATCAAGAACAACTTGAAGATCATGAAGAATACTATGCATGAGTTTTCAAAAATTTGCAAGAAAAATAAAAACATGTAATTGACACCAAACTTAAAAATTGACACTAGACTCAAACAAGAAGCCCAAAATATTTTTGATTTTATGATTTTATAAATTTTTTGTATCTTTTTTTTTGAAAATTATTTTGAAAAAGAAAATAAGAAACTCAACATTTTTAATAAGAATTCCAGGAATCATGCAATGTTATTCTAAAGCTTCAGTCTAAAAAGGTTAGACTTGGCTAACCAAGCTTCAGCAGGACATTACATACAACAGCCAAATTGATGGGAATCAACTAGCTCCTGTGATGATAAAAACATCATCTGAAACTCTAGAATTCATTCTTAAAAATTCAGAAGAAGAAAATAAAAAGAAAAATACCTAATCTAATCAACAAGATGAACCGTCAGTTGTCCAAACTCGAACAATCCCCGGCAACGGCGCCAAAAACTTGGTACACAAAATCGTGAGTTCACACTTTTCTCACAACTCAGCACAGCTGACCAGCAAGTGCACTGGGTCGTCCAAGTAATACCTTACATGAGTAAGGGTCGATCCCACGGAGATTGTCGGCTTGAAGCAAGCTATGGTCACCTTGTAAATCTTAGTCAGGCAAATTCAAATGGTTATGGGATTTTGATAATTAAAAGATGAATAAGACATAAAATAAGATAGAGATACTTATGTAATTCATTAGTGGACATTTCAGATAAGCGTATGAAGATGCTTTGTTCCCTCTAAACCTCTGCTTTCCTATTGTCCTCATCCAATGTTGCGTACTCCCTTCCATGGCAAGCTGTATGTTAGGGGATCACCGTTGTCAATGGCTACCGTCCGTCCTCTCAGTTAAAATGGTCTGGCTACGAGTTACGTAGGGTTAATCATCTGTCGATTCTCGATCGTGTCAGAATAAGATCCATTGATCCTTTTATGCACTGTCACTGCACCCAGCACTCGCGAGTTTGAAGCTCGTCACAGTCATCCCATCCCAGATCCTACTCAGAATACCACAGACAAGGTTTAGACTTTTCGGATCTCAAGAATGCTGCCAATTGATTCTAGCTTATACCACAAAGACTCTGATCGCACGGAATGGAAGGCTCTGTTGACAGGAGAGGCAACCATGTGTCGTGAACCAGGAGGCCAAGAGATACACACTCAAGCTTTCGCAAATAGAATGGAAGTGGTTGTCAGGCACGCGTTCATAAGAGAGGATGATGATGAGTGTCACGGATCATCACATCCATCAGGTTGAAGTACGAGTGAATATCTTAGAACAAGAATAAGCTCGAATTGAATAGAAAATAGTAGTAATTACATTAATTCATTAGGAACATCAGAGCTCCACACCTTAATCTATGATGTGTAGAAACTCCACCGTTGAAAATACATAAGAACAAGGTCTAGGCATGGCCGAATGAAAATACATAAGAACAAGGTCTAGGCATGGCCGCCCAAATAACATGAAACAATCGAAAAAAGGGTTCAAAGACCTGATCCCAAGATCAAAGATGATCAAAAATATGAAAATACAATAGTAAAAGGTCCTATTTATAGTGAACTAGTAACCTAGGGTTTACAGAAATAAGTAAATGATGCAGAAATCCACTTTCGGGACCCACTTGGTGTGTGCTTGGGCTGAGCATTGAAGCTTTCACGTGCATAGGCTTTTCTTGGAGTTAAACGCCAGCTCTGTTGCCAGTTTGGGCGTTTAACTCCAGCTTTTATGCCAGTTTTGGCGTTTAACGCCAAAAAATGGTCTCTGACTGGCGTTTTGACACCAATTTGGGCCATTAAATCTCGGACAAAGTATGGAGTATTATATATTGCTGGAAAGCCCAAGATGTCTACTTTCCAACGCAATTGAGAGTGTGCCAATTGGGCTTTGGTAGCTCTAGAAAATCCATTTCGAGTGCAGGGAGGTCAGAATCCAACAACATCTGCAGTCCTTTTTCAGTCTTTGAATCAGATTTTTGCTCAGGTCCCTCAATTTCAGTCAGAAAATATCTAAAATTACAGAAAAATACACAAACTCATAGTAAAGTCCAAAAATGTGATTTTTTCATAAAAACTAATAATTATATACTAAAAACTAGCTAAATCATACTAAAAACTACCTAAAAATAATGCCAAAAAGCGTATAAATTATCCACTCATCAGTGATCCATGCATTAGCATAGAACCCTTGAACCATTAAGATTCCGACTTGTTGAATGGGATTGGTGAGAGCTTCCCATCCTCTTCTCCTAATCTCATGTCGGATCTTTGGATATTTGCTCCTTTTGAGCTTGAAGGGGACCTCGGAGATCACCTTCTTCTTGGCCACAACTTCATAGAAGTGGTCTTGATGGACCTTTGAGATGAACTTCTCAATCTCCCATGACTCGAAAGTGGAAGCAATTGTCTTCCCCTTCCTCTTTTTAGAGGTTTCTCTGGCCTTAGGTGCCATTAATGGTTGTTGAAAACAAAAAGTAACGCTTTTTCCAACACCAAACTTAAAATATTTGCTCGTCCTCGAGCAAGAGAGGAAAGAAAAGAGTAGATGAAGAAGAGAAGTGGGAGATGGAGGCTTGAGAGGGTTCGGCCAAGGGGGTGTTTAGTGTATGTGATGTGTGAAAATGAAGGAGGAAGGATGGGTATTTATAGTGTAAGAGAGGGAGTTGGTTCGTGTGAGAATGGTTAGGTTTGGGAGGGAAATGGTTTGAGTTTGAGTGGTGGGGGTAGGTGGGTTGTATGATGGGTTTATGAAAATTAGGGAATGGGTGTGAGTGGTGAAGAGGGTAAGATTTGATAGGTGAGTGGTGTTTTGGGTAGAGTGTTATGGAGAAGTGTGAAGAGGAGAGAGAGTGAGGTGGGGTAGGTGGGGATCCTGTGGGGTCCACAGATCCTGAGGTGTCAAGGATTTTTTTACCCCTGCACCTTGCTGGCGTTAAATGCCCACTGTGTGCCATTACTAGCGTTTAAACACCGGGCTGATGCCCTTTTCTGGCATTTAAACGCCAGTCTGCTGTCCTTTTCTGGTGTTTAAACACCAGTCTGCCTTTCAGTTCTAGCGTTTAAACGCCCAGAATGGTGCCAGGATAGGCGCTTAAACGCCTATTTTTCTACCTTTATTGGCGTTTAAACGCCAGTTTACTTGCCAGATCTGGCGTTTAGCGCCCAGAATGGTGCCAGGCTGGGCGTTAAACGCCCATTTTGGTATCCTTACTGGCGTTTAAATGCCAGTAAGCTCTTTCTCCATGATGTGCTATTTTTTATACTATTTTTTATTTTGCTTTAATTTTTGTAGTTGTTTTTGTGACTCCGCATGATCATCATCCTAAAGAAAACATGAAATAACAACTGAAAATAAAATGAAAGAGTAAATAATATAGATAAACAAAATTGGGTTGCCTCCCAATAAGCGCTTCTTTAATGTCAATAGCTTGACAGGAAGCTCTTACAGAGCTTCACAGGTGCTCAGAGCATGATTGTGACCTCCCAACACCAACCTTAGAGTTTGAATGTGGGGGCTTTGCTTGACTCTGCATGGAGAGAATTGAATGAAGCTTTTCATGCTTCTTCCCCATGTTTACAGAAGAAGATCCTTGTGCCTTAAACACAAGGTAGTCCTCATTCACTTGAAGAACTAGCTCTCCTCTGTCTACATCAATCACAGCTTTTGCTGTGGCTAGGAAAGGTCTTCCAAGGATGATGGATTCAACCTTTACCAAGACATCCTCTACAAGTCCATAAGCCTGTTTCCTTGATTTGTCTGCCATCTCCAATGATATTCTTATAGCTTGTACCTCAAAGATTACTAGTTTCTTCATTACAGAGAATGGCATGAGGTTTACACTTGACCTTAGGTCACACAGAGCCTTCTCAAAGGTCATGGTGCCTATGTTGCAAGGTATCAAGAACCTTTCGGGATCCTCTTTCTTTAGAGGTAACTTCAGCTGAACTAATGCACTTAGTTCATTGTTGAGCAATGGAGGTTCATCCTCCCTAGTCTCATTACCAAATAATTTGGCAATCAGCTTCATGATTGCTCCTAGATACTGAGCAACTTGCTCTTCAGTAATAACTTTATCTTCTTCAGAGGAAGAATACTCATCAGAGCTCATGAATGGTAATAGGAAGTTCAGTGGAATCTCAATGGTCTCTATATGAGCTTCAGATTCCTTTGGTTCCTCATGAGAGGACTCCCTAGTGGTCAGTGGATGTCTCATGAGGTCTTCCTCACTGGGAATCACTGCCTTTCTCTCCTCTACAGGTTCGGCCATGTTGGACGTGTAGATGGCCTTGCACTCTTTTTTTGGGTTCTCTTCTGTGTTGCTTGGGACAATGCTAGGAGGAGTTTCAGTAACCCTTTTACTCAGCTGACCCACTTGTGCCTCCAGATTTCTTATAGAGGACTGTGCCTCAGTCATGAAACTGAGGATGATCTTAGATAGATCAGAGACTATGTTTGCTAAGCTAGAGAGGCTTTGCTCAGAATTCTCTATCTGTTGCTGAGAAGATGATGGGAAAGGCTTGCTATTGCCAAACCTATATCTCCCACTATTATTGTTATGGAAGCCTTGTTGAGGCTTCTGTTGATCCTTCCATGAGAAATTTGGGTGATTTCTCCATGAAGGATTATAGGTGTTTCCATAGGAATCTCCCATGTAATTCACCTCTTCTGTTGATCCTTCAGAGGAGGCATCTTTAGCTTGCAATCTAGTCAGACTCTGAGAAATCATATTGACTTGCTGAGTCAATATTTTGTTCTGAGCCAATATGGCATTCAGAGTATCAATCTCAAGAACTCCTTTCTTCTAAGTCACTCCATTATTCAAAGGATTTCTCTCAGAAGTGTACATGAACTGGTTATTTATAACCATTTCAATAAGTTCCTGGGCTTCTGCAGGCATTTTCAGATGAAGAGATCCACCAGCAGAGTGGTCCAATGACATCTTGGATAACTCAAATAGACCATCATAGAATATACATATGATGCTCGATTCTGGAAACATGTCAGAAGGACACCTTTTGGTTAATTGCTTGTATTTTTCCCAAGCTTCATAGTAGGATTCACCTTCCTTCTGTCTGAAGGTTTGGACGTCCACTCTGAGCTTACTCATCTTTTGAGGTGGAAAGAATTTGGTCAAGAAAGCATTGACCAGCTTGTCCCAAGAGTTTAGGCTTTTTCTAGGTTGTGAGTCCAACCATGTCCTAGCTCTGTCTCTCACAGAAAAAGGGAAAAGCATAAGTCTGTAAACCTCGGGATCAACCCCATTGGTCTTAATAGTATCACAGATCTGCAAGAATTCAGATAAGAACTGATGAGGATCTTCTGATGGAAGTCCGTAAAACTTGCAGTTCTGCTGCATTAGAGAAACTAATTGAGGCTTAAGCTCAAAGTTGTTTGCTCCAATGTAGGAATTGAGATGCTTCTTCCGTAGAAGTTGGAAGTTGGTGCAGCATAGTCACCAAGCATCTTCCTTGCATCTTTGACATTGTTGTTATTTTCGGCTGCCATGTCTTCTTCTTTTTTGAAAATTTCCGTCAGGTTCTCTACAGAGAGTTGTGTTTTAGCTTCTCTTAACTTCTTCTTTAGAGTCCTTTCAGGTTCAAGATCGGCTTCAATAAGAATATCTTTATCCTTGTTCATGCTCATGTGAAAAAGAAGAGAACAGAAAAGAAGAGGAATCCTCTATGTCACAGTATAGATATTCCTTTATGTGAGTAAATGAAGAGAAGAAGAGAAGAATGAGGTAGAGAGAAAATAAGGAGAATTCGAACACAGAGAAGGAAATTCGAAAATATTAGAAGAAATAAATTAAAATTAGAATTTAAAACAATTAGTTAATAAAAAAGGTTTTTTTTTTAAAAAGTTGTTAGTGGTTTTTGAAAATTAGAGAGGGAAAAGTAGTTAATTAAAAAAGATTTGAAAATAAATTTTGAAAAGGTAAGAAGTTAGAAAAAGATATGATTGAAATCTATTTTGAAAAATATTTGAAAAAGAAATTCAAAAAGATTTGATTTTGAAAATTGAAGTTGATGACTTGAGTAACAAGAAACTAAAAGATATGATTCTAGAATTTAAAGATTGAACCTTTCTTAACAAGAAAGTAACAAACTTGAAGTTTTTTTGAATCAAATCCTTAATTGTTAGCAAGGTTTTCGAAAATATGAAAAAAAAATAAGAAAAAGATTTTGAAAATCAATTTTTAAAATTTTTGAAAATTTTAAGAAGAAAAATGAAAAAGATTTGATTTTTGAAAAAGATTTGAAAAGATAGAATTTTTAAATTGAGATTTTGACTTGACTAACAAGAAACAACTAAATTTTTGAAAATCTTTGAATAAGTCAACCCAAAATTTTGAATTTTATGAGTGAAATAAGGAAAAGATATTTTTTATTTTTGAATTTTAATAAGGAAAGAGAGAAACAAAAAAATTGACTCAAAACATAAAAATTTTGGATCAAAACCAATGATGCATGCAAGAACACTTTGAATGTCAAGATGAACACCAAGAACACTTTGAAGATCATGTTGAACATTAAGAACATATTTTTGAAAAATTTTAATAAACACATGCAAGATAGCAAACTTAGAAATTTCTAATGCTTAGACACTAATAAATTAAAAATGTATATGAAAAACAAGAAAAGACACAAAACAAGAAAATCACAAGATCAAAGAAAGACAATCATCAAGAACAACTTGAAGATCAAGAAGAACATATGCATGAGTTTTCGAAAAATGCTAGAAAAATAAAAACATATAATTGACACCAAACTTAAAAGTTAACACAAGACTCAAACAAGAAACAAAATTATTTTTGGTTTTTATGATTTTAAAAAAAATTTCAAAAATTAGAAAAAATTTTTAAGAGATTTTTGAAAAAAAAAATTTTTTGAAAATAGAACAAGAAGAAAATTACCTAATCTAAGCAACAAGATGAACCGTCAGTTGTCCAAACTCGAACAATCCCCGGCAATGGCGCCAAAAAATTGGTACATAAAATCGTGAGTTCACACTTCTCTCACAAGTCCGCGCAGCTGACCAGCAAGTGCACTGGGTCGTCCAAGTAATACCTTACGTGAGTAAGGGTCGATCCCACGGAGATTGTCGGTTTGAAGCAAGCTATTGTCATCTTATAAATCTCAGTCAGGCGGATTCAAATGGTTATGAGGTTTTGATAATTGAAAGAGAAATAAAACATAAAATAGGATAGAGATACTTATGCAATTCATTGGTGGGAATTTCAGATAAGCGTATGGAGATGCTTTGTGCCCTCTGAGCCTCTGCTTTCCTATTGTCCTTATCCAATCATGCGTACTCCCTTCCATGGCAAGCTGTATGTTGGTGGATCACCGTTGTCAATGGCTACCATTCGTCCTCTCAGTGAAAACATGTCCTCTACGGTTTCCTGCATGGCTAATCAGCTATCGATTCTCGATCATGTCAGAATCGAATACATTTATTCTTTTGCACACTGTCACTGCGCCCAACAGTCACAAGTTTGAAGCTCGTCACAGTCATCCCATCCCAGATCCTACTCGAAATACCACAGACAAGGTTTAGACTTTCCGGATCTCAAGAATGCTGCCAATTGATTCTAGCTTATACCACGAAGACTCTGATCTCACGAAATGGAAGGCTCTGTTGTCAGGAGAGGCAACCATGCATCGTGAACCAGGAGGCCAAGAGATACACAATCAAGCTCTCGCGGATAGAATGGAGGTGGTTATCAGGCACGCATTCATAAGGGAGGATGATGATGAGTATCACGGATCATCACATCCATCAGGTTGAAGTACAAGTGAATATCTTAGAACAAGAATAAGCATGAATTGAATAGAAAAACGATAGTACTTTGCATTAATTCATGAGGAACAGTAGAACTCCACACCTTAATCTATGAGGTATAGAAACTCCAACGTTGAAAATACATAAGTGATGAAGGTCCAGGCATGGCCGATTGGCAAGCTCCCAAATGTGATCAAGAGATCAAAAGTGATCCAAAGATAGTCTCAAAAATGATCTAAAGATATGAATACAATAGTAAAAAGTGCTATTTATACTAAACTAGTAAACTAGGTTTACAGAAAATGAGTAACTAAGTGTAGATAGTGCAGAAATCCACTTCTAGGGCCCACTTGGTGTGTGTTTGGGCTGGGCATTGAGGCTTTCACGTGCATAGGCTCTTCTTGGAGTTTAAACGCCAGTTTTGGTGCCAGTTTGGGCGTTTAACTCCAGCTTTGGTGCCAGTTCTTGCGTTTTACGCCAGAAAAGGGTCTCTGGTGGGCGTTTGGACGCCAGTTTGGGCCATCAAATATCGGGCAAAGTATGGACTATTATACATTTCTGGAAAGCCCAATATGTCTACTTTCCAACGCAATTAAAAGTGTGCCAATTGGGCTTCTGTAGCTTCAGAAAATCTACTTCGAGTGCAGGGAGGTCAAAATCCAACAGCATCTTCAGTCCTTTCTCAGCCTCTGAATCAGATTTTTGCTCAGATCCCTCAATTTCAGCCAGAAAATACCTGAAATCACAGAAAAACACACAAAATCATAGTAAATTCCAGAAATGTGATTTTTGCATAAAAACTAATAAAAATCTACTAAAAAGTAACTAAAACATATTAAAAACTATGTAAAAACAATGCCAAAAAGCGTATAAATTATCCGCTTATCAAGGACCAACAAAGGTAGGTGAAGAGGTAGCACCAGAAGTATCAACAGAAAGGTCGGTAGAAATTGTTCGAACTCTAGGGGTCGGGATGATCTTTCTCGGACCCTGAGAGTCAGAACTTGGCTTCTTTGGGGGCACCTGAGAAGACCCTTCCCCCAATGTCTTCGCCGTCAAGTTTTGAGCAACCATCGCCTTCTTGGCCTTCCAGAAGGCCTTCATGGAATCCAAAGACTTAACCATCTCTGGAAAAGAACCAGGAAAACAATCGCACAGTTGAAAAAAGATAAAATCAAATATGAAAGCTCGATTATCTGTAAAGAAAGAGCTTGGACACTACCTAGCTCGGCACGGAGAAGGGAAGGATCACCTAGACACTTCTTTGTATCCAAGTAAGGAGGCTCCCCCTAGTGTTCCTCTAAAACACCCACAAAAGCTTGTTCTACCTCACTCAGACTCTCCCAAGGATATTTGACTACTACTACATATTTTTGCCACCATAAATGGAAGGTGGGCTCATCATTCTCATCCAAGAAAAAAGGACGAGCACCCCCAACAGCTCGGACCATGAAGTAGTAATTCTTAAAATCACGAAAGGACTCATCAAACATATAAAACACCTTCTTCCCTTGGGTAGCTGGTGCACGAAAATTACACTCACACTATGTAATTCCGCACAACTAACCAGCAAGTGCACTGGGTCGTCCAAGTAATACCTTACGTGAGTAAGGGTCAATCCCACGGAGATTGCTGGCTTGAAGCAAGCTATGGTTATCTTATTATTCTTAGTCAGGATATCAATAGGGTTCTTTAGTTTTAATTTTAAAAAGTGAAACAGCATGAAATGAATATTTGTTACGCAGTAATGGAGAATGGGTTGGAGTTTGGAGATGCTTTGTCCTTTGAATTTCTGCTTTCCTACTGTCTTCTTCTTCAAGCACGCAGGTCTCCTTCCACGGCAAGCTGTATGTTGGTGGATCACCGTTGTCAATGGCCACCAGCCGTCCTCTCAGTGAAAAGGGTCCATGTAAATGGCTAATCATCTGTTGGTTCTCACTAACATTGGAATAGGATCCATTGATCCTTTTGCGTCTGTCACCACGCCCAGCATTCATGAGTTTGAAGCTCGTCACAGTCATCCCTTCCCGGATCCTACCCGAAATACCACAGACAAGGTTTACACTTTTTGGATCTCAAGAATACTTCCAATTAATTCTAGCTTATATCACGAAGACTCTGATCTCACGGATTTAAATGCTCTGTTGTCAGGAGAGGCAGTCAAACTCGTGAGCCAGGAACCCAAGAGACATCCATACAATCTAAGGTAGAACAAAAGTGGTTGTCAGACACACGTTCATAGGTTGAGAATGGTGATGAGTGTCACGGATCATCACATTCATCATGTTGAAGTGCGAATGAACATCTTGAATAGAAACAAGCGAGATTGAATAGAAAACAGAAATACTTGCATTAATTCATCGAGACGCTGCAGAGCTCCTCACCCCCAACCATGGGGTTTAGAGACTCATGCCGTCAAAAGTATAATTTCAGATGTAAAATGTCATGAGGTACAAAATAAATCTCTAAAAGTAGTTTTTATACTCAACTAGTAACCTAGGTTTACAGAAAATGAGTAAACTAAGATAGATAGTGCAGAAATCAACTTCTGGGGCCCACTTGGTGTGTGATGGGGCTGAGCATTGGAGCTTTCACGTGCATAGGCTATTCTTGGAGTTAAACGCCAGTTTGTAACCTGTTTTTGGCGTTTAACTCTGGTTTGTAACTTGTTTCTGGCATTTAACGCCAGAATAGGGTAGAAAGCTGGCGTTGAACGCCAGTTTGCGTCATCTAAACCTGAATAAAGTATAAACTATTATATATTGCTGGAAAGCCCTGGATGTCTACTTTCCAACGCAATTAAGAGTGTGCCATTTGGACTCTTGTAGCTCCAAAAATTCCATTTCTAGTGCAGGGAGGTCAGAATCCAACAGCATCAGCAGTCCTTCTTCAGCCTCCGAATCAGATTTTTGCTCAGGTCCCTCAATTTCAGCCAAAAAATACCTGAAATCACAGAAAAACACACAAACTCATAGTAAAGTCCAGAAATGTGAATTTTGCTTAAAACTAATAAAAACATACTAAAAACTAACTAAATCATACTAAAAACTATCTAAAAACAATGCCAAAAAGCGTATAAATTATCTGCTCATCAGTAGCTCGGAAGGAAATCCAAGAGGCTTTCTTCTTAGCCACCCTGGGTTTTATCAACACAAAAAGGTAAAGAAAAAGAGTTTCGGTAGGTCAGACACCCAGTTCTTGACACAACAGCTGAAAAATCTTTATAAAACCCCAAGAATTTGGATGAAGCTGAGAAGGGGCCACATTACAGGACCACAAGAGGTTGGTCTCAAAAGCAGTAAAAGGAAGCGTATACCTAGCTGGCTAAAGAAGTAATCGTAAGCATAGAAAAAAGGATGCTCTGCCCGAGTTAAGGGGGGAAACTAACCCTCTCCTCAGGGTCGGGTGACACCAACTCGTAATTCTTCTCATCCTCCCTATTGCTAAATATCCTATAGAACCTTCTAAGCCTTTCACAGCACTCGGGGTCAGCCACAGTCACACACATCAAGACTATTGAATCTAGCCAATCGGCCATACCAGCAGGAACTTTGGTGGACATCTTGACAATGTTTTTACGCGAAGACATAGACCAACTATCCCTGCAAGTAAGAAAAAATAAAAAAAGTCACTAACAAACAACTCAGACAGAAACAGAAAGTAGGGAAACAACTAGACAAATAAACAACTATAGCAGCAAAAGGACACCCCAGGATTTACACAAAGAAAAAGAGATCAAGCGCCAGAAGTCCAGGGGCATCCTTTGGAGGCAACAGTACAGAGCATAGAAAAAGAAATAAACTCTAATCCTCTCAAACAGAAGAAAAACACAAGAAAATAAACAGAAGCCCAGATATCAATGATAGAGATTGTGACTTTCAAGAAACAAAAGCATACAATGATCATCAAAGAAAGCTTCATCTTTTTACTTTTAAAGAAGCTCAGCAAAAAATAAACCTTAGTACAAAGAAAAATAACACATGGAACAATCATCATTGGAAGTAAAACAGAATTGGAAAATAATGCAAAGAAGTTCAGAATGGAAGAACGAACCTGGAAAAGAAGAAGACAGAAAGACGAATACGCGAACAACAAGACATAGAAAACTCCAAAAAGATATGATCCTTGGTTAGGGGGCAAACAGAAAGGAAGCTTCTTTTTTCGTTGAGCAAACAAAGCGCACGAACGGTCCAAGAGAAAAACTCCAGAGAAAGAAGGAAAAGCTTGGGGCAAAAGCGATAGTGGAGAAAAGGAGGTTCTTTTCTAGCCGAAAGAAAACGAAGTAGACAAAGGAAGAAGAAGAAAGGGCTAAGTTCAAATTCTTTTTTATCTCAAAGCAAAGAGGGAAAAGAAAACGGCGAAGTAAAAAGCAATAAAAGCACGTGCGTATTCCCAAGGAGGTAACCCCTCTCGAGGAATGAAATGCGATAATAAATGAGTTAAAAGCAAAACGCTTCGCATTTAAAACATAACATAAAACTCGCAAATGGAGAAATAGATCAACCAAGTCAAGATGCTCGAGCACAACTTCCTCGAAGTGGTCGAAGTTCAGAAAACACGACCTCAAAGGAAGATCGAAGCTAAAGCAGGGGCACTGTTCATACCTTGGACCGAGCTATACGGTCGAGGTTGGACGAAGACAAAGCGACCGACCTCTTGCTAGGTTGGTCATCACCGACCTCTTCCCCAAAGAGCTCGGCCAAATTGCCATAGAGGCCTAAGCAGGCCCAAATAGAAGGACGCAGCCCACTCTAAAGGCGGCTGGCCTAAAAGATAAGTGACCTCGCCCAAAGATAAGATAAGATAAGATAACTAACTTATCTCAAGAAAGGTCATGATGGTGTTTTTGTTGAAAAACAAATTTCCAACACACAAATCCAACCGGCAAGTGTACCGGGTCACTTCAAGTAATAATAACTCACAAGAGTGAGGTCGATCCCACAGGGATTGATGGATCAAGCAACTTTAGTGGGTGATTAGTTTAGTCAAGCTAACATTGGTGAGTGAGAATTGTTGCAGCAGAATGTAAATAGCAGTGAACTTAAATTACAGAATGTAAATAGGCAGGAAACTTAAAGAGCAAGAAAAGTAGATTGACAAAATCTTAAATGGCAAGAAATGTAAATTGCATCAAATGTAAAAGGGATTGGGTGCAGGGAATTTAAAATTCAACAAGAAAATGTAAAGAGCAATCAAGCAGAGGAGTAAAAGATGAAATAAGTGCAGCAGATTTAAACAGAAATGGAAAATTGCTTGAAGAAGCAACACAGAATGTAATTAAGCTCAATTGTGAAATTTAAAGAGACAAGTAAAGATCTCAGGGAATCAATGAGACTAGAAAACAAGTCTAGATCTCAAGCCCTTCTTTGATTCCACACAGAATAATAGAGAAGCAAGCAGTAAAGAGATTTTTGATTCAAATCCTTAATTTCTTGAATTATGCAGAAAATTAACAAGAGAAGTTGCAGATGGAGAATGAAAACAGAATTCCTTCCAATCTCCACCCAAGATTCAAAACAGAAATGAAAACTAAGAGAGAGAACTCTCAATTCCTCATGCTCCCTAGTGGAGCTAGCTTTTTTTTTTAATCGAGCTCCTATTAGAGCCAACCTCCTCTCTGAAATGAGAATGATGCCCTTTATATAGGCTTTACAAAATAAAATAAAAATAAAATGAAATTGAAATTAAAAACAAATTCACAAAAATGAAATTCCTACTCTAGCTTCTCTGTGTGCCTTTGAGTCATGTTGAGTAGGCTTTGCTTGCTTTGGATTTGAGGAGAAATGGGTCTTGGATGGCCTTAGTTCAATTGGTGAAGAATTGAGTTCAAAGGGAATTTTAATTAAATTTTGGCCCATGGGTGTTGCTCCCAGGAGGCTGCCCTGCCCTTGTGGAGGGCAGAGCAGGAAATGGTATGTGCGGCCCTCATTGCGTGCGTGCTTGGTGCTGCAGGAAGCTGCCCTGCCCTTGTGGAGGGCAGGGCAGGAATTTTTGGTGCGCCAGAATGATGCCCGTGCGTGCTGCTGGTGCTGCCGAGACTTCCTTTGGTGCGCCAGAATGGTGCACTGGCCGTGCCACAACAAAATGCTGCCCTGCCCTTGTGGAGGGCAGGGCAATGTTTCCAAATTGAAGTCCCGTGTTCAAAACTCGGTCGATACACACGCAACTATTTTTCCTTGGTTTTCTTGGCACCAAAGTAAGGCTTAGTTCCTTGGTTCCTCATGGTGCCGTGTTCGAAACTTGTGGAAAGCATTTGGGGGAGCAATTTTTCTTGATTTTTCATGAAGAGCACGACATTGCCCTGCTCTCCAAGAGGGCAGGGCAGAAAAATGAGCGCTACTTGCTTTGGGGTGAGGCTCCAGCTTCGAACCTTGGTGGAAGCACATGGGTTTATTTTCGCTTATTTTTGGCCCTTAAAGATGCCTTTCCGTTCCTGCCTCAATTGTACGCCAAATATGGATTGCTATATATCGTTGGAAAGCTCTGAATGTCAGCTTTCCAACGCAACTAGAAGCACATCAATTGGACATCTGTAGCTCAAGTTATAGCCCTTTGAAGGAGGCATGGTCATGCTGTGAGCGCCCAGATTTTACCTTAGCGAAAATTCTTGCTTCCAACCTTACTTTGCATCACGATTTTGCCCTGCCCTTGGCAAGAGCAGGGCAGTGTGTGCTGATTGCCTATTCTCCTTTAATTTGGTCATGGACCACGCTTTTAAAAGCGTGGCCTAAGGCTCCAAAGTGTGCTCCAACTTCAAAGTGTGTCCCAAAGCTCTTTTTTTCTCCTTTTTTTGTGCTTCTTTGCTTCTTTTTCTTCTTATTTCCTACAAGATTTATAAAATTAAAAGATCAAGGAAATATACCAATTAAGTATAAAAGCATTCAATATTTAAGCACAAATCATCAATTTCTTGTATGAAAAAGCATAGAAAAATAGGTATATGATGACATGTCATCACAACACTAAACTTAAACCTTGCTTGTCCCCAAGCAAGAAAAGAATCATGCAATAGAAATTGACAATCCAAGGTAAGAAGAATAGCAACTCAATGTTCATGGTAAGCTAGTTTTCTATGCATGCTTCAATCACAAAAGAAATGTAAATGATTGATGCTTCTATCTAGCTCATTTTATGAAATCTTTTTCTTATAATTCTTCCTTGAAACAAGCTTTTGATTTTTTTTTTAGCTTCTCCTTTTGGGTGCTTTGCCCCATGAGTTAATAACAAAGCTACGACTTCTAAATGCTTTGTTTTCAAGTATTACCACTTGATACATAAGCACCACAAGCATTTAATTAGAGGACTTCATTAAGCTCATCATTTTTTCTTTTCTTGACTCTCTAATCATTGATGCTCAGAACCTTGAGCTTTGAGGGAGTGCTTTTGCACTTGAGCCTAGCCTTGACTTCTAAGTGTTTTGTTTTCAAGCATTTGGCTTGATACATAAACACCACAAGCACTTAACAAATAAATTGCCATTGGTACTCAGAGCCTTCAGCTTTCTCATTCTTTCCCTTTTTCTTTTCTTGCTTTAATTGTATTTGCTTCTTCAAGGTTTTCATGATTTCAAAAAATTTCACAAAAATGTACTAGATGAAAAACTTCAATTAAATAAAATCAATGCAATTGAGCACAATCAATCATACTAGCTTTCCAATACTTGTATGCACATGCTAATTTCTTCTTTAATTCCTTGTTTGTTTATGACCATGATGCTTTTTTTTTGCTTTTGAATTCACAGGATTCAAGTTGGTAGTTATAATGTCACAGCACCATGTTATAATTCAAAATTCAAGCTATGCTTTATTCATACCACACATGCATACAGAGAAAATGAAGACAATCATGCAATTTAAGTGCTGGAAACAAACGAGAAGAAAAGGAACTCTACAACCTTGTAGTTCATCTTCATTATTGTTGTCCTTTTTCCTCTATTCTTCCTCTTTCCCTTGCCAAACTTAGAATGCTTGCTCATCCTCAAGCAACAATTAGAACAATGGCTATGGGGCTAAGATGGATCATGAATGTCTTACACAATGATATGTTAGTAGCACATGTGTTCTAAGCAAGCAAAATTAAAGATAACAATCAAGGCACAATAAACAGAGACATTTTGATTGCATAGATGAGAAGGTGTGCATAATACATTACATAAAAGATAAGTGGCACACCAAACTTAGTGTGACACTTTCACTTGGAATTAATGCAAGTATCTTGTAAGAATTAGAACCAAATTTTGTTGCATAGCAACACCAAACTTAGAATGCAACCATATGTCAATTTATTTGAACTAAAACTAAACAAAAGAAACTGTTATATGTTAAATACAATCACCAAATGAAGAGTCTGCCATGAATAAGGATATCTTGGTGATGTATTAACAAAAACAGTTAATGAAAGAAAGCATTAAAAACAAGTAAATAAATGAAACAAAGAGAAAACAGAAATTATCCAACTAAGAAGAAAAATAACACTGCAAAAGGCAATATGATTATGCAGACAAGTGATGTTGCTTGAATGATTTTCATAGAAAATAAGTGGCACACCAAACTTAGAATCTTGGTGTGTCACTTTCATTTTTGATTTGATGCAATCATCCAAAAAGATTGAAAATAATTTGTTGCAAGGCAACACCAAACTTAGAATGTAATCATATGCCAATTTATTGAATTTAAACAAAGCAAAGAAAGAAAACAAAGCAGAGAAGAGAAATTATACCTACGGTTGGGTTACCTCCCAACAAGTGCTCTTTTAGTGTCATTAGCTTGACATGTTGCTATACACTTTCTTCCTCTTCTTCCAGTTTGTTAAGAGGAATGACCTCAATGGGGGAGAAGTTTCAGCTATTGTCCCTTCTCTTGGCCTCTTCTCAGCAAGCTTCCTTTTGAATTTGGCTTGATTGAGCTTGCTTGCTGGTTCAGGGACAGGATTGGTGCTTTTGTTAGTTGCCTTCACTTCTTGGATGTCAAGACATGGTTGCTGTGTGATTTTTGGAGTTTGATCTTCATCCAGAGCCTTTTGAATTGGTGGTTCCATGAGCTTGTCCTTCATGTGTCTCTCTGTTTTCCTTGAGTTTGGACGTTCTTGATTGTCCTCCTCACTAGCTTGTTCTTCTACTTCCTCTTTTACACTCAACATTTGCTTTAATAGCTCTTTCATGGAGGAGGTTTATTGATCTTCCCAAGCTTTCTTCATCTCCTCTTCATACCTTTCAATCATGGATTCAAGTGTTGAGGTGTTTTGGTCCAGGGAAGTTTGTGAGAGTTATGAGTTGTCATGTGCTCTTGTCATCTCAAGTGCAGTTTCAGGTTCAAATATTTCCACCACCTCTTCCTTCTTCACTAAAAATTCACTTGACTTAGTAGCCTCTTCCTCTTATTTTTCCTCTTTCCTTGTTGCACTCACCAATTGAGCTAACATTATTTCCATGTTTTTGAATGAACTTTCTTGCTCGTTCCAGGATATCTGTGCCTCCTTCTCATATTTTTCACACATGGTCTCAAGCTTTGAGAGGCTTTGGTTCATGGAAGTTTGTGTGGGTGGTGAATTTTGATAGAGGCTTTCTGTTGAAGCATGGTCAAGTGATGATATCTTTGGATGAATATCATATAGAGCATTAGAATTTCCTTCCCAGCCACCATTAGAATCATGACTAGCATCATTTTGTGGTGGAAAAAAATATCCCATATGGTTTTCTTGCTCATCTTGTGTCTGTGAAGCAAATCTCCATGGATTGGAGTGCTTAGAATTTGTATTTTCTTGGTGATATTCCCAGCCACCATTAGAGGTTGGTGATGGTGGGTGATATCCCATAAAATTTTGTTTGACCATAAGATGAGTTGAACTCCATTTGTATTTTGTAAACATCAATGAAATTTGAAATTCATGTCACAGAGATAGAATTTCTTAGTGAGGCAATAACTCAAACACCTTGGTTTCAACTTAGAACAGAGAACAAAAATAAAGAAAATGCTTGATTTAGACTTCTCACCCACTTAATCATTGTTGATCTAATCAATCCCCGGCAACGGCGCCAAAAACTTGATGGTGTTTTTGTTGAAAAACAAATTTCCAACACACAAATCCAACCGGCAAGTGTACCGGGTCGCTTCAAGTAATAATAACTCACAAGAGTGAGGTCGATCCCACAGGGATTGATGGATCAAGCAACTTTAGTGGGTGATTAGTTTAGTCAAGCTAACATTGATGAGTGAGAATTGTTGCAGCAGAATGTAAATAGCAGTGAACTTAAATTGCAGAATGTAAATAGGCAGGAAACTTAAAGAGAAAGAAAAGTAGATTGACAAAATCTTAAATGACAAGAAATGTAAATTGCATCAAATGTAAAGGGGATTGGGTGCAGGGAATTTAAAATTCAACAAGAAAATGTAAAGAGCAATCAAGCAGAGGAGTAAAAGATGAAATAAGTGCAGCAGATTTAAACAGAAATGGAAAATTGCTTGAAGAAGCAACACAGAATGTAATTAAGCTCAATTGTGAAATTTAAAGAGACAAGTAAAGATCTCAGGGAATCAATGAGACTAGAAAACAAGTCTAGATCTCAAGCCCTTCCTTGATTCAACACAGAATAATAGAGAAGCAAGCAGTAAAGAGATTTTTTATTCAAATCCTTAATTTCTTGAATTATGCAGAAAATTAACAAGAGAAGTTGCAGATGGAGAATGAAAACAGAATTCCTTCCAATCTCCACCCAAGATTCAAAACAGAAATGAAAACTAAGAGAGAGAACTCTCAATTCCTCATGCTCCCTAGTGGAGCTAGCTTTTTTTTTTTAATCGAGCTCCTATTAGAGCCAACCTCCTCTCTGAAATGAGAATGATGCCCTTTATATAGGCTTTACAAAATAAAATGAAAATAAAATGAAATTGAAATTAAAAACAAATTCACAAAAATGAAATTCCTACTCTAGCTTCTCTGTGTGCCTTTGAGTCATGTTGAGTGCGCTTTGCTTGCTTTGGATTTGAGGAGAAATGGGTCTTGGATGGCCTTGATTCAATTGGTGAAGAATTGAGTTCAAAGGGAATTTTAATTAAATTTTGGCCCATGGGTGTTGCTCCCAGGAGGCTGCCCTGCCCTTGTGGAGGGCAGAGCAGGAAATGGTATGTGCGGCCCTCGTTGCGTGCGTGCTTGGTGCTGCAGGAAGCTGCCCTGCCCTTGTGGAGGGCAGGGCAGGAATTTTTGGTGCGCCAGAATGATGCCCGTGCGTGCTGCTGGTGCTGCCGAGACTTCCTTTGGTGCGCCAGAATGGTGCGCTGGCCGTGCCACAACAAAATGCTGCCCTGCCCTTGTGGAGGGCAGGGCAATGTTTCCAAATTGAAGTCCCGTGTTCAAAACTCGGTCGATACACACGCAACTATTTTTCCTTGGTTTTCTTGGCACCAAAGTAAGGCTTAGTTCCTTGCTTCCTCATTGTGCCGTGTTCGAAACTTGTGGAAAGCATTTGGGGGAGCAATTTTTCTGATTTTTCATGAAGAGCACGACATTGCCCTGCCCTCCAAGAGGGCGACATTGCCCTGCCCTCCAAGAGGGCAGGGCAGAAAAATGAGCGCTACTTGCTTTGGGTGAGGCTCCAGCTTCGAACCTTGGTGGAAGCCCTTAGCGAAAATTCTGCTTCCAACCTCTCTTTGCATCACGATTCGGCCCTGCCCTTGGCAAGAGCAGGGCAGTGTGTGCTTATTGCCTAGTCTCCTTTAATTTGGTCATGGGCCACGCTTTTAAAAGCGTGGCCTAAGGCTCCAAAGTGTGCTCCAACTTCAAAGTGTGTCCCAAAGCTCTTTTTTTCTCCTTTTTTTGTGCTTCTTTGCTTCTTTTTCTTCTTATTTCCTACAAGATTTATAAAATTAAAAGATCAAGGAAATATACCAATTAAGTATAAAAGCATTCAATATTTAAGCACAAATCATCAATTTCTTGTATGAAAAAGCATAGAAAAATAGGTATATGATGACATGTCATCAGGTCACTCCGCACTACTATAAATACACTGGAGCCCCCAGGTATAACTCATACTCTGATTCTACAAAAACTTGCCTAAAGCCCGTGCTAACTTAAGTATCAGAGTCTCTTGCAGGTACCACTACCCTCCGATAAACGAGGATCAGCAGCATCTCAAAATCACACAAGTCGGACATGAGAGCTCCAGGCACAACAGAAGATCTCATCCGAGATCGACCTACAGTTTCAGGTAACCCTCGGAACACCAACAATCTAGTAAATTTTATCACCAATCATTCTTTCACTTATGAAGCATTGAATGGGAAAGTGACTATCCCGATTACATAATCTACAAAACCTTTTCGACTGTTGTTTTCTCAGATTGGTTGGGTTTTGAAATCTCATGTCATCCGAAGTTGAAGCCATATTAGCAAAAGAAGATTTTTCAAAAAGAGTTTTTAAATTTTTATGAAAACCCAAACCAGCATTGTCATAGAGAGGTTTTTGACTAGCTAAGAGTTTATTCAAATTTTCAAACTTTGAGCAAAGTTAGATAGGTCTTCTTTCGGTCTTTTTACTTCTTTATGTTACCTTTGATTTTCCTCAAAAAAATATAGAATTGCAATCATAGAATAATGATATTCACAGTATTTAATTTCATCCTTTAACCGTTTGTTTTCTTCAACAATATCAACAGCAGTTTCGATTTCCCTTAATTTATCTTTGAGAAAATCATTTTTTGCTTTTAGAATGGTAACTTGAGATTCAAGTTCATAGTTTTCATTTAAGAAGCATCAGATTTTTTCATTAAGATTATCTATCATAAGATGAAGGTCTTCAATAGTAGGTTCAATGAGACGTACCTCATCAGTTTGATTGGCCATGAGACAGGTTTGAGATTTGCTGTCTGATTCTTCCTCATCCTCAGAGTCATTCTCCAAGTCTTTCCAAGATACCATGAGTCCCTTCTTCTTTTCACTTTTCGGC
This sequence comes from Arachis stenosperma, assembly GCF_014773155.1. Lineage (NCBI taxonomy): Eukaryota > Viridiplantae > Streptophyta > Magnoliopsida > Fabales > Fabaceae > Arachis > Arachis stenosperma. Next base: position 67,171,314 of record NC_080379.1, read on the forward strand.
TTGTCCTCTTTCTTCAGCTTTGGGCAGTCAAACTTGTAATGCCCAACTTATCTGCAGTTGTGCCATATGACCTTGTTTAAATCCATCTTAGGTTTCCTTGAACTTCCTCCTTTGTTTTGTTCCTTTTGCTTTATCATTCTCCTGAATTTCTTAGCAAATGATGAGTTTAGAATTCACACCCCATAAAATTTTTAATGATGATTATGAATTTGCTCTTTTCGCAAGTGCACCAAATTTTCGTCAAATAATAACCCAGAGTGGAGTGGGATCGTATCCACAGAGATGGGTAGTTTTAAGCAATTTTAATCAATTGGTGAATTAGTCAAGCTAAGCAAATAGATGGTGATTGCAGAATTGTAAATGGGCAAAAAGTGTAAATGACTAAAGAGTAAAGAAATCAGTAAAGTGCTGGAATTAAAATGGCAAGGATGTAAAGGACTGAAGATTAAATGACTTAATTATAAATGGGAATGGGGAATTGCAGAATATAAAGGAAAGCTATAAAGAAAGTGGTAGATGAGAATAGGGGAATTCATTGAGATCAGGAGATGTTGTCCCTTTGGATTAAATTCAGTTTATATCCTCTTCAATCATGTAACTCAATAACCTCTTGGCAATCATGATTGATTGAGCACCAATCCCTTGGTGACTCAATCTCTCAGATCTTGATCAATAGCCAATTCCTTGGTCTAATTGCTCATGAAGAGAGATATGCTTGGTCCCTGATTATACCACATATCATCATAGGTCCAGGTATACGGAGGATTATATGTCACCATATCCAAACACCAAAACCCAGATTCTACTCAAGTGTGAGAAGGGATTTCTAGCATGGTTTCATGTTTCCTTTCCCAAGGTTCCCATGAAACCCATTTTGCATTCAATCTCTTTTCTAAGATAATTGAACACGAGGCATAAAGAACGAAATTCCTTCTAGCAAATCAAAGAGAAGATGAAGAGAAGAAGAAATTCACTATCATTAATCCATCAAGTACAACAGAGCTCCCTCTCTCAATGAGAGGGAATTAAGCTACTCATAGCTTAGAGAAAAGTACTCAAGATGGAGAAGATGAAGTGGAAATTGATCTAACTGCTTAACCCCTTTTTCAGTACTTCTTGGGGTTATTTATACTGCTCCTAACTCTCAAAATAAAAGAATTACAAAAGTGAAAAAGGAAAATTACAATTTGGAGGGAAAAGAAACTCAATAAGCGTGACTTCCCAGCTGGTATGTGGTTGTGGCTTCAGTGGCGTGCCACGTCCTCCTTCAATTCTAGCTTGGCGTGCCACGCCCAGTCCCTCAAGTAGCACACCCTTCTTCATTAACATCCCTGGCATGCCACGCCTTCGAGCCAAAGTGGCACGCCCTGGCCTTTGTCCTCTTCTTCTTGCCTATGGAAACTTTAACCAGCTTGGGACGCTCAGGGTCTGGCGTGCCACGCCCTCGTTGCATGCTTGATCCAGCTCTTTGGAAAGTTGAACTAGTGTGGCACACCCAGGGTCTGGCGTGCCACGCCCTTTGTGAGCACTTGATGCCTCTGTTAAGCGTGCCACGCCACGAACTCAAGTGGCATGCCACAATGGCTTTTGCTTCCTAAATGACACTGGCGTGCCACGTCTAAGGTTCAAGTGGCACGCCTAAGTGAGAAATAGTGGATGGCGTGCCACGCCTTCGACACCAAGTGGCACGACCATGTGTTTTGGCCTCCTTCATCCTCTCTGAAAACTTGTACCAGTGTGCCACGCCTAGAGGCTGGCGTACCACACCCATCGTCTTGCCTTGGTTCCAATAGCTGGCGTGCCACGCCCAGCATTCAAGTGGGACACCAAAATGAGATTCTTGGACTGGCGTGCCACGCCTTCGATACCAAGTGGCACGCCCAGCCCTTACTGTGGCTTCTTTGTGTGTTGGCGTTCCACGCCTGGTTGCTCAAGTGGCACACCAAAGTGAAAATGCGAGCTTGGCGTGCCACGCCTTCGATCTCAAGTGGCATGTCCAGGCCCTTTTAGGCTTTAACTTCCCTTCTGGAATCATGTACCAGCGTGCCACGCCATGTTGCCTCAAGTGACACGCCCATTCATTTTTTGGTCTTTCATGCTTGGTGTGCCACGCCTGACTCTTCAAGTGGCACGCCTAAGTGACTTTTGAAACTGGCGTGCCACGCCTTCGACATCAAGTGGCACGCCCTACGGTGAGTGATGGGGTAGGCGTGCCACGCCCTTCAATGGTCTTCAATGTTGCTTTCTAGAAAGTTGTATTGGCGTGCCACGCCCAGCTTCTGGCGTTCCACGCCAGTGCATTTTTGTTGCGTTTTATCCAAGTGGCACGCCAGTTTCACACGCCCAGCTTATTTTGTTGTTTTCTTCCCATTTTTGATGTCTTCTTCACCTGAAATTCGGCACAACTCATTTCAAAGCAATGTTCTAAAATATTCATCAATTATTGCATGAATTGCAATGATCAAATGAGATTATGCTCTTTTGTAGTCCTTTTTATGCAAGAAAAAGGGTAGATGATGCAAGTCATCACAACACCAAACTTAAACTTTGCTTGTCCCAAGTAAATCATTGTGAGTAGTCTTTTTATGGAATGAGGCTTTGACCTTGAAGAGAGAACTTTTGCGTGGTCTAGAATTCAAAATAAATTCCCGTTGCAAGTATAGCTTCTAAACCAACAAAAGTCCTTTCTTACAAACGTTTTGGTTGTCACAAGTAACAAACCCCTAAATAAATTGATAACCAAAGTATTTAAATCTCGGGTCGTCTTCTCAAGGAATTGCAGGGAGGTATGCTTATAATTGGTTATGGAAAAGTGGGTTTTGGGGTTTTTGGATTAACATAAAAGCAACAATAGTAAATGGCAAAAGAAATAAAATAATAACAATAAAAAGCCTTGATTAGGAGAGGTTAATTGGAAGTTCTATCCTTGTTGGAGTTCCCCCAAGATCAATTGATAATTGAAGGTTGTTTCTACTTAGTTATCCTTTACTAGGTACAGGAAAGTCAAGTAAGTTGGAAGTCTACTTCTATTCACAAGTTCTAATCCTCTCCCTTGGGAAGGATTAGTGTCCATGATTAGAGAGAGCCAACCAACAATAAACCCAATTACAAATTAACTCGAGTCTTCCATCTCAAGGGTCTCCAAATATTATTCAATTCCAAAATCAAGTTGGGATCTAACTTAGAACATCAATTAGTAATAAATAATAGAAGAAGTGATAAATATGAAATACCTCAAACTATGTTTAAACATAAATTCAAATCTAACATGGAAAGGTTCATAAGCCAAATTGAAAAGATAAATATCAATTAAAGTAATAAAATAAAAATAGAAAATAAACTAATGGAATATTGAACCTGTGATTGAAGAAGATGAAATCCTAATTCTAAAAATCCTAATCCTAATCCTAATCCTAAGAGAGAGGAGAGAACCTCTCTCTCTAAAAGCTACATCTAAAACCTAAAATTGTGAGTAATGATTGAATTGATGTCCTGAGTCTCTGCATGTTCCTGGACTTTAATCTGTGTTTCTGGGCCGAAAACTAGGTTGAAATGCGGCCCAGAATCTGTGCCAACGACTTCTGTAATTCTACAGATCGCGCTCGTCATGCGTTCGCGTCGTCCACGCGTTCGCCTCACTCAGCATTTCTCGTACCATGCGTGCGCGTCGTCCACGCTTTCGCGTCGTTCGTGCAGCTTCCAATCCGCGCGGTCGCGTCAGGCACGCGATTACGTCACGGTAATTCCTTCTATTTTGCACGGTCGCATGAGGCATGCGACCGCGTGACTTCTCGCTGGTCATCTCCTCAATTCCTTGTGTTCTTTCCATTTTTGCATGCTTCCTCTTTATTCCTTATGCCATTCCTGCCCTATGAAGCCTGAAACACTTAACATACTGATCACGGCATCGAATGGTACGAAGAAAGATAAAAATATACAACAAAAAGGTCCTTAGGAAGCAAGTTATTAATCATAGGATATTTTTAGGAAGGAATTGTAAATACATGCAAATGATATGAATAAAACACAATATAAACCACAAAATAGTGGTTTATCAACCTCCCCACACTTAAACATTAGCATGTCCTCATGCTAAACTCAAGGAGACTAAATAAATAAGTAGGGAAAGGCAAGACTCATGCAATGCAACCTATGAATGTGAATGCAACTACATGCTAAAATGATTCTACCTACTTGGTGAAAAAGTAAATAAATCTTTCAAGAATAAATATGAGCTGGATTTCACTAATTCAAATCACAAAATACAATACAAATAATTTGCAAGAAGAAGATAGCTCATGAAAGCAGGGAACATAGAATCAAGCATTGAACCCTCACTGGTAGTGTATGTCTCACTCTAGTCTCTCTAGCGTATAGGGTAATCACTCTATTCTTCTCTAATCATGCTTTCTAAACTTTGTTCTTCATCTAACCAATCAACAAATATTTAATGTATACATACAAACATCATGAGGTCTTTTTCAAGGTTGTAATGGGGCTAAGGTAAGGGTAGGGGTACATATATAAGGCTAAGTGAGCTAATAATTGAACCCTTGATTAGTCTAAGATGTCACCTAACATATACATACTCTATATAATCTAGAAATCTTGCCTAGCTGCCAATTTTCCCACTTGTGTGTTAGATACTCATGCACCAATTTTATTTTTGATTTTATCCCATGTGCATTGATTCTTTAATTTTTGCATTGGGGTAATTTTTGTCCCCTTATTTAATTACTTAATGAATTTCTTTTTTTTTCTTTTTTTTTCTTTCTTTTTTTTCTCTTTTTTTTTGAAACATAAGAATAATATATCAATGCACATGGTATTTTAATTATTTTGATTTCACATGAGCATGCTCCCAAATTTTAAATAATTTATTCACTTTAATACCTTTTTCCTATCATCCCATGTTCCCATAAATTTCTCCACACTTAGTTGATACACAATTTCTATCCTAGGCTAACCAAGGATTCAACTTGGTTTTTTTTTAATTTGTTTTTCTGCTTAAGGCTAGTAATGTGGTTATAGAATAGAAGGGGATTAAAAGGCTCAAGGGGGCTAACAAGGGTTATGTAAAAGGTAGGCCTATTTGGGATAAGTGAGCGAAAATTCAAATAATGGCCTCAATCACATGCAAGCATGTACATACACTAAATAATGGACATATCGAATGGAACAAAGCAACGATTGCAATCATAGAGAAGAAAACACACAAGAATAAAATATTATGGTTAAATCATGTAACCATGCGATTAAGCTCAAATCTCACAGGTTGTGTGTTCTAGCTTTTAACTATGTTCCAAATACAACTTCCAAACAAGTTTAACACAAATTTTTCAATTTAACTTAGTGAAATACTATAAAAATTTCTTGAAAAAGAAAATATTACTTCAACCAAGTAGTAACTAAATGCATAAAATCAAACAAACATGCAACCAAATATGCAAATGCAGCAATGAACAAACTAACATTGGTGTTGAAAAGAAAAGAAGTAACTTACCCACGGAGATCGGTATCGACCTCCCCACACATAAAGATTGCACCGTCCTCGGTGCATGCTAAGATGTACAAGTGGATGGGCTGCTCCAACTGATGTCTTTCACTATAGATTGTACAGATTGACTTGCCTGTCTCCCCAGTTAGAAGCTTTCCCTTTCCCTTCCTCGGTGGCCATCCTGAAAGAAGAGAAAAAGAAGGAAAGTAACCCAAAAATAAAGATAAGAACATAAATAAAATATGGGTGTTAATGCCAAATAATAAAGGTCTCAATTACATGGTAGCTATAACATGCAAGTGAGAAAATAGTGGAAGCAAATGGCATATCAATAGTGCAAAAGTTGCAACAATGGGAAAAAGAGTGTGGGTAATGCAAAAAAATGTAAGTGCATATCAATGCAAAAGGAATATCAGTATTATCAAAATTAGCATTGACTTAAGAATAATACCCAATCAGAATAAAACAAGTCATGAACGGCGCCATTTCGAAGAGAGAACTTTTGTGTGGTCTATAATTCAAAATAAATTCTAGTTGCAAGTATAGCTTCGAAACCAACAAAAGTCCTTTCTTACAAACGTTTTGGTTGTCACAAGTAACAAACCCCTAAATAAATTGATAACCAAAGTATTTAAACCTTGGGTCGTCTTCTCAAGGAATTGCAGGGAGGTATGCTTATAATTGGTTATGGAAAAGTGGGTTTTGGGGTTTTTGGATTAAGATAAAAAGCAACAATAGTAAATGGCAAAAGAAATAAAATAATAACAATAAAAAGCCTTGATTAGGAGAGGTTAATTGGAAGTTCTATCCTTATTGGAGTTCTCCCAAGATCAATTGATAATTGAAGGTTGTTTCTACTTAGTTATCCTTTATTAGGTAGAGGAAAGTCAAGTAAGTTGGAAGTCTACTTCTATTCACAAGTTCTAATCCTCTCCCTTGGGAAGGATTAGTGTCAATGACTAGAGAGCCAGCCAACAATAAACCCAATTACAAATTAACTCAAGTCTTCCAACTCAAGGGTCTCCAAATATTAATCAACTCCAAAATCAAGTTGGGATCTAACTTAGAACATCAATTAGTAACAAATAATAGAAGAAGTGATAAATATGAAATACCTCAAACTATGTTTAAACATAAATTCAAATCTAACATGGAAAGGTTCATAAGCCAAATTGAAAAGATAAATATCAATTAAAGTAATAAAATAAAAATAGAAAATAAACTAAAGGAACATTGAACCTGTGATTGAAGAAGATGAAATCCTAATTCTAAAAATCCTAATCCTAATCCTAATCCTAAGAGAGAGGAGAGAACCTCTCTCTCTAAAAGCTACATCTAAAACCTAAAATTGTGAGTAATGCTTGAATTGATGTCCTGAGTCTCTGCATGTTCCCGGACTTTAATATGTGTTTCTAGGCCGAAAACTGGGTTGAAATGCGGCCCGGAATCTGTGCCAGCGACTTCTGTAATTCTGCAGATCGCGCTCGTCACGCGTCCGCGTCGTCCACGCGTTCGCGTCACAGCATTTCTCGTACCACGCGTGCGCGTCATCCACGCTTTCACGTCGTTCGTGCAGCTTCCAATCCACGCGGTCGCGTCAGGCACGTGAGCGTGTCACGGTAATTCCTTCTATTTTGCGCGGTCGCGTGAGCCATGCGACTGCGTGACTTCTCGCTGGTCATATCCTCAATTTCTTGTGTTCCTTCCATTTTTGCATGCTTCCTCTTCATTCCTTACGCCATTCCTGCCCTATAAAGCCTGAAACACTTAACATACAGATCACGGCATCGAATGGTACGAAGGAAGATAAAAATATACAACAAAAAGGTCCTTAGGAAGCAAGTTATTAATCATAGGATATTTTTAGAAAGGAATTGTAAATACATGCAAATGATATGAATAAGTGGGTGAAAAGCTTGATAAAACCACTCAATAAAACACAATATAAACCATAACATAGTGGTTTATCAGACCTCTAATGGATGCAAACATGACTAAAGGTAGGACTAAGTATTTAACACATGCATGAATATTTTTTGTGTTAATGTCTTAGATAGCTTCTAGATCTTTGAGAGTTCTTTTAAACGTAGGCTTCAAGGGTCCTCTTTATTGATTGTCACCTTGAAGTAGTAAGAGTTATTTCATCTTCTTTTTTGCCATTCTTTTCTTTTTGTTTATTGACCATGACTCTAAGTGTTTTGTCTCAAGACAACCCTTTAGTTAGGCTTTCAATTAGCACTCCCAAACCAGTTGGCTTTAGGGTGCTAGGTGTTGAAACACCCCTAAGAATTTACTTGTCCGGGTCTCTTCTTGACACATCTTCACCAGAAGCATCTACTAGGGTTTTCAACTCTTTTGAGCTTTTCAATGTCCTTTTATCCTAGTAGTTGATGCTCAGAGCCTTGGGTCTTTATTGCTTACTACTTCTTGGTTCTATAGATGTTTAAGGAATACCCTTTAACCTTCACTTATCATACCTTCTAAGACTAGTTACCTATCATGACTCATTTTCCCTTCAATTCATTCAAGGTTCTACACTTAGTCCCTTATCCTTTAGTTTTTGAATGATTTCTCTTGTTCTTGGCCTCTTTTACTATTATTCTTGCACAACTCACAACAACCCTTTATGGAGACAAACTATTCTTTATTGATATTGAAAAAGACTTGAAATTAACATTGCATTTTCTTTCTTGTAATTCAAAGGACTCACAAAAGACTTCAGTCACAAACAACTAAACATAAAACATAAACTACCCTAATGTTGCAATTTATTATCGAACAGAAAGTAAAATAAAGAGATAAAAACTTAAACATGATTCAGAATTTAGAGAGTGTCAACCATGAGACTTAACAACCTTGAGCAACTTCAATTCATTGGCCCTTTTCCCTTGTCTTTCTTCTTGGAAGGGGAGGAGCCATCTTCTTCCTTCTTGGAAGATCCCTCTTGTGCTTTAGTGTTCTTGGGCTTCCAAAATCCTAGCCTTCACATGTAGTTCTTTTCATCCTCCTTGTGCTTGGCCAGAATTTCTTCTTGTCTTGCACTCAACTCTTTCATTCCTTGCATGAATGTTGGATATCCTGGGTTTAGAGTGGCCACAGCATTACACAAGTGATTCAGCTTCGCTAGTGTGTTTATGTCATATTGCCTCCTTGAGATGGTTCTGGCATCATAAAGATGTCTAAACTCAGCAAGGTTCCTCTGCTGCCATTTGTTTTGCTCCACTACCTTGTTAAGTGCACTTTGCATTTCTCCCCAGTCAAACTGGTCTTGCTGCTCCTTCAGTTGCTCCATACTTTCTTGGAGTTGTTGCATGTTCTCATTCATGTGGTCTGATGAGCAGATAATTTATACGCTTTTTGGCATTATTTTTAGGTAGTTTTTAGTAGGATCTAGCTACTTTTAGGGATGTTTTCATTAGTTTTTATGCTAAATTCACATTTCTGGACTTTACTATGAGTTTGTGTGTTTTTCTATGATTTCAAGTATTTTCTGACTGAAATTGAGGAACCTGAGCAAAACTCTGATAAAAGACTGACAAAGGACTGCTGATGCTGTTGGAATCTGACCTCCCTGCACTCGAAATGGATTCTGGAGCTATAGAAATCCAAATGGCGTGCTCTTAACGGCGTTGAAAAATAGACATCCAGAGCTTTCCAGCAATATATAATAGTCCACACTTTATTCAAGATTAGACGACGTAAACTGGCGCTCAACGCCAGTTTCATGCTGCATTCTGGAGTCAAACGCCATAAACACGTCACGAACCATAGTTGAACGCAAAAAACACATTACAACTTGGCGTTCAACTCCAAGATAAGCCTCCGCTCGTGTAAAGATCAAGCTCAGCCTAAACATACACCAAGTGGGCTCCGGAAGTGGATTTATGCATCAATTACTTACTTCTGTAAACCCTAGTAGCTAGTTTAGTATAAATAGAACTTTTTACTAGTGTATTAGACGTCTTTGATTGTAAGTCTTTGACCATTCGGTCTTTTGATCACATTTTGGGGGGCTGGCCTCTCGGCCATGCCTGAACCTTCATCACTTATGTATTTTCAACGGTGGAGTTTCTACACACCATAGATTAAGGGTGTGAAGCTCTGCTGTACCTCAAGTTTCAATGCAATTACTACTATTTTCTATTCAATTCCACTTGTTCTTATTCTAAGATATTCGTTGCACTTCAACATGATGAATGTGATGATCCGTGACACTCATCATCATTCTCACCTATGAACGCGCGTGACTGACAACCACTTCTGTTCTACCGTAGACCGGGCGCATATCTTTTGGATTCCTTAATCAGAATCTTCGTGATATAAGCTAGAATTGATGGCAGCATTCATGGGAATCCGAAAAGTCTAACCTTGTCTGTGGTATTCCGAGTAGGATTCCGGGATTGAATGACTATGACGAGCTTCAAACTCGCGATTGCTGGGCGTGATGAAAAACGCAAATGAATCAAGGGATTCTATTCCGACATGATCGAGAACTGACAGATGATGAGCCGTGCTGTGACAGAGCATTTGGACCATTTTCACTGAGAGAATGAGATGTAGCCATTGACAACGGTGATGCCCTACATACAGCTTGCCATGAAAAGGAGTAAGAAGGATTGAGGGAAGGCAGTAGGAAAGCAGATATTCAACAGGGACAATTCATCTCCATACACTTATCCGAAATTCTCACCAATGATTTACATAAGTATTTCTATCTTTATTTTATGTTTTATTTATTATTATTATTCAAAAACTCCATAATCAATTATTATCCGCCTAACTGAGATTTACAAGATGACCATAGCTTGCTTCATACCAACAATTTCCGTGGGATCGACCCTTACTCACGTAAGGTATTATTTGGATGACCCAGTGCACTTGCTGGTTAGTTGTGCGGAGTTGTGACTAAGTGTGATTCACGTTTGAGAGCGCTACCAAGTTATTGGAGCCATTGTTGATGATCACAATTTCGCGCACCAAGTTTTTGGCGCCGTTGCTGGGGATTGTTCGAGTTTGGACAACTGACGGTTCATCTTGTTGCTCAGATTAGGTAATTTTCTTTTTATTTTTCTTTTCAAAAAGTTTTCAAAAAATTTTTTCAAAATTTTTTCTTTGTTTTCGAAAAATTATTCAAAATTTTTAAGAATGAATTCTAGTGTTTCATAAAGTATGTTGAAGCTTGGATGGCTGTAAAGCCATGTCTAACTCAATTGGATTGAGGCTTTAAAACCATCAGCATAGAGGCAAGTTAATTGGAATATCAGTTGTTACATGTCTAATTTATATCTTCTAAAGCTGGCTGGCTATTAAGCCATGCCCAACCCTTGGATTGGAGCTTTAGGCTAATATTGAAAGATTCCTGGAATTTTTATTAAAAATTTTGGATTTCTTATTTTCTTTTTTTTATATGTTTTTTCGAAAAAAATTAAAAGAAAATCCAAAAAAATCATAAAATCATAAAAAAACCAAAAATATTTTGTGTTTCTTGTTTGAGTCTTGAGTCAATTTTTAAGTTTGGTGTTAATTGCATGTTTTTAAAAATTTATGCATTATTTTTCAAAAATTCATGCATTCATGATGTTCTTCATGATCTTCAAGTTGTTCTTGGTAAGTCTTCTTGTTTGATCTTGATGTTTTCTTGTTTTGTGTCTTTTATTGTTTTTCATATGCATTTTTGCATTCATAGTGTCTAAGCATTAAATATTTATAAGTTTGGTGTCTTGCATGTTTTCTTTGCATAAAAAAATTTTTCAAAAATATGTTCTTGATGTTCATCATGATCTTCAAAATATTCTTGGTGTTCATCTTGACATTCATAGTGTTCTTGCATGCATTAAGTGTTTTGATCCAAAATTTTCATGCTTTGGGTCATATTTGTGTTTTTCTCTCTCCTCATTAAAAATTCAAAAATAAAAAAAATATCTTTTCCTTATTTCTCTCAAAAATTCGAAATTTTGGTTTGACTTGGTCAAAAATTTTTAAAATAAGTTGTTTTCTTGTTAGTCAAGTCAAAATTTCAATTTTAAAAATCTTATCTTTTCAAAACTTTTTCAAAAATTAAATCTTTTTCATTTTTCTTATTAATTTTCGAAAATTCTTTAAAATATTTTTCAAAAATCATTTTCTTAATTTTGTCTTTATTTTCAAAATTATGCTAACAATTAATATGATTGATTCAAAAATTTGAAGTTTGTTACTTTCTTGTTAAAAAAGGTTCAATCTTTAAATTCTAGAATCATCTTTTAGTTTTTTGTTAGTCAAGTAATTAATTTTAATTTTAAAAATTAAATCTTTTTCAACCATATCTCTTTATCATATCTTTTATATCATATCTTTTTCAAAATTTTATCTTTTTCAAAAAAAAAATTTGATTTCAAAATATCTTATCTAACTTCTTATCTTCTTATCTTTTCAAATTTGATTTTAATATCTTTTTCACTTAACTAATTAACTTTTTGTTTGTTTCTTATCTTTTTCAAACCCACCTAACTACTTTTCCCTCTCTAATTTTCAAAATATCTTATCCCTTTTTCTAAATTCTTTTTAAATTAATTAATTATTTTAAATTTTAATTTTAATTTTAATTCTTCCTTTAATTTTTGAAAATCAGTTAACTCCTTTTCAAAATTAATTTTCGAATTCTTTCTCTCTCATCTTCTTCTATTTATTTATTTATTTACTAACACCTCTCTTCACTTCTCTTCATCTCAAATCACTACCTCTATCCTTACCCTTGTGTTTGGATTCTCCATTCTTCTTATTCCCGTTCTTCTTCTACTAATAATAAGGAACCTCTTTACTGTGACATAGAGGATTTCTCTTCCTTTTTCTGTTTTCTTCTTTCTCATATGAGCAGGAACAAGGAAAAAGACATTCTTGTTGAAGCTGATCCAGAACCTGAAAGGACTCTAAAGAGAAAACTAAGATAAGTTAAATTACAACAATCCAGAGACAACCTTACTGAAATTTTTGAACAAGAGAAGGAGATGGCAACCGAACCTAGCAACAATAATGCAAGGAGGATGCTTGGTGATTACACTACACTTATGTCCAAGTTCGATGGAAGAAGCATCTCAATCCCTACCATTGGGACAAACAATTTTGAGCTGAAACCTCAACTAGTTGCTCTAATGCAATAAAACTGCAAGTTTCATGGACTTCTATCAGAAGATCCCTATCAGTTTTTAACTGAATTCTTGCAGATCTGTGAGACTGTTAAGACTAATGGAGTAGATCCTGAAGTCTACAGGCTCATGCTTTTCCCTTTTGCTATAAGAGACAAAGCTAGAACATGGTTGGATTTACAACCTAAGGATAGCCTGGACTCCTGGGATAAGCTGGTCACGGCCTTCTTGGCTAAGTTCTTTCCTCCTCAAAATCTGAGCAAGCTTAGAGTGGATGTTCAGACCTTCAAACAAAAAGATGGTGAATCCCTCTATGAAGCTTGGGAAAGATACAAGCAGATGATTAAAAGATGTCCTTCTGACATGTTTTCAGAATGGACCATGATAGATATATTCTATTATGGTCTGTCTGAGTTCTCTAAGATGTCACTGGACCATTCTACAGGTGGATCCATTCACCTAAAGAAAACGCCTGCAGAAGCTCAAGAACTTATTGACATGGTTGCAAATAACCAGTTCATGTACACTTCTTAGAGGAATTTCGTGAATAATGGGACGCCTCAGAGAAAGGGAATTCTTGAGATTGATGCTCTGAATGCCATATTGGCTCAGAACAAAATGTTGACTCAGCAAGTCAACATGATTTCTCAAAGTCTGAATGGATGGCAAAACGCATCCAACAGTACTAAAGAGGCATCTTCTGAAGAAGAAGCTTATGATCTTGAGAACCCTGCAATAGCAGTGGTAAATTATATGGGTGAACCTTATAGAAACACCTATAATTCATCATGGAGAAATCATCCAATATGGAAGGATCAACAAAAGCCTCAACAAGGCATTAATAATGGTGGAAGAAATAGGCTCATCAATATCAAGCCTTATCCATCATCTTCTTAGCAACAGACAGAGAATTATGAACAAAGCACTTCTAATTTAGCTAATCTAGTCTCTGATCTGTCTAAGGCCACTTTAAGTTTCATGAGTGAAACAAGATCCTCCATTAGAAATTTGGAGGCACAAGTGGGCCAGCTGAGTAAGAAAGTTACTGAAACCCCTCCTAGTACTCTCCCAAGCAATACAGAAGAGAATCCAAAGAGAGAGTGCAAGGCCATTGATATACTCAACATGGCCGAATGCAAGAAGGAGGGAGAGGATGCGAATCCCAATGAGAAAGATCTCATGGGACGTCTCTCAAGTAGGAAGGAGTTCCCTATTGAGGATCCAAAGGAATCTGAGGCTCATATAGAGACCATAGAGATTCTATTAAATCTCCTTCTGCCATTCATGAGCTCTGAAGATTATTCTTCCTCTGAAGAGGATGAAGATGTAACTGGAGAGCAAGTTGCTCAATATCTATGAGCCATCATGAAGCTGAATGCCAAGTTATTTGGTAATGAGACTTGGGAAGGTGAACCTACCTTGCTCATTAGTAAACTTAATACATGGGTTCAGCAAACTTTACCTCAAAAGAAACAAGATCCTGGGAAATTCTTAATACCCTGTACCATAGGCACCATGACCTTTGAGAAAGCTCTGTATGACCTAGGGTCAGGCATAAATCTTATGCCACTCTCTGTGATGGAGAAGATGGGAATCATTGAGGTACAACCTGCGTTATTCTCATTACAATTGGTAGACAAGTCAGTAAGACAAGCTTATGGATTAGTAGAGGACGTGTTAGTAAAGGTTAAAGGCCTTTACATTCCTGCTGATTTCATAATCTTAGACACTAGGAAGGAGGAGGATGAATGCATCATCCTTGGAAGACCTTTCCTAGCCACAGCAGAAACTGTGATAGATGTTAACAGAGGAGAATTAGTCCTTCAATTGAATGGGGACTACCTTGTGTTTAAGGCACACGGCTATCCTTCTGTAACAAGGGAGAGTAAGCATGCAGAGCTTCTCTCAGTACAGAGTCAAACAGAGCCCCCACAGTCAAACTCTAAGTTTGGTGTTGGGAGGCCACGATCAAACTCTAAGTTTGGTGTTGAATCCCCACAACTAAAGTCTAAGTTTGGTGTTAGGACTATACAACATTGACCTGATCACCTGTGAGGCTCCATGAGAGCCCACTGTCAAGCTATTGACATTAAAGAAGCGCTTATTGGGAGGCAACCCAATTTTTATTTATCTAATTTTATTTTTTTATTTTATTATTCTTTTATGTTTTATTAGGTACATGATCAGGTGGAGTCACGAAAAAAATATTAAAATTAAAAACAGAATTAAAAATAGCAAAAGAAAAATCGCACCCTGAAGGAAGGACTTACTAGCGTTTAAACGCCAGTAAGGAGTATCTGGCTGGCGTTCAACGCCAAAACAGAGCATGGATCTGGCGTTGAACGCCAGAAATAAGCAACACCCTGGCGTTCAAACGCCAGGAATGCACCCTGAGGAGAGCTGGCGCTGAACGCCAGAAACAAGCATGGAACTGGCGTTCGACGCCAGAAACATGCTGCACATGGGCGTTTAACGCCCAGAACATGCATCACTTTGGTGTTTAAACGCCAGAATTGCATGCAAAGGCATGTTACATGCCTAATTGGCGCAGGAATGTAAATCCTTGACACCTTAGGATTTGTGGACCCCACAGGATCACCTCAGGATCTGTGGACCCCGCAGGATCTCCACCTACCATATTCTCCCCTCTTCTCAACATTCATCCTCTCTTTCCAATAAACACTCTTCCCCAAAACCCTTCACCAATCACCTCAATCTCTCTTCCCAATTACCCCCTTCACCACTCACATCCATCCACTCTTCCCCAAAAACCCCACCTACCTTCAAAATTCAAAATTTCTTTCCCACCCAAACCCACCCTAAATGGCCGAACCTACTCCCTCTCCCCTCACTATATAAACCCCTCCATTCTCCTTAGTTTTCACACAACACAACCCCCCCTTCTACACCTTGGCCGAATACACCTCCCTTACTCTCATCCATCTTTTCTCTTATTCTTCTTCTTTTCTTTCTTCTCTTGCTCGAGGGTGAGCAATATTTTAAGTTTGGTGTGGTAAAAGCATAAGCTTTTTATTTTTCCACTACCATTGATGGCACCTAAGGCCGAAGAAACCTCTAGAAAAGGGAAACGGAAAAAGCTTTCACCTCCGAGTCATGAGAGATGGAAAGATTCATCTTCAAAGCCCATCAAGACCACTTCTATGATGTTGTGGCCAAAAAGAAGGTGATCCCAGAGGTCCCTTTCAAGCTCAAGAAAAATGAGTATCCGGAGATCCGACATGAGATCCAAAGAAGAGGTTGGGAAGTTCTAACCAACCCCATCCAACAAGTCAGAATCTTGATGGTTCAAGAGTTCTATGCCAATGCATGGATCACTAGGAACCATGATCAAAGTATAAACCCGAATCCAAAGAACTATCTTACAATGGTTTGGGGGAAATACTTAGATTTTAGTCCAGAAAATGTGAGGTTGGCATTCAACTTGCCCATGATGCAAGGAGATGCACACCCCTACACAAGAAGGGTCAACTTTGATCAAAGGTTGGACCAAGTCCTTAGGGACATTTGTGTTGAAGGAGCTCAATGGAAAAGAGACTCCAAAGGCAAGCCGGTTCAATTAAGAAGACTGGACCTCAAGCCTGTGGCTAGAGGATGGTTGGAGTTCATCCAACGCTCCATCATCCCCACTAGCAACCGATCTGAAGTTACTGTGGATCGGGCCATCATGATCCATAGCATCATGATTGGAGAGGAAGTAGAAATTCATGAAGTTATCTCCCTTGAATTCTACAAAATAGCCGATAAGCCCTCTTATTTGCCATCTTATTTGCCATCTATGTTACTCAGCTGGAGTTATCATAGAAGGAGACATCCTCATTGAGGAGGATAAACCCATCACTAAGAAAAGGATGGAGCAAACAAGAGAGCCCACTCATGGACCCCAAGAGACGCATGATGAAGCTCATCACCAAGAAATCCCGGAGATGCCTCAAGGGATGCACTTTTCTCCCAACAACTATTAGGAACAACTCAACACTTCTCTTGAAGATTTGAGTTACAATATGGATCAATTAAGGGTGGAACATCAAGAGCACTCCATCATTCTCCGTGAAATTAGAGAAGATCAAAGAGCAATGAAGGAGGAGTGATGATCGGATTTTTGACGGTTTAGAATTCACAAATGAATTCTCGTTGCAAGTATAGTTTCTAAACCAATCACTAATCCTTTCATACAAAAAGTTGTTTGTCACTAAAACAAACCCCTAAATTTATAAACC
Organism: Arachis stenosperma; assembly: GCF_014773155.1. Taxonomy (NCBI): domain Eukaryota; kingdom Viridiplantae; phylum Streptophyta; class Magnoliopsida; order Fabales; family Fabaceae; genus Arachis; species Arachis stenosperma. The sequence continues at coordinate 67,188,173 of NC_080379.1, forward strand.
GAAGTATTGGACCTCGGGTCGTTCTCCCTAGGAATTGTAATGAAGTGTCTTGTTATTGGTTTGAGTTGTTTTGGGGTTTTGGATAAGAGGCATGAAAGTAAATGGCAAGAAAGTAAACTAACAACTATAAAAGGCTCTTGGCAAGGTATGAAAATTAGAAGTTCTATCCTAGTTATCCTTCTCAATTGTGATGAGAATTGTTCATTGCTACCACTTAGTTAACCCTTACTAAATAAAGGAAAGTCAAGTGGATGAATTGACTTGAGCCACAAGTCCTAGCCAACTCCCAAGGAAAGACTAGCTTTAGTGCACTCCAAACCAATTAGCAATCTCTCCAATTACCAATCAACAAAGGAATTAGATAACTCAAGTATTACTAATTACTCTACATAGGCCAAGAGGAACAAAATCTATACTATATCTAGAAGAGGCATTTCAACAAACACATAAAAGGCACTAAAAGTAAACAACATAAATTGCAAGAATTAAAGAGAGATCTAACTACAAAGGCAAGAGATTAACAATGGAAAAGCAAAGAAGAACAATTATTATGAATTACCTCTTATTGAATTGAAAGGAAATGGAAGGAACAATACTAGATCTACAACAAAATATAAGAACAATATAAAGGAAATTACAACAAAAGAATAGAAGAAGATGAATCTAACAACAAGGAATTGAAAGGTAGAAGTAGAAGAAAGCAAAGATTAAAACCTAGATCTAAGAACTAATCCTAATCCTAATCCTAATTCTAGAGAGAAGTGAGAGCTTCTCTCTCTAGAAACTAACTTCTAGATCTAAACTAATGAGTGTGTAATGAATTAATGAGTTGGAATCCCCCTTTTCTCTTCAATCCTTGGCTTTAAATAGCATCTTTGGCGCCAAAGTTGGTTGGGATTGGGCCCCACAACCCTTCAGAATTCGTTGGCCACGTTTTCATTAAAAAAATCACAAACCAACACCGACGCGTACGCGTCCATGGAGTGTTTCGCAGGTGCGCGCAAGCGCCAGGTGCGCGCGCGCGTCCATGGGCGAGTTCAACTTCTTTGACTTTTCATGATTTCTCCACTTTGCATGCTTTCCCTCTTCACTCCTTTGATCCATTCCTAGCCTTTTCAATCTGAAATCACTAACAAACATATCAAGGCATCTAGTGGAATCAAAGGGAGATTAAAACCATCAAGTTAAGGGTTGAAAAGCATGTTTTCACATCTAAGCATAAATAAGGAGACAATCACAAAACCATGCTATTTCAATGGATAAATGAGGGTAAAAGGTTATAAAATCCCCTAAAATCAATACAAGATAAACCGTCAAAACGGGGTTTGTCAACCTCCCCACACTTAAACCAAGCATGTCCTCATGCTTAAACAAAGAATGAAGTAAGGGTATGGCATTTATTCAATGGGAACTAACTAAATGCAATCTACCTATATGCAACTATCTAGATGAATGCAATTGCTTGGTCAAAATAAATTAATTCCCAAGAAGCATATATGAACAAGGGCTAAAGACTAACAAGTCTAATCCACAATTGATTTGAGTTATTAAATATTTTTACAAACTTGCATGAAAATTATGATCATAGGTGAAAACATGTAATTGAGCATCAAACCCTCACCGGATGTGTTTGCACTCTATTCGCTCAAGTGTTTAGGGTTGATTCACTCAATTCTCTCCTAATCATGCTTTCTAAGATTTGTTTTTCTTCTCACAATCAACAAATATTTCATGCATGCATACATATATCATGAGGTCTTTTCATAGGTTGTAATGGGGTTAGGGTCAAGGTAGGATGCATATTTGGTCAAGTGAGTTTGAAATTTGAATCTTCGATAAGCTTAAACTTTCCACCTAACCTATGTCATCCTATACAATTAAATTCCAACCTAACTACCCATTTTTCACTCTTTCACATACTCATGCATTCCCTTTTCATTTCACAACACTTATGCATTGATCTTTATTGAGCTTCACGTTGCTTTGGGGCATTTTGTCCCCTTTTTATTTCTTTCTTTTTCTTCTTTTTTTCTTTCTTTTTCTATTTTTTTCTTTTCCTTTTCCATATTATTTTTCTTTCCTTTTTCTTTTCTTTTTCTCATTTTTTTATATACAAGAGTATCAATACATAAGGTTTTACATTTGATCAACACATGAGTATGTACCCAATTCCCAATATTTTCACTAACAATACAAAATTACCCTTTTATTCACCCAATGTCCTAAGGTTCCCACACTTGAATGATACTCACACACTCTAGCCTAAGCTAATCAAAGATCCAAATAAGGACTTTTATTCTTTTTCGCTTTAAGGCTTGTAATGTGCTAAAATTAAGAACAAGTGGGTTAATCGTAGGCTCAAATTGGCTAACAAAGGAATATAAAAAAAACAGGGTTGGCTATTTGGATAAGTGAGCTAATGAAATGATGGCCTCAATCATATAAATGCATGAATACACAAAATAATGGACATAAAGAATCAAACAAATCCAAGATTACAATCATAGAAAGAGAATAATGCACACAAGAAGGAAAATAAGTGGTTATAAGATGTAACCACACCATTAGGCTCAAGTCTCACTTGCTTGTGTTCTTAGCTCAAAAAACATGATCCACAATACATATATATATGTGATTCAAGCAAGTTTAATGAAAAGTTTTCACTCAAATCAATTGGTGTGCCCTATAGATAGAAATCTTGAAAAATTCATTATTTTGACTAAGCTTATTGTGTATACATATGCAAAAATTAAGAGAATGCAAGTAAAAATCCTAAAATCCTAGAATGAAATGCAAAAGTGTTGGGATTAGAAACTTGTCACCCGAAATCGTCGAACGGTCGGACGACCTCCCCACACTTAAAAGTTTGCACCGTCCTCGGTGCACTCAAAGATGAGCAAGGGGGTACGGCGACTCTCCGGATTGCTACGTGTTCTTAGTCTTGCTTCCGTTATTGCTCGTGGTGCATTCATCATGAAAAACAAAAATATAACACCATAAGATGAGAAAACAAAAGCAAGGAAGCATACATTGTTGGAATGAGGTAAATCACTAGAATTGAGTGAGTGAATTAGTGTGACATTAAGAAATATTAGGTGTGTGAATTCTAAATTACGCGGTTTAGAACACACATTAGCATAAAAGTTATGTCACAAAAGAAGCATGCACTTTACTCATTCTACTTATGCTTGAGATGCTTTAAGTGAACTTGTAAGGTAAAACAAGCATTAAAGAAGCATGAAAGCATTCAAGTCAAACACATATGGATGCATATCATCATGAAATACAATGCATTAAGGTAAATGCACAATATCATCCATCAAGAGGTTGCCTAATCACGAAATAAGGCTCAAATCACATGGTGGCCAAATCATGTAATTCAAGAAGAGTTACAAGCTCGAAGGCAATTCTCATCACTTGGTATTTTTCAAAAGATAAGCATGAAAAAAAACTCAAGACCAAGTAGCAAAATATAACCTCAATCATAGGATCCAACAAAGATTATCTAAAAACATTAATGCTAAATTAGCATTTAGGCAATAAGGGGGAAGCAATGCATAGTAAACAAAGTCAATAATCCAACACTTATGATGAAAAGAGAGAAAATAAAATGAAAACTAGACTAAAACTAACTAATCAATGAACTAACTAACTAATTAACTAACTAACTAAAATAAATGGTTATCAATGGTGTTTGGAAGTTTTGGATGAGGGGTAGAAGAAGGGAAGAAGAGATGAGAAGGAAAGAAATGGAAAGGGGAGAAGAAAAGAAATGTGGTGAAGGAAGGAAATCTGCGCGTACGCGCGCATGCCGCGCGCGCGCATGCCGCGCGCGCGCAGATGGTTTATTTCGAGAGTGGCGCGTACGCGTCATGTGCGCATACGCGTGAATTGGTTTGTGCCTCAGGCCCAATTCCCGCATGGTGCAGGCCTAACTCTCGGGTCAAGGTATGGACGGTGGAACTTTTCAATCCACGCGTACGCGTGTATGACGCGCACGCGTGGATGGTCCAAAATGCTTGATGCACGCGTACGCACGCAGTGCGCGTACGCGTGGATGGTGCTCTGTTTTTCAAAAAATTTTTTTCTATGTTTTTGCACCAATCTAGGCATTCTAAACCTCCAAACAGCTACCAAAATACCATAAAACCTTATTTGACATACTAAACTACCAATTAGACTCATTAAAACAATCAAAACAAGAATTTAAACTAATTTTACCAATATGTACAAAAAGAGAAAATGAAAAGAAGTTACCATGGTGGGGTGTCTCCCACCTAGCACTTTTGTTTATTGTCCTTAAGTTGGACTTATGGGGAGCTCCTCTCAAGGTGGCTTGTGCTTGTACTCATCTTGGAACTTTCACCAATGCTTGGACTTCCAATAAGCTCCATCATGCAAGATTAATATCTCCAAGCTTTGATGGCGTTCTTCACAAACCATGGGCTCCCAATGTTGATCCTCATGTGTTCCCGGATCCCATATTTTGTCTTCACACCCATCTCCAAGTTGATTATCATTAATCCATGTGGGTGGTGAGCAAGGTGAATTCTCAACAAAGTGACCAAACATCCTTCTAGACCCAAGCAATCTAGTTATACACCAACCTTTACAATTAAGCTTTGAGCATGCAACCATAATGAACCTAGAATGATATTTTAAACCACTAACTATCTCCTTTTTACTCTTAAAGCCACAAATATGTCTTAGTTGACCATCCGTCTTAAGCAAACCATATTCAAGGGGAATAATAAAGCTTGAGCATAAGGAATTTACCCACTTGAATGAGAGAGTGGATGGTGGTGGCTTGGGGAGAGGTATTTCCAATGTGCTAGTAAACTCCACTCCCTTGTTTGTTTCTTTGTCAATCTCCACCTCTTCATAAACTTCTTCATTCCCAATCCTTTGTTCATCAACTTTCTCTAACTCTTCTCCATCACTCAAGTCATAAATGGGAGGGTGAGAGAAATCTACCTCCATATCACTTTCAAATTCATTGGGAGAAGGTTCTTCAAATTCAAAGGATTCTTCACCAAGAAGATTGGATGCATGATCTTCATCACCAAGGGAACTCAATTCTTGCTTCATTCCTTCCAAGTCTTCATTCAAAAATTGTTTTGGAGGTTGTGCACTTTCCTCCTCAACATCGAATTCAATCTTCTTGGAGAGGTTTTCTTCAATTCTACGTTCCCAAGGGGATTCCGCATCTCCTAGGTCTTCAACCACTTCTTCCTTTTCTTCAATGACCATAGGTTCCTCCAATTGTTCTAACACAAAGTAGCATCCCTCATTCTCCACCGGAGTTTCCAATCTCTCCTTCATGCTATGCTTTTCAATTGATTCTCCACATGTAACCATGGGAGTGCCTTGAGTACTCAAATATTGGGAGACTAAATTGCTTACTACCTTGGTCAAAGTAGCCATAAATTCTAGTGTCTCCCTTTGCATTTCTCCTTGCCCTTGAAGTATAAGGCTAAGGATTTCATCCATTGAAGATTGGAGTGGATAGGAGGGTTCATTGTCTTGGAGAAAGGGTTCATTATAGGAAGGTGGTTCTTCTTGGTAAGGTGGTGGTGTGTATTGAGGTGGTTCTTGGGAGTAGTAATCTTGGAATTGTGGTTCTATGTATGGCTCATATGGTTCAAAAGGTGGTTGGTGTAGTGGATATGAATCATGGTCATATGGAGGTGTTTGGTGAAAATAGGCTTGAGAGTGTGGTTGAGGCTCATGTTGAGGATATGACTCATAGACATATGGTGGTGGTTCTTGAAAGTCACAAGGAGATTCACCATAGCCATTGGATTGGTATGCATCATGGAATGGCTCTTCTTCATAGTGCATTGGTGGGGGTTGTTGCCATGAGGATTGATCATAAGCATATGGTTCCTCCCACCTTTGGTTATCCCATTCTTGATACACATTCTCATTATAGTTCTCATCACCTACAACATAGTTGTAATTACACTCATAGCCAAAGTGAGAATTCATAATGGAAAGAGAAAACAAAAATCAAAAGATATTGGAAAGCAAGAGAAATAAAATTCTACAACTAGCAAATAAAGCAAAACGCAAGATATTCACACTATTCACATATGTACAATAACCAATAACATAACACCATTGCAATTCCCCGGCAACGGCGCCATTTTGATGATCGGATTTTTGACGGTTTAGAATTCACAAATGAATTCTCGTTGCAAGTATAGTTTCTAAACCAATCACTAATCCTTTCATACAAAAAGTTGTTTGTCACTAAAACAAACCCCTAAATTTATAAACCGAAGTATTGGACCTCGGGTCGTTCTCCCTAGGAATTGTAATGAAGTGTCTTGTTATTGGTTTGAGTTGTTTTGGGGTTTTGGATAAGAGGCATGAAAGTAAATGGCAAGAAAGTAAACTAACAACTATAAAAGGCTCTTGGCAAGGTATGAAAATTAGAAGTTCTATCCTAGTTATCCTTCTCAATTGTGATGAGAATTGTTCATTGCTACCACTTAGTTAACCCTTACTAAATAAAGGAAAGTCAAGTGGATGAATTGACTTGAGCCACAAGTCCTAGCCAACTCCCAAGGAAAGACTAGCTTTAGTGCACTCCAAACCAATTAGCAATCTCTCCAATTACCAATCAACAAAGGAATTAGATAACTCAAGTATTACTAATTACTCTACCTAGACCAAGAGGAACAAAATCTATACTATATCTAGAAGAGGCATTTCAACAAACACATAAAAGGCACTAAAAGTAAACAACATAAATTGCAAGAATTAAAGAGAGATCTAACTACAAAGGCAAGAGATTAACAATGGAAAAGCAAAGAAGAACAATTATTATGAATTACCTCTTATTAAATTGAAAGGAAATGGAAGGAACAATACTAGATCTACAACAAAATATAAGAACAATATAAAGGAAATTACAACAAAAGAATAGAAGAAGATGAATCTAACAACAAGGAATTGAAAGGTAGAAGTAGAAGAAAGCAAAGATTAAAACCTAGATCTAAGAACTAATCCTAATCCTAATCCTAATTCTAGAGAGAAGTGAGAGCTTCTCTCTCTAGAAACTAACTTCTAGATCTAAACTAATGAGTGTGTAATGAATTAATGAGTTGGAATCCCCCTTTTCTCTTCAATCCTTGGCTTTAAATAGCATCTTTGGTGCCAAAGTTGGTTGGGATTGGGCCCCACAACCCTTCAGAATTCGTTGGCCACGTTTTCATTAAAAAAATCATAAACCAACACCGACGCGTACGCGCACAGCACGCGTACGCGTCCATGGAGTGTTTCGCAGGTGCGCGCAAGCGCCAGGTGCGCGCGCGCGTCCATGGGCGAGTTCAACTTCTTTGACTTTTCATGATTTCTCCACTTTGCATGCTTTCCCTCTTCACTCCTTTGATCCATTCCTAGCCTTTTCAATCTGAAATCACTAACAAACATATCAAGGCATCTAGTGGAATCAAAGGGAGATTAAAACCATCAAGTTAAGGGTTGAAAAGCATGTTTTCACATCTAAGCATAAATAAGGAGACAATCACAAAACCATGCTATTTCAATGGATAAATGAGGGTAAAAGGTTATAAAATCCCCTAAAATCAATACAAGATAAACCGTCAAAACGGGGTTTGTCAAGGAGCAACAAAGGCAAGAAAGAGACATAGAAGAACTCAAGGACATCATTGGTTCTTCAAGAAGAAAGCGCCACCATCACTAAGGTGGATTCATTCCTTGTTCTTATTTTTCAGTTTTTTGGTTTTTATGCTTATTATGTCATCTATATTTGTGTCTCTGTTACATGATCATTAGTATTTAGTAACTATGTCTTAAGGTTATAAATAATTCCATGAATCCTTCACCTCTCTTAAATGAAAAAATTTTTCTAATTCAAAAGAACAAGAAGTACATGAATTTCGAAATTTTCCTTGAATTTAGTTTAATTATATTGATGTGGTGACAATACTTTTTGTCTTCTGAATGAATGCTTGAACAGTGCATAATTTTGATCTTGTTGTTTATGAATGTTAAATTTGTTGGCTCTTGAAAGAATGATGAACAAAGAGAAATATTATTGACAATCTGAAAAATCATGAAATTGATTTTTAAAGCAAGAAAAAGCAATGAAAAAGCAAAAGTGGCGAAAAAAATAGAAAGAAAGAAAGAAAAAGCAAGCAGAAAAAGCCAATAGCCCTTAAAACCAAAAGGCAAGGGTAAAAAGGATCCAAGGCTTTGAGCATCAATGGAAGGAGGGCCCAAGGAAATAAAATCCAGGCCTAAGCGGCTAAATCAAGCTGTCCCTAACCATGTGCTTGTGGCATGCAGGTCCAAGTGAAAAGCTTGAGACTGAGTGGTTAAAGTCGTGATCCAAAACAAAAAGAGTGTGCTTAAGAGCTCTGGACACCTCTAACTGGGGACTTTAGCAAAGCTGAGTCACAATCTGAAAAGGTTCACCCAGTCATGTGTTTGTGGCATTTATGTTTCCGGTGGTAATACTGGAAAACAAAGTGCTTAGGGCCACGACCAAGACTCATAAAAGTAGCTGTGTTCAAGAATCAACAAAATTAACTAGGATAATCAATAACACTATCTGAAATTCTAAGTTCCTATAGATGTGAATCATTCTAAACTTCAAGGGAAAAAAGTGAGATGCCAAAACTGTTCAGAGGCAAAAAGCTACAAGTCCCGCTTATCTAATTAGAATTAATATTCATTGATATTTTGGGCTTTATAGTATATTCTCTTCTTTTTATCCTAATTTATTTTCAGTTGCTTGGGGACAAGCAACAATTTAAGTTTGGTGTTGTGATGAGCGGATAATTTATACGCTTTTTGGCATTATTTTTAGGTAGTTTTTAGTAGGATCTAGCTACTTTTATGGATGTTTTCATTAGTTTTTATGCTAAATTCACATTTCTGGACTTTACTATGAGTTTGTGTGTTTTTCTATGATTTCAGGTATTTTCTGACTGAAATTGAGGGACTTGAGCAAAACTCTGATAAAAGGCTGACAAAGGACTGCTGATGCTGTTGGAATCTGACCTCCCTGTACTCGAAATGGATTTTCTGGAGCTACAGAACTCCAAATGGCGCGCTCTCAACAGCGTTGGAAAATAGACATCCAGAGATTTCCAGCAATATATAATATTCCACACTTTATTCAAGATTAGATGACGTAAACTGGCGCTCAACGCCAGTTCCATGCTGCATTCTGGAGTCAAACGCCATAAACACGTCACGAACCAGAGTTGAACGCCAAAAACACGTTACAACTTGGCGTTCAACTCCAAGATAAGCCTCAGCTTGTGTAAAGATCAAGCTCAGCCCAAACATACATCAAGTGGGCCCCGGAAGTGGATTTATGCATCAATTACTTACTTCTGTAAATCCTAGTAGCTAGTTTAGTATAAATAGAACTTTTTACTAGTATATTAGACGTCTTTGATTGTAAGGTCTTTGACCATTTGGTTTTTTTATCACATTTTGGGGGCCTGGCCTCTCGGCCATGCCTGAACCTTCATCACTTATGTATTTTCAATGGTGGAGTTTCTACACACCATAGATTAAGGGCGTGGAGCTCTGCTGTACCTCAAGTTTCAATGCAATTACTACTATTTTCTATTCAATTCTGCTTGTTCTTATTCTAGAATATTCGTTGCACTTCAACATGATGAATGTGATGATCCGTGACACTCATCATCATTCTTACCTATGAACGCGTGCTTGACAACCACTTCCGTTCTACCATAGATCGGGCGCATATCTCTTGGATTCCTTAATCAGAATCTTCGTAGTATAAGCTAGAATTGATGGCGGCATTCATGGGAATCCAGAAAGTCTAACCTTGTCTGTGGTATTCCGAGTAGGATTCCGGGATTGAATGACTGTGACGAGCTTCAAACTCGCGATTGTTGGGCGTGATGACAAACGCAAAAGAATCAAGGGATTCTATTCCGACATGATCAAGAATCGACAGATGATTAGCCGTGCTGTGACAGAGCATTTGGACCATTTTCACTGAGAGGATGGGATGTAGCCATTAACAATGGTGATGCCCTACATACAGCTTGCCATGGAAAGGAGTAAGAAGGATTGAGGGAAGGCAGTAGGAAAGCAGAGATTCAATAGGGACAATTCATCTCCATACACTTATCCGAATTCTCACCAATGATTTACATAAGTATTTCTATCTTTATTTTATGTTTTTTTTATTATTATTATTCGAAAACTCCATAATCAATTATTATCCGCCTAATTGAGATTTACAAGATGACCATAGCTTGCTTCATACCAACAATCTCCGTGGGATCGACCCTTACTCACGTAAGGTATTACTTGGACGACTCAGTACACTTACTAGTTAGTTGTGCAGAGTTGTGACTAAGTGTGATTCACGTTTGAGAGCGCTACCAAGTTATTGGAGCCATTGTTGATGATCACAATTTCGTGCACCATGGTCCCATTGTTGTTGTTGCTGTCTGAGTTAGTTGACATCTTCTCTCAAGTGGTGGATATCTCCCTTCATCTGGGGTATGTCTCCTTGCAGTTGTTCCCTCCTTAATCTAAGGAAGGTCCTCTCAGGTTCACTATCGAAGGGGGATACAGTTCCTCCTCTTCTACTAGTCATACACTCAGCAAATACCCATCAGAGAACAAGTGAAGTGAAAGAAAATCTTGTTGAAGTTAGTGGTTAGCTTTGTTGATGCAATTAATCGAATAGTTAGAAGGATGGAAATATGGACAATGGATAAGTAAAATGATTCCAGCAATTGGATAGAAATAATAATAAAAAAAAGAGAAAAGAATTTAGGATCAATAAAAAATTAACAAGGTAGTTAAAATGCTTAATCTAGCTCTCTAATCAATTTAATCATTGTCAAATTCAAACCAATCCCCGACAACGGCACCATAAAACTTGATAAGTTCGGAATTCACACCACATAAAATTTTTAATGATGATTATGAATCCGCTCTTTTGGCAAGCGCACCAAAATTTTCGTCAAGTAATAACCCATAGTGGAGTGGGATCGTATCCACAGATATTGGTAGTTTTGAGCAATTTTAATCAATTGGTGAATTAGTCAAACTAAGAAAATAGATGGTGATTACAGAATTGTAAATGGGCAAAAAAGTGTAAATGACTGAAGAGTAAAGAAAGCAGTAAAGTGCTGGAATTAAAATGGCAAGAATGTGAAGGACTGAAGATTAAATGACTTAATTGTAAATGGGAATGGGGAATTGCAGAATATAAAGGAAAGCTATAAAGAAAGTGGTAGATGAGAATAGGAGAATTCATTGAGATCAGAAGATGTTGTCTCTTTGGATTAAATTCAGCTTATATCCTCTTCAATCATGCAACTCATTGACCTCTTGGCAATCATGATTGATTGATCCCCAATCCCTTGGTGACTCAATCTCTCAGATCTTTATCAATAGCCAACTCCTTGGTCTGATTGCTCATGAAGAGAGATATGCTTGGTCCCTAATTATAGCACACATCATCATAGGTCCAGGTAGAGGGAAGATTATATGTCACCATATCCAAAAACCAAAACCCAGATTCTACTCAAGTGTGAGAAGGGATTTCTAGCATGGTTTCATGTTTCCTTTCCCAAGGTTCCCATGAAACCCATTTTGCATTCAATCTCTTTTCAAAGATAATTGAACACTAGGCATTAAGAATGAAATTCCTTCTAGTAAATCAAAGAGAAGATGAAGAGAAGAAAAAATTCACTATCATTAATTCATCAAGTACAACAGAGCTCCCTCTCTCAATGAGAGGGAATTTAGCTACTCATAGCTTAGAGAAAAGTACTCAAGATGGAGAAGATGAAGTGGAAAGTGATCTAACTGCTTAACCCCTTTTTCAGTACTTCTTGGGGTTATTTATACTACACCTAACTCTCAAAATAAAAGAATTACAAAAGTGAAAAAGGAAAATTACAATTTGGAGGGAAAAGAAACTCAATAAGCGTGACTTCCCAGTTGGCGTGTGGCTGGCGCTTCAGTGGCGTGCCACATCCTCCTCCAATTCTGGCTTGGCGTGTCACGCCCAATCCCTCAAGTGGCACGCCCTTCTTCATTAACATCCCTGGCGTGCCACGCCTTCGAGCCAAAGTGGCATGCCCTGGCCTTTGTCCTCTTCTTCTTGCCTTTGGAAACTTGAACTAGCGTGGGACGCCCAGGGTCTGGCGTGCCACGCCCTTGTTGGATGCTTGATCCAGCTCTCTGGAAAGTTGACCCAGCGTGGCACGCCCAGGGTCTGGCGTGCCACGCCCTTTGTGAGCAGTTGATGCCTATGTTTGGCGTGCCACACCACGAACGCAAGTGACACGCCACAATGGCTTTTGCTTTCTAAATGACACTGGTGTGCCACGCCTGAGGTTCAAGTGGCACACCTAAGTGAGAAATAGTAGATGGTGTGCCACGCCTTAGACACCAAATGGCACACCCATGAGTTTTGGCCTCCTTCATCCTCTCTGAAAACTTATACCAGCGTGCCACGCCTAGAGGCTGGCGTGCCACGCCCATCGTCTTGCCCTGGTTCCAGTAGCTGGCGTGCCACGCCCAGCATTCAAGTGGCACGCCAAAGTGAAATTCTTGGACTGGTGTGCCACGCCTTCGATACCAAGTGCGCCTAGCCCTTGCTTTGGCTTCTTTGTGTGTTGCGTGCCACACCTGGTTGCTCAAGTGGCATGCCAAAGTGAGAATGAGAGCCTGGCGTGCCACGCCTTCGATCTCAAGTGGCACGTCCATGCCGTTTTAGGCTTTAACTTTCCTTCTGGAATCATGTACCAACGTGCCACGCCATGTTGCTCAAGTGGCACGCCCATTCATTTTTTGGTCCTTCAAGCTTGGCATGCCATGCCTGACTCCTCAAGTGGCACGCCTAAGTGACTTTTGAAACTAGCGTGCCACACCTTCGACATCAAGTGGCACGCCCTATGGTGAGTGATGGGCTAGGCGTTCCACGCCCAACCTGGCATGCCACGCCCCTTCAATGACCTTCAATGTTGCTTTCTGGAAAGTTGTATTAGCGTGCCATGCCCAACTCCTTGCGTGCCACGCCCATGTGATTGTTTGAGAACTCCTCTGGACTTTAGTACTGGCGTGCCACGCCCAGCTCCTGGCATGCCACGCCAGTGCATTTTTGTGGCGTTTGCTCCAAGTGGCACGTCAATTTTACACGCCCAACTTATTTTGTTGTTTTCTTCCCATTTTTGATGTCTTCTTCACCTGAAATTCAGCACAACTCATTTCAAAGGAATGTTCTAAAATATTCATCAATTATTGCATGAATTACAATGATCAAATGGGATTATGCTCTTTTGTAGTTTTTTTTATGCAAGAAAAAGGGTAGATGATGCAAGTAATCACAAAACAAAACAAAATCAGTGTTAGATAAATCATCGATGGATTCATCATCCAGGGATTCAGTGACAAATTTGAGAGCAACTCTTCTTATTTTTGTATCTTTTTTTAAATAGGTATTTTCAAAAGCAAGTAAGTTTCCTCTTAGATCATCATAGATCATTTCATCAATGCCACTACTCTCAGCTATTACAATAGCTTTGGTTTCCCACTCTTTAATGAGACATCTCAATATTTTCCTCACAAGCACAGATTCTGAATGTTTGATTCCCATAGCCTCCAAGCCAGTGATGATAATGTTGAATCCTTCAAACATTTCATCAATTATTTCTCCTTCCTTTATTGAGAACATTTCATATTCTCTGTTTAGCATGTCTATTCTGGATCTTTTGACTTGGAATGTGCCTTCATGAGTAACTTAAAGCTTGTTCTAGATTTTCTTTGTTGTTGTGCATCTTGATACCCGTCGGTATTTCGTCGAAGCTGACCGCACAATTAAGAAGATTGACAGCTTTGGTGTTAAGCTCTATTTTCTTCCTGTCATCATCATTCCAATCTGCCTCAGCCTTGGGAACAACCACACCATCAGCTCCTATTGTGGTTGGGAATTGTGGACCTTCCAGGATTATCAGCTCCTTGTTTTTAACTGTTTTACCTTTCCGGCAAGCTTGCAAACTTCTGTAGCACTTACTTAAAACCTTTTTACCAGTTTTAGGCTTTAAATTAAGGGAGAAATGATAAAGGAATGAAAAGGGTATTTTTAGTTATGAGTTTAGAGCCAGTGGCCTAGGTTTGGAAGGTTTGCGTAGTTCCTAGCTTGAATTGGTGAATGTTTGCTTGTAAAGTTTGTGGTTGAAGAGATATTTGAGGAGTTAGAAATTGGTGATGGTTATAATGAATTGAGAACTTGGAAAGCAATAATGAGGAAATTGTTGGATTATGTGGGAGTGTACGGAGCCTATATCTCCGGCGTGACAGATTTCTCTGATGCATGAGTAGTTGGATGTGAAGAGTGTGCTAGACATTAAATCCTTGGAATGATAGTGTTAGAAAGAGAATGTGCCAGGCACTATATCCTTGGAATGTTGAGAATTGATAATTGAAAGTGGATTGAGATGAGAAATGATGATGATTGGTGATGATTTGAGGTGGATGGACTTGTTGGATGTGGAAAGTGTGCCAGGCACTATATCCTTGGAATGATAGTGTGCCAGGCATTATATCATTAGAATGATTTATGATGAAATAGATGTTGTTATTATTTTCCTTCTCTACCGCAAGAGTGTGCCAGGCACTATATCCTCGGAATGAGCATGCAAGTGTGCCAAGCACTATATCCTTGGAATGATTGTGTGACAGGCACTATATCCTCGGAACAAAAGCGTGCCAGGCGTTATATCCTCGGATGTGGTAGAAAGGCGACATCCGAAAGGATATGTCGGGTTGGCATTCATAGACCGAGAAGTGATATCACGAGCCAATAGGACAGGCATTCATCATGTGCATCTACTATGTGTTTTGTTTGCTTTGCCTAATTGCATCTCTTGCCTAAATGAATAATATGCTTATTTGCTAGTTGTTTTACTTGCTGTACATGTATATTACTTGTGTTTTACTTGCTTGCATTAATAGGGATTGTCTGGCGTTGAGGAGGTTTGGTAGGCGGTGGCGATAGGATCGCACGGAGGTTAGGTTGGCAAAGGCTGTGGGATACGGCGGTGTGATTAGTATTAGTTAGAATTTTCCTAAGTTTAGATAACCCGGTTTATGGTTTAACTTCTTTATTTATTTATTTTATTCTAAGCTTGAATATCCGTATTCGATGTAAAGTTCTAGGATTGCCTTTGGCGTCCCGGAGTCTTATATCTTACATTATTGGGCACTGTTACTGTTATGAGGGTTACCTGAAACTGTAGATCGACTCGGATAAGATCTTCTGTACTGGTCGGCACTGTGTGTCCGACTTGATGGTGGTGGCCGGAGCCGCCGTGTTCGACTTGTTGGACTGGAGGGTTGTGCTGATCCTTCATCACCGGAGGGTGGTGGTACCTGCAAGGGACTCCGATGCTTAAGTTAGCAAAGGTATTAAGCAGTTTTTTAGTAGAATCAGAGTATGAGTTATATTTGGGTGCTCCACTATATTTATAATAGTGTAGAGTGACCTTTCTGGAGATAAGATAGTTATCTTGTCTTATCATTGAGTGAAGTTATCTTTATCTTTAGGGGAACCGCCCTTATCCTTCTAGGCTTGGGCTGCCTTTAGATTTGGGTCGTGTACCTCTGTTTGGGCCTTCTTGGGCCTCTGTAGCAGTTTGGTCGACCTCTTGAAAAAGAGGTCGGGTAATCCTGGTCTGAACAGGTCGGTCGACTTGTCTCTAGTCAGCCCGGGTCGTATAGCTCGACCCAGGGCATGAACAGTTACGATACATGAGAACCCCCGATTCTCATTCCATACTTTGCTGCTATTTTTCAGATGCAAGTCGTAATTCACCTTGGTGAAATTGCGGACATAGTGGCAGAGCGGAGTATGGTTTCTTCCTGGTTTATTTCTGTTTTATTTTGTTGTAGTGCTTTCTTTCACCCTTTTTGTTTTAGACTTTATGGCCTTAGAGGTTTACTTGAGAGATAAGTTGTATAAGCTGTTTTTACTCCAAAACTCTATATTTTTCTATTTGTAACTAGAAAATCTGAAAGAGTCAAGAAACCGCCTGCTTATTTGAAGGACTATCATTGTATGATAACCTACACAACTTACTCTAGCAACTTTGACAACTCTAACTCTTTATATCCTATCTCACAACACTTGTCATATGATAAACTAACCCCAAAATATAAGTCACTTTCTCTAGTCATCATCTCAAATCTAGAACCTAGCACTTATGAGGAAGCGGCAACACATGAATGTTAGAGAAAGACAATACAAGATGAAATGACAGCTCTAGATCAGAACATAACTTGGTGTCTCACTGAACTCCCAAAAGACAAGAAGGCTGTGGGTTGCAAATGGGTTGTTTGGATAAAATTCAATTCCGATGGCACCATAGAGAGGCACAAAGCGAGGCTAGTTCCAAAAGGATTCACTTGAGTACAAGGAGTAGATTATGGTGATACTTTTAGTCCAGTTGTCAAAATGATTACCCTACGAGTAATGTTAGCATTAGCAGCGGCAAAGAAATGGCATTTGAAACAGATGGACGTCAATACTGCATTCCTTCACGGAGATTTGGACAAGGAAGTTTATATGAAGATACCACCCGGTTTGGCTGTGTCACAACCAGGTTTGGTTTGTAAATTGCAAAAGTCTATATATGGGCTTAAGTAAGCAAGCAGGCAATGGAATATTAAACTCACACAGACTCTTGTGGATGCTGGTTATAAGCAGTTTTTTTTATGATCATTCACTCTTCATTAAGAAATAATCTGAAAACTTCACTACAATTCTAGTATATGTTGATGACTTGGTTTTAACCGGGAATGACATTAGCGAAATCAATACTATCAAGCAAATTTTGGATGACAAATTCAAAATAAAGGATCTTGGTGATCTCAAGTACTTCTTAGGAAAGGAAGTAGCACGCTCTAACTCTGGAATTCACATTTATCAGTGGAAGTATGTCATAGACATTCTCAAGGAATTTGGTTATCTAGATTGCAAGCCTCTCTCTACTCCTTTTGATTATAGTTAGAAACTCACAAAGGAATCCGGTACCATTTTAACGGACAACACTACTTACAGACAGCTCATCGGCCAACTCCTTTACCTCACAAACACTAGACCTGATATCTCTTATGCTGTGGGACATTTGAGCCAGTTTTTGGACTATGCAACCACTTCTCACCTACAGGCTACTTTCTGTGTACTCCGATATTTAAAGGGTAGACCTGCAACTGGTCTATTCTTCTCCTGTACTTCTAATCTGCATCTCACCGGATACTTGTCGTTTCGTTTCTGGTTATTGCTTCATGCTTTGGAACTCTCTCGTTAGAGGAAGAGTAAGAAGCAAACCACAACTGCTAAGTCTTCTGCAAGTAGTCTTGCTGTTGCCACTTGTGAAGCTAATTGGTTATTTTTTTAATGGATTTCATTGGTTTGCCGCTTCAAAAGTCTATCACTCTCTGTAACAACCAGTCAGCCATTCATATGGCCAATAATCCCATCTTTTATGAAAGAACCAAACACATTGAAGTGGACTGCCACATTGTTCGTGAAAAGCATTTGTCTGGTCTCATTCATATGATGTGAGTTCGTTCTAAAGACCAACTTGCTAATTTTCTTATTCTTATTAATGTTTCCAAGCTAGGAGTGGGAGTATATAAGGAGTATATAGTATATAAAGTGTAATAACTCAACAGATATTTTTAAGTGAATTTTTCATTCTCTTCAATAATGAGAATAACTTATTTTTCTCCCTCTCTTAATCCTTTCTTGTTTATCAAACCATCAACATCATAGATTGAATAGCTTAAAACATAAGATTTTTTTTTCAAGTAGAAATGCGAAGAAATAAAAGAAGAAGGAGAATAAGAGAAATGCGAAAACATCTATATAATTAAAACGTGTATTTACGTTCTGCTAATAAAATTAATTTTTGTTAAATTTTGACCAACTTAATTAAATTTAGTTATTAAAAAGACTTGAATATGTATCGGCTCTTTATTTTTTTCCTGAATAAATTCATCAACCCATGAAATTTTTTATGGCAAAAAATAGTTATTTATTCAAAATATTTTCATATGAATGATATTTTCGCAAACGTTGGAACATTTCTTTTAGCTAAATCAATATATTAATAGTACCCTTACTCGTGCGGCACTTGTTCTTAAAACAAAGGCAACCTGGAATAATCTAAATGGTTCAGTTTTCAACACATAACACTTGCCAGTAGTTGTGTTTGGTAATAACGCATGCACATGGTCTAGCTGTTGTGTTTCATACAAAGAAACCGACACCAGCAATAAACAAAACAAAACCAAACCCTTCCATTCCATATTCCATAAATATAATCAGCACAAATTTACCAAACGGTTTTCCATCTTTCAACTGTTACAAAGTCAAATCGAGTTTAATTGGTTGGATTAGGAGTAGAGAGATCCTAAGCTCGAGAAAAGAGCAATGAGTGTGTTTCAAGCCAAGGACCCCACATGTGCTGGGGTTTGGTGTTTTAGATTCCAATGTTATTAATGACACCACATTGCCCTATGCTCATAGTGTACTATAATTATTTAAAAAAAAAAATCGTTTTTCAATTTTCACACACATGGCATGGCATGTAACATTTTGGGTTATATAGCGTCAATGCTTTTTCGTATGGGCTTATATTTTTCCATTGAGACTTTCATTTCACCAGCATAGTGACAAGTTTATGTATCTGTTTTATCTTTTTCTCGCTTCTTTGACGAGGAATTGATGGTTTTGGACCCTAGTCTCTCGTGGCTTGATTTGTTTTTATAATGGTTTGGTTTTCTTTTTTTTTTTTTTTAGAATTTCTTTCGGGTGGGAAGAAGAGAACTGGGGTTGTTGACCTAAACTAGTTGGATTATATTTTTCGCTGCAATTCATAGTGGTTTTGGAAATTGCGTATGCACTAAATTGTGCTGGAGTTGTTCTAGGGTTTCAGGTGCAATCGACTCTACGAATTTGGTGTGTTGCTGGGAATTGTGCTATAAAAGTTCTGTCTTTGGGGAAGAGATTTGGAAGAAGCTGCATTTTTTGAATCAATTTCGAGGCTGTAGAAAGAGGAAAGTTTGCTACCAGTTGGTGGGGGGAATTTTTTGAAGTTTTATTTTTTTTCTGGGCTTTTTGGGCCAAATGCGCTGTGTTTATCAGAATTAGAAGCTTCAGTTTTGGTGCTTATTAAGGAATTCAGCTTGATAAAGTGATCTAAGGGTTTCGTTGGGTTTCAGTTTACCTCTGATCTACTCTGAGCTCGGTTTCTGAATTGTTGTATCTGTTTCTTGGAATTTGAGTGAAATGGCTTGTGTGAAATTGGGTTCCAAACCTGATGCTTTCCAACGTCAAGGGCAAGCATGGTATACACCCTTTTCTTGATGTGTTTGAGTGGTAAATTGTAATTTTCGTAAGCTCAAAAAAAGAAAAAGAAAAGAAAAAAAAGGATTTTGCAGTTTTGTTGATGTTTTTTATCTGTGTTTTGTAGGTTATATCTTTTGTTTACATGTTTGTGCATTGTAAAGTCTTAGGGTTAGGAAGACGGTTCCGTAGTAATTTGATACAGGATGAATAATTCGTTTTGTGGAGGTCTTATTTTATCTGGTTATGGATAAAGTATGTTGAAGTTGGGTTTGGTACTTGAAGCCAACATGTAAAATGGAAACACACAAGTGTTTCATGACTTCCTTTTTTCAGTGTTTGCTGTAAGATAGTCTAGATTACCATATATTTTTCATTTGATTTTGCTTCTAATTATCATAGCTTATTGCTTTATTTAATTTGCATGTATTTTCTGCATTATAGGCAACAGCAGTCCATTTAAATGGCCTTGTGATGCACACTTTATTACTATGTTTCAAGTTTTTCCATTCTTTTCTTTTATTACTGCTCAGAATGGCATTTGTTCGAAAAATGTTTCCAATGATGATAATTTTCTTGCCTTGGATATTCAAATTAGACCATTTCAAAACACTCTGTTGTGTTGTGTCTTTTGGAATTGTTATTCAAATTTCGCCACTTTTACATAATGTGTAAGCATTTCTTTTATTGCCCTTATGACTTTAGGTTCTGCACAACTGGGCTTCCCAGTGACATTGTTGTTGAAGTGGGTGAAATGTCCTTCCATCTTCATAAGGTATATAATGTTTATTTCTTTTAATTTTTATTATATCTAGTTGATGTACTGCCCATATGATCAGTAGTAGTTTACTTTGGTCTATAGTTCTTGCTGAAAGTTTTGGTTAACTTGAAATTAACAGAAGTTCACATGAAGACAGACATAGCAATGTTTATATTAATACATGGGTAGTATATTTTTGTTAACATATTATGATGTATGATGTCAATTTTCATGTTGCTATTGGTATTGTTGAAATTTAAATTGTTTGGGAGTTGTTCTGCACTTAAAAGAAAGAACTATCATCTTCTCTTGTGTTCATGGGCCATTTTGTAAATTTTAATGTAGTGAGAGACTGTATTTGGTGCTGTAATTCTACACAAAATAGTTTCTTAGCTGAAAGGCAGGCCTTCAGTACCATTTTGATTAAAGGATGTTGATAAACTTGAATATAAATAAGCTAATTCAAACACATGGTGCAGTTCCCTTTGCTTTCTAAAAGTGGGGTTTTGGAGAGACTGATTGCAGAAGCTTCTGAGTCTAAGGAAGAATGTGTCATACACCTACCTGACATTCCTGGTGGGGCCAAGACATTTGAACTTGTGGCAAAATTCTGCTATGGTGTGAAACTTGAACTTACAGCTTCAAATGTTGTGTACCTGTGGTGCGCTGCCGGGAATCTTGAAATGACTGAGGAATATGGTGAAGGTAATCTTGTTTCACAAGCTGAAACCTTTTTCAATCAAGTGGTCCTCCGAAATTGGAAAGACTCTCTCAGAGCACTTCAAACCTGTGATGATGTTCTGCCATATGCTGAAGAGCTCCACATTGTGAAAAGGTGCATTGAATCACTTGCTGCAAAGGCATCTACTGACCCAAATTTATTTGGGTGGCCCGTGCTGGAGCATGGTGGACCCATGCAAAGCCCTGGTGGAAGTGTTTTGTGGAATGGGATAAGTACTGGGGCGAGGCCAAAGAATTCAAGTTCAGATTGGTGGTATGAGGATGTAACAAGTTTGAGTTTACCAATTTATAAGAGGTTGATAACTGTCATGGAATCTCGGGGAATTAGGTGGGAGATCGTTGCTGGTTCTCTTGCTTTCTATGCTCAAAAGTATCTGCCTGGGTTGAACCGACGTAAGGTTTCTGGTGAGACCAGCAGCCATCTGGCACCATTGGCTTTGGGATCTCCTCCATCTGAAGAAGACCAGAAGATTCTGCTGGAAGAGATTGATCGGCTACTCCCTGTGCAAAAGGGCCTGGTCCAAACAAAGTTCCTTTTTGGTCTACTTCGAACAGCTATGATTCTAAAAGTGAGCCCCAGTTGCATATCAAATTTGGAGAAGCGGATTGGGATGCAGCTTGATCAAGCTAATCTGGAGGATCTCTTGATGCCTAGTTTCTCATATTCAATGGAGACACTTTACAATGTTGATTGTGTGCAAAGAATTCTTGATCATTTCCTTGCCATGGATCAGGTTACCGGTGCCACTTCTCCATGTTCAGTTGATGATGGCCAATTGATTGGATCACCTTCATTGGCTCCAATCACCATGGTAGCAAAGCTGATTGATGGTTACCTGGCAGAGGTTGCACCAGATGTTAACTTAAAACTTCAAAAGTTTCAAGCACTTGCTGCTGCTGTTCCAGATTATGCCAGACCTTTGGATGATGGTTTATATCGTGCTATTGACATTTATTTGAAGGTACTTATGTATAGCAAGTTCTCACAAACTAATTTTCATTGCATAACATGCAAAGGCTGTGACCTAAATTTTACCATAAAATGTTCTACTATATATATATATATATATATATATATTGGTTTGTTACAATATGATTCTAATTGAACTTAACATCTAGGCAATTATTTCATATATATATCCTCTTCTTCATTTGAGTGGGTATGGTCTACCCCAAGTATGCTTGTATCAACAGCACAAACTTCTATGTCACTTTCTGGATAGTTAGGTGTTGTTTTATGTTCTGCATCAAATTGTAATATTTTGTTTAATAATGGAAAAAAAATTAATTAGGTTTAATTTTGGTTTTTGTTTAAATAGGTATTTGAGTGGAAATAATGAAACCATTATTTTTATCATTTCATTCGCAAACATGACATTTTGATGCTCCATATATAGATAAACATGTAAAGTGACAATAAAGACAAGAAAACAAACCAAACATCTCATCTTATGTTTTATAGTTAACTATTTTTGTTGCTTTGCCTACATGTATCATTTAGCACTCTGCTACATGGTTTTGTGGCAATAAAAAGGTTCACACATTTTGCCTATTGTGAAATGCACCTTGTCACTACCATGCTTCTGTCCAAAGTCCGAACAATTTTGCACTGACTTCATGCTGTTGTCACAACTGCAGTCTCACCCATGGTTGGTGGAGTCTGAGAGAGAGCAACTGTGTCGGCTGATGGACTGCCAGAAGCTCTCATTAGAAGCCTGCACTCATGCCGCACAGAATGAGAGGCTTCCAATCAGAATAATAGTTCAAGTCCTATTTTTTGAGCAGCTCCAGCTTCGAACTTCCATCGCGGGTTGCTTCCTAGTTTCTGATAATCTCGACGGATCGAGACAACTAAGAAGTGATTTGGTTGGATCTAACGAGGGTGGCTGGGCATCAGCCGTGAAGGAAAACCAGGTATTAAAAGTTGGAATGGATAACATGCGGATGAGGGTATCTGAGCTTGAGATGGAGTGCTCAAACATGAGGCAGGAAATCGAGAAATTAGCTCGCACAAAGGGATCAAGCGCTTGGGGTACCGTGTCTAAGAAGCTTGGGTTTAAGATGAAGTCTCAAATGTGCAGTGCTCAAGAAGGATCAGTTAGTAACAATAAGAATAATAATCACAGTGGAAATATTAAGGTTGAGAAGTTGAAGGATAGACATTCAAAGCACAAGAGAAGTTCTTCTATTAGTGACAAAGCATCGGTCTCTTCAATTGTTCCTTCTAAGTAACGACTCGTCCAGTTACTAATAACATTTTTTTATTTGCTTTTATGTTAATGTGCCATATTGGATTCACAGTTTCTTTGTAATTGCATCCTGTGTGTAACTGAAACCGTAGAACTAGCTTTTTTTTTTTTAATTCTTTCTCCCACTTCCACCGTGCACATAAAACCTTTATGCACATTATTAATATTCTCTACAACAAAATTCATTTATTTGAATTTCGAGGGATATATCCTTAGAGATCCATTCCACTGAATTTGTTTGTTTTAACACGTATATTATTAGTATTACTATTATTATTATTTGTCTATGGAAAGAAATTGGTGTCTTTTTTCTCCTTACAATTGTTGTTTTCTTCCTGAGTTTCTGTACATTCTTGTTTTCTCTTCTCAATCTGTTGAACTTAAGGGAGCTAAAGCGCCAAAGGATTAATCCATGAAAAAGCACCACATATTTTAAAAGGAGCACCTACTCCTCAAAACAACAGGTTGCTAAGTTCCAATTTTCTTTCCCTTTAATTTTCCTGCTTTAACTTAGTGATAGCATTTTTTTAAATTCACCTTAGGAGATATTTAGTAGTAATTAGTTTATCTATTTTGATTTTATTTTCAATTAAGCTATAATTTATTTTTCTCATCATCATTAGGCATGAATAAAGTAGTAGATTTTTTTTAAGAATAAAGAAGTAATTTATATTTTTGAGTTCTTAGTAATAAAGACTATAATTAATTATATGTGGTGGCAATACTTCTTGTTCTCTGAATGAATGCTTAAACAGTGCATAAATTGTACTTTGAATTTGATGAATATTGGCTCCTGAAAGGATGAGGAACACGAAAAATATTATGGATGATCTGAAAAATCATGAAATTGATTCTTGAAGCAAGAAAAAGCAGTGAAAAAGCTTGCGAAAAAAAAAATGGCGAAAAAAAAAAAAAAAAAAGGGAGCAGTAGAAAAAGCCAATAGCCCTTAAAACCAAAAGGCAAGGGTAAAAAGGATCCTAGGCTTTGAGCATCAATGGATAGGAGGGCCTAAGGAAATTAAAATCCAGGCCTAAGCGGCTAAATCAAGCTGTCCCTAACCATGTGCTTGTGTTATGAAGGTCCGAGTGAAAAGCTTGAGACTGAGTGGTTAAAGTCGTGATCCAAAGCAAAAGAGTGTGCTTAAGAGCTCTGGACACCACTGACTGGGGACTCTAGCAAAGCTGAGTCACAATCTGAAAAGGTTCACCCAGTTATGTGTCTGTGGCATTTATGTATCCGGTGGTAATACTGGAAGACAAAGTGCTTAGGGCCACGGCCAAGACTCATAAGTAGCTGTGTTCAAGAATCAACATACTATACTAGGAGAGTCAATAATACTATCTGAATTCTGAGTTCCTAAGGATGCCAATTATTCTGAAATTCTAAAGATACAGGGAGATGCCAAAACTGTTCAGAGACAAAAAACTACAAGCCCCGCTCATCTAATAAGAATCTGAGCTTCATTTAAAACTCTAAAATATATATTACTTCTTAATTTCTGTTAGAACCTATTTTATTCATCTAGTTGCTTGAGGACAAGCAACAGTTTAAGTTTGGTGTTGTGATGAGCGGATATTTTGTACGCTTTTTGGGGGTAATTTCATGTAGATTTTAGCATGTTTCAGTTAGTTTTTAGTAAAATAATATTAGTTTTTAGGCAAAAATCATATTTCTGGACTTTACTATGAGTGTGTGTATTTCTCTGTGATTTCAGGTATTTTCTGGCTGAAATTGAGGGAGTTGAGCAAAAATCTGACTTAGGCTGAAAAAGGACTGCTGATGCTGTTGGATCCTGACCTCCCTCCACTCGAAATGGATTTTCTGGAGCTACAGGAGTCCAATTGGCGCGCTCTCAACGGCGTTGGAAAGTAGACATCCAGGGCTTTCCAGCAATATATAATAGTCCATACTTTGCGCAAGGATAGACGACGTAACTTGGCGTTGAACGCCAAGTACATGCTGCTGTCTGGAGTTAAACGCCAGAAAAACGTCATGATCCGGAGTTGAACGCCCAAAACACGTCAAAACCTGGAGTTTGACGCCAAGAAAGGCCTTTACACGTGGAAAGCTTTAGTCTCAGCCCCAGCACACACCAAGTGGGCCCCAGAAGTGGATTTCTGCACCAATTATCTTAGTTTACTCATATTCTGTAAACCTAGGTTACTAGTTTACTATTTAAACAACTTTTACAGACTTATCTTGTACCTCATGCTATTTTCAGATCTGAATTACATACTTTGTGACGGCATGAGTCTCTAAACTCCATTGTTGGGGGTGAGGAGCTCTGCAGCGTCTCGATGATTTAATACAATTCCTTTGTTTTCCATTCAAACACGCTTGTTCTTATCTAAGATGTTTATTCGCGCCTAACTGTGGAGAAGGTGATGATCCGTGACACTCATCACCTTCCTCAATCCATGAACGTGTGCCTGACAACCACCTCCGTTCTACATTAGATTGAATGAATGTCTCTTAGCTTCCCTAATCAGAATCTTCGTGGTATAAGCCGGATTGATGGCGGCATTCATGAGAATCCGGAAAGTCTAAACCTTGTCTGTGGTATTCCGAGTAGGATTCCGGGATTGAATGACTGTGACGTGCTTCAGACTTTAACCTGCTGGGCGTTAGTGACAGACGCAAAAGAGGGATTCTATTCCAGTAGGAGCGGGAACCAACCGGTGATTGGCCGTACTGTGACAGAGTGCGTGCATAGCTTTCACTGCGAGGATGGGAAGTAGCCATTGACAACGGTGACACCCTACATAGAGCTTGCCATGGATAGACCTTGCGTGTGAGAAGAGGATCTCAAGGAAAAGTAGAAATTCAAAGGACAAAGCATCTCCAAAACTCCAACATATTCCCCAGTACTGCAATTCAAAGTAACATTGTTCCCTCTTTTATTTTTATAATGAAATCTAGTAATTTCACTTTTAATCCAAATAATCCTTGTTGACATCCTAACTAAGATTAATAAAATAACATTGATTGCTTCAAACCAATAATCTCTGTGGATTCGACCCTTACTCACGTAAGGTATTACTTGGACGACCCAGTACACTTGCTGGTTAGTTGAACGGAATTGTGCCCACTCGTACCAAAAAATCCTAAGTTCCACAATTCTACAATAAATACATTAATGCTATATTGATGTGATCACAATTTCGTCCACCAAGTTTTTGGCGCCGTTGCCGGGGATTATTGAGTTTGGACAATTGAAGGCTTATTTTATTTCTTAGATTAGGAATAATTTTTTTTATTTTTATTTTTTATTGTTATAGAGTCATTAAATCTTGATAGGATAGTTTATTTTCAAAAAAAAATTCCTTTTCAAAAATATTATTTTCTTAATTAATTGTTAAATCTTCGTGAGTTTAGTGTCTTGTTCTAAGTTTGGTGTCAATTGCATATCTCATATTTTCTTTTAAAATTTTCGACTTGTGTTCTTTGTTCTTCATTGATCTTCAAGTTGTTCTTGCTTATTTTTCTTGTTTGATCTTGAGTTTTTCTTGTTCTGTGTCTTTTCTTGTTTTTCTTGTGCTTTTTCAAAACATTAGTTTTCAAAAATTTAGTTTATCCATAAAAATAATACATCTTTAAAATACATTACATTTTTAATTCAGTTGGTTATAGTGTTGGCTTATGTTCTTGGCAATTGGGCACCAGTTCTTTTGAAAATCTTTTTCAAAAATAATTTTTCTTGGTTTAATCTGTGCCAAACTTTAAGTTTGGTGTTTTCTTGTTAATTTTAATATAATTTTCGAAAATTTGTCTTGGTTTTCTAAAAATTTTAAGTTTGGTGTTCTTTCTTGTGTTCTTGGTGTTCTTGTGAATCCTCAAAGTGTTCTTGAGTTTTTCTTGTGTCTTGATCTTAAAATTTTTAAGTTTGGTGTTCCTTGGTGTTTTCCCTCCAAAAATTTTCGAAAATAAGGAGCATTAGATCTAAAAATTTTAAGTCTTGTGTCTTTTGTGTGTTTTTCTCTTTCATCATAAAATTCAAAATTCAAAAATTTTTATTTTTTTTTTCTAACTAATTTTGAACTATTTTTTTCGAAAATCTTTTATAAAAAAAAAATTTCAAATTTCAATTTCAAAATATTTCTAATTTCTTTTATTTATTTCGTTTATTTTATTTTTAATTCGAAAAAAATATATATATTTTCACAAAATATTTTCAAAAAAAAAAAAATTTATATTTTTAATTTCTTTCTATATATTTTGTTTTTACTTATTCCATTTTTCTAAATCAACATATAAATTATCTCTTGTATTCCAATTCTAAAGTAAGTATGAATGGACAAGACAAGAGGACCCTGGGGTCATATGCTAACCCCACTACTGCTTCATATGGAAGTAGTATCTGTATACCCTCCATTGGAGTTAGTAGCTTTGAGCTGAATCCTCAGCTCATTATCATGGTGCAGCAAAACTGCCAGTACTCTGGTCTTCCACATGAAGAACCTACAGAGTTTCTGGCACAATTTCTGCAAATTGCTGATACAGTACATGATAAGGAAATAGATCAGGATGTCTACAGACTATTACTGTTTCCATTTGCTGTAAAAGATCAAGCTAAGAGGTGGTTAAATAACCAGCCTAAGAACAGCATAAAAACATGGAAACAGCTGTCAGAAAAATTCCTGAATCACTATTTCCCTCCAAAAAGGATGACACAGCTAAGGCTAAGCATCCAAGGCTTCAAACAAGGAGATAATGAATCTCTTTATGATGCATGGGAGAGATACAGAGAGTTGCTAAGAAAATGCCCCTCTGAAATGTTTTCGGAATGGGTGCAATTAGACATCTTCTACTATGGGCTTACAGAAAAAGCTCAGATTTCTCTAGACCACTCAGCTGGTGGATCTATACATATGAGAAAAACAATTGAAGAGGCTCAAGAGCTTATTGATACAGTTGCCAGAAATCAACATCTGTACTTAAGCAATGAATCTTTCATGAAAGAAGAAGCTAAAACAGTAACTGCAGAACTCAGTCCAGTGGATCAGGCTAATGAATTCAATCAGCAATTGGACTTTCTAACTCAACAGCTAGCCGAATTCAAGGAAATATTACAGGAAACAAGAATGGCTAACAGGAACATGGAAGTACAATTAAAGCAGACAGAAAAACAACTGTCAAGACAAATAACAGAAGAATGTCAAGCAGTTCAATTAAGAAGTGGGAAAATATTAAATACCTCACTTCAAAGAAGCAGGAAACCAAGAAATGAACAAGTGGATACCCAAAATCCTCCTGAAGACAGTCCGAGCCCAGAAAGGGACAAAGCTGGCGTTCAAACGCCAATAATAAGCAAGGAGGTGGCGTTTAACGCCACCCCAGCTTCCACCCCTGGTATTCAAACGCCAGTGGGTGATCAGTCACATACAAGTGCTGATAACAATCCTTCTAAAAAGGCTTCCCAACCCACTTCTGTAGGTAATAAACCTGCAGCAACTAAGGTTGAGGAATACAAAGCCAAAATGCCTTATCCTCAAAAACTCCGTCAAGCGGAACAGGATAAGCAATTTGCCCGCTTTGCAGACTATCTCAGGACTCTTGAAATAAAGATTCCGTTTGCAGAAGCACTTGAGCAAATACCCTCTTATGCTAAGTTCATGAAAGAAATCTTAAGTCATAAGAAGGATTGGAGGGAAACTGAAAAGGTCTACCTCACTGAAGAATGCAGTGCAGTCATTCTGAAAAGCTTACCTGAGAAGCTTAAAGATCCTGGGAGCTTTATGATACCATGCACATTAGGAGGTAATTGCAACAAGCAAGCTTTATGTGACCTTGGGGCAAGTATCAACCTAATACCTGCATCTACTATCAGAAAGCTTGGTTTAACTGAAGAAATCAAACCAACCAGGATATGTCTTCAACTTGCTGATGGCTCCATTAAATACCCATCAGGCGTAATTGAAGACATGATTGTCATGGTTGGGCCGTTTGCCTTTCCTACTGACTTTGTGGTGCTGGAAATGGAGGAGCACAAGAGTGCAACTCTCATTCTAGGAAGACCTTTCCTAGCAACTGGCCGAACCCTCATTGATGTCCAAAAAGGGGAAGTAACCTTGAGAGTCAATGAGGAAGAGTTCAAGCTGAATGTTGTTAAAGCCATGCAACATCCAGACACCCCAAATGACTGCATGAGTGTTGATATAATTGACTCTCTGGTAAGAGAGGTCAATATGGCTGAGAGTCTCGAATCAGAGCTAGAGGAAATTAGACTCAATGCTTTCGAAAATGCAAAGATTTGCAAAGAGAAAGCGAAAAGATGGCATGATAAGAAATTGTCATCCAGAGTCTTTGATCCGGGGCAAAAAGTTCCGCTATTCAATTCTAGGCTCAAATTATTCCCTGGGGAATTAAAATCCCGGTGGAGAGGTCCATATGTCATTACAAACGTATCACCATATGGATACATAGAGCTTCAGGATAATGACTCTAACAAAAAGTTCATTGTTAATGGACAAAGAGTCAAACATTATCTTGAAGGCAATTTTGAGCAAGAATGCTCAAAACTGAGACTTGATTAAAACTCAGTCCAGCTAAAAGACATTAAAGAAGCGCTTGCTGGGAGGCAACCCAGCCAATCACAAAATTTAATTTTATTCGTATTGATTTTCTTTACAGGTTTGAGTCCAAGTATCTTCAAAAGGTGAAATAGCAATTGGTTGAAGTCACAGAGTTACAGGGAAATTTGGAAGCTTACTGGCATGAAAAGCCAGTAAGAAATACTTTGGGCGTTAAACACCCAAAAGAAGCACCCACTGGGCGTTCAACGCCAGTAAGGGTAGCCTTCTGGGCGTTAAACGCCAAGAAGAAGCATCTTCTGGGCGTTAAACGCCAGAAAGATGCACCTTCTGGGCGTTTAACGCCAATCTGCTAGCATTCTGGGCGTTTAGAAAAACGCCCAGTAAAGAAGGACCTCCTGGCGTTCAACGCCAGGAAGAAGCATCACATGGGCGTTGAACGCCCAGGAGAAGCAACATGTGGGCGTTAAACGCCCAAACCATGCACCATGTGGGCGTTTAACGCCAGGATGGTGGGAGGAGGTACAATTTCGTTTTTCTTTGCAATTTTTCAAAATTTTTATGTTTCAATTCATGATTTCTTGCATAAACATATTTTAAATTATCACTTTCAATTCCAAAAAGTTTATCCTAATTTCTAAAATCCAATGATTGCAAATTTTTTTTGATTTATCTTAACCCAAAAGAACAAATGGCTTTCCAATTCAATCCATCATCTTTTCAAATTTGTTTCCAACACATCTTTAACTCCTTTTAAAAATCCTTTTCAAAATTAAAATTCAATTCTATCTTTTAAATTTTGATTCATATCTTTTCTTTTCTTTTTTTTAAATTATATCTTTTTCTAATCCAATTCTTTTTCAAATATTTTTAATTTCTTCTCATATCTTTTAACTCATCTTATCTTTATGTGAAAATGCCTTTCCTTCTTCTCCTCTCCTTTCCTTTCTTTTGCTTGAGGACAAGCAACCCTCTAAGTTTGGTGTGATTTGCCATGATCACTGAGCTAAAACTCATTAAGATCATGGCACCTAAGAGAACAGGAAGAGCAAGGATGTGAACTTAAGGGAGCTAAAGCGCCAAAGGATTAATCCATGAAAAAGCACCACATATTTTAAAAGGAGCACCTACTCCTCAAAACAACAGGTTGCTAAGTTCCAATTTTCTTTCCCTTTAATTTTCCTGCTTTAACTTAGTGATAGCATTTTTTTAAATTCACCTTAGGAGATATTTAGTAGTAATTAGTTTATCTATTTTGATTTTATTTTCAATTAAGCTATAATTTATTTTTCTCATCATCATTAGGCATGAATAAAGTAGTAGATTTTTTTTAAGAATAAAGAAGTAATTTATATTTTTGAGTTCTTAGTAATAAAGACTATAATTAATTATATGTGGTGGCAATACTTGTTGTTCTCTGAATGAATGCTTAAACAGTGCATAAATTGTACTTTGAATTTGATGAATATTGGCTCCTGAAAGGATGAGGAACACGAAAAATATTATGGATGATCTGAAAAATCATGAAATTGATTCTTGAAGCAAGAAAAAGCAGTGAAAAAGCTTGCGAAAAAAAAATGGCGAAAAAAAAAAAAAAAAAGGGAGCAGTAGAAAAAGCCAATAGCCCTTAAAACCAAAAGGCAAGGGTAAAAAGGATCCTAGGCTTTGAGCATCAATGGATAGGAGGGCCTAAGGAAATTAAAATCCAGGCCTAAGCGGCTAAATCAAGCTGTCCCTAACCATGTGCTTGTGTTATGAAGGTCCGAGTGAAAAGCTTGAGACTGAGTGGTTAAAGTCGTGATCCAAAGCAAAAGAGTGTGCTTAAGAGCTCTGGACACCACTGACTGGGGACTCTAGCAAAGCTGAGTCACAATCTGAAAAGGTTCACCCAGTTATGTGTCTGTGGCATTTATGTATCCGGTGGTAATACTGGAAGACAAAGTGCTTAGGGCCACGGCCAAGACTCATAAGTAGCTGTGTTCAAGAATCAACATACTATACTAGGAGAGTCAATAATACTATCTGAATTCTGAGTTCCTAAGGATGCCAATTATTCTGAAATTCTAAAGATACAGGGAGATGCCAAAACTGTTCAGAGACAAAAAACTACAAGCCCCGCTCATCTAATAAGAATCTGAGCTTCATTTAAAACTCTAAAAATATATTACTTCTTAATTTCTGTTAGAACCTATTTTATTCATCTAGTTGCTTGAGGACAAGCAACAGTTTAAGTTTGGTGTTGTGATGAGCGGATATTTTGTACGCTTTTTGGGGGTAATTTCATGTAGATTTTAGCATGTTTCAGTTAGTTTTTAGTAAAATAATATTAGTTTTTAGGCAAAAATCATATTTCTGGACTTTACTATGAGTGTGTGTATTTCTCTGTGATTTCAGGTATTTTCTGGCTGAAATTGAGGGAGTTGAGCAAAAATCTGACTTAGGCTGAAAAAGGACTGCTGATGCTGTTGGATCCTGACCTCCCTCCACTCGAAATGGATTTTCTGGAGCTACAGGAGTCCAATTGGCGCGCTCTCAACGGCGTTGGAAAGTAGACATCCAGGGCTTTCCAGCAATATATAATAGTCCATACTTTGCGCAAGGATAGACGACGTAACTTGGCGTTGAACGCCAAGTACATGCTGCTGTCTGGAGTTAAACGCCAGAAAAACGTCATGATCCGGAGTTGAACGCCCAAAACACGTCAAAACCTGGAGTTTGACGCCAAGAAAGGCCTTTACACGTGGAAAGCTTTAGTCTCAGCCCCAGCACACACCAAGTGGGCCCCAGAAGTGGATTTCTGCACCAATTATCTTAGTTTACTCATATTCTGTAAACCTAGGTTACTAGTTTACTATTTAAACAACTTTTACAGACTTATCTTGTACCTCATGCTATTTTCAGATCTGAATTACATACTTTGTGACGGCATGAGTCTCTAAACTCCATTGTTGGGGGTGAGGAGCTCTGCAGCGTCTCGATGATTTAATACAATTCCTTTGTTTTCCATTCAAACACGCTTGTTCTTATCTAAGATGTTTATTCGCGCCTAACTGTGGAGAAGGTGATGATCCGTGACACTCATCACCTTCCTCAATCCATGAACGTGTGCCTGACAACCACCTCCGTTCTACATTAGATTGAATGAATGTCTCTTAGCTTCCCTAATCAGAATCTTCGTGGTATAAGCCGGATTGATGGCGGCATTCATGAGAATCCGGAAAGTCTAAACCTTGTCTGTGGTATTCCGAGTAGGATTCCGGGATTGAATGACTGTGACGTGCTTCAGACTTTAACCTGCTGGGCGTTAGTGACAGACGCAAAAGAGGGATTCTATTCCAGTAGGAGTGGGAACCAACCGGTGATTGGCCGTACTGTGACAGAGTGCGTGCATAGCTTTCACTGCGAGGATGGGAAGTAGCCATTGACAACGGTGACACCCTACATAGAGCTTGCCATGGATAGACCTTGCGTGTGAGAAGAGGATCTCAAGGAAAAGTAGAAATTCAAAGGACAAAGCATCTCCAAAACTCCAACATATTCCCCAGTACTGCAATTCAAAGTAACATTGTTCCCTCTTTTATTTTTATAATGAAATCTAGTAATTTCACTTTTAATCCAAATAATCCTTGTTGACATCCTAACTAAGATTAATAAAATAACATTGATTGCTTCAAACCAATAATCTCTGTGGATTCGACCCTTACTCACGTAAGGTATTACTTGGACGACCCAGTACACTTGCTGGTTAGTTGAACGGAATTGTGCCCACTCGTACCAAAAAATCCTAAGTTCCACAATTCTACAATAAATACATTAATGCTATATTGATGTGATCACAATTTCGTCCACCAGTGGTATAAGCTAGAATTATTGGCGGCCATTCTTGAGAATCCGGAAAGTCTAAACCTTGTCTGTGGTATTCCGAGTAGGATTCAGGGATTGAATGACTGTGACGAGCTTCAAACTCGCGATTGTTGGGCGTGATGACAAACACAAAAGAATCAATGGATTCTATTCCGACATGATCGAGAACCGACAGATGATTAGCCGTGCTGTGACAGAGCATTTGGGCCATTTTCACTGAGAGGATGGGATGTAGCCATTGACAACGGTGATGCCCAACATACAGCTTGACATGGAAAGGAGTATGAAGGATTGAAGGAAGGCAGTAGGAAAGCAGAGATTCAACAGGGACTAAGCATCTCCATGCTCTTATCTGAAATTTCCACCAATGAATTACATAAGTATTTCTATCTTTATTTTATGCTTTAATTATTATAATTTTTGAAAACCATTATAACCATTTGAATCCGCCTAACTGAGATTTACAAGATGACCATAGCTTGCTTCATACCAACAATCTCCGTGGGATCGATCCTTACTCATGTAAGGTATTTCTTGGATGACCCAGTGCACTTGCTGGTTAGTTGTGCGGAGTTGTGACAAAGTGTGATTCACGTTTGAGAGTACCAAGTCTATTGGCGCCATTGTTGATGATCACAATTTCGTGCACCAAGTTTTTGGCGCCGTTGCCGGGGATTGTTCGAGTTTGGACAACTGACGGTTCATCTTGTTGCTCAGATTAGGTAATTTTCTTTTCAAAAAGTTTTCAAAAATATTTTTTTCAAAAAATTTTTCTTTGCTTTCGTTTCTTCAAAAATTATTTTTGAAAAAATACAAAAAATTAATAAAATCATAAAAAAAAATATTTTGTGTTTCTTGTTTGAGTCTAGCGTCAAATTTTAAGTTTGGTGTCAATTGCATGTTTTAAAAATTTTTGCGTTTTTTCGAAAATTTCATGCATGGTGTTCTTCATGGCCTTCAAGTTGTTCTTGATAAGTCTTCTTGTTTGATCTTTATGTTTTCTTGTTTTGTGTTTTTTGTTATTTTTCATATGCATTTTTGCATTTATAGTGTCTAAGCATTAAAAATTTCTAAGTTTAGTGTCTTGCATGTTTTTCTTTTCTTGAAAATTTTTCAAAAATAAGTCTTGATGTTCATCTTGATCTTCAAAG
The DNA here is from genome assembly GCF_014773155.1 of Arachis stenosperma. Lineage (NCBI taxonomy): Eukaryota > Viridiplantae > Streptophyta > Magnoliopsida > Fabales > Fabaceae > Arachis > Arachis stenosperma. The sequence continues at coordinate 67,222,859 of NC_080379.1, forward strand.
TGTTCTTGGTGTTCATCTTGACATTCATAGTGTTCTTGCATGCATCATGTGTTTTGATTCATAATTTTCATGTTGTGAGTCATTTTTATGTTTTTCTTTCTCATCATTAAAAATTCAATTTCAAAAAATAAATAAATAAATATATCTTTTCCTTTTTTTCTCATAAATTTCGAAAATTTGAGTTGAGTTAGTCAAATTTTTTTAAAACTTAGCTATTTCTTATAAGTCAAGTCAAATTTTCAATTTTAAAAATCCTATCTTTTCAAAATCTTTTTCAAAAATCAAATCTTTTTCATTTTTCTTTTATGATTTTCGAAAATTTAAAATTATTTTTCAAAATCTTTTTCTTACCTTTATTTCAAAATTTCAAAAACTTTACTAACAATTAATGTGATTGATTCAAAAATTTGAAGTTTGTTACTTTCTTGTTAAGAAAGGTTCAATCTTCAAATTCTAGAATCATATCTTTTAGTTTCTTGTTAGTCAAGTAATCAATTTTAAATTTTAAAAATTAAATCTTTTTCAAAATATCATTTTCAATCATATTTTTAAAAATATCTTTTTTCAAATCATATCTTTTTCAAAATCAATTTCAAAATATCGTTTCTAACTTCTTATCTTTTTAAAATTGATTTTCAAATATTTTTCAACTAACTAATTGACTTTTTATTTGTTTTAAAATTCTTATCTTTTTCAAAACCACTTAACTACTTCCTCCTCTCTAATTTTTGAAAATTCCTCCCTCTTTTTCAAAACTTTTTTAATTAACTAATTGTTTCAAATTTTAATTTTAATTTTAATTATTCTCTTAATTTTCAAAAATCACTAACCCTTTTTCAAAATTAATTTTTGAAATTCTCTCCCTCTCGTCTTTTTCTATTTATTTATTTATTTACTAACACTTTTCTTCATCTCAAGAATTTGAACCTATCTTCCCCCTTGTGTTTGGATTCTTAACTCTTTTCCTTCTTCTATTCCTTTCTTCTTCTACTAACATAAAGGAATCTCTATACTGTGACATAGAGGATTTCTCTTCCTTTTCTGTGCTCTTCTTTTTCATATGAAAAGGAATAAGGAAAAAGGCATTCTTGTTGAAGCTGATCCTGAACCTGAAAGGACTCTGAAGAGGAAATTGAGAGAAGCTAAAATACAACATTCCAGAGACAACCTTACTGAAATTTTCGAACAAGAAAAGTATATGGCAGCCGAACCCAACAACAATAATGCAAGGAGGATGCTTGGTGACTATACTACACCTACTTCCAAGTTTGATGGAAGAAGCATCTCAATCCCTGCCATTGGAGCAAATAATTTTGAGCTAAAACCTCAACTAGTTGCTCTAATGCAACAGAACTGCAAGTTTAATGGACTTCCATCAGAAGATCCCTACCAGTTTTTAACTGAGTTCTTGTAGATATGTGAGACTGTTAAGACTAATGGAGTAGATCCTGAAGTCTACAGGCTCATGCTTTTCCCTTTTGCTGTAAGAGACAGAGCTAGAACATGGTTAGACTCACAACCTAAAGATAGCCTGGACTCTTGGGATAATCTGGTCACGGCCTTCTTGGCTAAGTTCTTTCCTCCTCAAAAGCTGAGCAAGCTTAGAGTGGATGTTCATACCTTCAAATAGAAAGATGGTGAATCCCTCTATGAAGCTTGGGAAAGATACAAGCAGATGACCAAAAGGTGTCCTTCTGACATGCTTTCAGAGTGGACCATTCTGGATATATTCTGTTATGGTCTATCTGAGTTCTCTAAGATGTCACTGGACCATTTTGCAGGTGGATCCATTCACCTAAAAAAAACACCTGCAGAAGCTCAAGAACTTATTGACATGGTTGCAAATAACCAATTCATGTACATTTCTGAGAGGAATTCTGTGAATACTGGAACGCCTCAGAGGAAGGGAGTTCTTGAGATTGATGCTCTAAATGCCATATTGGCTCAAAATAAAATGTTGACTCAGCAAGTCAACATGATTTCTCGAAGTCTGAATGGATGGCAGAATGCATTCAATAGTACTAAAGAGGCATCTTCTGAAGAAGAAGCCTATGATCTTGAGAACCCTGCAATGGCAGAGGTAAATTACATGGGTTAACCTTATGGAAACACCTATAATTTCTCATGGAGAAATCATCCAAATTTCTCATGGAAGGATCAACAAAAGCCTCAACAAGGCTTTAATAATGGTGGAAGAAATAGGCTCAGTAATAGCAAGCCTTTTCCATCATCTTCTCAGCAACAGACAGAGAATTCTGAGCAAAGCACCTCGAACTTAGCAAACATAGTCTCTGATCTGTCTAAGGCCACTGTAAGTTTCATGAGTGAAACAAGGTCCTCCATCAGAAATTTGGAGGCACAAGTGGGCCAGCTGAGTAAGAAAGTCACTAAAACTCTTCCTAATACTCTCCCAAGCAATACTGAAGAGAATCCAAAAAGAGAGTGCAAGGCCATTGACTTAATCAAAATGGCCGAACCTAGAGAAGAAGGGAAGGACGTGAATCCCAATGAGGAAGACCTCATGGGACGTCTCCCAGACAAGAAGGAGTTCCTTATTAAGGACCTAAAAGAATCTGAGGCTCATATAGAGACCATAGAGATCCCATTAAACCTCCTTCTGCCATTCATGAGCTCTGAAGACTATTCTTCCTCTGAAGAGGATGAAGATGTAACTGGAGAGCAAGTTGCTTAATGTCTAGGAGCCATCATGAAGCTGAATACCAAGTTGTTTGGTAATGAGACTTGGGAAGGTGAACCTCCCTTGCTCATTAGTGAACTAGATACATGGGTTCTGCAAATGTTACCTCAAAAGAAACAAGATCCTGGTAAATTCTTAATACCCTGTACCATAGGCACCATGACCTTTGAGAAGGCTCTGTGTGACCTAGGGTCAGGCATAAATCTTATGCCACTCTCTGTATTGGAGAAGCTGGGGATCATTGAGGTACAGCCTGCCACATTCTCATTAGAGATGGCAGACAGATCACAAAGACAATCTTATGGATTAGTAGAGGACGTGTTAGTGAAGGTTAATGGCCTTTACATCCCTGCTGATTTCATAATCTTAGAGACTAGGAAGAATGAGGATGAATGCATCATCCTTGGAAGACCCTTCCTAGCCACAGCAGGAGCTATGATTGATGTTAACAGAGGAGAATTAGTCCTTCAATTGAATAGGGACTACCTTGTGTTTAAAGCCTAAGGCTATCCTTCTGTAACAATGGAGAGGAAGCATGAAAAGCTTCTCTCAGTACAGAGTCAAACAAAACCCCTACAATCAAACTCTAAGTTTGGTGTTGGGAGGCCACAGCCAAACTCTAAGTTTGGTGTTGAATCCCCACATCCAAACTCTAAGTTTGGTGTTGGGAGTCCACAACATTGACCTGATCACCTGTGAGGCTCCACGAGAGTCCACTGTCAAGCTATTGATATCAAAGAAGCGCTTATTGGGAGGCAACTCAATTTTTATTTATCTAATTTTATTTTTTTGTTCTTTTATGTTTTATTAGGATCATGATCATGTGGAGTCACAAAACAAATGCTAAAATTAAAAACAGAATAAAAAACAGCAGAAGAAACAGCACACCCTGGAGGAAGGGCTTACTGGCGTTTAAACGCCAGTAAGGAGCATCTAGCTGGCATTCAATGCCAGAACAGAGCATGGATCTGGCGTTGAACGCCAGAAAGAAGCAACAGTCTGACGTTTAAATGCCAGGATTACACCCTGAGGAGAACTGGCGTTCAACGCCAGAAACATGCTGCAGACTGGCGTTGAACGCCCAAAACAAGCATAAAATTGGCGTTTAACGCTAGAAACAAGCATCAATCTGGAGTTAAACGCCAGGATTACATGAAGAGGGCATTTTACATGCCTCATTGGTGTAGGGATGATAATCCTTGACACCTCAGGATCTGTGGATCCCACAGGATCATTGACGTTAGGATTTTTGCTAGTAAAGAATTTTATAAAAATAGTCGCGTTGTAGATATAGTTTCTAAACCAACAGAAATTCCTTCGTACAAAAGTTTTGTTTGTCACTTAAGCAAACCCAATAAAATTGATAACCGAGTATTTAAACCTCGGGTCGTCTTCTCAAGGAATTGCAGGGAGGTACGACTTATTATTGGCTATGAAAAAGGTAAAATTTTGGGTTTTGAAAGCAAGAAATCAGTATGTTAAATGATAAGAAAAATAAAATAGTAATAATAAAATAAACCCTTGGCAAGGTATAAGAATTGGATGTCCTATCCTTATCAATTGTGGTGAGAATTGGATTTTAATCCCACTTTGTTAACCTCTAACTATGAAGGTAATTCAAGTGGATTAATTAGCTTAATCCTCAGGTCCTAGTCAATTCCTATGAAAAGACTAGAGTTATTGGAGCAACTCCCAATTTCAACCACTGCTTTATTTGACAGCTTTAGTGTTACCAATTACTTAACCCAAACCAAAAGGGGAAAATATCTAAATTAAATTAAAAGCATTCATAAATAAAAAAAATCATAAACTGAAATACCTCAAATAACATTAATTAAGAAAATTATATGTAACATGGAAGAGTTCATAAATTAAATTGGAGAAATAAATAGAAGAAACATTGAACCTGTGATTGCAGAAGATGAAATCCTAATTCTAATCCTAATCTTAAGAGAGAGGAGAGAACCTCTCTTTCTAAAAACTACATCTAATCTTAAAATTATGAATTATGAGAGCATGATGATGAATGGATGCATTCCCCCAATTTATAGCCTCTAATCTGTGTTTTTCGGGCCGAAAACTGGGTCAAAAATAGCCCAGAAATCGCCCCCTGCGTATTCTGGTATGTTCAGGTCGCGGACAAGTGACGCGGAGGCGTCACCCACGCGGCCGCGCGGATTGAAGTTCGTAGATGCGACGCGTCCGTGTGGATCACGCGTTCGCGTCGCCTAGCATCAGGGCAACTACGGCATATTATATATCAAATTGAAGCCCTAGACGTTAGCTTTCCAATGCAACTGGAACCGCGTCGTATGGACCTATGTAGCTAAAGTTATAGCCGTTTGAGTGCAAAGAGGTCAGGCTGGACAGCATAGCAGTTTCTCCAACTTCTTGTATTCCTTCCATTTTTTCATTCTTCCTTTCCATACTCAATTTACCTTCTCTCTTCTTCACACAATCCAATAACACTCTTCCCCAAAAACCCTTCACCAATCACCTCAATCTCTCTTCCCCATCACCTCTTCACCACTCACATCCCTCCACTATATAAACCCATCTATCCTTCTTCATTTTCACACAACACAACCCCCTCTTCTTCTCCTTGGCCGAAACCCACACATCTCTCCATCTCCTCTATATCTTCTTCTTCTTCTATTCTTTCTTTTCTTTGCTCGAGGGCGAGCAACATTCTAAGTTTGGTGTGGTAAAAGCATAGCTTTTTTGTTTTTCCATAACCATTGATGGCACCTAAGGCCGGAGAAACCTCTAGAAAGAGGAAAGGAAAGACAAAAGCTTCCACCTTCGAGTCATGAGAGATGGAGAGATTCATCTCAAAAGTCTATCACTAAAAAAAGGATGGAGCAAACAAGAGAGCCCATTCATGGATCTCAAGAGATGCATGAGGAAGCTCATCATCAAGAAATCCCTGAGATACCTCAGAGGATACATTTTCCTCTATACAATTATTGGGAGCAACTAAGGATAGGAGCACCAAAATCACTAGGGATCAAGCAACAAAGGCAAGGAAGAGACATAGAAGAGCTCAAGGACATCATTGGTCCATCAAGAAGAAGACGCCACCATCACTAAGGTGGACTCATTCCTTGTTTTTTATTTCTCTGTTTTTCGGTATTTATGCTCTAAGTTTGTCTATGTTTGTGTCTTCATTACATGATCATTAGTCTTTAGTAACTATGTCTTAAGGCTATGGATAATTCCATAAATCCTTCACCTCTTAAATGAAAAATGTTTTTAATATAAAAGAACAAGAAGTACATGAGTTTCGAATTTATCCTTGAATTTAGTTTAATTATATTAATGTGGTGACAATACTTTTTGTTTTCTGAATGAATGCTTGAACAGTGCATATTTTTTATCTTGTTGTTTATGAATGTTAAAATTGTTGGCTCTTGAAATAATGATGAAAAAGAGAAATATTATTGATAATTTGAAAAATCATAAATTTAATTCTTGAGGCAAGAAAAAGTAGTGAAAAAGCAAAAGCTTGTGAAAAAAAAAGTGGCGAAAAAAATATAGAAAGAAAAAGAAAAAGATAGCAGAAAAAGCCAATAGCCCTTAAAACCAAAAGGCAAGGGTAAAAAGGATCCAAGGCTTTGAGCATCAATGGATAGGAGGACCCAAGGAAATAAAATCCAGGCCTAAGCGGCTAAATCAAGCTGTCCCTAACCATGTGCTTGTGGCATGCAGGTCCAAGTGAAAAGCTTGAGACTGAGTGGTTAAAGTCGTGATCCAAAGCGAAAAGAGTGTGCTTAAGAGCTATGGACACCTCTAACTGGGGACTTTAGCAAAGCTAAGTCACAATCTGAAAAGGTTCACCCAGTCATGTGTCTGTGACAATTATGTATCCGGTGGTAATACTGGAAAACAAAGTGCTTAGAGCCACAGCCAAGACTCATAAAAGTAGCTGTGTTCAAGAATCTACATACTTAACTAAGAGAATCAATAACACTATCCAAAATTCTGAGTTCCTATAGATGCCAATCATTCTAAACTTTAAAGGAAAAAGTGAGATGCCAAAACTGTTCAGAAGCAAAAAGCTACAAGTCTCGCTCATCTAATTAGAACTAATATTCATTGATATTTTGGGATTTATAATATATTCTCTTCTTTTTATCCTATTTGATTTTCAATTGCTTAGGGACAAGCAACAATTTAAGTTTGGTGTTGTGATGAGCGGATAATTTATACGCTTTTTGGCATTGTCTTTAGGTAGTTCTTAGTAGGATCTAGCTACTTTTAGGGATGTTTTTAGTAGTTTTTATGCAAAATTCACATTTCTAGAGTTTACTATGAGTTTGTATGTTTTTCTATGATTTCAGGTATTTTCTGGCTGAAATTGAGGGACCTGAGCAAAAATCTGATTCATGCTGAAAAAGGACTGCTAATGCTGTTGGATTCTGACCTCCCTACACTCGAAATAGATTTTCTGGAGCTACAGAACTTCAAATGGCGCGCTCTCAACGGCGTTGGAAAGTAAACATCCAGAGCTTTCCAGCAATATATAATAGTCTATACTTTATTCGAGTTTAGACGACGCCAACTGACATTCAACGCCAGTTCCATGCTGCATTTTGGAGTAAAACGCCAGAAACACGTTACAAACCAGAGTTAAACGCCAGAAACACGTTACAACTTGGCGTTTAAGTCCAAGAGAAGCCTCTGCATGTGTAAAGCTCAAGCTCAGCCTAAGCACACACCAAAGTGGGCCCCGGAAGAGGATTTCTGCATTTAGACTTATTTCTGTAAACCCTAGTAACTAGTTTAGTATAAATAGAACCTTTTACTATTATATTTTCATCTGGGATTTTACATCTTTGATCACATTTTGGGGGCAGGCCATTCGGCCATGCCTGGACCATCATCACTTATGTATTTTCAACGGTGGAGTTTCTACACACCATAGATTAAGGGTGTGGAGCTCTGCTGTACCTCGAGTTTCAATGCAATTACTACTATTTTCTATTCAATTCAACTTATTCTTGTTCTAAGATATTCGTTGCACTTCAACATGATGAATGTGATGATCCGTGACACTCATCATCATTCTCACCTATGAACGCATGACTAACAACCACTTCCGTTCTACCTTAGAACGAGCGAGTATCTCTTGGATTCCTTAATCAGAATCTTCATGGTATAAGCTAGAATTATTGGCGGCCATTCTTGAGAATTCGGAAAGTCTAAACCTTGTCTGTGGTATTCCGAGTAGGATTCAGGGATTGAATGACTGTGACGAGATTCAAACTCGCGATTGTTGGGCGTGATGACAAACGCAAAAGAATCAATGGATTCTATTCCGACATGATCGAGAACCGACAGATGATTAGCCGTGCTGTGACAGAGCATTTGGACGATTTTCACTGAGAGGATGGGATGTAGCCATTGACAACGGTGATGCCCTACATATAGCTTACCATGGAAAGGAGTATGAAGGATTGAAGGAAGGCAGTAGGAAAGCAAAGATTCAACAGGGACTAAGCATCTCCATGCGCTTATCTGAAATTTCCACCAATGAATTACATAAGTATTTCTATCTTTATTCTATGCTTTAATTATTATAATTTTCGAAAACCACTATAACCATTTGAATCCGCCTAACTGAGATTTACAAGATGACCATAGCTTGCTTCATACTAATAATCTCCATGGGATCGACCCTTCCTCATGTAAGGTATTACTTGGACGACCCAGTGCACTTGCTGGTTAGTTGTGCGGAGTTGTGACAAAGTGTGATTCATGTTTGAGAGCATCAAGTCTATTGGCGCCATTGTTGATGATCATAATTTCGTGCACCAGACACGTTCATTACCGGATCCGAGCTTAGCCGCGTTTGATCCTGAGATCGAAAAAACTATTTCACGTATTAGGCGAGCTCGGCATCGGTTAGCCTCCGAGGGTGGTGAAGGGGTTTCTACCAATTCACCAGTCTTATCTGAGGTTGAGTCTGAAGCGTCATTTGAGGAAGAAACTAGCTCCTCTTTTACTGATTCTGTTGATTTAAGTGCAGGTAATATGGTAGTGCCTAGGAAAATCACACTGAAGGAAGCGAGAGCTCTAGATTTTATGTTCCAACCAAGGGTACTATCAACAAGGCGGTAATTTTAACTAAGGTGGTCACTACAATCAAGGTTACCAGGATAACTACAACCAAGGTTAGAGAAACAATTCCAACCAAGGATGGAGGGACAATTACAACCAAGGAGGCATAGACAATGGTGGAAATCAAACGTGGAATAACAATAATACTTATCAGCAGAACCAGAATCAGCAGAATCCTCCATATAGAGCAACCCACCAAAGGCAAGCCCTAGCACTTCCATTCAACCAACAACAAGCCCCTCAAAACACCTACTCCTCCCCCTCTTCCAACCAAGATGAAATACTCTGAGCTCTTCCTCAAGGACAAAGAGCCCTTCAAAACTCAATTGAAGCTCTTACATCCCGTTTGGAACCACCTTTTACCCCCAACAATCAACCTTAAGCTCCAGTGCTCTTCCCTCTCAACCTTTACCCAACCCTAAGGGTGGAATCAATGCCATCACTTTGAGGTCTGGCACTACACCGCAAGAGAGGAGTCCCAAGGAGCAAAGCTCAAAAGAAGATATTCAAGTTGAAGATATTGTTGAGCTAGAAGATATAGAAGAAGAGGAAGAAGTACAAGGTACAGTTGCAGAAGAAGTAGCTCAACCAAAGAATGGAGTACCTAAGGAAGATGATGTTATGAGAGAAGCAATTCCCATCCCTTTTCCATACCTTGCTAGGAGGACAAAGAAGCAAATGGAGCTAGACCCCAAAATGGTAGAAATCTTCAAAAAGGTTGAGGTAACTATTTCCCTTTTTGATGCTATTCAACAAGTACCTAAATATGCTAAGTTTCTAAAAAATTTGTGCATGCATAAGGATAAAATCAATGATCTAGAAACTATTCCTTTAGGTAGCTCTATTTCTGCTTTAATGGGTGCTTTACCAAAAAAATGTGGAGATCTCGGTCCATGCATGGTTACTTGTATAATAGGGGGTGTACAATTTTTTGACTGCATGTGTGATTTAGGTGCATGTGTGAGTATTATGCCATTATCTATATATGATGCTTTGAAGCTCCCTCCCTTAAAAAGGTCGGCAGCACGTTTTGTTTTGGCAGATAAAAGCATAATCTCGGTGGTTAGAATTGCTGAGGACGTGCTGGTGAGCATTAAGGGGCTAATATTCCCTATTGACTTCTACATTTTGGAGATGCCCCCTAATGACTCAGGAAGACCATCGTCCATCCTGCTTGGAAGGCCATTTCTGAAGACTTCAAAGTTTAAGTTGGATGCCTTCTCAGGAACGTATTCTTTTGAGATAGATGGCAGAGTAGCAAGTTTCAACCTTGATGAGGCCATGAAGCACCCACCAGAAGATCAGTCCATCTTCCAGTGCGATATTATTGATGAGATTGTAGCTAAAGTTCTCACTAAGAGACAACAGATAAAATGACCATCGAGCAAGGTGCAAGTGTGGGGAACCCTCTGAGTATACTGAAGACACCTTGCCACCTGCAATGGTTCCAGATGATCAAGTTCCCAGCCATGAGCTGAAAATGGAGTTGAAGCCTCTTCCACCCCACCTCAAGTATGCCTATCTTGAGGCCAATCAGAAGCTCCCAGTTATTATTGGAAAGGTACTCACTTCCCAACAAGAGGAGTAGCTGCTTAGTGTGCTAAGAAGACACAAGAAAGCAATTGGGTGGAGTTTAGCGGACATAGTAGGTATCAGCCCTCAGGTCTGCGAGCACCGGATATTTCTAAAGGAGGGAGCAAAGCCTGTCTGTCAACCTCAAAAGTGACTAGAACCCCACCATTTTGAAGTGGTAAAGAAGGAGGTGACCAGACTGCTTAAAGCTGACATCATCTATCCAATCTCGGATAGTGAATGGGTTAGCCCAGTACAGGTGGTTCCTTAGAAGTCTGGCGTCACCACAGTGAAGAATGAGCATAGGGAGCTCATGGCTAGCAGAGTGCAAAATTCATGGAGGGTATGCATTGACTACAGACGTCTGAACCTAGCCACGCGGGATCACTACCCGCTGCCTTTTATCGATCAAATGCTTGATCCCCTATTAGGTAAATCGCACTATTATTTTCTAGATGGTTATACAAGATATTTTCAAATTCATATAGCTCCTGAAGATCATGAGAAAACTACTTTTACATGTCCCTTTGGAACGTACGCATATAAGAGGATGCCTTTTGGCTTATGCAATGCACCGTCTATGTTTCAAAGATGCATGATGAGTATTTTCTTAGATTTTCTTGAGAATTGTATGGAAGTTTGGTGGACGAAATTGTGATTCAAATTCTTGTATCATTTGTGATCAATGTTCTAATTATGGCTCTGGTGGAATTCACAACTCCGTTCAACTAACCAGCAAGTGTACTGGGTCGTCCAAGTAATAACCTTACGTGAGTAAGGGTCGAATCCACAGAGATTGTTGGTATGAAGCAAGCTATGGTCATCTTGTAAATCTCAGTTAGAGAGATTAAAGGGGAATTGTGATTATTGGAATAATAAATAAAAAGGAATAATAAAAGGGATAGAAATACTTATGCAGATTCATTGGTAGGAATTTCAGATAAGCGGAATGGAGGTGCTGTAGAGCTCTAGGACGCCTGCTCTCCTATTCCTTCTACCCAATCCTTCTTACTCCTCTCCATGGCAAGCTTTGTATAGGGGTTCACTATCAGCTGTGGCTACTTTCATTCCTCTCAGGGAAATAACCTGCACGGCTGTCACTCGCACAGCTAACCAGTCTGGAGGCATCACCCATGGTTGATAGCTACATCCCATCCTCGCAGTGAAAGCTAATGCACGCACTCTGTCACAGTGCGGCCAATCACCGGTTGGTTCCCGCTCCTACTGGAATAGAATCCCTCTTTTGCGTTTGTCACTAACGCCCAGCAGGTTAAAGTTTGAAGCACGTCACAGTCATTCATGAACGGAATCCTACTCGGAATACCACAGACAAGGTGAGACTTTCCGGATTCCCAGGATCCTACTCGGAACACCACAGACAAGGTTGGACTTTCCGGATCTAGATGAATGCCGCCATCTATCTAGCTTATACCACGAAGATTCTGTTGGGGAACCTAAGAGATATACATTCAAGCCTTGTTACACGCAGAACGGAAGTGGTTGTCAATCACGCGCGTTCATAAGTGAGAATGATGATGAGAGTTATTAGCTCATCACATTCATCATGTTCTTGAGTACGAATGAATATCTTGGAATAAGAATAAGATAGAGGAATTGAATAAAAGAAAATAGAACTTCATTAATCTTTGAGGTACAGCAGAGCTCCACACCCTTAATCTATGGTGTGCAGAAACTCCACCGTTGAAAATACATAAGTAAAAGAAGGTTCAGGCATGGCCGAATGGCCAGCCCCCTAAACGTGATCAATGATCTCCTAAGATGAAGAATAAAATAAAACTGAGATCAAAAGATGATTGATACATTAGTAAATCATCCTATTTATAATAAACTAGCTCCTAGGGTTTACATGAGTAAGTAATTGATGCATAAATCCACTTCTGGGGCCCACTTGGTGTGTGCTTGGGCTGAGCTTGATTTATCCACGAGCAGAGGCTCCTCTTGGAGTTGAATTTCGAGTTATGATGTGCTTTGGGCGTTCAACTCCGGATTATGACGTTTTTCTGGCGTTTAACTCCAGAAAGGAGCGTGTACTTGGCGTTCAACGCCAGTTTGCGTCGTCATTCTTCGAATAAAGTATGGACTATTATATATTGCTGGAAAGCCCTGGATGTCTACTTTCCAACGCCGTTGAGAGCGCGCCAATTGGAGTTCTGTAGCTCCAGAAAATCCATTTCGAGTGCAGGGAGGTCAGAATCCAACAGCATCAGCAGTCCTTTTGTCAGCCTTTTTCAGAGTTTTGCTCAAATCCCTCAATTTCAGTCAGAATTTACCTGAAATCACAGAAAAACACACAAACTCATAGTAAAGTCCAGAAATGTGAATTTAACATAAAAACTAAGGAAAACATCCCTAAAAGTAGCTCAAACTTACTAAAAACTATATAAAAACAATGCCAAAAAGCGTATAAATTATCCGCTCATCACAACACCAAACTTAAATTGTTGCTTGTCCCCAAGCAACTGAAAATCAAATAGGATAAAAAGAAGAGAATATACTATAAGGTCCAAAATATCACTGAATAATAATTTAATTACATGAGCGGGACTTGTAGCTTTTTGCTTCTGAACAGTTTTGGCATCTCACTTTTTCCTTTGAAGTTCAGAGTGATTGGCATCTCTTAGGAACTTAGAATTTTGGATAGTGTTATTGACTTTCTTAGTTAAGCATGTTGATTCTTGAACACAGTTACTTATGAGTCTTGGCTGTGGCCCTAAGCACTTTGTCTTCCAGTATTACCACCGGATACACAAATGCCACAGACACATAACTGGGTGAACCTTTTCAGATTGTGACTCAGCTTTGCTAGAGTCCCCAGTTAGTGGTGTCCAGAGCTCTTAAGCACACTCTTTTGCCTTGGATCACGACTTTAACCACTCAGTCTCAAGCTTTTCACTTGGACCTTCATGACACAAGCACATGGTTAGGGACAGCTTGGTTTAGCCGCTTAGGCCTGGATTTAATTTCCTTGGGCCCTCCTATCCATTGATGCTCAAAGCCTTGGATCCTTTTTACCCTTGCCTTTTGGTTTTAAGGGCTATTGGCTTTTTCTATTGCTCCTTCTTTTTCTATATACTCTTTTTAGATCTCTTCTTTTTTTTTTTTTTTTTCACTGCTTTTTCTTGCTTCAAGAATCAATTCCATGAATTTTTCAGATCATCAATAACATCTCTCTTTGTTCATCATTCTTTCAAGAACCAACAATTTTAACACTCATAAACAACAAGATCCAAAGACATATGCACTGTTCAATCATTCATTCAGAAAGCAAAAATATTGTCACCACATCAAAATAATTAAACTAAATTCAATAATAATTTCGAAAATTATGTACTTCTTGTTCTTTTGAATTAAAACATTTTTCTTTTAAGAGAGGTGAAGGACTAATGGATTTTATTCATAGCTTTAAGGCATGGTTACATACTAATGATCATGAAATAAAGACACAAAACATAGATAAACATAATAATTAAAAACCGAAAACAGAAAGAAATAAAGAACAAGGAATGAATCCACCTCTAGTGGCGTCTTCTTCTTGAAGGACCAATGATGTTCTTCAACTCTTCTATGTCCCTTCCTTGCCTTTGTTGCTCTTCCCTCATTGCTCTTTGATCTTCTCTTATTTCTTGAAGAGTGAGGGCGTGCTCATGGTGTTCCACCCTTAGTTGTTCCACATTATGGCTCAAATCTTCCAAGGAGGTATTAAGTTGCTCCCAGTAGTTGTTGGGAGGAAAGTGCATTTGAGGCATTTGTTGATGATGCACTTCCTCATGTTCTTCTTGAGGGCCGTGAGGAACTTCCCTTGTTTGCTCCATCCTTTTCTTGGTGATGGGCTTGTCTTCTTCTATGGAGGCATCTCCATCTATGATAACTCCGGCTGAATAACATAGATGGCATATGAGGTGAGGGAATGCTAGCCGTGCCATGTATGAAGGCTTGTCAGCTATTTTGTAGAGTTCATTGGCTATGACTTCATGAACCTCTACTTCTTCACCAATCATGATGCTATGAACCATGATGGCCCGATCCACAGTAACTTCAGATCGGTTGCTTGTGGGGATGATGGATCTTTGAATGAACTCCAACCATCCTCTAGCTACAGGCTTGAGGTCCAGTCTTCTTAGTTGGACTGGCTTGCCTTTGGAGTCAACTCTCCATTGGGCGCCTTCCACACAAATGTCCCTAAGGACTTGGTCCAACCTTTGATCAAAGTTGACCCTTCTAGTGTAGGGGTGTTCATCACCTTGCATCATAGGCAAATGAAATGCCAACCTCACATTCTCCGGACTAAAATCCAAGTATTTCCCCCTAACCATGGTGATATAGTTTTTCGGACTTGGGTTCATACCTTGGTTATGGTTTCTAGTGATCCATGCATTGGCATAGAACTCTTGAACCATTAAAATTCCAACTTGTTGTATGGGGTTGGCTATGACTTCCCAACCTCTTCTTTGAATTTCAAGTCGGATTTCCGGATACTCATTCTTCTTGAGTTTGAAAGGGACCTCATGGATCACTTTCTTCTTTGCCACAACATCATAGAAGTGGTCTTGGTGGCTCTTGGAGATGAATCTCTCCTTCTCCCATGACTCGGAAGTGGAAGCTTTTGCCTTCCCTTTTCCTTTTCTTGAGGAAACTCCGGCCTTGGGTGCCATTGATGGTGAATGAAAAATAAAAAGCTTAGGCTTTTTACCACACCAAACTTAAAATTTGCTTGTCCCCAAGCAAAAAGAAAAGAAGAGTAGAAGAAGAAGAAGAAAATATGGAGAGAGGGAGAAGAGAGGGTTCGGTTATGTGGGAGAATGTGGGTTTGTGTTGTGTGAAAATGTAAAAGAAAAGAAGGGTATTTATAGGGAGGGGGGAGGGTATAGGTTCGGCCATGTTGGGTGGGAAAGGGTGGGAAATTGAATTTGAAAGTAGTGGGGGTAGGTGGGGTGTATGGGGAAGAGGGGTTGATGTGAATGGTGAATGGGGTAATTGGGAAGAGGAATTGAGGTGATAGGTGAAGGTTTTTGGGAAGTGTGACATTGAGAATGAGATTTGGATTAGAAGAGTGTGATTAGGATTAAAAGGAATGTGGTAGGTGGGGATCCTGTGGGGTCCACAGATCCTGAGGTGAGGATCCTGTGGGGTCCACAGATCCTGAGGTGAAAACAAATACCATTCTTTCACCATATAGGCATGTAACATGCCTTGATGCATCATTCTGGCGTTCAAACGCCCATTGATGCTAGTTCTGGGCGTTAAACGCCCATGTTATGCACGTTTCTGGCGTTGAACGCCAGTTTCATGCTTGTTTCTGGCGTTCAGCGCCAGATTGTCCTCTGTGTGCGCATCCTGGCGTTAAACGCCAGGTTGTTGCTTGTTTTGGGCGTTCAACGCCAGAAAGATGCTCTGTTCTGGCGTTGAACGCCAGAAAGATGCTCCTTCTGGGCGTTGAACGCCAGCCCGTGCGCCTCCAGGGTGAAAAATTTTTTTCTTCTGTTTTTGACTCTGTTTTTAATTTTTTTGATTTTTTCGTGACTCCTCATGATCATGTACCTAATAAAACACAAAAATAACAAAGAAACAAAATAAAATAGAATTAGATAAATAAAATTGGGTTGCCTCCCAACAAGCGCTTCTTTAATGTCAATAGCTTGACAGTGGCTCTCATGGAGCCACATGGTGATCAGGTCAATTTAGTGTGTAGTGTTCCCAACACCAAACTTAGAGTTTGGATATGGGGTTTGAACACCAAACTTAGAGTTTGGTTGTGGCCTCTTCTTGACTCTGAACTGAGAGAAGCTCTTCATGCTTACTCTCTTCTGTCACAGAGGGATGGCCATGTGCTTGAAACACAAGGTAGTCCCCATTCAATTGAAGGACTAACTCACCTCTGTTGACATCTATCACAGCTCCTGCTGTAGCTAGGAAAGGTCTTCCTAGGATGATGCATTCATCATCTTCCTTCCTAGTATCTAGGATTATGAAATCAGTAGGGATGTAAAGGCCTTCAACCTTTACTAGCACGTCCTCTACTAATCCATAAGCTTGTCTTATGGACTTATCTGCCAATTGTAATGAGAACAAGGCAGGCTGTACCTCAATGATTCCCAGCTTCTCCATCACAGAGAGTGGCATAAGATTTATTCCTGACCCCAGATCACATAGAGCCTTTTCAAAGCTCATGGTGCCAATGGTACAAGGTATTAAGAACTTGCCAGGATCTTGTTTCTTTTGAGGTAGAGTTTGCTGAATCCAAGTGTCTAGTTCACTAATGAGTAAGGGAGGTTTACTTTCCCAAGTCTCATTACCAAATAGTTTGGCATTCAGCTTCATGATAGCTCCTAAATATAGAGCAGCTTGCTCTCCAATCACATCTTCATCCTCTTCAGAGGATGAATATTCTTCAGAGCTCATGAATGGCAGAAGGAGATTTAATGGGATCTCTATGGTCTCTAGATGAGCCTCAGATTCCTCTGGATCCTTAATAGGAAACTCCTTCATGCTTGAAGGACGTCCCAGGAGGTCTTTCTCCTTAGGATTTTCGTCCTCCTCCTCCCTAGTGCATTCGGTCACTTTGATTAAATCAATGGCCTTGCACTCTCCTTTTGGATTCTCTTCTGTATTGCTTGGGAGAATACTGGGAGGAGTTTCAATAACTTTCTTACTCAGCTGGCCCACTTGTGCTTCCAGATTTCTAATGGAAGATCTGGTTTCATTCATGAAACTGAAAGTGGCCTTTGACAGATCAGAGACTATGTTGGCTAAATTAGAATTATTTTGTTCAGAGTTCTCTGTCTGTTGCTGAGAAGATGATGGATATGGCTTACTATTATTCAGCCTTGCACGTCCACCATTGTTAAAACCTTGTTGAGGTTTTTGTTGATCCTTCCATGAGAAATTTGGATGATTTCTCCATGTTGGGTTATAGGTGTTTCCATAAGGTTCACCTAAGTAATTAACCTCTGCCATGGCAGGGTTTTCAGGATCATAAGCTTCTTCAGAAGCTGCCTCTCTATTACTGTTGGATGCATGTTGCAATCCATTCAGATTCTGAGAGATCATGTTGACCTGTTGAGTCAACACTTTGTTCTGAGCCAATATGGCATTCAGAGCATCAATTTCAAGAACTCCTTTCTTCTGAGGTACCCCATTGTTCACGGAATTCCTCTCAGAAGTATACATGAACTGGTTGTTTGCAACCATGTCAATGAGTTCTTGAGCCTCTTCAGGCGTTTTCTTCAGGTGAATAGATCCACCTGCAGAGTGGTCCAATGACATTTTCGAAAATTCAGAGAGACCATAATAGAATATATCTAATATGGTCCATTCAGAAAACATGTCAGATGGACATCTCTTGGTCAGCTGCTTGTATCTTTCCCAAGCTTCATAGAGGGATTCACCATCTTTTTGTTTGAAGGTTTGAACATCCACTCTCAGCTTGCTCAGCTTTTGAGGAGGAAAGAACTTATCTAAGAATGCAGTGACAAGCTTATCCCATGAGTCCAGGCTATCCTTGGGTTGAGAATCCAACCATACTCTAGCTCTGTCTCTTACAGCAAAAGGGAAAAGCAAGAGTCTGTAGACTTCTGGATTAACTCCATTTGTCTTTACAGTGTCACAGATCTGCAAGAACTCAGTTAAAAACTGGTAAGGATCTTCAGATGGAAGTCCATAAAACTTGCAGTTTTGTTGCATTAATGCAACTAGTTGAGGCTTAAGCTCAAAGTTATTGGCTCCAATGGCAGGAATGGAGATGCTTCTTCCATCAAACTTGGATGTTGGCTTTGTGAAGTCACCAAGCATTCTCCTTGCATTATCATTATTATTTTCGGCCATCTCTTCCTCTTGTTCGAAATTTTCTAAAAGGTTGCTTCTGGATTGTTGTAATTTAGCTTCTTTTAATTTTCTCTTCAGAGTCCTTTCAGGTTCTGGATCAACTTTAACAAGAGTGCCTTTGTCCCTGTTCCTGCTCATATGAAAGAAAAGGGAACACAAAAAAAGAAAGAAGGAATCCTCTATGTCACAGTATAGAGATTCCTTTATGTTAGTAGAAAAAGAAAGGGGTAGAAGAAGAGGAATGGATCCGGATTTTTGATGAAGAGGGGTGAAGAGAAGTGTTAGTAATTAAATAATTAAATAGAAGAGGAAGAGAGAAGAGAAATTTCGAAAATAATTTTTTTTTTTGAAAAGGAGTTAGTGATTTTCGAGAATTAAAGATAAAATAAAATTAAAATTAAAATTTAAAACAATTAATTAATTAAAAGAATTTTTGAAAAAGGGAAGAAATATTTTCGAAAATAGAGGAGGAAAAAGTAGTTAGGTAGTTTTGAAAAAGATAAGAAACAAACAACAAGTTAGTTAGTTGATTGAAAAAATTTGAAATCAAAATTGAAAAAGATAAGAAGATAGTAAGTTAGATAAGATATTTTAAAATCAAATTTTGAAAAAGATAAAATTTTAAAAAGAATAAGATAAAGAGATAAGATAAAAGTTTTAAGAAAAAGATATTTTGAAAAAGATTTAGTTTTTAAAAAAAAACTTAACTAACAAAAAACTACAAGATAAGATTCTAGAACTTAAAGATTGAACCTTTCTTAACAAGAAAGTAACAAACTTCAAATTTTGAACCAATCACATTAATTGTTAGCTAATTTTCGAAAATTACATATAAAGATAAGAAAAAGATTTTGAAAATATTTTGAAAAATATTTTTGAAATTTCGAAAAATAGAAAAAAATGAAAAAGATATGATTTTTGAAAAAGATTTTGAAAAGATAAGATTTTTAAAATTGAAATTTTGATTTGACTTGTAAGAAACAACTAATTTTGAAAATTTTTGACCAAGTCAACCCAAAATTTCGAAATTTTGGAGGGAAATAAGGAAAAGATATTTTTTGATTTTTAAATTTTTAAAGAAAAACACAAAAATGACCCAAAACATGAAAATTTTGGATCAAGACACAAGATGCATGCAAGAATGCTATGAATGTCAAGATGAACACCAAGAACACTTTGAAGATCATGATGAACATCAAGAACATATTTTTGAAAAATTTTGATGCAAAGAAAACATGCAAGACACCAAACTTAGAAATTTTTAATGTATGAAAAATATGAATGCAAAAATGCACATGAAAAACAAGAAAAGACACAAAACAAGAAATCATCAAGATCAAACAAGAAGACTTGTCAAGAACAACTTGAAGATCATGAAGAACACTATGAATGCATGGGATTTTCGAAAAATGCAAGAAAAAATTTTTTTTTTAAAAGCATGCAATTGACACCAAACTTAAAATTTAACACAAGACTCAAACAAGAAACACAAAATATTTTTTTGATTTTTATGATTTTCTAATTTTTTTGGATTTTTATTAATTATTTTCGAAAATAATGTTTAAAAACACGAAAAATTTAAAAGAAAAATTTTGAAAAAGATTTTTGAAAAGAAAATTACCTAATCTGAGCAACAAGATGAACCGTCAGTTGTCCATACTCGAACAATCCCCGGCAACGGCGCCAAAAACTTGGTGGACGAAATTGTGATTCAAATTCTTGTATCATTTGTGATCAATGTTCTAATTATGGCTCTGGTGGAATTCACAACTCCGTTCAACTAACCAGCAAGTGTACTGGGTCGTCCAAGTAATAACCTTACGTGAGTAAGGGTCGAATCCACAGAGATTGTTGGTATGAAGCAAGCTATGGTCATCTTGTAAATCTCAGTTAGAGAGATTAAAGGGGAATTGTGATTATTGGAATAATAAATAAAAAGGAATAATAAAAGGGATAGAAATACTTATGCAGATTCATTGGTAGGAATTTCAGATAAGCGGAATGGAGGTGCTGTAGAGCTCTAGGACGCCTGCTCTCCTATTCCTTCTACCCAATCCTTCTTACTCCTCTCCATGGCAAGCTTTGTATAGGGGTTCACTATCAGCTGTGGCTACTTTCATTCCTCTCGGGGAAATAACCTGCACGGCTGTCACTCGCACAGCTAACCAGTCTGGAGGCATCACCCATGGTTGATAGCTACATCCCATCCTCGCAGTGAAAGCTAATGCACGCACTCTGTCACAGTGCGGCCAATCACCGGTTGGTTCCCGCTCCTACTGGAATAGAATCCCTCTTTTGCGTTTGTCACTAACGCCCAGCAGGTTAAAGTTTGAAGCACGTCACAGTCATTCATGAACGGAATCCTACTCGGAATACCACAGACAAGGTGAGACTTTCCGGATTCCCAGGATCCTACTCGGAACACCACAGACAAGGTTGGACTTTCCGGATCTAGATGAATGCCGCCATCTATCTAGCTTATACCACGAAGATTCTGTTGGGGAACCTAAGAGATATACATTCAAGCCTTGTTACACGCAGAACGGAAGTGGTTGTCAATCACGCGCGTTCATAAGTGAGAATGATGATGAGAGTTATTAGCTCATCACATTCATCATGTTCTTGAGTACGAATGAATATCTTGGAATAAGAATAAGATAGAGGAATTGAATAAAAGAAAATAGAACTTCATTAATCTTTGAGGTACAGCAGAGCTCCACACCCTTAATCTATGGTGTGCAGAAACTCCACCGTTGAAAATACATAAGTAAAAGAAGGTTCAGGCATGGCCGAATGGCCAGCCCCCTAAACGTGATCAATGATCTCCTAAGATGAAGAATAAAATAAAACTGAGATCAAAAGATGATTGATACATTAGTAAATCATCCTATTTATAATAAACTAGCTCCTAGGGTTTACATGAGTAAGTAATTGATGCATAAATCCACTTCCGGGGCCCACTTGGTGTGTGCTTGGGCTGAGCTTGATTTATCCACGAGCAGAGGCTCCTCTTGGAGTTGAATTTCGAGTTATGATGTGCTTTGGGCGTTCAACTCCGGATTATGACGTTTTTCTGGCGTTTAACTCCAGAAAGGAGCGTGTACTTGGCGTTCAACGCCAGTTTGCGTCGTCATTCTTCGAATAAAGTATGGACTATTATATATTGCTGGAAAGCCCTGGATGTCTACTTTCCAACGCCGTTGAGAGCGCGCCAATTGGAGTTCTGTAGCTCCAGAAAATCCATTTCGAGTGCAGGGAGGTCAGAATCCAACAGCATCAGCAGTCCTTTTGTCAGCCTTTTTCAGAGTTTTGCTCAAATCCCTCAATTTCAGTCAGAATTTACCTGAAATCACAGAAAAACACACAAACTCATAGTAAAGTCCAGAAATGTGAATTTAACATAAAAACTAAGGAAAACATCCCTAAAAGTAGCTCAAACTTACTAAAAACTATATAAAAACAATGCCAAAAAGCGTATAAATTATCCGCTCATCAAAGTTCTTATGGATGACTTTAGTGTCTATGGTGATTCATTTGACCTTTGTTTGGATAGTTTAGCTAGAGTATTAGAACGATGTACTAGTTCAAACCTTGTACTTAATTTTGAAAAGTGTCATTTCATGGTAAAACAAGGTATTATTCTAGGCCATGTTGTTTCTAATACTGGTATATTAGTTGATCCAACAAAGGTAGAGATTATTTCTGGTTTACCTTACCCCTCCTTTGTGAGGAAAGTCCGTTCATTTCTTGGTCATGTAGGTTTCTATCGGCGATTTATCAAGGACTTCAGTAAGGTAGCATTGCCTTTGTCCCGTTTGCTACAGAAGGATGTAGAGTTCGAGTTCAGTAAAGATTGCATGGAGGCGTTTGATAAGCTAAAAGTTGCCTTGACCCAAGCTCCTATTGTAAGAGGACCTGACTGGAGTAGGTCGTTAGAGATCATGTGCGATGCATCCAACTATGCGGTAGGAGTGGCGTTGGCTCAGCGCGAAGGTAAGGACCCTTATATTACTGCTTATGCCTCTAAGACTTTAGATGGTGTTCAGTCTAATTATACTACCACTGGAAAAGAGCTATTGGCTATTGTTTTCGCTCTTGATAAATTCAGAGCTTATTTACTTGGAACCAAGGTGGTAGTATATTCAGACCATGCAGCTTTAAAGTATCTATTAGCTAAGAAAGAGTTCAAACCACGGTTAATCTGCTGGATATTACTGCTGCTGCAAGAATTTGACTTGAAAATAAGGGATTGGAGTGGTTCTCAAAACTTAGTGGCAGACCACTTGAGTCGCCTTGAACACATTAAAAATGACTCCACTCTTATTAATGATGCATTTTCACTTGATAGCTTGCAAGAAATATCTGAGGTGGTTCCTTGGTATGCACTTGTAGCTAATTATTTGGTTTGTCGTATCATTCCTCCTAATTTTACTAAGCATAAAGGGGACAAGCTGAAAAGTGAGTCCAAATATTATATATGGGATGACCCATATTTATGGAGGTGTGGTGCTGACCAGATAATTAGAAATTGTGTGCCACAATCAGAATTCCAGTCAATTTTAGAGGCCTGCCATTCTTCAGAGAGTGGTGGATACTTTGGTCTTCAGAGATTGCTAGAAAAATTTTAGACTGTGGATTCTGGTGGCCAACACTTTTTAAGGATGCTAGTGTTTATTATGACTCTTGTCCCCAATGTCAGAGATTTGGAAATATATCCAAGAGGAATGAAATACCCCAACAACTTATGTTGTGCTGTGAAATTTTTTATGTTTGGGGTATTGACTTCATGGGTCCATTTCCAAATTCTAATGGTTTTTTATACATCTTTTTAGCCGTCGATTATGTTTCTAAATGGGTGGAAGCAATTCCTACCCACATTGATGATGCTAACATTGTTGTCTCCTTTGTTCGAAATAATATTATCTATCACTTTGGACTACCACGAGCAATCGTGAGTGATCAAGGCACTCACTTTTGCAATAGGAGAATGACAAATCTTTTGAAGAAACAAGGTCACAAGGTAGCGACAGCCTACCATCCCCAAACCAATGGACAAGCTGAGGTGTCAAATAAGAAGATCAAGCGCATATTAGAGAAGATCGTACAGCCTCACAGGAAGGACTGGAGTAGCTTTGGGCGTATCGAACTGCATGAAAGACACCCATCGGAATCAGTCCATTCCGCCTCATCTACGGAAAAGCTTGTCACCTTCCAGTGGAGGTGGAACACAAGGCATACTGGGCGGTGAAGGAATGCAACCTCGGATTGGGGGGAGTGATAAACCACTATTTTATGGTTTATATTGTGTTTAATTGAGTGGTTTTATCAAGCTTTTCATCCACTTATTCATATGATTTGCATGTATTTACAATTCCTTCCTAAAAATATTCTATGATTGAAAACTTGCTTCCTAAAGACCTTATAGTTGTATATTTTTATTTTCCTTCGTACCATTCGATGCCGTGATCTATGTGTTAAGTGTTTCAGGCTTCATAGGGCAGGAATGGCTTAAAGAATAAAGAAGAAGCGTGCAAAAATGGAAGGAACACAAGGAATTGAGGAGATGACCAGCGAGAAGTCACACGGTCGCATGGCTCACGCGACCGCGCAAAACGGAAGAAATCACAGTGACGAGCTCGCGTGCCTGACGCGACCGCGCGGATTGGAAGCTGCACGAACTACGCGAATGCGTGGACGACGCGCACGTGTGATACGAAAAACGTTGAGTGACGCGATCACGTGGATAACGCGGTCGCGTGACGTGCGTGATTTGCAGAATTACAAAAGTCGCTGGCAGAGATTCTGGGCCGCATTTCAACCCAGTTTTCGGCCCAGAAACACAGATTAAAGTCAGGGAACATGCAGAGACTTAGGGGGACTTCGCAACATACAATCAGCTAATAATTCATAATTTTAGATGTAGTTTTTAGTGAGAGAGGTTCTCTCCTCTCTCTTAGGATTTAGGATTAGGATTTTGATGAGCGGATAATTTATACGCTTTTTGGCATTGTTTTTAGTATGTTTTAGTTAGTTTTTATTATATTTTTATTAGTTTTTAGTTAAAATTCACTTTTCTGGACTTTAATATGAGTTTGTGTGTTTTTTTGTGATTTCAGGTATTTTTTGGCTAAAATTGAGGGACCTGAGCAAAAATCTGATTCAGAGGCTGAAAAGGACTGCAGATGCTGTTGGATTCTGACCTCCCTGCACTCGAAGTGGATTTTCTGGAGCTACAGAAACCCAATTGGCGCGATCTCAATTGCGTTGGAAAGTAGACATCCTGGGCTTTCCAGCAATATATAATAGTCTTGCCTGAGATTTGATGGCCTAAACCGGCGTTCCAAATCAGCTCAAGACTGCCCGGCGTTAAACGCCGGAACTGGCACAGAAGTGGGAGTTAAACGCCCAAACTGGCACAAAAGCCGGTGTTTTACTCCAAGAAAAGTCTCTACACATGAAAGCTTCAATGCTCAGCCTAAGCACACACCAAGTGGGCCCGGAAGTGGATTTTTATGTCATTTACTCATCTTTGTAAACCCTAAGCTACTAGTTCTCTACAAATAGGACCTTTTGCTATTGTATTAAAAAATCTTTTGATCATGTTTTTATGATTGAACCCTCTTTTGGAGGCTGGCCATTCGGCCATGCCTAGACCTTGTTCTTATGTATTTTCAACGGTGGAGTTTCTACACACCATAGATTAAGGTGTGGAACTCTGTTGTACCTCGAGTATTAATGCAATTACTATTGTTCTTCTATTCAATTCAGCTTATTCTTATTCCAAGATATTCATTCGCACTCAAGAACTTGATGAATGTGATGATTATGTGACACTCAACATCATTCTCACTTATGAACGCGTGCCTGACAACCACTTCTGTTCTACAAGCAAACAAGGCTTGAATGTGTATCTCTTGGATCCCTTAATCGGAATCTTCGTGGTATAAGCTAGAATTGATGGAGGCATTCAAGAGAATCCGGAAGGTCTAAACCTTGTCTGTGGTATTCTGAGTAGGATTCAAGGATTGAATGAGTGTGACGAGCTTCAAACTCGCGATTGTTGGGCGTTAGTGACAGACGCAAAAGAATCACTGGATTCTATTTCGACATGATCGAGAACCGATAGCTGAATAGCCGTGCTGTGACAGAGCGCGTTGAACATTTTCACTGAGAGGACGAGACTGTAGCCATTGACGACGGTGAGGCCCAACATACAGCTTGCCATGGAAAGGAGTAAGAAGGATTGGATGAAGACAGTAGGAAAGCAGAGAGACGGAAGGGACAAAGCATCTCCATACGCTTATCTGAAATTATCACCAATGAATTACATAAGTATCTCTATCTTTATTTTATGTTTTATTTATCTTTTAATCATTAATCCTCCATAACCATTTGAATCCGCCTGACTGAGATTTACAAGATGACCATAGCTTGCTTCATACCAACAATCTCCGTGGGATCGACCCTTACTCGCGTAAGGTTTATTACTTGGACGACCCAGTGCACTTTCTGGTTAGTTGTGCGAAGTTGTGATAAAGAGTTGAGATTACAATTGAGTGTACCATGTTGATGGCACCATTGATGATCACAATTTCGTGCACCAAGTTTTTGGCGCCGTTGCCGGGGATTGTTTGAGTTTGGACAACTGACGGTTCATTTTGTTGCTTAGATTAGGTATTTTTCTTCAGAATTTTTAGGAATGAATTCTAGAGTTTCAAGGTGATGTTTTTATCATCACCAAAGCTGATTGATTCTCATCAATTTAGCTCTTGAATGTAATGTCCTGCTGAAGCTTGGCTAGCCATGTCTAATTTCTTTAGACTAAAGCTTTAGACTAACATTGCATGATTCCTGGAATTCTTATTAAAAATTTTGAATCTTTTTATTTTCTTTTCCATATAATTTTCGAAAAAATCCAAAAAAATTATAAAATCTTAAAATAAAAAATATTTTTTTGTTTCTTGTTTGAGTCTAGTGTCTAATTTTAAGTTTGGTGTCAATTGCATGTCTTTATTCTTCTAATTTTTGAAAATTACATGCATTATGTTCTTCATTGATCTTCAAGTTGTTCTTGAAGATTTCCTTGCTCTGATCATTAAATTCTCTTGTCTTGAGTATTTTGTTGTTTCTCATATGCATTCTCAATTTGTTACTGTCAGTAGTATACAAACTTCTAAGTTTGGTGTCTTGCATGCATTGTTTAATTGATCTTAGTGGCATTTTGATTATTCCTCATCATTAAAAATTCAAAAAAAAAATTTTTTATTTGTGTCTTTGGTGCACGAAATTGCAATCACACTTTTACAATCCCGCACAACTAACCAGCAAGTGCACTGGGTCGTCCAAGTAATACCTTACGTGAGTAAGGGTCGATCCCACGGAGATTGTCGGCTTGAAGCAAGCTATGGTTATCTTGTAACTCTTAGTCAGGATATCAAAGATTATCAGGATTGATTGTAAAAAGGCAAAAGAACGTAAAACAGGTACTTGAATTGCAGTGATGGAGAATAGGTTGAGGTTTTGGAGATGCTCTGTCTTCTGAACCTCTGCTTTCCTACTGTCTTCTTCTTCAAACACGCAAGACTCCTTCCATGGCAAGCTGTATGCAAGGGTTTCACTGTTGTCAGTGGCTACCTCCCATCCTCTCAGTGGAAATGTTCAACGCACCCTGTCACGGCACGGCTATCCATCTGTCGGTTCTCAATCAGGCCGGAATAGAATCCAATGATTCTTTTGCGTCTGTCACTAACGCCCCCCCCTCAGGAGTTTGAAGCTCGTCACAGTCATTCAATCATTGAATCCTACTCAGAATACCACAGACAAGGTTTAGACCTTCTGGATTCTCTTGAATGCCGCCATCAGTCCTAGCTTATACCATGAAGATTCTGATTAAGGAATCCAAGAGATATCTACTCAATCTAAACTAGAACGGAGGTGGTTGTCAGGCACGCGTTCATAGTTGAGGATATGATGAGTGTCACAGGTCATCACATTCATCCGGGTTAAGAACAAGTGATATCTTAGAACGGAAGCAAGCATGATTGGATAAGAAACAGTAGTAATTGCATTAATCCATCAAGACACAGCAGAGCTCCTCACCCCCAACCATGGGGTTTAGAGACTCATGCCGTAGAATGTACACAAAGAAACGTGTAAAGTGTCATGAGGTACAGATACAATGTCAAAAGATCCTATTAATAGTGAACTAGTAACCTAGGGTTTACAGAAATGAGTAAATGACAGAAAAATCCACTTCCGGGCCCACTTGGTGTGTGCTTGGGCTGAGCATTGAAGCATTTTCGTGTAGAGGTTCTTTCTGGAGTTAAACGCCAGCTTTTATGCCAGTTTCGGCGTTTAACTCCAATTTCTATGCCAGTTCCAGCGTTAAACGCTGGGAATTCTGAAGCTGATTTGCAACGCCAGTTTGGGCCATCAAATCTCGGGCAAAGTATGGACTATTATACATTGCTGGAAAGCCCAGGATGTCTACTTTCCAACGCCGTTGAGAGCGCGCCAATTGGGCTTCTGTAGCTCCAGAAAATCTACTTCGAGTGCAGGGAGGTCAGAATCCAACAGCATCTGCAGTCCTTTTCAGCCTCTAAATCAGATTTTTGCTCAGATCCCTCAATTTCAGCCAGAAAATACCTGAAATCACAGAAAAACACACAAACTCATAGTAAAGTCCAGAAAAGTGAATTTTAACTAAAAACTAATAAAAATATACTAAAAACTAACTAAATCATACTAAAAACAATGCCAAAAAGCGTATAAATTATCCGCTCATCACAACACCAAACTTAAATTGTTGCTTGTCCCCAAGCAACTGAAAATCAAAATAGAATAAAAAGAAGAGAATATACTATAGACTCCAAAATATCAAAGAAACATAGTTCCAATTAGATGAGCGGGACTAGTAGCTTTTTGCCTCCGAACAATTTTGGCACCTCGCTTTATCCTTTGAGGTTCAGAATGATTGGCGTCCATAGGAACTCAAAATTCAGATAGTGTTATTGATTCTCCTAGTTAGGTATGATGATTCTTGAACACAGCTACTTTATGAGTCTTGGCCGTGGCCCAAAGCACTCTGTCTTCCAGTATTACCACCGGATACATACATGCCACAGACACATAATTGGGTGAACCTTTTCTGATTGTGACTCAGCTTTGCTAGAGTCCCCAATTAGAGGTGTCCAGGGTTCTTAAGCACACTCTTTTTGCCTTGGAGCACAACTTTATTTCTTTCTTTTTCTTTCCCTTTTTTTTCGATTTTTTTTTGAATTCACTGCTTTTCCTTGCTTCAAGAATCAATTTGATGATTTTTCAGATCCTCAATAACAGTTCTCTTTTTCCTTCATTCTTTCAAGAGCCAACAATTTTAACATTCTCAAAACAACAAATTCAAAAGACATATGCACTGTTCAAGCATTCATTCGGAAAAACAAAAATTATTGTCACCACATCAAACTAACTCAACTAGTTTCAAGGATAAATTCGAAATCCTGTACTTCTTGTTCTTTTGTGATTAAAGCATTTTTCATTTAAGAGAGGTGATGGATTCATAGGACCTTCATAGCTTTAAGACATGAATTTTAAATTTTATTAATTATGAATTAAGAACAAGACTCAAAAATAGATATAAGATGAGACTAGAGAAAAAAAATAGAAAACAAAAAATTTAAATAGGCTCCTAATGATAGAGGTTTTCACAGAGTTAGGACTCAACAACCTTGATTTTGAGAAGTGGATGCTCCCTCAAATTGAGGGGAGAACTTTTGGCGTTTCAATTCTTGAAGCTCACGCCCCTGCTTCTCTTGTTCCTTCAGCAATTTGCAGAGCATGCAGTTCTGATTCTGCTGTTCTTCCTTAAGTTGCTCCATAGTCTCTTGCAACTTGGTGATAGATGCTTCTAGGCTGGCCCAGTAGCCAATTTCAGGAAATTCAGGGAGGAACTCCTGCGCCCTCCTTTTGATAGAGTTGTCTTGCATTTGTCCTTCCATTGACTTCTTGGTGATTGGATGTTCAATGGGTATGCATTCATCTACTCCCATCTTTACCCCAGCCTCTTTACAGAGCAAGGAGATCAAGCTTGGGTAAGCCAGTTTGGCTTCAGTGGAATTCTTATTTGCAATTGTGTAGATCTCACAAGCAATCACATGATGAACCTCCACTTCTTTTCCAAGCATAATGCAATGAATCATCACTGCTCTCTTGATAGTGACCTCAGAACGGTTGCTAGTGGGCAATATGGAACGCCCAATAAAGTCTAGCCAACCTCTTACAATTGGTTTGAGGTCTCCCCTCTTGAGTTGGTTTGGGACACCCTTTGAATTGGTTATCCACTTAGTTCCAGGGAGGCATACGTCCTCTAGAACTTGATCCAACCCTTTATCTGCTCTCACCATTCTCCTATTAAAGGATTCAGGATCATCTTGTAGTTGAGATAATTTGAAGATCTCTCTTATTTTGTCCAGATGGAAGTACATAACTTTCCCTCTGACCATGGTTCTGTAGGTATGGTAAGCAGTTCCAGTCATTCTCTGCTTATCTGTTAGCCACAGATTTGAGTAGAATTCCTGAACCATATTTCTTCCAACCTTTATCTCAGGATTGGTTAGAACTTCCCCTCCTCTGTTTCGAATTTGCTCTTGGATCCCCGGATATTCATCTACTTTCAGATCAAATTTAACTTCCGGGATCACTGACCTCAGACCCATTATTTTGTGATAATGGTCTTCATGTTCTTTGGTTAAGAACTTCTCTTGATTCCAAAGATTCTTTGGATTATTCTCTTTCTTTCCTCTTAAATTGGTTTGTTTTCCCTTGGGAGCCATAATCTTGATGAATCTTGACTCAGTGATCACGGAAAAGCACACCAAACTTAGAGGTTTACTTGTCCTCAAGCAAAAGAAAGGAAAGAAGAGAGAGATGAGAAGAGCAAATTCGAATGGTGTGGGGGAGTTGTGAGGCCGAACGTGTTTTTATAAGGGGGGGAGGAGATTTCGAAAAAAATTGAAAGGAAATTTGAGAAGATATGGGGAGAATTTGAGAGAAGGTGAGTTTTTTTGAATAAGATTTGGGATTGATTTGAGAGAGATTTGAAAGTGAATGATGAAAGGTTGAGATGTGTTTATGTAGAAAAGTATGGGTAAGAAAAGGAAAGTTTGAAAAAATTTGATTGGAAAACAAAATCTTGGTCCCCCACCTTTCTGGCATTAAACGCCCAGAATGGCATCCATTCTGGCGTTTAACGCCCATTTGTTGCCCATTGTGGGCGTTTAACGCCCAGCCAGGTGCCCTGGCTGGCGTTAAACGCCAGAATCCCCTTTGTCACTGGGCGTTTTGCTAAACGCCCAGGATGCTACACACCTGGCGTTAAACGCCCAGAATGGTGCCCATTCTGGCGTTTAACGCCCAAAATGGCACCTTTACTGGCGTTAAACGCCCAGAATGGTGCCCATTCTGGCGTTTAACGCCCAAAATGCCCCTTACTGGCGTTTTTTCGTCAGTAAGCTCTTTTTCTCTACTTTTTGCGCTGAATCCTTCTGTAACTCTGTGAATTCCTTCATTTTTGATACTTGCCTTTGTAAAAACAAAACATATAACCTGCTAATGACTGGGTTGCCTCCCAGCAAGCGCTTCTTTACTGTCTTTAGCTGGACCTTTACTGAGAATCACTCAAGTCTCAGTTTTGAGCATTCCTGCTCAAAATTGCCTTCAAGATAATGCTTGATTCTTTGTCCATTAACAATGAACTTTTTGTCAGAATCAATATCCTGAAGCTCAACATATCCATATGGTGACACTCCTGTAATCACATACGGACCCCTCCACCGGGATTTAAGTTTTCCTGGAAACAATCTGAGCCTAGAGTTGAAGAGCAGAACTTTTTGTCCTGGCTCAAAGACTCTGGTTGACAACTTCTTGTCATGCCACTTCTTTGCCTTTTCCTTATAAATTTTTGCATTTTCAAAGGCATTGAGTCTGAACTCCTCTAGCTCATTTAGCTGGAGCAATCTTTTTTCACCAGCTAACTGAGCATCCATGTTTAGGAATCTGGTTGCCCAGTAGGCTTTATGTTCTAGTTCCACGGGCAGATGACAGGCCTTCCCATACACCAGTTGGTATGGAGAGGTTCCTATAGGAGTCTTGAATGCTGTTCTGTATGCCCACAGAGCATCATCCAAACTCTTTGCCCAATCCTTTCTTCGGGCTATCACAGTCCGTTCTAGGATTCTTTTTAGTTCTCTGTTAGAGACTTCAGCTTGCCCATTTGTCTGTGGATGATACGGAGTTGCCACTTTGTGGCTAATTCCATATCTGACCATAGCAGAGTATAGCTGTCTATTGCAGAATGAGTGCCCCCGTCACTGATTAGTACTCTGGGAACACCAAACCTGCTGAAGATGTGTTTCTGGAGGAATTTCAGCACGGTCTTGGTATCATTAGTGGGTGTAGCAATTGCTTCTACCCACTTAGATACATAGTCCACTGCCACCAGAATGTAAGTGTTTGAGTATGATGGTGGGAATGGACCCATGAAGTCAATTCCCCATACATCAAACAATTCTATCTCTAATATCCCTTGTTGAGGCATGGCATATCCGTGAGGCAAGTTACCAGCTCTTTGGCAACTGTCACAGTTACGCACAACTCTCGGGAATCTTTATAGAGAGTAGGCCAGTAGAAGCCACATTGGAGGACTTTAGTGGCTGTTCGCTCACTTCCAAAATGTTCTCCATACTGTGATCCATGGCAATGCCATAGGATCCTTTGTGCTTCTTCTCTGGGTACACATCTGCGGATCATTCCGTCTGCACATCTCTTAAAGAGATATGGCTCATCCCATAGGTAGTACTTGGCATCTGAAATTAATTTCTTTCTTTGCACTCTGCTGTACTCCTGGGGTATGAACCTCACAGCTTTATAGTTTGTAATATCTGCAAACCATGGAGCTTCCTGAATGGCAAAGAGTTGCTCATCTGGGAAAGTCTCAGAGATCTCAGTAGAAGGGAGGGACGTCCCAGCTACTGGTTCTATTCGGGACAGGTGATCAGCCACTTGATTCTCTGTTCCTTTTCTGTCTCTTATTTCTATATCAAACTCTTGCAGAAGCAACACCCATCTTATGAGCCTGGGTTTTGAATCCTGCTTTGTGAGTAGATATTTAAGAGCAGCATGGTCAGTGTACACAATCACTTTTGATCCTACTAAATAAGATCTGAACTTGTCAATGGCATAAACCACTGTAAGTAACTCTTTTTCTGTGGTTGTGTAGTTCTTCTGTGCATCATTTAGAATACGGCTGCCATAATAAATGACGTGCAGAAGCTTACCATGCCTTTGTCCCAGTACTGCACCAATGGCATGGTCACTGGCATCACACATTAGTCCAAATGGTAATGTCCAGTCTGGTGCAGAGATGACTGGTGCTGTGACCAGCTTAGCTTTCAGAGTTTCAAACGCCTGCAGACACTCATTATCAATAATAAATAGAGTGTCAGTAGCTAGCAGATTACTCAGAGGTTTGGCAATTTTTGAAAAATCCTTTATAAACCTTCTGTAGAATCCTGCATGCCCCAGAAAGCTTCTGATTGCCTTAACATTGGTAGGTGGTGGTAATTTTTCAATTACTTCAACTTTAGCTTGATCCACCTCTATTCCTTTGTTTGAAATTTTATGCCCAAGGACAATTCCTTCAGTCACCATAAAGTGACATTTTCCCAGTTTAAAACTAGGTTGGTCTCTTGGCATCTTTTCAGAACAAGTGCTAGATGGTTAAGGCAGGAGCTGAATGAGTCTCCAAATACTGAAAAGTCATCCATGAAGACTTCCAGAAATTTCTCTACCATATCTGAGAAGATAGAGAGCATGCACCTCTGAAAGGTTGCAGGTGCATTGCACAGACCAAAAGGCATCCTTCTGTAGGCAAATACTCCAGAAGGACATGTAAATGCTGTTTTCTCTTGGTCCTGAGGATCTACTACAATTTGGTTGTAACCTGAGTAGCCGTCCAAAAAGCAGTAGTATTCATGACCTGCTAGTCTCTCTAGCATGTGGTCTATGAATGGTAAAGGAAAATGATCCTTTCTGGTGACTGTATTGAGCCTTCTGTAGTCAATACACATGCGCCACCCTGTAACTGTTCTTGTAGGAACTAGTTCATTCTTTTCATTATGAACCACTGTCATGCCTCCCTTCTTAGGGACAACGTGGACAGGGCTCACCCAAGGGCTATCAGAAATAGGATAAATAATCCCAGCCTCTAGTAACTTAGTGACCTCTTTCTGCACCACCTCCTTCATGGCTGGATTTAGCCGCCTTTGTGGTTGAACCACTGGCTTAGCATCATCCTCAAATAGGATCTTGTGCATGCATCTTGCTGGGCTAATGCCCTTAAGATCACTTATGGACCACCCAAGAGCTGTCTTGTGTGTCCTTAGCACTTGAATTAGTGCTTCCTCTTCCTGTGGATTTAGAGCAGAGCTTATGATCACTGGAAAAGTGTCACCTTCTCCCAGAAATGCATATTTCAGGGATGGTGGTAGTGGTTTGAGCTCTGGTTTAGGAGGCTTATCTTCTTCCTGAGGAATTTTCAGAATTTCTTTTATTTCCTTTAGTTCCTCCAGATCAGGTTGAACATCTTTAAAGATGTCATCTAGCTCTGATTCAAGACTTTCAGTCATATTGACCTCCTCCACCAAAGAGTCAATAATATCAGTGCTCATGCAGTCATTTGATGTGTCTGGATGCTGCATAGCTTTGACAACATTCAACTTGAACTCATCCTCATTGACTCTCAGGGTTATTTCCCCTTTTTGTACATCAATGAGAGTTCGTCCAGTTGCTAGGAAAGGTCTTCCTAGAATGAGAGTTGCACTCTTGTGCTCCTCCATTTCCAGCACTACAAAGTCAGTTGGAAAGGCAAATGGCCCAACCTTGATAATCATGTCCTCAATTATGCCTGATGGATATTTAATGGAGCCATCAGCAAGTTGGAGGCATATCCGGGTTGGCTTGACTTCTTCAGTCAACCCAAGCTTTCTGATAGTGGATGCAGGTATTAGATTGATGCTTGCTCCAAGGTCACACAGGGCTGTCTTGGTGCAAGCACCTTCTAATGTGCATGGTATCATAAAACTTCCTGGATCTTGAAGCTTTTCTGGTAAGCTTTTCTGAATGACTGCACTGCATTCTTCAGTGAGAAATACTTTTTCAGTTTCTCTCCAATCCTTCTTATGACTTAAGATCTCTTTCATGAACTTAGCATAAGAAGGTATTTGCTCAAGTGCTTCTACAAACGGAATCTTTATTTCAAGAGTCCTTAGGTAGTCTGCAAAGCGGGCAAATTGCTTATCCTGCTTCGCTTGGCGGAGCTTCTGAGGATAAGGCATCTTGGCTTTATATTCTTCAACCTTAGTTGCTGCAGGTTTATTCCTTACAGAAGTGGTTGGAAAAGCCTTTTTAGAGGGGTTACTATCAGCACTCTTAGGTGTCTGATTCCCTATTGGCGTTTGAACGCCAGGATTGGGTGGAAAATGGGCGTTTAACGCCAACTTTTCCCCCTTTTCTGGCGTTTGAACGCCAGAACTGGGCAGGGAGTGGGCGTTTAACGCCAGCTTTCCCCCCTTTTCTGGCGTTTGAACGCCAAGAGTATTCCTCTCTGGGCTCTTACTGTCCTCAGAGGGATTTTGGATAGTGGTTTGGCTATCCTCTGTCAATTGTTCCTTTATTGGCTTTTTGCTACTTTGAGCAGTGTTATTCACTATCTTTCCACTCCTCAATTGAACCGCTTGGCATTCTTCTGTTATTTGTTTAGATAGCTGTTGTTTTGCCTGATTCAACTGTGATTCTATGTTCTTGTTAGCAATTTTATTTTCTTGGAGCATCTCTTTAAATTCTGCTAACTATTTTGTCATCAGGTGTAATTGCTGATTAAGCTCAATCATCTGTTCTTGAGGACTAGGATCAGTGGCTACTGCCATAACTTCTTCTTCTTTTGTAGAAAACTCATTGCTAGAGTACAAATGTTGATTTCTAGCAACAGTGTCTATAAGCTCTTGAGCTTCTTCAATCGTTTTCCTCATATGTATAGATCCACCAGCTGAGTGGTCTAGAGACATATGAGCTTTTTCTGTAAGCCCATAGTAGAAGATGTCTAACTGTACCCACTCTGAAAACATTTCATAGGGGCATTTTCTTAGCATACCTCTATACCTCTCCCAGGCATTATAAAGGGATTCATTATCCTCTTGTTTAAAGCCTTGGATGTCCAGCCTTAGCTGTGTCATCCTTTTTGGAGGGTAAAATTGATTCAGGAATTTGTCTGATAACTGTTTCCATGTCTTTATGCTTGCTGTAGGTTGGTTATTCAACCACCTCTTAGCTTGATCTTTTACAGCAAATGAAAACAGTAATAGTCTGTAGACATCCTGATCCACCTCTTTATCACGTACTGTGTCAGAAATTTGTAAGAATTGTGCCAGAAACTCAGTAGGTTCTTCCTGTGGAAGACCGGAATACTGACAATTTTGCTGCACTATGATAATGAGTTGAGGATTTAGCTCAAAGCTGCTTGCTTTAATGGGAGGTATACAGATGCTACTCCCATATGCAGCTGTAATGGGGTTAGCATATGACCCCAGAGTCCTTCTGGACTGCTCAATTCCACTTAGGTCCATGATGGAGAAAGGGAAATGATATGGATTGCAAGTAGATTAATTTTTTTTTTTAAAAATTGACCAAAAAATGAAATAAAAACAAAAGGAAAATAAAATAAAATAAAAAAATTCGAAAATTAAAAGAGAATAAAATCAAAGCAAATTGAAAACTGAATCAATTAGTTAATTAAAAAGATTTTGAGATTAGCAATTAGAAAGATATGATTGAAAAGTTTTTATGAAAATGATTTGATTTTTGAAAAGAGGAGAGAGAGAAACAACAAAATGACACCAAACTTAAAATTTTTAGAAAATCAAACACTAATTTTCGAAAATTTTTAAGCGAAAAACACAAAGAGGACACCAAACTTAGAATTTTTAAGGATAAAAAAGGGACTAGGGACATGCAAATTCGAAAATCAAAAGAAAAGCAAAAGCATGCAATTGACACCAAACTTAAAATATGAAACTAGACTCAACTCAAAGACTCTAAACCAACAAAAATAAAACAGTCCTAATCTAAGCAACAAGATAAGCCGTCAGTTGTCCAAACTCGAACAATCCCCGGCAACGGCGCCAAAAACTTGGTGCACGAAATTGCAATCACACTTTTGCAATCCCGCACAACTAACCAGCAAGTGCACTGGGTCGTCCAAGTAATACCTTACGTGAGTAAGGGTCGATCCCACGGAGATTGTCGGCTTGAAGCAAGCTATGGTTATCTTGTAACTCTTAGTCAGGATATCAAAGATTATCAGGATTGATTGTAAAACGGCAAAAGAACGTAAAACAGGTACTTGAATTGCAGTGATGGAGAATAGGTTAAGGTTTTGGAGATGCTCTGTCTTCTGAACCTCTGCTTTCCTACTGTCTTCTTCTTCAAACACGCAAGACTCCTTCCATGGCAAGCTGTATGCAAGGGTTTCACCGTTGTCAGTGGCTACCTCCCATCCTCTCAGTGGAAATGTTCAACGCACCCTGTCACGGTACGACTATCCATCTGTCGGTTCTCAATCAGGCCGGAATAGAATCCAATGATTCTTTTGCGTCTGTCACTAACGCCCCGCCCTCAGGAGTTTGAAGCTCGTCACAGTCATTCAATCATTGAATCCTACTCAGAATACCACAGATAAGGTTTAGACCTTCCGGATTCTCTTGAATGCCGCCATCAGTCCTAGCTTATACCACGAAGATTCTGATTAAGGAATCCAAGAGATATCTACTCAATCTAAAGTAGAACGGAGGTGGTTGTCAGGCACGCGTTCATAGTTGAGGATATGATGAGTGTCACAGGTCATCACATTCATCCGGGTTAAGAACAAGTGATATCTTAGAACGGAAGCAAGCATGATTGAATAAGAAACAGTAGTAATTGCATTAATCCATCAAGACACAGCAGAGCTCCTCACCCCCAACCATGGGGTTTAGAGACTCATGCCGTAGAATGTACACAAAGAAACGTGTAAAGTGTCATGAGGTACAGATACAATGTCAAAAGATCCTATTAATAGTGAACTAGTAACCTAGGGTTTACAGAAATGAGTAAATGACAGAAAAATCCACTTCCGGGCCCACTTGGTGTGTGCTTGGGCTGAGCATTGAAGCATTTTCGTGTAGAGGTTCTTTCTGGAGTTAAACGCCAGCTTTTATGCCAGTTTGGGCATTTAACTCCAATTTCTATGCCAGTTCCAGCGTTAAACGCTGGGAATTCTGAAGCTGATTTGCAACGCCAGTTTGGGCCATCAAATCTCGGGCTAAGTATGTACTATTAAACATTGCTGGAAAGCCCAGGATGTCTACTTTCCAACGCCGTTGAGAGCGCGCCAATTGGGCTTCTGTAGCTCCAGAAAATCCACTTCGAGTGCAGGGAGGTCAGAATCCAACAGCATCTGCAGTCCTTTTCAGCCTCTAAATCAGATTTTTGCTCAGATCCCTCAATTTCAGCCAGAAAATACCTGAAATCACAGAAAAACACACAAACTCATAGTAAAGTCCAGAAAAGTGAATTTTAACTAAAAACTAATAAAAATATACTAAAAACTAACTAAATCATACTAAAAACATACTAAAAACAATGCCAAAAAGCGTATAAATTATCCGCTCATCAGTCTTTTCAAGTCAATAATACAGAGAATTGAAGATTCAGAACATACAGCAGAGGAATTACACAGAAAAAGCTGGGCGTTCAAAACGCCTAGTGAAGAAGGAAAACTGGCGTTTAAACGCCAGCCAGGGTACTTGGCTGGGTGTTTAATGCCCAAAAGGGTAGCATATTGGGCGTTAAATCCCAGAATGTATACCATTATGGGCGTTTAACGCCAGGATGGCACAAGAGGGAAGATTTTGTTTTTAATTCAAATTTTTTTCAAGTTTTCATAATTTTTCAAAATCAAATCTTTTTCAAATCATATCTTTTCAATCATATATTTTCAAAATCAATTTCTTTCCATTTTTCAAAAATACTTGCTAACAATTAATGATTTGATTCAACATTTCAAGTATGTTGCCTTTTCTGTTGAGAAAGGTTTAATGTCTGAATCATATCTTTTAAATTTCTTGTTAGCCAAGTCATTAATTTTAAAAATCAAATCTTTTTAAATTGTTTTTCAATCATATCTCTTTAAAACCATAACTTTTCAATCATATCTTTTTAATCACATCTTTTTCAAAATAGTCTTCAATCATATCTTTTTGATTTCTAATTTCAAAATCTTTTTCAAAAATCACTTAATTACTTTCTCAATCTTAGTTTTCGAAAATCACCAATCAATTTTTCAAAATTTCTTTTAATAATTTCAAAATCTCTTACTTTATTTTTGAAAATTCTTCCCCTCTTCTCACATCCCTCTATTTAAGGACTAACACTCCTCCATTATCAATAATTCGAATTCCATCTTTCTAGATAAGTTCGGAATTCTTCTTCTACCCTTTTCTTCTATTCTTCTTTTCCTCTGACACCTCAAGGAATCTCTATACTATGACATAGAGGATTCCATACTTTCTTGTTCTCTTCTCTTTCATATGAGCAGGAGCAAAGACAAAAGCATTCTTGTTGAGGCTGACCCTAAACCTGAAAAGACCTTAAAGCAAAAGCTAAGAGAAGCTAAAGCACTACTCTCTGTAGAGAACCTAACAGAAATCTTCAAACAAGAAGAAGACATGGCAGCCAAAAACAACAACAATGCCAACAATGCAAGGAAGGTGCTGGGTGACTTTACTACACTTACTCCCGACTTCTATGGGAGAAGCATCTCTATCCCTGCCATTGGAGCAAACAACTTTGAGCTTAAGCCTCAATTAGTTTCTCTAATGCAACAGAATTGCAAGTTCCATGGACTTCCATTGGAAGATCCTCATCAGTTTTTAGCTGAATTCTTGCAAATCTGTGACACTGTCAAGACCAATGGGGTTGACCCTGAGGTCTACAGACTTATGCTATTCCCTTTTACTGTAAGAGACAGAGCTAGGATATGGTTAGACTCACAACCTAAAGAAAGCCTGAACTCTTGGGAAAAGCTAGTCAATGCCTTCTTGGCAAAGTTCTTTCCACCTCAAAAATTGAGTAAGCTTAGAGTGGAAGTCCAAACCTTCAGACAGAAGGAAGGTGAATCCCTCTATGAAGCTTGGGAAAGATACAAACAATTGATCAGAAAGTGTCTCTCTGACATGCTTTCTGAATGGAGCATCATAGGTATCTTCTTTGATGGTCTGTCTGAACTGTCCAAGATGTCATTAGATAGCTCTGCTGGAGGATCTCTTCATCTGAAGAAGACGCCTGCAGAAGCTCAAGAACTCATTGAAATGGTTGTAAATAACCAATTCATGTACACTTTTGAAAGGAATCCTGTTAACAATGGGACGAATCAGAAGAAAGGAGTTCTTGAGATTGATACTCTGAATGCCATATTGGCTCAGAATAAAATATTGACTCAGCAAGTCAATATGATTTCTCAAAGTCTGTCTGGAATGCAAGCTGCACCAGGCAGTACTAAGGACGCTTCATCTGAAGAAGAAGCTTATGATCCTGAGAACCCATCAATGAAAGAGGTGAATTACATGGGAGAATCCTATAGAAACACCTATAATCCTTCATGGAAAAATCATCCAAACCCTTATGGAAGGATCAACAAAGACCTCAACAAGGTTTCAACAACAATAATGGTGGAAGAAACAGGTTTAGCAATGGCAAGCCTTTTCCATCATCTTCTCAGCAACAGACAGAGAATTCTAAGCAGAGCCACTCTGACTTAGCAACCATGGTCTCTGATCTAATCAAAACCACTCAAAGTTTCATGACTGAAACAAGATCCTCCATTAGAAACTTGGAGGCACAAGTGGGTCAGCTGAGTAAGAAAGTTACTGAACTCCCTCATAGTACTCTTCCAAGCAATACAGAAGAGAATCTAAAAGGAGAGTGCAAGGCCATCAACATGGCCGAATTTGGAGAGGAGGAAGAGGCAGTGATCGCCAATGAGGAAGACCTCAATGGACGTCCACTGGCCTCCAATGAGTTCCCTAATGAGGAACCATGGGAATCTGAGGCTCACACTGAGACCATAGAGAATCCATTGGAATTACTTCTGCCATTCATGAGCTCTGATGAGTATTCTTCCTCTGAAGAGGACGAAGATGTCACTGAAGAGCAAGTTGCTAAGTACCTTGGAGCAATCATGAAGCTAAATGACAAGTTATTTGGTAATGAGACTTAGGAGGATGAACCCCCTTTGCTTACCA
Source organism: Arachis stenosperma (assembly GCF_014773155.1). Lineage (NCBI taxonomy): Eukaryota > Viridiplantae > Streptophyta > Magnoliopsida > Fabales > Fabaceae > Arachis > Arachis stenosperma. The sequence continues at coordinate 67,263,482 of NC_080379.1, forward strand.
AAGAACTGGATGACTTGACTAGGCAGAGATTACCTCAAAAGAGGCAGGACCCTGAGAAGTTCTCAATACCTTGTACATTAGGCACCATGACCTTCGAGAAGGCTCTGTGTGACCTAGGGTCAAGCATAAACCTCATGCCTCTCTCTGTAGTGGAGAAGTTAGGGATCTTTGAGGTACAAACTGCAAGAATCTCACTAAAGATGGCAGACAATTCAAGAAAACAAGCTTATGGACTTGTAGAGGATGTTCTGGTAAAGGTTGAAGACCATTACATCCCTGCTGATTTCATAGTCCTAGAGACTGAAAAGTGTATGGATGAATCCATCATCCTTGGCAGACCCTTCCTAGCCACAGCAAAGGCTGTGATTGATGTTGACAGAGGAGAATTGATCATTCAAGTGAATGAAGAATCCTTTGTGTTTAAGGCTCAAGGATACCCCTCTGTAACCATGGAGAGGAAGCATGAAGAGCTTCCCTCAAAACAAAGTCAAACAGAGCCCCCACGGTCAAACTCTAAGTTTGGTGTTGGGAGGCCACAACCAACTTCTAAGTTTGGTGTTGAACCCCTACATTCAAACTCTAAGTTTGGTGTTGGGAGGTTCCAGCATTGCTCTGAGTATCTGTAAGGCTCCATGAGAACCCACTGTCAAGCTACCGACATTAAAGAAGCGCTTGTTGGGAGGCAACCCAATGTTATATTTATCTATTTTCCTTTGTTATTTTATGTTTTTTATAGGTTGATGATCATAGAAAGTCACAAAATCAATTGAAAAAGCAAAAACAGCATGAAAAAAAAGCAGAAAGAAAAACAGCACACCCTGGAGGAAAATCTGCTGGCGTTTAAACGCCAGTGAAGATAGCAAAATGGGCGTTTAACGCCCAGTCTGGCACCATTCTGGGCTTTTAACGCCAGAAAAGGGCACCAGAAATGGGCACTAGCCCGGCGTTTAACGCCAGGATTGGCAGAAGGAGTATTTTTGCTTGCCACTTGGTGCAGGGATGAATTATCCTTGACACCTCAGGATCTGTGGACCCCACATGATCCCCACCTACCCCACCACTCTCTCTCTTCTTCACCCATTCACCAATCACCTCAACAACTCTTTCCCAAAAACCCCTCACCTATCAAATCCCACCATTCTCTTCACCATTCACATCCATCCTTCATAAAATCCCACCTACTTCACCATTCAAATTCAAACCACTTTCCCTCCCAAACCCACCCATAATGGCCGAACCTTACCCCTCTCTCCACCCCTATATAAACCCATCTTCACTCCTTCATTTTTACACAACCTACACACTACTTCTCCCCCTTGGCCGAAAAACAAAGCCACCTCCATCTCCTCTATTTCTTCTTCTTCTACTCTCTTCTTTCTTCTTTTGCTCGAGGACGAGCAAACCTTCTAAGTTTGGTGTGGTAAAAGCATTGCTTTTTGTTTTTCCATAACCATTTATGGCATCTAAGGCCGGAGAAACCTCTAGAAAGAGGAAAGGGAAGGCAAAAGCTTCCACCTCCGAGTCATGGGAGATGGAGAGATTCATCTCAAGGGTGCATCAAGACCACTTCTATGAAGTTGTGGCCATGAAGAAGGTGATCCCCGAGGTCCCTTTCAAACTCAAAAAGAGTGAATATCCGGAGATCCGACATGAGATCCGAAGAAGAGGTTGGGAAGTTCATACCAACCCCATTCAACAAGTCGGAATCTTAATGGTTCAAGAGTTCTATGCCAATGCATGGATCACCAAGAACCATGATCAATGTGTGAACCCGGACCTAAAGAATTGGCTTACAATGGTTCGAGGGAAATGCTTAGATTTTAGTCCGGAAAATGTAAGGTTGGCATTCAACTTGCCCATGATGCAAGGAGATGAACACCTTTACACTAGAAGGGTCAACTTTGATCAAAGGTTGGACCAAGTCCTCATAGACATTTGTGAAGAGGGCACTCAATGGAAGAGAGATTCAAGAGGAAAGCCGGTTCAACAAGGAAGGCATGACCTCAAGCCCGTGGCTAGGGGATGGTTGGAGTTTATCCAACGCTCAATCATTCCTACTAGCAACTGGTCCGAAGTTACTATAGACCGGGCTATCATGATTCATAGCATCATGATTGGAGAGGAAATAGAAGTTCATGGGGTTATATCCCAAGAACTTTATAAGGTGGCGGACAAGTCCTCTACCTTGGCAAGGTTAGCCTTCCCTCATCTCATTTGTCACCTATGTAATTCAGTTGGAATTAACATAGAGGGAGACATCCTCATTGATGAGGACAAGCCCATCACTAAGAAGAGGATGGAGCAAACAAGAGATCCCACTCATGGACATGAGGAAATTCCTCATCATGAAATCCCTGAGATGCCTCAAGGGATGCACTTTCCTCCACAAAACTATTGGGAGCAAATCAACACCTCCCTAGGAGAATTGAGTTCCAACATGGGACAACTAAGGGTGGAGCACCAAGAACATTCCATCCTCCTCCATGAAATTAGAGAAGATCAAAGAATCATGAGAGAGGAGCAACAAAGGCAAGGAAGAGACATTGAGGAGCTCAAGCACTCCATAAGATCTTCAAGAGGAAGAACAAAATGCCATCACTAAGGTGGATCCGTTCTTTAATCTCCTTGTTCTTTATTTTTCTATTTTTCAAAAATTATGCTTTATGTTTTATTTATGTTTGTGTCTTATGATCATTAGTGTCTTAGTGTCTATGCCTTAAAGTTATGAATGTCCTATGAATCCATCACCTTTCTTAAATGAAAAATGTTCTTAATAAAAAAAGAGAAGAATTGCATGAATTTTGAATTTTATAACAGATTAATTATTTTGATGTGGTGGCAATACTTTGACTTCTGAATGTATGCTTGAACAGTGCATATGTCTTTTGAATTTGTTGTTCATGAATGTTGGCTCTTGAAAGAATGATGAAAAAAGGAGACATGTTACTGAGGATCTGAAAAATTATAAAAATGATTCTTGAAGCAAGAAAAAGTAGTGAATACAAAAAAAAAGAGAGAGAAAGCAAGCAGAAAAAGCCAAGAGCCCTTTAAACCAAAAGGCAAGGGTAAAAATAAAGTCGTGATCCAAGGCAAAAAAAAAGAGTGTGCTTAAGAACCCTGTTATGTGTCTGTGGCATGTATGTATCCGGTGGTAATACTGGAAGACAGAGTGCTTTGGGCCACGGCCAAGACTCAAAAAGTAGCTGTGTTCAAGAATCATCATACTTAACTAGGAGAATCAATAACACTATCTGGATTCTGAGTTCCTATAGAAGCCAATCATTCTGAATTTCAAAGGATATAGTGAGATGCCAAAACTGTTCAGAGGCAAAAAGCTAAAAGCCCCGCTCATCTAATTAATACTTATCTTCATAGATGTTTTTGGAATTCATTGCATATTCTCTTCTTTTTATCTTCTTTGATTTTCAGTTTCTTGGGGACAAGCAACAATTTAAGTTTGGTGTTGTGATGAGCGGATAATTGATACGCTTTTTGGCATTGTTTTTAGTATGTTTTTAGTATGTTTTAGTTAGTTTTTATTATATTTTTATTAGTTTTTAGTTAAAATTCACTTTTCTGGACTTTACTATGAGTTTGTGTGTTTTTCTGTGATTTCATGTATTTTCTGGCTGAAATTGAGGGACCTGAGCAAAAATCTGATTCAGAGGCTGAAAAGGACTGCAGATGCTGTTGGATTCTGACCTCCCTGCACTCGAAGTGGATTTTCTGGAGCTACAGAAGCCCAATTGGCGCACTCTCAACTGCGTTGGAAAGTAGACATCCTGGGCTTTCCAGCAATATCTAATAGTTTATAATTTGCCTGAGATTTGATGGCCCAAATTGGCGTTCCAAATCAGCTCAAAACTGCCCGGCGTTAAACGCCGGAACTGTCACAAGAATGGGAGTTAAACGCCCAAACTGGCACAAAAGCTGGCGTTTAACTCCAAGAAAAGTCTCTACACATGAAAGCTTCAATGCTCAGCCCAAGCACACACCAAGTGGGCCCAGAAGTGGATTTTTATGTCATTTACTCATCTTTGTAAACCCTAAGCTACTAGTTCTCTACAAATAGGACATTTTGCTATTGTATTAAAAAATCTTTTGATCATGTTTTTATGATTGAACCCTCTTTGGGAGGCTGGCCGTTCGGCCATGCCTAGACCTTATTCTTATGTATTTTCAACGGTGGAGTTTCTACACACGATAGATTAAGGTGTGGAGCTCTGCTGTACCTAGAGTATTAATGCAATTACTATTGTTCTTCTATTCAATTCAGCTTATTCTTATTCCAAGATATTCATTCGCACTCAAGAACTTGATGAATGTGATAATTATGTGATGCTCATCATCATTCTCACTTATGAACGCGTGCCTGACAACCACTTCCGTTCTACAAGCAAACAAGGCTTGAATGTGTATCTCTTGGATCCCTTAATCGGAATCTTCGTGGTATAAGCTAGAATTGATGGCGGCATTCAAGAGAATCCGGAAGGTCTAAACCTTGTCTGTGGTATTCTGAGTAGGATTTAAGGATTGAATGACTGTGATGAGCTTCAACTCGCGATTGTGGGGCATTAGTGACAGACGCAAAAGAATCACTGGATTCTATTCCGACATGATCGAGAACCGACAGCTGAATAGCCGTGCTGTGACAGAGCGCGTTGAACATTTTCACTGAGAGGACGGGACTGTAGCCATTGACGACGGTGATGCCCAAAATATAGCTTGCCATGGAAAGGAGTAAGAAGGATTGGATGAAGACAGTAGGAAAGCAGAGAGACGGAAGGGACAAAGCATCTCCATACGCTTATCTGAAATTCTCACCAATGAATTACATAAGTATCTCTATCTTTATTATATGTTTTATTTATCTTTTAATCATTAATCCTCCATAACCATTTGAATCCGCTTGACTGAGATTTACAAGATGACCATAGCTTGCTTCATACCAACAATCTCTGTGGGATCTACCCTTACTCGCGTAAGGTTTATTACTTGGACGACCCAGTGCACTTGCTGGTTAGTTGTGCGAAGTTGTGATAAAGAGTTGAGATTGCAATTGAGCGTACCATGTTGATGGCACCATTGATGATCACAATTTCGTGCACCAGATTTCTATTAGGATTAGGATTTATTTCATCTTCTTCATATCACAGGTTCAATGTTCCTTTTATTTATTTTTCCAATTTAATTTATAAACTTTTCCATGTTACAATTGATTTTTTTAATTAATACACATTGAGGTATTTCAGACTTATATGTTATTGATGTTCTTGCTTTATCCAAATTATTTTCATTTGAGTAGATTTTCTTCCCTTTTGGCTTTAGTTAATTAATTGGTAACTCTTGAGTTATCAAACTCAGTAGTGGTTGAAATTGGCAGATTGCTAATTAATTTGGATTGCTCTAAAAGTTGACTGAAACTTGAGGATCAATTTAATTAGTCTACTTTTCCTTTATTTAATAAAGGATAACTAAGTGGGATTAAAACCCAATTCTCATCCCATCTGATAAGGATAACTAGGATAGGAATTCTAGTTTTCGTACCTTGCCAAGAGTTTTTAGTTATTAATTTATTAATTCTTATAATCTACATCTCTTGTTAAAAAATTTTTCAAAACCCAAAACACTATTTTCCATAACCAATAATAAGAACACCTCCCTACAATTCCTTGAGAAGATGACCCAAGGTTTAAATACTTCAGTTATCAATTCCAAAGGGGTTTGTTACTTGTGACAACCAAAACTTTTGTAAGAAAGGTTGATTGTTTGGTTTATAAACTATATTTGCAACGAGAATTTATTATAACTTCTAAACCATCAATCTTCAGTTCTTCAGGGAGCTGGCATTGAAAGGAAGCTGCAACTGCAAGAATTGGAATGCCTTCATCTAGAAGCATATGAGAACTCGCGGCTCTACAAGGAGAAGGTGAAGGCGGTGCATGATAGGAATATCAAGAGGAGAGAGTTTAGAGTTGGGGATCTAGTCCTCCTTTACAACTCAAGGTTAAGACTCATGCCAGGAAAGCTGAGATCCAGGTGGGAACGACCCTACAGGGTGGAGCAGGTTGAGCCTTATGGAGTCTTCAACCTGAACCATCCGTCAAGCCCCACCTTCTTCAAGGTAAATGGCCACCTCTTGAAGCTATATCATGGTGAGAAGATGAAGAGCAAAAAGGAGCTGGAGATCTTCCTCTTGAAGGATCCAGCACAAGAAGAGGACTAAGTTCAGGGACTGTCCAACTTAAGGACGTTAAACAAAAGTGCTAGGCGGGAGTCAACCCACCATGGTATGATCTTCCCTTTTTATTCTTTTTATTTCAATTATATTAGTGTTAATTTCCAGTTCTGCATATTTAAGTTTAATTTATAAAAAAAAAGAGCATCCACGCGCAAGCGTCTATGACGCGTACGCATCATATGTGGGTGCACAAAAATAAAAAATGGGCAGAAAATTGCGCCGGGACTGCACAAGAAGGGCGCCTCACGCACAAGCTAACCCACGCGTACGCGTAGGAAGAAATCAGCGTCAATGTGGGATTTGCCCGAGAGTTGAGCTGCCTTGACGCTGGAATCGTGCGTCTAGCACAACTAGTGGTCACGCATATGCGTGACCAATGCTTATGCGTCGCCTAATCCTTTCAGATCCCATGCGTAAGCGTCCATGATGCGTACGTGTGAGTGTGTAAATCGGCGTAATGAGTGTTTCGAACAGAAAGTTACGTGAGAGTAATGATGGAACCGCGCGTTTCGCACGGTAGTGGTCACGCGTAAGCGTGACTGACGCTTATGCGTCCCTCACCTATAAGCTCACCCACGCCTGCGCGTCATTAGCTCCGTGTCACTTAAACGCAGGGCGCCGCCTGTTTTGTTTGTTTTTATTTTTCTTTTCTTTTCAAATCCTAATTTTCCTTCTTCTTCTCCTTACTTTCTTCTTCATTCTTCTTTTTCTCTCTTTCTTAACTTCTTCTTCCTCCATTCTCCTTACTTTTCTCTCATTCTCACTCTCAATTACTTTTCTATTTTCATCTTCTTCTTCTTAAGGTTCTTTTTCTTTCCCTCTTCTACTTTCTATTTTTGCATTCTTATCTTGGTGTTAGAGATTTATTTGGGTGATTACTTTATTATGTATTTGCATGTTGATATTACGAGGAATGATTTGCCAATTGACATTGTAGGTCTCATACATGCTTGGATTAATTATCTTGCTTTCACCTTTTAAAAGTGCATACCAAGTGTTTGTGAAAAAGCTCTTATGACATTATGATTACTCATTTCTTTTTTTTTTTACTTTAATGCCTCTTTTTCACAAACCTTGCAATCCATTGTGTATGGCGTATATTAGTCATTAATTGTCAACATGAAAGTGCTCATTCTTTTGTTATATGTGATAATTATTTTTGCTATCGATGCTTGAGTTATGCTTCTCATGCTTGTTACTTGCATGCATTTAACCCTCTTGTATCTAGTTGTTATGATATGCCTTCATGATGTTACTTGGTGTCCTACTTGCATGTTGTCGCGACCATGTCTTTAAGACACTATCCTCTCCTTTGGAATTGGTTATCACTTGAACTTTCCTCCTCCCGGATTTAGTTATTTAAATGTGATATCTTTTTTCTTTCTTTCTTTTTCAGGATGGCCGCCAAAAAGGGAAAAGAGAAAGCTTCTAACAAGACACCGGCGTCAGACATACCAGTTTGACTGGAACAGCGTCCTTGAAGTCATAGCACAACCTGCCAGCACATGGATCTATGGGCAACATCGGACTCGACCTAAGAGCATCTCAACTCCAGAACTTACCTAGGAGGCTCGGGTGTGGGCACAGATTATGTCCCACTATGTCTTTCCGAGCACTCACGAGTCCACCTTCACCGCAGACATGGCTGTTCTCATCTGGTGCATTCTTACAGAGCAACACATCGACTTACCAAGACACATTCGGCAAGCCATGGGACACGTGCAGATTGCTGGAAACCTACCCTTTTCCGCACTGGTTTTGGATTTAGTCTCTGCGGCAGGGGTCTCCTATAGGGCTGGGGATACCAAGGCCGTGATCCCAAGGGTTGATCAGTATGTCCCAAATGGGAAGTATATCCGACCCCAGTACCTTCTACCAGCCGGCCTGCGGGCCCATCTTTAGCCACCCCTCCCACTTCCACTCCACCATCACCCCCACCTCCTACCCTATCCACTACTCAGATGTTTCTTCAGATCCTTCAGAGGTTAAACTGCCAAGACCGGCGGATGGAGCACATAGAGCACCGTAACAAACGCCGATACACTTATCTGAAGGAGCTTATTGCTGGTACTCACCCACCTCCAGAAGTGAAGGACACCCAAGACTCCACTTCACCTAGTAGCACAGGGAGCCATGACAACCCAACAAGTGGAGGCAATGCTCTCAGCCCCACCTTGCTCCTTACTGTTGGCACAGAGGACCGTACCCAGCCTTAAGTGTGGGGAGGTTAGTACCTGTCTTTCGGAGGTAATCTCTCTCTCTTAACACCAATATGTTATTTTTCTTTTGTTAGATAGGATAGATTTCATGATAATAATTGCTTGCATGTATGTTCTACTTGGTTGAAATAATGATTTTCTTTTCAAGACCTTATTTTATAGCATTTCACTAATTCGAATTAACATTTGTGTTAAACTTGTTTGAAGATTGTAATTTGAAACATGGTTTAGAGCTAAGAACACACAACCCGAGAGATTTTGAGCTTAATTGTATGGTTACATTATTTAACCATAATTTTTCTTCTTGTGTGTTTTCTTCTCTATGATTGCAATCTTTGCTTTGCTCCATTCTATATGTCCATTGTTTAGTGTATATTCATGCATCCATATGATTGAGGCCATCATTTGATACTAGCTCACTTATCCCAAATAGCCTACCATTTCATTTACCTTTGTTTGCCACTTTGAGCATTTTAACCCCCATTTGTTCTTTATATTACCACATCACTAGTCTTAAGCGGAAAAATAATTAATCACCCTATTTGAATCTTTGGTTAGCTTAAGTTAGAGATTGTGTGTGTCAACTAAGTGTGGAGAAATGTGGGAACTATGGTTGATGAGAATGTATTTTTGCTCTTATTGATAAACATTGGGGAATTCAGATGCTCACTCATGCAGAAAATTAGAGAAACCATATGCGTTGATATATTATGCTTTCAAAAAAAAGGGGGGAGAAAGAAAAATAAATGAATAGGGGACAAATTACCCCAATGTTAAGTTCAATAAAAAGATCAATTCATATGTGATGGAATTAAAACTAATACATGAGTGTGTGAAATGTTACGAAAGTGAATTAAAACTGATACATGAGTGTGTGTATATGTTAGGCAAGAACTTAAGTTAGTCAAAGATTCACATTATAGCTCACTTGTCCATACATATATCCTCACCCTTACCTTAGCCCCATTACAACCTTGAAAAGCCCTCATGATGTTTGCATTTGTACACTAAATATTTGTTGATTGGTTAGATGAAGAACAAAGTTTTAGAAAGCATGATTAGAGGAGACTAGAGTGGATTAACCCTAGACACTTGAGTGATTAGAGTGTATATACACTTCTAGTGAGGCGATTTTTGGGGCCCTGTTTGACCCAGTTTCAGGCCCGAAAGTCTAGAATAGATGCAGGGGTGTAGCTGAGACTGGAGACACTTTTCATTCTCATTTTTTTAGTTTAGTTTTTAGAGAATTCTAGAGAAAACACTTGCTCTCATAGGGTTCTTAGCTTTTCATAATTTTTCTTTGTTTCGCTTGGATTAGATCTTGAGAGAGAGTTGCTACTATCTTTGGTGGGAGTCTTCATCATTATAGTTTGCCTTTCTCTTACTTTACTCTTGTGCTTTTCCATTTAATTACTTGGATTTGTGTTATGATTTTCTTAATTTTACGTTTATTAATATAATGAACCAATTTAGTTTTAATTCCATTACTTGTTAAATTCCTTTCAATTACTTATCATCTCTAATTTTAGTTGTATTAATTTTAATTTTAATTACCATGTCCTTTCTATACTCCCTTCATATGTTTGTGGAAATGGCATTCATATCAATGGAGTAGAACTCCCAACTTGACTTTGGAGTTGATTAATACGGAATCCTTGAGTTGGAATACTCAAGTGTTAATAGGTAATTGGAAATTGCTGCCAATTGGATTATCACTAACTCTAATCCTTCCTTGGGAAGCGATTAGGACTTGTGAATCGAAGTTGGTTAACTACTTGACTATCCTTTATTAATTAAAGGATAACCAAATAAAAGCAACAACCTTTTCTCTATTATACTTGGAAAAATCAATAAGGATAGAAATTCCTATTAATTTTTTCCTAGTCAAGGCTTTTTTTTATTTTAAATACACAACATATCTTGTTATCATTCACTGCTTTAATTTTTTTTTTGTTATATATTTTTCTAATTTCAACATCAAAAATTTCTCAGAAAAATTCCTGATCAATAATTCGCACCTTGTTTCAACTCGTTGGGAAACGACCTGGGAATTCTACTCCCAGTATTTCATTTTTAATTGTGACATCCTCTTCTAAATTGATAAGTGGAATTTTCGCCGGTTAAGAACTGTACTCGCAGCGCTATTCTTATTATAAATTGTTAATAGGCAATTTTCCGCCCATCAGTGCATCATACATTTTTTATAGACTTAAAACTTGTGTTTATGATTATTCAAGAATCTTTTAACCACTTTTCTTCTAATCTTTCAATCTGTTACATATTTAATTTCTTTAAGCATCATCTTATAAATTCTTTACTTGATTTTTATCATTTACAAAATTATAATTTAGCCTCAAGTGCATATATATATTCGGTCATCATCATCATCATCATACATATTTGTCAAAATTTTATATCAAACACTTGTAAGAAATATCATTAGTTCATCAACTATTCAATCATCAACAGGAACATTCAAGGTTATCAATCATAATCAAACATTAATAGGTATATATCATTCATATAAGAGGCTTTCTAACTATTCTAACCCTTACATCCTTGGTTAATCCTGCCAAGTTACTTTTTTAATCCTTTAGATCTCCAAAATCCTCTTAAATAAGAAACAATACATCTTTTAATTACATGAAGGCCTTATGACCGAATACATAAGAAAGGAAATGAGAAAGATTTCTCACCCTTTTGATCTTAGATTTTGATGTTCTAGTTAACTCTTTCAAAATTCCTAAAGGTGGCTTGTATACAAGGAAAGGAATAAGCATGAATCCTCCATGAAAGAGTCTAATAAACCCCATTTGTAGGGTTTATCTTGTATTAATTTTAGGAGATTTTATGACCTTTTACCCACATTTATCCATTGAAATAGCATGGTTTTATAACTTCTCCTTTAATTGTGCTTAAGAGTGAAAACATGCTTTTTAGGTCTTAAAATAGCTAAATCTAATTCTCCTTGATTCCATTAGATGCCTTGATATGTTTGTTAAGTGACTTAAGGTTTAGGAGGCAAAGATTGGACCAAGGGAATGAAGGAAAAGCATGTAGAAATGGAGAACTCATGGAGAAATAAAGGAAACGCAAAAGCTGTCAAGCCGACCTCTTTGCACTTAATCGACCATAACTTGAGCTACAGAAGTCCAAATGATGCGGTTCCAGTTGAGTTAGAAAGCTAACATCCGGGGCTTCGAAACGATATAAGATTTGCCATAGTTGCTATACGTATGGTGGCGCGCACGCGCATAGTACGCTCATGCGCCGTTGCTGCCACCTGGTTCACTTAAAGCAAAACGTGGCCAGCGATTTTAGAAGCCTTGTGGGTCCAATCCAACTCATTTCTGATGCTATTTAAGCCAAGGATTGAAGAGGAATCAACTAACTTTTAACCATTAGTTTAGTTTAGTAGTTAGAGTTAGTTTCTAGAGAGAGAAGCTCTCACTTCTCTCTAGGATTAGGATTAGGATTAGGTTTAGTTCTTAGATCTAGATTTTAATTCATTTTCTTCTACTTCTACCTTTCAATTTTTTGTTGTTACATTCATCTTCCTCTATTCTTTTGTTGTAATTTCCTTTATATTGTTCTTATACTTTGTTGTAGATCTACTTTTGTTCCTCCTATTCTCTTTCAATTCAATTAGAGGTAATTCATAATAATTGTGTTCATTTGATTTGTTGTTGTTTAGTTCCCTTCAATTGAGTAGTGTAGATTTACTTTTCTTGCAATTTTACTATGCTTTCCTTTTATGCCTTCCAAGTGTTTGATGAAATGCTTGGTTGAATTTTAGATTAGAATTTTATACTCTTGGCTTGGAAAGGTAACTTAGGACCTCTTGAGTTACTAATGTCCAAGTAATTGATGATTGGGATCCATTGACTCTAGTTCTCACTAATTGAATTAGTGGAGAGTTAGGACTTATGGACTAGGATTGATATAGCTCATTTGACTTTCCTTTACTACTAGTTAGAGGATGATTTAATGAGATTAATCCTTGCCAATTCTCATATTGTGGTTAGTGATTAGGATAGAGATCCTTGACCACCAACCCTTGCCAAGACCTTTTTAGGCCTTAGTTTACTTTCTTGTCATTTATCTTTCATGCTTCTTATCAAAACCCCAAAATAACTCACAACCAATAACAAGACACTTTATTGTAATTCCTAGGGAAAACGACCCGAGGTTTGAATACTTCGGTTTATAAATTTTAGGGGTTTGTTTTAGTGACAAACAACTTTTTGTATGAAAGGATTAGTGATTGGTTTAGAAACTATACTTGCAACGAGAATTCATTTGTAAATTCTAAACCGTCAAAAATTCAATAATCAAAATGGCGCCGTTGCCGGGGAGTTGCAATGGTGTTGTGTTATTGGTTATTGTATATATGTGAATATTGTGAATAGCTTGATTTTTTGATTGCTTGTTAGTTTTTGCTAGTCTTAGTATTTTGTTTCATTATTTCTTATTAGTTTTTGTTTCTTATTTGCTCTTGATATCATGAATTCTCACCTTGGCTATGAGTTTGGTTATAAACATGTTGTAGGAAATGAGGACTATAATGAAGATGTGTATCAAGGATGGGACACTCAAAGGTGGGAGGAGCCATATGCTTATGATCAATCCTCATGGCAACAACCCCCACCAATGCACTATGAAGAAGAGCCATTCTATGATACATATCAATCCAATGGCTATGGTGAATCACCTTGTGACTTTCAAGAACCACCACCATATGCCTATGAACCATATCCTCAACATAACTCTCAACCATACTCACAAGCCTCTTTTCGCCAGCCACCTTCATATGATCCTAATCCATATCCATCCTACCAACAACCATATGAGCCATATGAACCACACATAGAGCTACCACCACCCCAACATCAACATTTTCAAGAGCCACCCCCTCCATATTATTACCAAGATGAACCACCTCCAATATACGAAAATTTTCAACCACAAGATGAATACTACTTTCCACCACAACCTCCCATGGAAGAATACTCATATCCATTGATCCAAGAGCCACATGATCCTAATCATATTATCCAAGAGGAACAAGAGTCAAGGGATCATCTCAAGGAAGCATTGGATCAATTTCAAGCAACCATGGAGTGTGTTGTGCAACAAGTGGAAAGAATGGAAAACATTGAACCACCACAACTCTACCAAGAAGAACCACCTTCCTACTATGAACCCTTCCCCCAAAATGATGAATCCTTCCAACCACCCCAATCTCTAATGGATGAAACCCTTGGTTTTCTTGTTCAAGGGCAAGAAGAGATGAAAAGGGATGTGCAAAATTTCATGGCCGCCTTGGATGCGGTAACAAATCAATTAGCCTCCCAATGCTTGAACACTCAAGGAACTCCCATGGCTACATATGAAGAATCAAAGGAAGAACATAGCATGAAGGAGAGATTGGAAACTCCGGTGGGAAATGAGGGAAGTTGCTTTGTATTGGAACAATTGGAGGAAGCTTTAATTGTTGAAGACACGGAAGAAGTGGTAGAAGACTTAGGAGATGCGGAGCCTCCATGGGAACATAGAGTTGAAGAAAACCCCTCCAAGATGATTGAAATTGATGCTAGAGAGGAAAGCGCACACCTTCCAAGGCATATTCCATATGAAGACTTGGATGGGATAGAGAAAGAATTGAGTTCCCTTGGTGATGAAGATCAAGCATTAAGTCTTAGTGGTAAAGAATCCTTTGAGCATGAAGAACCTTCTCCGGTTGGATTTGAAAGCGTTGAGGAGGTAAATTTTCCTCACCCTCCTTATTATGATTTGAGTAAAGGAAAAGGTTTAGATAAAATTATTGAACAAAGGATTGAGATTAAGAGATCTTGTGAAGAGGTGGAAGTCCCTAGAAATAGAAGAACGAGGGTTGGTTATGCTTTGTCAAGATTGTTGGAAGCATCTTTGCCTTGGTTGTCATCTAATCCTTCACTTGAGTGGGTAAAATTCATTTCTATTAGCTTTATTGTCCCACTTGAGTATGGCTTGCTTGAAACGGATGGTCAACTTAGGAGGCTTTGTGGGATGAAGCGTAAGCGAAAGATGTTTCGTGGTTGGCGTTGCAAATCAAGGCTCATTTTGGTTGATTCTTCAAGAGTTGAATACAAAGGTTGGAGTAGTGCTCAAATAGATGGGTCTAGAAGGATTGTTGGGCACTTCATAGAGAATTCTTCTTGTTCACCACCTGGATGGACTAATAATGATGATCAACCTCAAGACGGGTGTGAAAACAAAGTGTGGGATCCCGGATTAGAAAAAGAAGATCAACTTTGGGAGCCCCAAGCTTGTGAAGAACTCCATCAACACTTGGCTCAATCTATGAGAAATCTTGGGGCACAATGGAGAACCAAGCATTGGTGGGAGTTCCAAGATGAATTCAAGCACAAGCCACCTTGAGAGGAGCTCCCCATAAGTCCAACTTAAGGACAATAAATAAAAGTGCTAGGTGGGAGACACCCCACCATGGTAACATCTTTTCATTTTCTTTCTTTGTAAATATTGGTAGAATTCGTTTAATTTCATGTTTTTATTGGTTTGTTAAGTTTAGTTAGAAGTATAATATGATAAATAAGGCTTTAGGGTGTTTTGGTATTGAAAGGGCTTGGATTGGTGTAAAAAAAAAACTTAAAAAAAAAATTTTAAAAAACAGAACACCATCCACGCATGCGCGCACTTGACGCGTACGCGCACCAGAGCATTTTTCGACCATCCACACGGAAGCACACTGTACGCGTACGCGTGGATGCAAAAATTCTACCCCAGCCAAAAACCCGAGAGTAGGGTTTATCTTGTATTGATTTTAGGGGATTTTATCACCTTTTACCCACACTTATTCAATGAAATAGCATGGTTTTGTATATTCTCCTTTAATTGTGCTTAAGAGTGAAAACATGCTTTTTAGGTCTTAAAATAAATAAATTTAATTCACCTTGATTCCATTAGATGCCTTGATATGTTTGTTAAGTGATTTAAGGTTTAGGAGGCAAAGATTGGATCAAGGGAATGAAGAAAGAAAGCATGAAAAGTTGGAGAACTCATGAAGAAATGAAAGAACCGGAAAGCTGTCAAGCCGACCTCTTCGCACTTAAACGACCATAACTTGAGCTACAGAGGTTCAAATGATGCGGTTCCAGTTGGGTTAGAAAGCTAACATCCAGGGCTTCAAAACGATATAAGATTTGCCATAGTTGCTACACGTATGGTGGCGCGCACGGGCATAGTACGCGCACGCGCCGTTGCTGCCACCTGGTTCACTTAAAGCACAATGTGACCAGCGATTTTAGAAGCCTTGTGGGCCCAATCCAACTCATTTATGATGCTATTTAAGCCAAGGATTGAAGAGGAATCAACTAACTTTTAACCATTAGTTTAGTTTAGTAGTTAGAGTTAGTTTCTAGAGAGAGAAGCTCTCACTTCTCTCTAGGATTAGGATTAGGATTAGGTTTAGTTCTTAGATCTAGATTTTAATTCATTTTCTTCTACTTCTACCTTTCAATTCTTTGTTGTTACATTCATCTTCCTCTATTCTTTTGTTGTAATTTCCTTTATGTTGTTCTTATACTTTGTTGTAGATCTACTTTTTTTCCTCCTATTCTCTTTCAATTCAATTAGAGGTAATTCATAATAATTGTGTTCATTTTATTTATTATTGTTTAGTTCCTTGCAATTGAGTAGTGTAGATTTACTTTTCTTGCAATTTTACTATGCTTTCCTTTTATGCCTTCCAAGTGTTTGATGAAATGCTTGGTTGGATTTTAGAGTAGAATTTTATACTCTTGGCTTGGAAAGGTAACTTAGGACCTCTTGAGTTACTAATGTCCAAGTAATTGATGATTGGGATCCATTGACTCTAGTTCTCACTAATTGAATTAGTGGAGAGTTAGGACTTATGGACTAGGATTGATATAGCTCATTTGACTTTCCTTTACTACTAGTTAGAGGATGATTTAATGAGATTAATCCTTGCCAATTCTCATATTGTGGTTAGTGATTAGGATAGAGATCCTTGACCACCAACCCTTGCCAAGACCTTTTTAGGCCTTAGTTTACTTTCTTGTCATTTATCTTTCATGCTTCTTATCAAAACCCCAAAATAACTCACAACCAATAACAAGACACTTTATTGTAATTCCTAGGGAAAACGACCCGAGGTTTGAATACTTCGGTTTATAAAATTTAGGGGTTTGTTTTAGTGACAAACAACTTTTTGTATGAAAGGATTAGTGATTGGTTTAGAAACTATACTTGCAACGAGAATTCATTTGTAAATTCTAAACCGTCAAAAATCCAATCATCAAAATGGCGCCGTTGCCGGGGAATTGCAATGGTGTTGTGTTATTGGTTATTGTATATATGTGAATATTGTGAATATGTTTGCTCTTTGCTTCTTTGTTAGTTTTTAGTATGTTCTCTTTATTTGTTACTAATTTTTTGTTTTTTGTTTTTTGCCTTCTCTTACTATCATGAATTCTCATTTTGGCTATGAGTGTGACTACAACTATGTTGTAGGAAGTGGAGATTACAATGAAGAGATGTATCAAGGATGGGATAACCAAAGGTAGGAGGAGCCATGTGCATATGATCAATTTTCATGGCAACAACCTCCACCAATGCACTATGAAGAAGAGCCATTCTATGATGCATATCAATCCAATGGCTATGGTAAATCACCTTGTGATTTTTAAGAATCACCACCATATGCCTATGAATCATATCCTCAACATAGCCCTCAACCACACTCACAAGCCCATTTTCACCAACCACCTTCATATGACCCTAACCTATATCCATCCTACCAACAACCATATGAGCCATATGGACCACATATAGAGCCACCACCATTCCAACATCAATATTTTCAAGAGCCACCTCCTCCACATTATTACCAAGAAGAACCACCTCCAATATATGAAAATTTTCAACCACAAGATGAATTTTACCTTCCACCACAACCTCACATGGAAGAATATTCATTTTCATCGATCCAAGAGTCATATGATCCCTACCATGATATCCAAGAGGAACAAGAGTCAAGGGATCACCTCAAGAAAGCATTGGATCAATTTCAAGCAACCATGGAGTGTGTTGTACAACAAGTGGAAAGAGTGGAAAACATTGAACCACCACAACTCTACCAAGAAGAACCACCTTCCTACTATGAACCCTTCCCCCAAAATGATGAATCCTTCCAACCACCCCAATCTCTAATGGATGAAACCCTTGGTTTTCTTGTTCAAGGGCAAGAAGAGATGAAAAGGGATGTGCAAAATTTCATGGCCGCCTTGGATGCGGTAACAAATCAATTAGCCTCCCAATGCTTGAACACTCAAGGAACTCCCATGGTTACATGTGGAGAATCAAATGAAGAACATAGCATGAAGGAGAGATTGGAAACTCCGGTGGAAAATGAAGGAAGTTGCTTTGTATTGGAACAATTGGAGGAAGCTTTAATTGTTAAAGACAAGGAAGAAGTGGTAGAAGACTTAGGAGATGCGGAGCCTCCTTGGGAAAATAGAGTTGAAAAAAACCCCTCCACGATGATTGAAATTGATGCTAGGGAGGAAAGTGCACACCTTCCAAGGCATACCCCATATGAAGACTTGGATGGGATAGAGCAAGGATTGAGTTCCCTTGGTGATGAAGATCAAGCATCAAGTCTTAGTGGTGAAGAATCCTTTGAGCATGAAGAACTTTCTCCCGTTGGATTTGAAAGCGTTGAGAAGGTAAATTTTTCTCACCCTCCCTATTATGATTTGAGTAAAGGAAAAGGTTTAGATAAAATTGTTGAACAAAGGATTGAGATTAAGAGATCTTGTGAAGAGGTGGAAGTCCCTAGAAATAGAAGAACGAGGGTTGGTTATGCTTTGTCAAGATCTTTGGAAGCTTCTTTGCCTAGGTTGCCATCTACACCTTCATTTGAGTGGGTGAAATTCATTTCTATTAGCTTTATTATCCCACTTGAATATGGTTTGCTTGAAACGGATGGCCAACTTAGGGAAGTTTGTGGGATGAAGCGTAAGCGGAAAAGGTTTTGTGGTGGGCGTTGCAAATCAAGGCTCATTATGGTTGATGCATCAAACATGAGATATAAAGGTTGGAGTAGTGCTCAAATAGATGGGTCTAGGAGGATTGTTGGCCACTATATAGAGAATTCACCCTACTCACCACCCGGTTGGACTAATAATGATGATCAACCTCAAGACGGGTGTGAAAATAAAGTGTGGGATCCCGGATTAGAAGAAGAGGATCAACTTTGGGAGCCCCAAGCTTGTGAAGAACTCCATCAACACTTGGCTCTATCCATGAGAAATCTTAGGGCACAATGGAGAACCAAGCATTGGTAGGAGTTCCAAGATGAGTACAAGCACAAGCCACCTTGATGAGGAGCTCCCCATAAGTCCAACTTAAGGACAATAAACAAAAGTGCTAGGTGGGAGACACCCCACCATGGTAAACTCTTTCCATACTCTTTTAGTTTTGTTAATAAGTGAATTGAGTTGCCATTGTAGGTAGATTCTCATTTTCATCTTTTGTAAATATTGGTAGAATTAGTTTATTTTCTTGTTTTTATTGTTTTATTGAGTTTAGTTAGTAATATAGTATGTTGAATAAGGTTCTAGGGTGTTTTGGTAGCTGTTTGGAGGTTTGGAATGCTTGGATTGGTGTAAAAACATAGAAAAATTTTGAAAAACAGAGCACCATCCACGCGTACGCGCACTGTACGCGTACGCGTACATCAAGCGTTTTGGACCATCCACGCGAGCGCGCCATGCGTGCGTAAGCGTGGATTGAGAAGTTCCACCTTCCATACATTGACCCGAGAGTTGTGCCTGCGCCGCGCCAACATTGTGCCTTTGGCACAAACCTACTTGCGCGCACGCGCACATGACTCGTACGCGCCACTCTCGAAATTAGCCATCGACACGCGCGCGCCATGCGTGCGTATGCGTGGATGCCCTTTCTTCCATCCACCTCTTTTCTTCTCCTCTTTCCATTTCTTTCTTTATCTTTTCTTTTTCCCTCCTCCTACCCTTCCTTCAACACTTCCAAACACCATTGATAACCATCTATTTTAGTTAGTTAATTAGTTATTAGTTAGTTTGTTGGTTAATTAGTTAGTTAGTTAGTTGCTTAGTTAGTTTTAGTTAGTTTTCATTTCATTTTCTCTTTCTCATTGTAAGTGTTGGATTGCTATTCTTGTTTACCATTAATTGCTGTTGAGTATTAAAAATGGATGTTTTCTTAACATCACTATGTTTATAATCTTTGTTGGATTCTATGATTGAGGTTATATTTTGCTACTTGGTTTTGAGTTCTTCACGCCTACCTTTTGACAAATACCAAGTGATGAGAATTGCCTTCGAGCTTATAACTCTTTTGAATTGCCTGTTGTAGCTAGCCATCATGTGATTTGAATCCTTTTCCTCGATTAGGCAACCTCTTGGTGGATGATGTTATGCATTTACCTTAATGCATTGTATTTCATGATTATATCCATCCATATGTTTGACATGAATGCTTTCATGCTTCTTTAATGCTTGTTTTACCTTACAATTTTACTTAGAGCATCTCAAGTACACTAGGATAAGTGAAGTGCATGCTTCTTTTGTGACATCACTTTTTATGCTAATGTGTGTTCTAAACCGCGCAATTTAGAATTCACACACCTATTTGTCATTAATGTCACACTAATTCACTCACTCAATTCTAGTGGTTAGTACCTCATTCCAACAATGTATGCTTCCTTGCTTATATATCTTCTCATCTTATGGTGTTATATTTCTGTTTTTCATGATAATGCACCACAAGCAAACATGGAAGCAAGACTAAGAACACGCAGCAATCCGGAGATTCGCCGTACCCCCTTGCTCATCTTTGAGTGCACCGAGGACGGTGTAAACTTTTAAGTGTGGGGAGGTCGTCCGACCGGTCGGCGATTTTGGGTGACAAATTTCTAATCCTAACACTTGTGCATTTCATTCTAGGATTTTAGGATTTTTACTTGCATTTTTTTTATTTTTGCATATATATATACACAATAAGCTTAGTCAAAATAATGAAATTTTTCAAGAATTCTATCTATAGGGCATCTCAATTGATTTGAGTGAAAACTTTTCATAAAACTTGCTTGAATTATATATATTGTGGAACATGAATTTTTGAGCTAAGAACACAAGCAAGTGAGATTTGAGCCTAATGATGTGGTTACATCTTATAACCACTTATTTTCCTTCTTGTGTGCATTATTCTCTTTCTATGATTGTAATCTTTCCTTTGTTTGATTCTTTATGTCCATTATTTTATGTATTCATGCATTTATATGATTGAGGCCATCATTTCACTAGCTCACTTATCCAAATAGCCCTACCTTTCATCTTTCATTGTTAGCCAATTTGAGCCTACACTTAACCCACTTGTTCTTATTTTAGCACATTACAAGCCTTTAAGTGAAAAACAATAATTGTTCCTTATTTGGATCTTTGATTAGCTTAGGCTAGTGTGTGTGAGTATCATTCAAATGTGGGAATCTTGGGACATTGGGTAAATAGAAGGGTAGTTTTATATCTTTATTGAAAATATTGGGTACATGCTCATGTATTGATCAAATGTATAAACCTTATGCATTGACGTTCTTGTATATAGAAAAAAAATGAAAAGAAAACAAAAGAAAAAGGAAAGAAAAATAATATGGAAAAGAAAAAAAAAATAGAAAAAAAGAGAAAAAAAGAGAAAGAAATAAAAAAGGGGACAAAACGCCCCAAAGTGAAGCTCAATAAAAGGGAATCAATGCATAAGTGTTACGAATCAAGAAAAGAAAATGCATGAGTATATGAAAAAGTGAGTAGAATGGGTAGTTAGGCTAGAACTTAAATTGCATAGGTTGTCATAGGTTAGGTGGGAAGTCTAGGTTAATCAAAGATTCAAATATCAAGTCCACTTAACCAAATATGCATCCTACCTTGACCCTAGCCCCATTACAACCAAAGAAAAGACCTCATGATAGATGTATGCGTGCATGAGATATATGTCAATTGTTAGAAGAAAAACAAATCTTAGAAAGCATGATTAGGAGAGAATTGAGTGAATCAACCCTAAACACTTGAGCGAATAGAGTGCAAACACAACCGGTGAGGGTTTGATGCTCAATTACATGTTTTCACCTATGATCATGATTTTCATGCAAGTTTGTAAAAATATTTAATAACTCAATTCAATTGTGGATTAGACTTGCTAGTCCTTATCCCTTGTGCATATATGCTTCTTGGGAATTGATTTATTTTGACCAAGCAATTGCATTCATTTAGATAGTTGCATATAGGTAGATTGCATTTAGTTAGTTTCCATTTGAATAAACGCCATACCCTTACTTCATTCTTGGTTTAAGCATGAGGACATGCTTGGTTTAAGTGTGGGGAGGTTGATAAACCCCGTTTTGACGGTTTATCTTGTATTGATTTTAAGAGATTTTATGACCTTTTACCCACATTTATCCATTGAAATAGCATGGTTTTATAACTTCTCCTTTAATTGTGCTTAAGAATGAAAACATGCTTTTTAGGTCTTAAAATAGCTAAATCTAATTCTCCTTGATTCCATTAGATGCCTTGATATGTTTGTTAAGTGACTTAAGGTTTAGGAGGCAAAGATTGGACCAAGGGAATGAAGGAAAAGTATGTAGAAATGGAGAACTCATGGAGAATTAAAGGAAACGCAAAAGCTGTCAAGCCGACCTCTTCGCACTTAATCGACCATAACTTGAGCTACAGAGATCCAAATGATGCGGTTCCAGTTGGGTTAGAAAGCTAACATCTGGGGCTTCGAAACGATATAAGATTTGCCATAGTTGCTACACGTATGGTGGCGCGCACGTGCATAGTACGCGCGCGCGCCGTTGCTGCCACCTGGTTCACTTAAAGCAAAACGTGGCCAGCGATTTTAGAAGCCTTGTAGGCACAATCTAACTCATTTCTGATGCTATTTAAGCCAAGGATTGAAGAGGAATCAACTAACTTTTAACCATTAGTTTAGTTTAGTAGTTAGACTTAGTTTCTAGAGAGAGAAGCTCTCACTTCTCTCTAGGATTAGGATTAGGATTAGGTTTAGTTCTTAGATCTAGATTTTAATTCATTTTCTTCTACTTCTACCTTTCAATTCTTTGTTGTTACATTCATCTTCCTCTATTCTTTTGTTGTAATTTCCTTTATGTTGTTCTTATACTTTGTTGTAGATCTACTTTTGTTCCTCCTATTCTCTTTCAATTCAATTAGAGGTAATTCATAATAATTGTGTTCATTTGATTTGTTGTTGTTTAGTTCCTTGCAATTGAGTAGTGTAGATTTACTTTTCTTGCAATTTTACTATGCTTTCCTTTTATGCCTTCCAAGTGTTTGATGAAATGCTTGGTTGGATTTTAGAGTAGAATTTTATACTCTTAGCTTGGAAAGGTAACTTAGGACCTCTTGAGTTACTAATATCCAAGTAATTGATGATTGGGATCCATTGACTCTAGTTCTCACTAATTGAATTAGTGGAGAGTTAGGACTTATGGACTAGGATTGATATAGCTCATTTGACTTTCCTTTACTACTAGTTAGAGGATGATTTAATGAGATTAATCCTTGCCAATTCTCATATTGTGGTTAGTGATTAGGATAGAGATCCTTGACCACCAATCCTTGCCAAGACCTTTTTAGGCCTTAGTTTACTTTCTTGTCATTTATCTTTCATGCTTCTTATCAAAACCCCAAAATAACTCACAACCAATAACAAGACACTTTATTGTAATTCCTAGGGAGAACGACCCGAGGTTTGAATACTTCGGTTTATAAATTTTAGAGGTTTGTTTTAGTGACAAACAACTTTTTGTATGAAAGGATTAGTGATTGGTTTAGAAACTATACTTGCAACGAGAATTAATTTGTAAATTCTAAACCGTCAAAAATCCAATCATCAGAGTCATGAAAATCAAAATTTGAAGAGAAGAAATAAAGAAATTCTCTTTACCAATCTTGAAAATTTTGAGGTGAAAAATGAAAAAGAAGATGAGAGTTGTCCTAGCTACTTAGTTTCTTGAGAAGTGGTGATGTGCTTTTAAGAATGAAGAATGAAATGGTATGGGTGTTTGAATGTTATGCTTTATTTTTCTTTCTTCAAGGTTCGATTCTTTTCTCTCTCTTCTTTCTCTTTCTTTTCTTTTTCACTTGGCTAACTTAGTGTTATTAGTAGTAGAAAGTTAAAACAAATTAGTAAAAGAAGTAGGTTTTCAAACATTGGAAAGAAAAGGAGAGAAAATGTTAGAATTTATTTTTTTTCATTTTTCTTTTCTAAATCTTATTTCACTTCTCTTCCTTGGTAATCAGGATAATTAATTTCAACATGTGATAGTTTAAAGAGAAGGAGAATTTAGAAAGGGCCAAAGTTGAGAGAAGAGATTTTGATAAGTTTTGAGTGTCATATAAGGCCACTTGAATGACTGAATCATGCTTTTATCCAAGTTAATTCACCACATGAAGAATTAACTTGGGGTGGTTAATGAATAAGAAAAGGAAAATGTATATATGAGTGATAAAATATGTGGTTGAGATTAATTTTTGGAGAACAATTATCAAAAGTGGTAATTAGTTGATCACTTATTTTTATTGTATCAGATAAAGCAGATAATTATACTGGTGTTCCGAGGATTACTTGAAATGGTGATTTGGGCCTGAATGCGAGGTCCAGACTCCTTATAAGACAGCGTCCGACTCACGCTGGTACAGAGGTGCCGCTGTCCAGGTTCCTCGTAAGGAGGTGGGGGTGATACTTGCAAGAGACTCTGATGCTTAAGTTAGCAAGGGCTTTAAGTAGGTCTTTAGTAGATTTAGACTTAAATATACCTAAAGAGTGTTAATGTATTTATAGCAGATTGGATAACCACCTTTTGGAGTAGTTCCACCTTTATTGATGGATAATCGTTCCCTTTATCTTGGAAATTCATTGAGATCTCCCTTATAGATAGAGTAGAGAGATAATGGGAGATATTTTAGGATTCGGTTTCTTATTCAAATGAGCAGAGCTAATCCCTTATCGTCGTACCTGACCTCTTATGAGGTCGGGTAAGTAGAAAGGGGCCACAACCCTCACATCTAAACATAGGATGGAGACTGCCACAACCCCTACACCGACGCCGCTACCTCGACAAGCGGGATTCACCACCGTCCTTGTTCGAGGCGCATAGCGACTTACCAAAACAATGTATCATCATAATTCATCCCAGGGATATAGTGTCCTGCACACTATTCTTCTTGGGGTATAGTGTCCGGCTCACTATCGATATCCAATAAGTTCACCAATCCTTTCTAAGTTCCAAGCTCATCATAACCATCATCAATATTTAATTTCTCAAAATCTCCTCAAAGAATCACAACTCAACATTCACTAATTTCATCCACAAACCTTCCAAAACCAAAGTAACTGGCTCTAAACTCATAACTAAAATTATTCATTTAAGTATACTCAATGCACTCTCCCTTAATCCAAAGCCTAAACACTAGCTAAGGGGTCTTAAACGAGTACTATAGAAGTTTATAAGATTGCCAGAAATGTAAAACAGTTAAAAACAGGGCTTGTGCATATGCACGCACCAAACGACTTTCCCAACCTATGTGTACGTATCATGTTGTGCGTACACACAACTTGCAAATTTTTTAGTGTGTGTGTATGCACGAGTTCGGTCTGGTTCTCGCAACCTTGCTCTGTATAATGGAAGAATACAAATAGAAAGAGTCAAGACCGAGGATGAAGAAAGCATTAATGATGAATAAGTGATTTGGGTATGATGAACTCTCTTTTCTGGTGGTTAGTTGTTTCTTTTTCCTTTTGTTTTCTCTTTCTGTTCTTTTTTCCTTTTATTTGTATAGTGCTTAAACTTGTATGTTTGTTCCTCTGGTGATCGGTTTGTATGGAGAATATCTTGATGGAAAAATTAAATAATAAAAAAAGAGTTCAAAACAAAACTAGTGGTTCTAAAAAAAATGTGGTTACATTTAATGAACCTAAGATATTTGAATCTTGTGAAAACGGAAAGAGAACCTCCAAAAACAAAGTATTTGAAGAAGTACTATGAGAATTCAATGATAAATTCCTTGAAGTAGTTAAATAAAATTTGGAAAGATAATAAAATTCTAAAGTTATAAGGCTTTGAGCACTAATAACTAGAGTCTAGTTATGTGCCTATGATGTTTGTGTTTCAAGGAGAGACTTGGGCAAATAAATTCGAGTGGTATTTTATCACTTGGTAACTTGGGCCAACTGATTTGGGATTATCGATTGGAAGCCCGTATTAAGTGTTGCCTTGAGACAAAGCATTTAAAGTACAAAGAGGCTTTGGGCATCGATGTCTAGATCAGCAGTTTCCTAATTATGTGCTTGTAATGTGATTGTATCAAGGAGATGGCTTTGGTAATTAGATCCGAGGGGTGCTTTATCACCCGGTAACTTAGGCCAATTGGTCTGGGATTATCGATTAAAATCCCATTAAGAACTGCCTTGTGACAAAATACTTAGAGTCAAATGTCTTAATTATCTTTCCCTAAATAAGTTGTGAAGTAAACTACCTTCAAGTCATACAAGTCCAAGAGAATTCTCATAACACAATTCAGATATAAGTTTTTGAAAATTCTAAAATGCTAATTATGCAAAATTCATTAAAGATAAGAGAAGCTCAAATGTAATCACAAATATTTTCATAAATCTCACTTCTATTTTTGAACTTGAAATGACAAACTCTTATTCTTTTCACTAAGATAAACTCTGTTTACAATTCTTTTTTTGCTTAAGGACAAGCAAAGTTTTAAGTTTGGTATTATGATGTCTAGGCATCTTTAATAGTTTTTAGGTTTTATTTTCAATATGTTTCTTAAATCTTTTTCAATATCTTTTTCAACGTTTTTCAAAACTAATCAAGTATTTTGGAGTTGTTTTAGTATTATTGTATTTTCAGAAGTTTTTGTTCTCAAAATAATCAAGAACTAATGAGTTTTTAGCAAGAATTCACAAATACAGTTCAAAGGAGATCCAACGAGGACCCAAAATATCAAAACTGGGTGCCCAAAACTTGCCCAGGCTTAATTTCAATATGCAATCATGAAAAGCCTTAATCTCATCTGAAGATTCAATATTCAAGAGATTAGTTAGCATCAATTCCTTCTAAAAAGATAAAGATTTGGTTATTAGGATTTAATTCCATATTAGATTTGAAATGTTATTAAAATTTAATTTGAATTTAAGTAGGTAGTTATCTTATCATTCCTAAAGATAAGATTAGAGTTAGCTTTTGAATTTGAATTTTAGATAGAACTTAGGATATAAATAAGTGAACAAGGTTCACAAGAAAGAGACATTCAGAGGATCTAGAATCACCATACATTCATATCTCTCTTCTCTTTAGTTTTCTTCATTATCAGGAGTCACTAAATCTCCATTGTTAAAGGTTAGAAGCTCTGTTTTGTTTATGGATTTATAATGTGAGTGTTTTCTTCATTTTAATTCATGTTTTTCTACTTTTCAAGATTGAGTTTCGTTCTTCATTATTAATGATTAGAAGTATTGAAAAATATTCTAATTCTGTCTTGAATTATGCTATTATTTCAGAAAAATTAATTTCGGAATTAGCTTGAAACTCATCTCATAATCTTCAATTTTTTAGAACTAGTGTTGAATACGTGACATATAATTCAACTAGAAATGGTTTTTGAATTTGTATGGCTTAAAATTGAAATCGTTCTTCACCTCTTAATTAATTGACCGAGAAAGTGGTGAATAATTGGGTTAAGAGAAATTAAATTACCAAGGAATTAAAATTTGATTATAAATAATTTGCTGTGAAATGATTTTTATACGAGTCAAAGTAAGAAAACACAAGTACTATTTTTTTTAAGAGTCAAATATCTCTGAAGCCAAAACTTTCTCAATTATTGTTATTTCTTAATTCTCTAAACCTTCTCCTAATTTTTCTCTTATCTGTTCTTTTATTTCTTCAAGATCCATAATTCTCTAACCAAGGTTTGATTGATCTAATTAGAGATTTAATTAGACGTTGTTTGCCTTAATCCATTAATCCTCGTGAAAACGACATCCATTCACCGTGGTATTACTTGAACGATTTGGTACACTTGTCAGTATCCGAACACATTAATTTTTTGCTATCACTCATCATCATTAACATCACACTCTTATATTCTTCAATCACCACTATCATCCATTTTTGTCGATGCGATCCCAGTTTTATCCTACACTTTTTTTTGGTAGTTTTTGAGGTTTCGACAATTTGTTCACTTAAACTAATTTTTTATAGGCATGAAGTCAATTCCATTTTTTTGGTAGATTTATTAATATTCTAAACTTTTATAAGTACTATACAAAATAAATATGTAAAAGACAAATATGTAACCCAAATTGGGTTAGACAATGCGGTAATTTTTAAATTTTTTATTTCAATTTACGATGTGGTTAAATTTTGATGTAGTGTCACTTAGTTTCAATAAGAAAAAATAAAATTCTTTTAAAGATTTTTTTAATCATCCAAACAAATTAAATAATTTTTTATTTTTTTATTTACTTTTCATTCAAGTTAATGTTCATCTTGATTTCTAAAATTTGTCACTTAAATCAATAAAATTAAATCAAAGTCCTAATCCATTTTTTTCAATGATTACTCGTGTAACTAAAATGAAATTTAAAAAACAAAAAAGTAATGAGGCACTTGATTTATCAGAAATGTTTGATAATCAAATAATAATTAAGTCCAATAAAACACTTTTAATCATAATTTTTTTCTCGTTTTTATTAATGCACTTTAAGTTGAGTTTCTAAAATTCTTTATATTTTTCTTTTTCTTTTAGATTTTCTCCTCGTATGTTTTTTTTTCTTTTTTTTTGTTTTCTGTGTTTTTTAAATTTTATGAAAAAGACAGAATAATAGAGAAGTGAAACAAAAAAATGTAGAAGAAATTTTTTTTATTTTACCGACTTAACTATTATGTGTTTAGCACATAAATTTTTGTGTTTTCTGCTACTAAATTTTCGGTATTTTCATTTTTTTTTCAATTTTAAGAACAAAAATTATTATAATGAACGTTTTAAAAATCACAAAAGTTTTTGAAAAAAATATGGAGAAATTTATATATGAAAACACATAATTTTGTGTTATTTATTTTTTTTTCTTCTTTTTAACAATAAACAGAAAATTTTATTGTACTATAAATACAGAAATTTTAGAAGAAAAATATAGAAAGAAAATACAAAAGTTTGGATTTCTATATTTACTAAAACATAAATCTGGATTTAGTTTAAGTAGGACATATTTCAGTTTGAGTTCTTTTTTATACAAATTTGTTGTGTTTGTATAGAAAAAATCTCTATGTTATATACTTAAGAATTTTTATTTTTAGGTTAATTATTCTGTAAGTTTCTATATCGAATTTTTAATTAGGTTTCCATAGTTTTTTTCTTTTCAATTGGGTCTCTATACAGTATTTTTTTTTCAATTTAGTTACTGTTAACATTAAACGTCAAAAAAAAAAATGTTAGTGAATTGTGAAATTACTTGTATACCCTTAGGGACCTAATTGAAAAGAAGAAAAGTATAAGGACCTAATTGAAAATTAAGTGAAACTATAAATATTTAATGAAAGATATTCCTATATCCCCTATTCAATGACTTTACGACATGAAAGATATTCCTATAATCCCTTTTATTTTGTTACCATCATTTTTTTTCTTATTTATATACAAATTGTACCAGATACCTTCTCTTTTCTTTTTTAACTTCCAAAATACCTTAAGAACATACAAAAAAAAGGAATGGCTAAAATGAAACAAAAATAATAGTAATAAGTATATATAAAATTCACTTTCCATCATTCAAGTACCCATTATGACCATGTAACATTTTATATTTGTGTGGATTCATAAAATATAGTTTGTATCTTTATCATATCATGGTACACCATAGATAACCACAAGGCTATGTAATTTGTGTTATAAAATTTGAAATCTAAAAATGAAAACCATAGAAAACATAGTTTCAATGTAATACAGTTAATCTGAAAATCATGTTGCAATCTCCCACTCTCTAAACCAGCATAGGAAAAACAATAACATTGATAACGGCCAATTTTCGAGCCGAGAAGAATTATGAAATAGCATACTTGAGTTCATCAAGTGTCCCAACAAGATAGCTCTTTCCACCAAAATCAGCTCATGTGTTGCAGCCTCCCACTCTCTTTAGAAGTTCTCCGATCACCACCATATACACCTCCATTGTTGAAAACAATCACTATCACAGGTAACTAGTATCGAACCAATGTCTGGATTAAAAAAAAGAAAAAAAAAAGATTAATCATCACACAATTGCAAGAGCAATTTATTGCATATGAAAGCAAATATATGCAACCATATATGATCATATCAACATAATGACAGAACTTCCATATGACATATGATAACAAAAATCATTGATAGAGTAATATCTAAAATTGTTTACAAAAATTAATTTCTATATAATTCCTCAAACAAGAGAATCAATTTGAATGAAAAAAATCCAACAACAAGTATATTGAACGCATGAATTTTCCCTATGTTTAGGCTAGAACAAGCAATACATATTTTCTCAAGTATCAACAAAAGGCAAGATATATAAGGCAACAGTCCAGAATTTTCTATACACATTCTTGGATTAAACCATGCCAAATAGTATCAACAGTCACTAATTCGTTTATAATTTAGTTTCCAGAAGAAGAGACTCTTACAAATAATCCCGACAAATTCAAGACAATAAAAAAGAAAAAGAAAATCCAATTTCATAATCCACATCATCACAACAACAACAATCAACAATAAACAAAATTCATAATCAACAAAATCATTTCATACGTCAATTCATCAATTAACAAAACCCCTGCTAGAATATCCAGGGTCATCTCAATTTTTGGCTTATCTTGCTCACTTTGATCTAGTTTTATAGAACGCTCATTAAGGGAACTCTTGATTTTTTTTCCTTCTTTTTCTTTTTTGAATTTTTAACATCCCTAACATTTCTCTTTTTGTCCGACAGATCTGCTTCCCTGATTCATTGAAACAAAAATCATGAATAAATTAAAAAACTTAAAAAACATTAAAGCAAAGAAAACAAAGCATGCATACAAACTATAATTTAGAATTAGTGATATCACATGTGCATCTGACTATCTTAAAGAACATTGTTAGTTTCCAAAGCTGTTTGAATAATACTATCGTCATCACCATCACCATCATCATCTGACTCTACCAAATGATACTTCTTCTTAAGCCATCCATGTTTGCTTTTCTTACCTTTTGGTTTGATATCATCAGAAGCATAAACAATGTAACTATCTATCATTTGTGAATATCAAAAGACATTGGAAAAATTGTAAAGGTAATGAAAGACAAAAGGGTATTGTTTTGACTTTGTTTATATTTAAAAGTTTTTCGATTTAGTGCTTGTTTGGGCGCCATTATCTTAATAAAAAAGATATTTTCTTAATAAAAAAACATCTTTTTTATTTTTTAGGATGTTTGGCAAATTTCTATCAGTAAAAGTAAAAGCACTAGAAAAATAAAAAAACATGTTTTTTGAGAAGCTGCAATTTACATCTTTTTTTAAAAGATATTTTTTCCTTAAAAAATATTTTTCAAGTAATAAATAAACAAAAAATACTTTTATATTGTTATACCCAAATATAATTGATAGATAAAAAATCTTTTTACATGAAATATCCAAACATAAAATTACTTTTACTTTTTCAAAAGAACTTTCAAAAAAAGATAACTCAAAAAAATATCTTTTCTTAGAAGTTCACCCAAACAAGCCCTTTTACTACTAGAAATTTGCCAAACATCCTAAAGATATTTTTTATTGAAAAATATCTTTTTTTTTTTATCAAGATAATAGCACCCAAACAAGCACAAAAAGTACTTTTGTTTTGTTATACCCAAATATAATTGATAGATAAAAAGATCTTTTTGCATGAGATATCCAAACATAAAATTACTTTTACTTTTTCATAAGATCTTTTAAAAAAAAAAGATAACTCTGTAGAACCTATGCACAATTACTCAAGAGGGGGGTGAATTGAGTATTGCAACAACAATGAATCTCTTTGCGAAAGTTAAAGACAATATACAAAAGTGTTATTGTACTAGTATTTTTCCAAGAGCTTAACTCAATTGCTAAGCATTTATAAGGAGCTTTTACTTTCCAATAGACACCAACTCAAATAAATTGATCAAGCTTTTCACCAATCGGACTTAAGCTATTCCTTAAGTACTTACGAAGCTACTTTTCGATCACAATTTATTTGCTCAAAGGTAAAAGACAATAATATTGAAGAGATGAGTTTGGAGAGATGCAAACGCTATTTAGAGTGGTTCGGCACAATCCTTGTCCTACGTCCACTTTCTTTCTCAATCGCTATTGAGAAGTTCCACTATTGCCAAGCTTCAAGGTGCTCGCGCAAAACCTTTTACAATCCGAGTCCTTAGTTTCTAACACCTCACGGTATATGATCACCACTCGTATACTAACCCACTCCACTTAGAGATACCTTCTCTAAGATTTGCCTTGAGTACTTAGTATACCTCTTTGGTATCCTCACCGACTATAGTGTTTATAACTCTTGACTCAACCTTGGAGATCACACTCCAATTTACAAAGTGTACAAGAAAACAATTCTCAAAGAATTGTTGAGACGAAATGAGTACTCTCTAGAAGAGTGTATGATTACAAGTTTAGCACTATTGAACCAATTGATATTGCTCTCTCAAATTGTGTATTATAACACCTTAAAAAATGTGTAGAATGAAAGAATATGAACAAGATAGTTTGCAAATACTCAAGTATGTGAAATAAGGCTTCAATCCATCTATTTATAGACTCCCCAAACCTTAGAAACATTGGGGAGTTAATGGGATGGAGCCTTTTTGTCAAAACTAGCCGTTTTTTATGTTTTTGAATCATTTGCATCGATGCATAACACTTTGCATCGATGCAAATGTGTCTTTGAAGCTGAAATTTGAATTTTCAGCTAGGTTGCATCGATGCAAACATCTTTGCATCGATGCAACAAGTCGTCGCATGCTTTGCATCGATGCAAGATGAGTGTGCATCGATGCAAACCTTAAAGAATGGCTTAAAATCACTTCAAAATACTTAGGATTGATCTCAAACTTGTTGGAGTCAATTCCTATGCTTTTGTACCTTTGAAAACAACTTTTAAACCATTTGGCTAGCATCGAATTGCAAGACGTGCATCAAAACATTTTATGAGTGTGTGTTGAGAGATTTAGCAATTGGTTCTTAACAAGAAGTTACCTAAGTCCTAAGACACTATACTTGTCTTCAAATGTTATGGACTTGAGTTTCTTGTTGTTGTTGTGTTGCTTTCAACTCTTCATTCCTCAACGTTGAATGTTGGTTGATCTTTCAACATGCTTGTTCATTCAAGTTGTTTGTTGGTTTGTCTTTCATGTCGTTTGTTGGTTTGTCATTCATCAAAACCTACGAATACAAACTTCGTATACAAGCAACATGATTTACAATTTCCCCCTTTTTGATAATGACAAACCAATTTTGAGGATATGCATTTATAAATGATTTTGAAAGCAACAATAATGCACTTTGTTTTATAGAAAGCTTTGGAGAAGACTTCACAAAAAAAATTTTGCAGGAGTTCCCCCTAAATATGTGCATTTGTTCCCTTAAAGGGCGTTTATCAAAGAAAACGATTTAGATATCAAAGTTTTTGCTTAGCGGAAGTCTTTTTGAAATCATTGTTTCGCAAACTTATTGCTTCTTTTCAAATCCTCAAACTTCTTCTTTTTCAAAAGTTCAAAACTTCAAATATCCTCAAACTTTTCTTCCCCCTTTTGACATTATCAAAAAGAAAGGAGTTTGAAATGTGTCATAGAAGCATGCATAAAACAATGAATTTTTTAAGTTCAATTTCTCTATTAATCTCAAGGATGAGATATTCCCCCTTTCAAAAAGAATTTGATTTCCTCTTTTTATATATAACAAGCATGCATAATTCCTCCTAAAGAAGTGAAATATATCAAGGCATGCACATTAACTTAAAATAGGGGTACCAAGCCTATTTTGAGTTATTCACCAAATAAGCATACAAGCATTAATCATTAAACAAAATTATGAAGGAAATATCAAAGTATTTAAACCATAATAGAAATCCTTAGCTTACTAGGAGTTAGTTTAACAATTCATATAATCAAATAAACATAAAGCAATAAAAAGTGACTTGATGAAGAGGAGACAATCAATCTTGGTCTTCATCATCATCATTATCCTCTTCATACGGTAGGTGGATGCCGAAATGCTCATATAAGTCATCAATACGACGATCCAAGCGACCCGTGCGATGATCTACACGAGACACACGACGATTAAGTGCTTCAAGTTGCCTACCATGCTCTACTTCAATCCTTTGGATGTTTTTGTTGATGGATTGTAATTCTCTCATTACATCAACCAAGGAGGGTGGTTCTTGAGCTTGAGGTGCTTGTGGAGGAGCTTGCTCTTGAGGACCTTGTTCATCAACATTTCTTCTTCCCATTTTGTTGAGAATATGAGTGTTGATACAAGATTGAGGTGGTACTTCCTTGACAATCTCATTTGATACATCAATACCAACATAATCAAAGACTTTAGACCATAGGCAAAGGAATCCTAATCCACCATTCCTATCCTTCATCTTGAGCCTAATCATATGTTGTACTATAAAGTATGGCCAATTAATCTTAATCCCATTCATCATAGCCCACATGAGAATCAAA
This sequence comes from Arachis stenosperma, assembly GCF_014773155.1. NCBI lineage: Eukaryota > Viridiplantae > Streptophyta > Magnoliopsida > Fabales > Fabaceae > Arachis > Arachis stenosperma. Next base: position 67,297,810 of record NC_080379.1, read on the forward strand.
TCTTCATCATTTACATTCGCATGCCCGGATATTCTAGGTTGCAATACATAGGTGACTAGATATAACAAAGTTCTATGTTCCGCACTCATTGAATTGCAACTAATTTTGGAGTGAGCTCCTTGTACAAGGTTGAACAAATGCATGGCATTGTCCTTTGAATAACCCCATTCATCAATTGGGGTTTTACTACCTTGAAACAAGTCACCTTGATTTGGCAACTCCCAAATGGTGGCTAACTCATCACCATCTAGCCTATAATCCTTTCTTCCTATCTTGAAGAATAATGTGAAATTTGATTCATCTTCCTCATCAATCTCAATCATGAGTGTACTATAGGCTATGGCAACTAAATCCAGATAATATTTACTCTTAATTTGAACAAAATCCATGAGGCCTTGATGAACTAGAATAGCCTTAAGAGTATCAAACTTATGAATGACAAGAAGGGTCGGATCCAAATACCTCGGAGGAATTTCCTTTCTTCCGGCGAGCCTTGCCTCATAGAATTGAAGATCTTCATTAGAAGCAAAGTACCTTGCCAAAGGATGATCATTTGGAGGTGGAACCACACTTGAAGAGCCTTTTGACTTCTTGATGGTTCTCTTGATTCTAGGCATTGTGGATGATTTTGTTTTATGGGTTTTGTAGAGGAGAATGTGGGGACTTCAAATATGTAATTTATTTGTAGTGGGTATCTAAGTTTTGTGAGTTGTATGAAGCTATATGTGAGCTTGTTTTGGAGGTTATGGAGGTTTGAATGTGGGGATATGAGTTGTGAGGTTGAAGATGATGAAAAAGTGGGGGTTTTGTTGCTCAAAAATGCCAAATTCACGTGTTTTTGTGCAATTTGGTCGTGTTTGCATCGATGCAATAGGCTTTGCATCGATGCACATAGCACGTTGTGTGCTTTGCATCGATGCAAAGCTTGGTTGCATCGATGCAACATGCATCATTTTGCCCAAAATGACCAAATTTTCATCCTTTGGTGGTTCTTTCTTCAATCCTTTGAGTTCCATCATGTATATACTCACTTAAACCATTATAAACTTCAATTTGTTGATCCTCCATTGTTTATAATCTTCAAATTCTTCAATCTACCTCAAGATTAATCACTCATTCATCAACTCATAAACCTACAAAACAGTGGCTAATTGGATATCTCCAATGCTTAAGTTAGTAAGAGATACAAAAATAGCAATATAAATACAATGAATTCAAACAAATCATATTAGATTAGAATCCAAGATACCAAGTTCATTTCGGATGTTAAAAAAACTTTCTTTACATAAAGGTTTAGTGAAGATGTCCGCTAGTTGTTTACTAGTTTCGACAAATTCAATAACCACATCACCCTTTTCAACATGGTCTCTTATGAAGTGATGTCTAATATCAATATGCTTGGTTCTTGAATGTTGAACCGGATTCTTGGTTAAATTTATTGCACTAGTATTATCACATTTGATAGGAATGTGATCAAGCATGAGTCCATAGTCCACAAGTTGTTGTTTCATCCATAAAATTTGGGCGCAACAACTACCGGCGGCTACATACTCGGCTTCGGCGGTAGACAAGGCTACATGGTGCACGAAATTGTGATCATACAACTCAAATAATCCCTAGTAATGGCTCCAAAGACTTGGTGCTCAATACCATGGCATAAACACAACTTCGCACAACTAACCAGCAAGTGCACTGGGTCGTCCAAGTAATAAACCTTACGCGAGTAAGGGTCGATCCCACGGAGATTGTTGGTATGAAGCAAGCTATGGTCACCTTGTAAATCTTAGTCAGGCAGACTCAAATGGGCATAGATGATGAATAAAACATAAAGATAAAGATAGAGATACTTATGTATATCATTGGTGAGAGCTTCAGATAAGCGTATGAAGATGCTTTCCCTTCCGTCTCTCTGCTTTCCTACTGTCTTCATCCAATCCTTCTTACTCCTTTCCATGGCAAGATTATGCAAGGGTTTCACCGTTTTCAGTGGCTACCTCCCATCCTCTCAGTGGAAATGTTCAACGCACCCTGTCACGGCACGGCTATCCATCTGTCGGTTCTCGATCAGGCCGGAATAGAATCCAGTGATTCTTTTGCGTCTGTCACTAACGCCCCGCCTGCTAGGAGTTTGAAGCACATCACATTCATTCAATCATTGAATCCTACTCAGAATACCACAGACAAGGTTAGACCTTCCGGATTCTCTTGAATGCCGCCATCAGTTCTTGCCTATACCACGAAGACTCTGATCTCACGGAATGGCTGGCTCGTTTATCAGGCGAGCACTCGGTTGTCAGGCGATCAACCATGCATCGTGTATCAGGAATCCAAGAGATATTCACCCAATCTAAGGTAGAACGGAGGTGGTTATCAGTCACACGTTCATAGGTGAGAATGATGATGAGTGTCACGGATCATCACATTCATCAAGTTGAAGAACAAGTGATATCTTGGACAAAGAACAAGCGGAATTGAATAGAAGAACAATAGTAATTGCATTAATACTCGAGGTACAGCAGAGCTCCACACCTTAATCTATGGTGTGTAGAAACTCCACCGTTGAAAATACATAAGAACAAGGTCTAGGCATGGCCGTGAGGCCAGCCTCCCAATGATCTAAGATAGCATAAGAACAAAGATAGCTACCAAGATATCTAAATACAATAGTAAAAGGTCCTACTTATAGAGAACTAGTAGCCTAAGGTTTACAGAGATGAGTAAATGACATAAAAATCCACTTCCGGGCCCACTTGGTGTGTGCTTGGGCTGAGCAATGAAGCATTTTCGTGTAGAGACTCTTCTTGGAGTTAAACGCCAGCTTTTATGCCAGTTTGGGCGTTTAACTCCCATTTAGGTGCCAGTTCCGGCGTTTAACGCTCGGAAATCTGAAGGTGACTTTGAACGCCGGTTTGGGCCATCAAATCTTGGGCAAAGTATGAACTATCATATATTGCTGGAAAGCCCAGGATGTCTACTTTCCAACGCCGTTGAGAGCGCGCCAATTGGGCTTCTGTAGCTCCAGAAAATCCACTTCGAGTACAGGGAGGTCAGAATCCAACAGCATCTGCAGTCCTTTTCAGTCTCTGAATCAGATTTTTGCTCAGGTCCCTCAATTTCAGCCAGAAAATACCTGAAATCACAGAAAAACACACAAACTCATAGTAAAGTCCAGAAAATTGAATTTTAACTAAAAACTAATAAAAATATACTAAGAACTCAACTAAAACTACTAAAAACATACTAAAAACAATGCCAAAAAGCGTACAAATTATCCGCTCATCACAACACCAAACTTAAATTGTTGCTTGTCCTCAAGCAACTGAAAATCAAATAAGATAAAAAGAAGAGAATATGCAATGAACTCCAAAAACATCTATGAAGATCAGTATTAATTAGATGAGCGGGGCTTTTAGCTTTTTGCCTCTGAATAGTTTTGGCATCTCACTTTATCCTTTGAAATTCAGAATGATTGGCTTCTTTAGGAACTCAGAATCCAGATAGTGTTATTGATTCTCCTAGTTAAGTATGATGATTCTTGAACACAGCTACTTCATGAGTCTTGGCCGTGGCCCAAAGCACTCTGTCTTCCAGTATTACCACCGGATACATACATGCCACAGACACATAATTGGGTGAACCTTTTCAGATTGTGACTCAGCTTTGCTAGAGTCCCCAACTAGAGGTGTCCAGGGTTCTTAAGCACACTCTTTTTGCCTTGGATCACAACTTTATTTCTTTCTTTTTCTTTCTTTTTCTCTTTCTTTTTTCGTTTTTTTTTTCGCCTCTTTTTTTTTTTGTATTCACTGCTTTTTCTTGCTTCAAGAATTATTTTTATGATTTTTCAGATCCTCAGTAACATGTCTCCTTTTTCATCATTCTTTCAAGAGCCAACATTCATCAACCACAAATTCAAAAGACATATGCACTGTTTAAGCATACATTCAGAAGACAAAAGTGTTGCCACCACATCAAAATAATTAAACTGTTATAAAATTCAAAATTCATGCAATTCTTCTCCTTTTCAATTAAGAACATTGTTTGTTTAAGAAAGGTGATGGATTCATAGGACATTCATAACTTTAAGGCATAGACACTAAGACACTAATGATCATAAGACACAAACATGGACAAACATAAAGCATAAATTTTCGAAAAACAAGAAAATAAAGAACAAGGAGATTAAAGAACGGGTCCACCTTAGTGATGGCGGCTTGTTCTTCCTCTTGAAGGTCTTATGGAGTGCTTGAGCTCCTCAATATCTCTTCCTTGTCTTTGTTGCTCCTCTCTCATGATTCTTTGATCTTCTCTAATTTCGTGGAGGAGGATGGAATGTTCTTGGTGCTCCACCCTTAGTTGTCTCATGTTGGAACTCAATTCTCCAAGGGAGGTGTTAATTTGCTCCCAATAGTTTTGTGGAGGAAAGTGCATCCCTTGAGGTATCTCAGGGATCTCATGATGAGAAGGGTCTCTTGTTTGCTCCATCCTTTTCTTAGTGATGGGCTTATCCTCATCAATGGGGATGTCTCCTTCTATGTCCACTCCAACTGAATAACAGAGGTGACAAATAAGATGAGGAAAGGCTAACCTTGCCAAGGTAGAGGACTTGTCCGCCACCTTATAGAGTTCTTGGGCTATAACCTCATGAACTTCTACTTCTTCTCCAATCATGATGCTATGAATCATGATGGCCCGGTCTAGAGTAACTTCGGACCGGTTGCTAGTGGGAATGATTGAGCGTTGGATAAACTCCAACCATCCTCTAGCCACGGGCTTGAGGTCATGCCTTCTCAATTGAACCGGCTTTCCTCTTGAATCTCTCTTCCATTGTGCGCCCTCTTCACATATGACTGTGAGGACTTGGTCCAACCTTTGATCAAAGTTGACCCTTCTAGTGTAAGGATGTTCATCTCCTTGCATCATAGGCAAGTTGAATGCCAACCTTACATTTTCCGGACTAAAATCCAAGTATTTCCCCCAAACCATAGTAAGCCAATTCTTTGGATCAGGGTTCACACTTTGATCATGGTTCTTGGTGATCCATGCATTGGCATAAAACTCTTGAACCATTAAGATTCCGACTTGTTGAATGGGGTTGGTAAGAACTTCCCAACCTCTTCTTCGGATCTCATGTCGAATCTCCGGATATTCACTCTTTTTGAGTGAAAAAGGGACCTCGGGGATCACCTTCTTCAAGGCCACAACTTTATAGAAGTGGTCTTGATGCACCCTTGAGATGAATCTCTCCATCTCCCATGACTCGAAGGTGGAAGCTTTTGCCTTCCCTTTCCTCTTTCTAGAGGTTTCTCCGGCCTTGGATGGCATAAATGGTTATCGAAAAACAAAAAGCAATGCTTTTACCACACCAAACTTAAAAGGTTTGCTCGTCCTCGAGCAAAAGAAGAAAGAAGAGAGTAGAAGAAGAAGAAATGAGGAAGAAGGGAATGGCTTTGTGTTCGGCCAAAGAGGGGGAGAAGTGGTGTTTAGGTTGTGTGAAAATGAAGGGGTGAAGAAGGGTTTATATAGGAGAGGGGGGCTCATGGTTCGGTCATGTATGGGTGGGTTTGGGAGGGAAAGTGGTTTGAATTTGAAGGGTGAGGTAGGTGGGGTTTTATGAAGGATGGATGTGAGTGGTGAAGAGAAAGATGGGATTTGATAGGTGAAGGGTTTTTGGGGAAGAGGTGTTGAGGTGATTGGTGAATGGGTGAAGAAGAGAGAGAGTGGTGGGGTAGGTGGGGATCCTGTGGGGTCCACAGATCTTGAGGTGTCAAGAAAAAGTCATCCCTGCACCAAATGGCATACAAAATCACGTTTTGAGCCAATTCTGGCGTTAAACGCCGAGCTGGTGCCCATTTCTGGCGTTTAACGCCAGGTTCTTGCCCTTTTCTGGCGTTTAACGCCAGTCTGGTGCCCCTTTCTGGCGTTAAACGCCCAGAATGGTGCCAGACTGGGCCTTAAACGCCCACCTGCTAGCCTTACTGGCGTTTAAACGCCAGTAAGTTCTTCCTCCAGGGTGTGCTATTTTTCTTTCTGTTTTTCATTCTGTTTTTGCTTTTTCAATTGATTTTGTGACTTCTTATGATCATCAACCTACAAAAAAACATAAAATAACAAAAGGAAATAGATAAAATATAACATTGGGTTGCCTCCCAACAAGCGCTTCTTTAATGTCAGTAGCTTGACAGAGGGCTCTCATGGAGCCTCACAAATGATCAGAGCAATGTTGGAACCTCCCAACACCAAACTTAGAGTTTGAATGTGGGGGTTCAACACCAAACTTAGAGTTTGGTTGTGGCCTCCCAACACCAAACTTAGAGTTTGACTGTGGGGGCTCTGTTTGACTCTGATTTGAGAGAAGCTCTTCATGCTTCCTCTCCATGGTGACAGAGGGATATCCTTGAGCCTTAAACACAAAGGATTCTTCATTCACTTGAATGATCAGTTCACCTCTATCAACATCAATCACAGCCTTTGCTGTGGCTAGGAAGGGTCTGCCAAGGATGATGGTTTCATCCATGCACTTCCCAGTCTCTAGGACTATGAAATCAGCAGGGATGTAATGGTTTTCAATCTTCACCAAAACATCCTCTACAAGTCCATGAGCTTGTTTTCTTGAGTTGTCTGCCATCTCTAATGAGATTCTTGCAGCTTGCACCTCAAAGATCCCTAGCTTCTCCATTACAGAGAGAGGCATGAGGTTTACACTTGACCCTAAGTCACACAGAGCCTTCTTGAAGGTCATGGTGCCTATGGTACAAGGTATTGAAAACTTCCCAGGATCTTGTCTCTTTTGAGGTAATTTCTGCCTAGACAAGTCATCCAGTTCTTTGGTGAGCAAAGGGGGTTCATCCTCCCAAGTCTCATTTCCAAATAACTTGTCATTTAGCTTCATGATTGCTCCAAGGTATTTGGCAACTTGCTCTTCAGTGACATACTCATCCTCTTCAGAGGAAGAATACTCATCAGAGCTCATGAAGGGCAGAAGTAAGTCCAATGGAATCTCTATGGTCTCATTTTGAGCCTCAGATTCCCATTGTTCCTCATTGGGGAACTCAGTGGAAGTCAGTGCACGCCCACTGAAGTCTTCCTCAGTGGCGTTCACTTCCTCTCCTTCCTCTCCAAATTCGGCCATGTTGATGGCCTTGCACTCTCCTTTTGGATTTTCTTCTGTGTTGCTTGGAAGAGTACTTGGAGGGAGTTCAGTAACTTTCTTGCCCAGCTGTCCCACTTGTGCCTCCAAATTCCTAATGGAGGACCTTGTTTCAGTCATGAAACTTTGAGTGGTCTTGATTAGATCAGCGACCATGGTTGCTAAGTCAGAGGCGTTCTGCTTAGAATTCTCTGTCTGTTGCTGAGAAGATGATGGAAAAGGCTTGCCATTGCTAAACCTGTTTCTTCCACCATTATTGTTGTTGAAACCTTGTTGAGGTCTCTCTTGATTCTTCCATGAGAAATTTGGATGATTTCTCCATGAAGAATTATAGGTGTTTCCATAGGGTTCTCCTAGGTAATTCACCTCTTCCATTGAAGGGTTCTCAGGATCATAAGCTTCTTCTTCAGATGAAGCATCCTTAGTACTGCCAGGTGCATTTTGCATTCCAGACAGACTTTGAGAGATCAAATTGACTTGTTGAGTCAATATTTTATTCTGAGCCAATATGGCATTCAGAGTATCAATCTCAAGAACTCCTTTCTTCTGATTTGTCCCATTGTTCACAGGATTCCTTTCAGAAGTGTACATGAATTGGTTATTTGCAACCATTTCAATTAGCTCTTAAGCCTCTGTAGGCGTCTTCTTCAGATGAAGAGATCCTCCAGCAGAGCTATCCAAAGACATCTTGGATAGTTCAGAGAGACCATCATAGAAAATACCTATGATGCTCCATTCAGAAAGCATATCAGAAGGACACTTTCTGATCAATTGTTTGTATCTTTCCCAAGCTTCATAGAGGGATTCTCCATCCTTCTATCTGAAGGTTTGGACTTCCACTCTAAGCTTACTCAATTTTTGAGGTGGAAAGAACTTGGCCAAGAAGGCATTGACTAGCTTTTCCCATGAGTCCAGGCTTTCTTTAGGTTGTGAGTCCAACCATGTCCTAGCTCTGTCTCTTACAGCAAAAGGGAATAGCATAAGTCTGTAGACCTCAGGGTCAACCCCATTAGTCTTGACAGTGTCACAGATTTGCAAGAATTCAGCTAAGAACTGATGAGGATCTTCCAATGGAAGTCCATGGAACTTGCAATTCTGTTGCATTAGAGAAACTAATTGAGGCTTAAGCTCAAAGTTGTTTGCTCCAATGGCAGGGATAGAGATGCTTCTCCCATAGAAGTCGGGAGTAGGTGCAGTAAAGTCACCCAGCACCTTCCTTGCATTGTTGTTGTTTTCGGCTGCCATGGGTTCTTCTTCCTTGAAGATTTCTGTTAGGTCCTCTACAGAGAGTTGTGCCTTAGCTTCTCTTAGCTTTCGCTTCAAGGTCCTTTCAGGTTCAGGGTCAGCTTCAACAAGAATGCCTTTGTCTCTGCTCCTGCTCATATGAAAGAGAAGAGAACAAGAAAATGTGGAATCCTCTATGTCACAGTATAGAGATTCCTTGAGGTGTCAGAAGAACAGAAAAATAGAAGAAAGAGGTAGAAGAATTCGAACTTAATCAGATAGAGTTCAAATTGTGCATTGAGAATGAGTGGTACTCCATAAATAGAAGGATGTGAGAAGAGGGGAAGAGAATTTTCGAAAATTAATTAAAAAGATTTTAAAAAAACATTTTGAAAAATTGATTGATAATTTTCGAAAACTAAAAGTGGAAAAGGAATCAAGTGATTTTTGAAAAAGATTTTGAAATCAGAAATCAAAAAGATATGACTGAAAACTGTTTTAAAAAAGATGTGATAAAAAAAAGATATGATTAGAAAGTTATAGTTTTAAAAAGATATGATTGAAAAGATATGATTTGAAAACAATTTAAAAAAAGATTTGATTTTTAAAAATTGATGACTTGCCTAACAAGAAAAGATATGATTCAAACATTTAAACCTTTCTCAACAGAAAAGGCAACAAACTTGAAATGTTCAATCAAATCATTAATTGTTAGCAAGTATCTTTGAAAAGGAAAGAAATTGATTTTGAAAACATTTGATTGAAAAGATTTGATTTGAAAAAGATTTGATTTTGAAAAACTTTGAAAACGTGAAAAAAATTGATTTGAAAACAAAATCTTCCCTCTTGTGCCATCCTGGCGTTAAACGCCCAGAATGGTGCACATTCTGGCGTTTAACGCCCAAAACTCTACCCTTTTGGGCGTTAAACGCCCAGCCAGGCACCCTGGCTGGCGTTTAAACGCCAGTCTGTCTTCTTCACTGGGCATTTTGAACGCCCAGCTTTTTCTATATAATTCCTCTGCTGTATATTCTGAATCTTCAATTCTCTGTATTATTGACTTGAAAAGACATAAATTAAAAATATTTTTGGATTTTTAATAAGAATAATCAAAAATGCAACTAAATAACAATGCATGCAAGACACCAAACTTAGCAGTTTGCATACTACTGACGCTAATGATAATGCATATGAGACACATAAACACTCAAGTCAAGAGAATTCAAAGATCAGAGTAAGAAATAATCAAGAATTACTTGAAGATCCTTAAGACACATGAATGAATGCATGCAATTGACACCAAACTTAAAATGAGACACTAGACTCAAACAAGAAACATAAAATATTTTTGGTTTTTTTTTTTATGATTTTGAAAATTTTTTGTGTTTTTTCGAAAATTATATGAAAATGGAAAATAAAGGTTTCAGAATTCTCAGTTTGGATTCCAGGAATCATTGCAATGTTAGTCTAAGACTCCGGTCCAGGAATTAAACATGGCTTCACAGCCAGCCAAGCTTTCAAAGAAAGCTTCGGTCCAAAACACTAGACATGGCTAATGGCCAGCCAAGCCTTAGCAGATCATTGCTCCAATAGCAAGATTGATAGAGATCAACAAGCTCTTGTGATGATCAGTTGAAACCTCGGTCCAATAAGATTAGACATGGCTTCACAGCCAGCCAGATTTCAACAGATCATCATGAAACACTAGAACTCATTCTTAAGAACTCTGAAAAAAAATACCTAATCTAAGCAACAAGATGAACCGTCAGTTGTCCATACACAAAACAATCCCTGGAAACGGCGCCAAAAACATGGTGCACGAAATTGTGATCACTACAACTCAAATAATCCCTAGTAATGGCTCCAAAGACTTGGTGCTCAATACCATGGCATAAACACAACTTCGCACAACTAACCAGCAAGTGCACTGGGTCATCCAAATAATAAACCTTACGCGAGTAAGGGTCGATCCCACGGACATTGTTGGTATGAAGCAAGCTATGGTCACCTTGTAAATCTTAGTCAGGCAGACTCAAATGGGTATAGATGATGAATAAAACATAAAGATAAAGATAGAGATACTTATGTATATCATTGGTGAGAGCTTCAGATAAGCGTATGAAGATGCTTTCCCTTCCGTCTCTCTGCTTTCCTACTGTCTTCATCCAATCCTTCTTACTCCTTTCCATGGCAAGCTTATGCAAGGGTTTCACCGTTGTCAGTGGCTACCTCCCATCCTCTCAGTGGAAATGTTCAACGCACCCTGTCACGGCACGGCTATCCATCTGTCGGTTCTCGATCAGGCCGGAATAGAATCCAGTGATTTTTTTGCGTCTGTCACTAACGCCCCGCCTGCTAGGAGTTTGAAGCACGTCACAGTCATTCAATCATTGAATCCTACCCAGAATACCACAGACAAGGTTAGACCTTCCGGATTCTCTTGAATGCCGCCATCAGTTCTTGCCTATACCATGAAGACTCTGATCTCACGGAATGGCTGGCTCGTTTGTCAGGCGAGCACTCGGTTGTCAGGCGATCAACCATGCATCGTGTATCAGGAATCCAAGAGATATTCACCCAATCTAAGGTAGAACGGAGGTGGTTGTCAGTCACACGTTCATAGGTGAGAATGATGATGAGTGTCACGGATCATCACATTCATCAAGTTGAAGAACAAGTGATATCTTGGACAAAGAACAAGCGGAATTGAATAGAAGAACAATAGTAATTGCATTAATACTCGAGGTACAGCAAAGCTCCACACCTTAATCTATGGTGTGTAGAAACTCCACCGTTGAAAATACATAAGAACAAGGTCTAGGCATGGCCGTGAGGCCAGCCTCCCAATGATCTAAGATAGCATAAGAACAAAGATAGCTACCAAGATATCTAAATACAATAGTAAAAGGTCCTACTTATAGAGAACTAGTAGCCTAAGGTTTACAGAGATGAGTAAATGACATAAAAATCCACTTCCGGGCCCACTTGGTGTGTGCTTGGGCTGAGCAATGAAGCATTTTCGTGTAGAGACTCTTCTTGGAGTTAAACGCCAGCTTTTATGCCAGTTTGGGCGTTTAACTCCCATTTAGGTGCCAGTTCCGGCGTTTAACGCTGGGAAATCTGAAGGTGACTTTGAACGCCGGTTTGGGCCATCAAATCTTGGGCAAAGTATGGACTATCATATATTTCTGGAAAGCCCAGGATGTCTACTTTCCAACGCCGTTGAGAGCGCGCCAATTGGGCTTCTGTAGCTCCAGAAAATCCACTTCGAGTGCAGGGAGGTCAGAATCCAACAGCATCTGCAGTCCTTTTCAGTCTCTGAATCAGATTTTTGCTCAGGTCCCTCAATTTCAGCCAGAAAATACCTGAAATCACAGAAAAACACACAAACTCATAGTAAAGTCCAGAAAAGTGAATTTTAACTAAAAACTAATAAAAATATACTAAGAACTCAACTAAAACTACTAAAAACATACTAAAAACAATGCCAAAAAGCGTACAAATTATCCGCTCATCACTACACTTACTTGTTTCTTACTATGCCATGAAACAAGAGAGTTTCCTAGCAAGTGACAAGTGCCGCTAGTGCTTTTCCTATCCAATTTGCAACCGGCAAAATCGGAATCGGAATAACCAATCAAATCACAAGTGGATCCTTTCGGATACCACAATCCAACATTTAATGTTCCTATGAGATACTTCATAATCCTTTTCACCGCACTTAAGTGAGATTCCTTAGGATTAGCTTGGTATCTCGCACACATGCATACACTAAACATGATATCTGGCCTACTTGCCGTTAGATAAAGTAATGATCCTATCATGCCTCTATACTTCTTTACATCTATGCTTTTACCTTGTTCATCTTTGTCAAGGTAGCAAGTAGTGCTCATTGGTGTGTCCATTGCCTTAGCATTGTCCATTCCAAATCTTTTGAGCAGTTCCTTGCAATATTTGGTTTGGCTAACGAAAGTTCCTTCTTTTCCTTGTTTGATTTGAAGACCAAGGAAGAAGTTGAGTTCGCCCATCATGGACATTTCAAATTCACTTTGCATGAGGTTTGAGAAAAACTTGCAAAGTGATTCGTTAGTTGAACCAAATATTATGTCATCGACGTAAACTTGTACCAAAAGGATATTTTTGTTTTCAATCAAGATAAATAAAGTTGTATCAACCTTCCCTCTTCTAAAAACCTTTCCTATTAAAAACTTGTTCAAACGTTCATACCAAGCTCTTGGAGCTTGTTTAAGACCATAAAGAGCTTTCTTGAGTTTAAAAACATGATTAGGATTTTCATAATCCTCAAAACCGGGAGGTTGTTCAACATATACTTCTTCTTGAATGAAACCATTAAGAAAGGCACTCTTAACATCCATTTGATAAAGTTTGAAGTTATAAGAGGATGCAAAAGCAAGTAACATCCTAATTGCTTCTAATCTAGCTACGGGAGCATAAGTTTCGTCATAATCAATGCCTTCCTCTTGATTATAACCTTTAGCTACTAATCTAGCTTTGTTTCTAACAATTGTACCATTTTCATCGAGTTTATTTCTAAAAACCCATTTTGTTCCTACAATTGTTTGATTACTTGGTTTAGGCACCAATTCCCAAACGTCATTTCGTTTGAATTGGTTAAGCTCCTCTTGCATTGCCATAGCCCAATGTTCATCGTCAATTGCGGACTCAATCGTAGATGGTTCAATTTGAGATACAAAAGCACTATATGCAAATAAATTTCTAAAAGTGGATCGAGTTGTTACCCCTTTCGAAACATCACCAATGACGTTGTCTAGAGGATGATCCTTTGAAGTACGCCAATCCTTTGGAAGTGCATTTATTTGTGCTTGTGATGGTTCAATTTCTTCAAATTGAACACTATCCTTTGTTGAGCTTGTAGAGGCTTCATTTAAATCTTTTTCTTTGTCTTCACCATTCAAATTTAGTGAATCAAAGTTTTCTACATTTTCATCAAAATCATTTCTAGCACAACAACGGTTAGTTTCATCAAAAGCGACATGAATACTTTCTTCCATAGTCATGATGCGTTTATTATATACTCTAAAAGCTTTGCTAGTTAAAGAGTAGCCTAAGAAGATTCCTTCATCAGCCTTAGCATCAAATTTGCCTAAGTTATCTTTTCCATTATTTAGAATAAAGCATTTACAACCAAAGACGTGAAGGTGGGAAATATTTGGCTTTCTTCTTTTGTACAATTCGTACGGTGTTTTCTTAAGAATAGGTCGAATGATAATCCTATTCATAACATAACACGCGGTACTAACCGCATCCGCCCAAAAGTACTTAGGAATATTAGCCTCATTGAGCATAGTTCTCGCCATTTCTTCTAAATGACGATTTTTCCTTTCAACCACACCATTTTGTTGTGGTGTTCTAGGAGAGGAAAAATTATGCTCAATGCCATTTTCTTCACAAAAAGTTTCAAAAAGATTGTTTTCAAATTCTCCACCATGATCACTTCTAATAGATGATATATACAAATTCTTTTCATTTTGAATAACTTTAGCTAATCTTTTGAATGCTCGAAATGCATCACTCTTGTTTGCTAGAACAAGGTCCATGTAAATCGAGAGTAATCATCAACAATAACTAAAGCATAGTAATTGCCACCAAAGCTCATAGTCCTAGAAGGACCAAATAAATCCATGTGCAAAAGTTGTAATGGCCTTGTTGTTGAAACAATGTTTTTGGATTTAAAAGAGGCCTTTACTTGTTTTCCCTTTTGACATGCGTCGCAAAGGACGTCTTTTTCAAAACGTAGCTTTGGTAAGCCAATTACTAACTCTTTAGAGACCAACTTGCTAAGATGGTCCATGTTAGCATGAGCTACTCCACAATGCCATAACCAAGTTTTATCATTTTTACTAACAAGGCATTTCACATCATTTGAGGAAACTTCATTTAGATTAATCATGTATACATTGTCAACACGGTGCCCAATTAGCACAATTTCATTAGTGTCTTGCCTTTTTATCAAACAACATTTTGAATCAAAGGTGACTAAGTTTCCTTTGTCACAAAGTTGGCTAACACTAATGAGATTATGTTTGAGACCTTTGACAAGTATAACATTATCTATGGAGGTAGAAGAATTTTTACCAACTTTTCCAACGCCGATTACTTTGCCGGTGTTGTTGTCTCCATAGATCACGTTTCCTCCATTTGTAGGCTCTATTGCGGTGAACTTTGATTCATCGCCGGTCATGTGTTTGGAGCATCCACTATCAACATACCAATTTGTATCCTTAGCTCTAACATGTACCTTTTCTTCGCTTGCCATTAAGCAAAGATTTGCAACCTCGTCGTCATCGGAGTCAGATTCATCCTCGTTCTCCCATGATATGTATGCTTTCTCCTTCTTCTTAAATTTCTTGTTTTTGTCCTCCTTTTGAAGTTTTGGACAATTGGGTTTGATGTGTCCAACTTCTCCACACTCATAGCATTTTGGTACCTTTATTTTGCTCTTGAAGTTTTTCTTCATTGCAAACTTATTGAATCTTTTTAATAAGAGTGCAAATTCTTCATCTCCTTCTTCTTCATTATCATCACTCTCTTCTTGTAGTGATGTTGTTTTAAGGGCGAGACTTTTCTTCTTGCTTTCTTCACCTTTTTGTCTATTTAGCATAGTCATTTCATAGGTGAGAAGATTACCTCGTAGTTGATCATAGAGCCTTCCTTCCACAATGGCGTTCACTTTGGAGTTCCATTTTGGTGTAAGGCTTGTAAGCACCTTGGTCACAATTTGTTTATCATTGTATTTTGTGCCAAGCATGCTTAGATTGTTGAAGATCTTGGAGAGTCTTTCAAGAGCTTCTTTAATGCTCTCTTCATCTTTTATTTTAAAATTTTCCCATTCATGAACCAACATAAATACCTTTGATTCTTTAACGTGGTCGGTTCCTTCGTAAGTGATTTGGAGTTTATCTCAAATCTCTTTAGCGGTTTCACATGTAGAGATCTTCATATAATCATGCTCGTTAAGTGCACAATGAATGAAGTTGATGGCTTTATCATTCATTGCCACTTTCTTCCAATCATCGTCACTATATTCATCTTCTCCTTTCGGTACTTGCTTTGAGACGGAGACTTCTCCTTCTTTAGCGCTTGTTGTCTTTGTTGGAATGTGATTTCCATTCTCAATCACTTTCCAAATTCTCACATCTTGAGAACGGATCCAAATTCTCATCTTATTTTTCCAATAAGAGTAATTTGTTCCGCTAAAAAGAGGAGGTCTAGCGGTTGAGTTACCTTCACTAGTGTTGTTGTTGTTAAAGCTTGTGCTTGCCATGATCTTTTCCCTTAAACGGTTAAGTCTTTCAAAGGGTTAAGCTCTGATACCACTTGTAGAACCTATGCACAATTACTCAAGAGGGGGGGGGTGAATTGAGTATTGCAACAACAATGAATCTTTTTGCGAAAGTTAAAGACAATATACAAAAGTGTTATTGTACTAGTATTTTTCCAAGAGCTTAACTCAATTGCTAAGCATTTATAAGGAGCTTTTACTTTCCAATAGACACCAACTCAAATAAATTGATCAAGCTTTTCACCAATCGGACTTAAGCTATTCCTTAAGTACTTACGAAGCTACTTTTCGATCACAATTTATTTGCTCAAAGGTAAAAGACAATAATATTGAAGAGATGAGTTTGGAGAGATGCAAACGCTATTTAGAGTGGTTCGGCACAATCCTTGTCCTACGTCCACTTTCTTTCTCAATCGCTATTGAGAAGTTCCATTATTGCCAAGCTTCAAGGTGCTCGCGCAAAACCTTTTACAATCCGAGTCCTTAGTTTCTAACACCTCACGGTATATGATCACCACTCGTATACTAACCCACTCCAC
This sequence comes from Arachis stenosperma, assembly GCF_014773155.1. Lineage (NCBI taxonomy): Eukaryota > Viridiplantae > Streptophyta > Magnoliopsida > Fabales > Fabaceae > Arachis > Arachis stenosperma. The sequence continues at coordinate 67,314,044 of NC_080379.1, forward strand.
TTAGAGATACCTTCTCTAAGATTTGCCTTGAGTACTTAGTATACCTCTTTGGTATCCTCACCGACTATAGTGTTTATAACTCTTGACTCAACCTTGGAGATCACACTCCAATTTACAAAGTGTACAAGAAAACAATTCTCAAAGAATTGTTGAGACGAAATGAGTACTCTCTAGAAGAGTGTATGATTACAAGTTTAGCACTATTGAACCAATTGATATTGCTCTCTCAAATTGTGTATTATAACACCTTAAAAAATGTGTAGAATGAAAGATTATGAACAAGATAGTTTGCAAATACTCAAGTATGTGAAATAAGGCTTCAATCCATCTATTTATAGACTCCCCAAACCTTAGAAACGTTGGGGAGTTAATGGGATGGAGCCTTTTTGTCAAAACTAGCCGTTTTTTATGTTTTTGAATCATTTGCATCGATGCATAACACTTTGCATCGATGCAAATGTGTCTTTGAAGCTGAAATTTGAATTTTCAGCTAGGTTGCATCGATGCAAACATCTTTGCATCGATGCAACAAGTCGTTGCATGCTTTGCATCGATGCAAGATGAGTGTGCATCGATGCAAACCTTAAAGAATGGCTTAAAATCACTTCAAAATACTTAGGATTGATCTCAAACTTGTTGGAGTCAATTCCTATGCTTTTGTACCTTTGAAAACAAGTTTTAAACCATTTGGCTAGCATCGAATTGCAAGATGTGCATCAAAACATTTTGTGAGTGTGTGTTGAGAGATTTAGCAATTGGTTCTTAACAAGAAGTTACCTAAGTCCTAAGACACTATACTTGTCTTCAAATGTTGTGGACTTGAGTTTCTTGTTGTTGTTGTGTTGCTTTCAACTCTTCATTCCTCAACGTTGAATGTTGGTTGATCTTTCAACATGCTTGTTCATTCAAGTTGTTTGTTGGTTTGTCTTTCATGTCGTTTGTTGGTTTGTCATTCATCAAAACCTACGAATACAAACTTCGCATACAAGCAACATGATTTACCCAAACAAGCCCTTAAGAGTACATCAAAACATGCTTCAAATTCCATTAAAAGTACTCTACAATTGCAGTAATTAATATCTTTTCCAAAAAAAAAATTATACAAGATCAAGTGGAGAAAAGTCAAATGAAATCGGAACACACACAAGCAAGATAGCATAGGGATGAACATTGAACGTGCCTTCATTAGAAATAGAAGATGGTGGGAAAACTCTGGATTAGGATTATCATCAATAAAACGATCCTCCAAATCATCTTCATCGCTGCATTCTGACCTCTAATTCTCTGTGTTAGGAATATCCACCCCGAATGACTCCCTATCCATAGTAGCTGAGGAAACAAATACCATTTTAAAACAAAAGGAAAAAAGAAAGGCAAATACAATTAGAGAGTGAAGGATACGAAGAGGGAACAGCGAGGGAACGCGACAGAACCCACGGACAAACTACGTGGAGCAGAGTAGAGCAGATAGATGGACAGCGCAGACCAGACCAAAAGAGACGGAGGACTACCAACCGACAGATGCTCACGCCGCCATGGACGATGACACCAACGAACAAAAGAGAAACGCCATTGAACAAGAACTTCAGAGAACAAGTTAGGGCTGGGTAGGTTCTTTCACTTTGGACAAAATATCCAGGGTTGTTTTGGTTTTTAAAACAAAGGAGGTGTAGTCAATTAACTATTCTAACCTAATTATGAGAATATTCTATTTTTTAATAGAATATTCTATTATTTTAAAGAGTTTTGTCATGGTAGGGATTAAATTGAAAAAAAAATTAACGTATAGGGAGTCAATTGAAAAGAAAAAAGTATAATTACCTTATTTTTATATTTATACAAGTATAATTACCCGTGCCATGCACGTGATAAGATTGAAATTAAAATTTTAAATTTTTTTTAAAATTAATTTGAATTATAATAATTTGATTAATAAAAAGTAATATGTTATGCATTGTTTGATTTTTTTAAATCTAGTGTTAATTGGATTAACTCTAAAATATTTATTGATTAGTTATAATAATCAACTTTCTTCAAAATCAGACATATATACTGAATGTGATCATAAATAATATAGTAATAGTCAAATCCACCAACAAATATATTAGCTATTATCACACTATAAAGCAAATTAAATATAAAGGCTATTAGCACTTATAAATATATAAAATTTGACTGTCTTTGATTCGTGCAAGGGTGTATTTATCAAATAAACTTAAAATATGAACAAAAAATATTTATAAAATGGACCTAGCATCACTTGAAAGAATCATGGAAAATAATCAACTTACCTTATCATTCATGAGAATCATTTCTATGTAAGTCATCTTATTCTTGTAAAATTTGGATGGGACTTTCCATAACCTTATAATTCTTGCCTTTATTTTTCAAATTTTTTCGTTACATAATTTACCATAGGTAATACTGTTGATAGAATCGTAGTTAGTAGCCCTTAGGTATGAAAAATAATAAACAGAAGAAGATCTATGTCTGAGGTATGAATTTTCTAAATGATAAATAATTGTAACAATTCACTATTATATATATATATATATATATATATATATATAGACACACGCACACACACAAACACACTAACACACACTAATTATACATGCTAATTGTTCATACCCTGGGTCGAGCTTTCCGACCCGGGATGTTCGACAGACAAAGCGACCGACCTCTTCAGATCAGGACAACCCGACCTCTTCCCAAAGAGCTCGGTCAAGTCCCCAGAAAGCCCAAAGAAGGGCCCAAATAGAGGAACACGCCCCAAATCCCAATACGGCCCAAGCCTACAAGAGAAGGGCGGTTCCCTTGAAAGATAAGATGACCTCACTGGAAGATAAGATAAAGATAAAGATAAGATAATTAACTTATCTTATCCGCAGGAGGCCACATCTCACCATTATAAATACTCTGGAGCACCCAGGTATAACTCATACTCTGATTCTACTCAATACCTGCTTAATACCCTTGCTAACTTAAGCATCGGAGTCCCTTGCAGGTACCCCCCACCCTCTGGGGACGAAGGATCAGCACCATCACCAAGTCCAACAAGTCGGACACAACAGCTCCGACCCGCACAGAAGATCTCGTCCGAGATCGACCTACAGTTTCAGGTAACCCTCGGAACATTGGCACCGTTGCCGGGGACCTGGAAGTCATCCCATCAACATGGCGGACGACCCTGACAACGACCACGAATCAGGTTTGGAAGATAGAACGCCGCATAAAAACGCGGATACTATACTCAAAGATACTCCGGAACCCAACGGAGACAAAAATTCATCAAATCCAAGAGTAATAGAGGCGCTTCAAGATCGGTTAAAGCAACTTGAGAAAGAAGCCCAACATCGACGCGAAAAAGAAGAGGATCTACATCGGGAGATAAGGCGACGCCGAGAATTAGAAGATAAGCTTCTAAAACTCGAAGCTGATCTCAAAACTAAACCTACACGACCCTCCACAGAGGATAGCTCTCAGAAAGATCAAGATCCATTCACCAGGGAAATTATGAAGACCAAAATCCCAAAAGATTTCAAACTTCTGGATATGACTCTATATGATGGCACCTCAGACCCCAACCACCATCTCAGCAACTTCAGAAGTAGAATGTACCTTACTGACGCCTCAGATGCAGTTTGCTACAAAGCCTTTCCAACAACTCTTACCAAGACAGCCATTAGATGGTTCGACAACCTACCTCCAAAATCCATCTCGAGTTTTGACGACCTGGCCAAAAAATTCCTGGCCCGATTTTCCATACAAAAGGACAAAGCCAAACACGCACCAAGCCTACTAGGGATCAAGCAAGGAGATCGGGAAAGTCTTCGTAACTACATGAAAAGATTCAACAAAACATGCATGGATATACAAAGTCTACCAACAGAAGCTGCCATCATGGGCCTCATAAATGGCCTACGAGAAGGACCATTTAGCCAATCTATATCAAAGAGGTACCCGACATCCCTAGATGAAGTACAAGAACGGGCACAGAAGTACATCAACATGGAGGAGAATTCTCGACTTGGGAAAGCCTCGAGGTTCGGTTCTGCCTACCGAGATAAAGATAAAGAATCCAGAAAAAAAGAAGATCGCTCCGGAGAGAAAATAAAAAAATATCATAACTACACCCCTCTTAGGGTATCCCTGGTAGATATTTACAAAGAAGTCTGCCATACGGAAAAAATACCCCCAGCTCGGCCACTTAAAGGCAAAAGGGGAGGAGGAAATCGAAACGAATACTGTGAGTACCATCGAGTCCGAGGACATTCCACCAACGAATGTTTTGACTTGAAAAATGTCAAAGAGAAATTAGTTAGGGAAGGAAAACTAGATCGGTTCCTGGCCAATCAGGACGAAGAACCAAGAAAAAGAAGAAGGGATGAAGATGTCGGATGATCTGAACGATCACCTCGCACACCGGAAAGGCACGTCCATATGATACACGGCGGATTTGCTGGGGGAGGAATTCCCAAATCATCCCGCAAGCGACACCTCAAAGACATATACCATGTCGAAGGAAAGAAAGAGATGCCAGACATCCCAGCAATCACGTTTACCAAAGAAGATGCATCCGGAATCATCTCAGGACATGACGATCCCATGGTCATCACAATCATATTAGCAAATGCCAACCTCCACCGTACATTAATTGACCAAGGCAACTCTGCCGACATCTTATTCAAAACTGCCTTCGACAAGCTCGGCTTAGAAGAAAAAAGAGCTAAGAGCATACCCGAACAGCCTGTTCGGACTTGGGGATACCCTAGTTCAACTGCTGGGATACATATCCCTACATACAACCTTCAGAAAGGGGAACCAATCCAGAACACTCAAGATAGACTACATCGTGGTCGACGTAAGCTCAGCCTACAATGCCTTAATAGGTCGGATAACGTTAAATCAACTCGGCGTAATAGTTTTAACTCCACATCTATGTATGAAATTCCCAACTGCAGAAGGGATAGCTACAATAAAAGCAGATCAAAAGATGGCGCGTCATTGTTATAACAAAAGTCTAAACCTCCGAGGCGAAGGAGGAGAGTTCCACACAATCGAGCTCGGTGGAGTTCAGAGGCAAGAAGAACTCCGACCACAACCCGAAGGAGAAGTAGAAAGAGTCCAGATCGGAAACACCTCGGATAAAACAACTAATATTGGCACGATCCTGAAAGGAGACACAAAGGAATCACTAATACGGCTCCTACGAGATAATGTTGATCTCTTTGCATGGAAAGCTGCCGACATGCCAGGCATTGATCCCGAACTAATGAGCCACAAGTTGGCAGTCTACACGGGATCCCGGCCGGTACAACAAAGATGAAGAAAACTTGGACCAGAACGATCTCAGGCTGTAGAAGTACAAGTACAAGCACTACTAGAGGCAGGGTTCATAAGGGAAGTTAAATACCCACTATGGCTAGCAAACGTCGTCTTGGTGAAAAAGTCAAATGGGAAGTGGCGAATGTGCACCGACTACACCAACCTTAACAAAGCCTGCCCCAAAGACCCTTACCCACACCCAAGCATCGACGCTCTAGTAGATGCCTCATCAGGATATAAGTATCTCTCGTTCATGGACGCATACTCGGAGTACAACCAGATCCCAGTGTATCCACCAGATCAAGAAAAAACCTCGTTTCTCACACCTAAGGCAAATTATTGCTACATCGTGATACCTTTCGGCCTTAAAAATGCAGGAGCCACTTATCAAAGGCTAATGAATAAAGTCTTCTCAGACCACATCGGAAAAATCATGGAGGTCTATGTGGATGACATGTTGATAAAGACAAAGCGAAGGGACATTACTGACCGACTTGGTTCAAGTATTCGACACCATAAGGAAGCACGGCATGCGACTCAACCCGGCTAAATTCACCTTCGCAGTGGAAGCAGGTAAATTCTTGGGCTTTATGCTCACACAAAGAGGAATCGAGGAAAATCCAGATAAATACCAGGCCATACTCAACATGAAGAGCCCAACCTGCGTCAAAGAGGTACAACAACTCAATGGGAGATTGGCAGCCTTGTCCAGATTCCTGGCAGGGTCAACAATAAGATCCCTCCCTTTCTACGGTACCTTAAAGAAGGGAAAGAACTTCGAGTGGACAACGAAGTGTGAACAAGCCTTCCGAGACTTCAAAGAGTTCTTGGGACAACCACCTATCCTATCTCGACCACAAGAGGGAGAACCACTCATACTATACCTGGCAGTAGGAAGTCGGGTGATAGCTTCAGCACTAATTAGAGAAGACGAAGAAGGACAACAACCCGTCTACTTCATCAGTAAAGCACTACAGGGGTCAGAGCTGAACTACCAGAAAATAGAGAAGTTTGCCTACGCTCTGATACTCACATCCCGACGACTTCGCCCATAGTTTCAAGCACATACCATTAAAGTTCGGACCAACCAACCCATAAAAGGGATATTGCAGAAAAAAGATCTAGCAGGAAGAATCCTACAGTGGGCAATCAAGTTGTCCGAGTTCGACCTCCAATACGAGACACGGACAGCCATCAAATCACAACACCTGGCTGACTTCATCGCAGAATTTACAGACATCCCGGAAATCCCCATAGAGTGGAACATATACGTGGACAGATCCTCGAATAAAACAGGAAGCGGTGTGGGTGTGATAATCGAAAGCAACCAAGGAAATCAACTTGAGCTCTCCCTTAAATTCGGATTCCCGGCCTCAAACAACCAGGCATAATACGAAGCATTATTAGCTGGTTTGAAGCTGGCTAGGGAGGTTGGAGCTCGGAAACTCAATATCTACAGTGACTCACAAGTCATTACATAACAAATAACAAGAAGCTACCAAGCCAAAGATCCTACCATGAAAAAATATATGGATAAAACCAAAGAACAGCTCGGACAACTCGGGGAATATAAGATCTGCCACATACCCCGTGAGCAAAATGCCCGAGCTGATGCACTCTCAAAATTAGCCAGCACCAAACCAGGGGGAAACAACAGAAGCCTCATCCAGGAAATACTGCAGAACCCGTCAATATCGGAAGAAGAAAAAGTCCTAGCCATAACAGGTCGAGATCAAGGATGGATGACCCCCATAATTAACTACCTCAAAACAGAAGCGCTCCCTACAGATGAAAAAGAGGCAAAGAGGTTGAAAAGGGAGGCACAGTACTACACTATCATAAACAACACACTATACAAAAGAGGGATCTCAACACCTTTGTTAAAATGCATACCGACTTCCAATACAAAGGAAGTCTTGGAGGAAGTGCACAGCGGCATTTGTGGTAATCATCTCGGAGCGCAAGCTCTCACCAAAAAGGTACTTCGGGCGGGATTCTATTGGCCAACACTACAAAAGGAAGCTACAGAATTTGTAAGAACATGCCCACCATGTCAGAAGCATGCCAACTTTCCCATCGCCCCACCAGAAAAGCTCATCAGCGTGATCTCACCTGGCCATTTGGAAAATTGGGACTCGACCTTCTCGGACCCTTTCCACAGGGATCAGGACAAGTAAAATTCCTCATAGTAGGAGTAGACTATTTCACAAAATGGATCGAGGCAGAACCCCTAGCCAACGCCACTGCTCAAAGAAGTCGGAAATTCCTATATAGGAACATTATTACGAGGTTCAGGGTACCACACTCCATCACCACAGACAATGGTACCCAATTTACAGATGCAGGCTTCAGAAAGCTAGTGGCCGACTTGAATATAAAACACCAGTTCACCTCCGTCGAACATCCCCAAGCCAATGGACAAGCCGAAGCGGCCAACAAAGTCATATTGGCCGGACTAAAACGGAGACTGCAAGAAGCAAAGGGGGCTTGGGCCGAGGAACTTCCACAAGTCCTATGGGCGTATCGAACAACCCCCCATTCTACTACAAACGAGTCACCATTCCGACTAGCATACGGAGTGGAGGCAATGATTCCAATAGAGGTCGAGGAAGGATCTCCCCGAGTAGTCCACTACAATGAACAAGTGACGTTAGGATTTTTGCCAGTAAAGAATGTCATAAAAACAGTCGCGTTGTAGATATAGTCTCTAAACCAACAGAAATCCCTTCGTACAAACGTTTTGGTTGTGTAAAACCCGGTTAATTAACGGCTAATTAACCCATAAATGAGAATTTATTCTAGAAAGCCTAAAATGTGATTTTTATGGCTAAATGTGATAGAGGAGATTGAGACGAGAATTTTGGTACCAATTTTGTAGAATTCGGACCAAGATTGGACCGAACGGGCCAAACCGGGCCAACCGGACCCAAAGTGGGCCCTTGGCCCAACATAACTTAACCAAAACCCTAGTTTTCAGCACTCTCTCTCCTCATTTGTTACACACACAAGCTGAAATGGTGGAGAGGAAGGGAAGAACATTCTCTCAACTTCTCTCTCTCACTTGATCTTCAAATCACCATAACTTTTGATCTAGAGCTCCGATTGCCGCCCCGTTTGCGGCCACGCGTTCACCGCGGAGAGCTCTACAAAACCCATATAATCAATCTTGAGGTAAGCCACACCTTGCTGTTCGAAATCTCAGCCCCTATTTTCGAGTTTCATGGGTTAAATGTTGAGATTTTGGGGTTCTTTGATGTTATAGGACCCAAATCTCTTGAAGGAGAAGGTTAATCTTGTCTCCTTGGACCTTGGGTGTGGTAAGATTCTCAACCCTAGTGTTTTGTTGTTTTATGATGTTTGGGTTTTGAGATGTTGTGTATGGGTATGATGGTTGTGGCTTAGGTTGTGTGTGTGTGGACATTGGAGCTTGATTGGTGATTTTGAACAAGCTTGGAAAGGGCTTGGTGGTGAAAAATCTGCTCTTGGAGGTGTTAAGGCCTTGTGAGCTTGAGGATAAGTGGTTTAGAAGTGCTCCGGTGGAGCTTGGGAAATTCGGCTAAGGTATGGTTTCGGTTTCCCGTATCTAATATGTAATGTGGTAGGAAATACTTAGGCTAGAGGCCCTAAGATAGGCATTGAATGGTTGATGTTGTTGAATGATTGAGATATATGATGTGGTCATATATGTGATGATGAGTATTGATGCCTTGATAGAATGATGTATGAGAAATATGCATGTTGTGATATATGCTTGATTATTGGTTATGGTTGAATTGTGGGTTGAACCATGTTGATGGTGAGTATGATGTTGTTTGTGTACCATGTTGATTTATTGGAATTGGTGTTGTTGAGGATTGGTATGAGGAATAGTATATGATATGTCAATATGTTTGAGTTTGAGCCACTTGGGTGAAGTGGGATATAATGGTGAAATAGTGATTTTGGTAAATTGTGAGTTATGTGTCAATGTGTGAGTTGAGGAGGCTTGATGTTGAATTTGATGTATTTTGATTGATTTCAAAGAAAAGGGATGAAATTGGCATGTTTTGATTGATTTTGGAGAGAAATGGAAATGGCTTGTTTTGAAAATGGCACTTTGTGGTTTTTATGAAAAACATGGTTTTTGGGCATACTTTGGCGGACATAACTTGGACTACGGATCTCTGTTTTGTACCAAATCTTTTTAGAAATGAAATTGGATCCGGGATGTCCGTGCCGTTCGAAGAACGGACGAAAAACGATTTAAAATGAGGAAGTTATGTCCGTTGGAAGATTGGGGTCAAAATCTGTGAAATTCTGCAGCTTTTAACTTAGAAAATTTTTAGCAGAATGTCCCCTTGCGCGTGGGCGCACCTGGCGCGTACGCGCCGATCTTCTGTAAGGTGCCATCCACGCGTACGCGTGATGTGCGCGGGCGCGCCGATTGTGCTGCACCCTATGTCTAGCCATTTTCCCGAGAGTTATGCCAGAACTGTGCCGGTGTTGTGCCTGGGGCACGAGAACACCCGCGCGTACGCGTGGTTGACGCGTGCGCGCCGATGGGCAAGTTTGGGATCCACGCGTTAGCGTGCACGACGCTTGCGCGCCGATGAGTTTTTGAGGCCATCCACGCGTGCGCGTGGAGTGCGCGTACGCGTGGCCCTGTTTTCATCCCAAAGTTGATTTTTGAGTTTTAAAAGCCAAATCTCATACTTCTAAGCCTCCGATCTCACCATTCATGTCTTAAATCATCATAATATGCCTAGCTATTAGAAAGGGGCTAGTGAATGTGATAACTTGCGAGTGAAGCAAGGGAAAAATGTATGATCAATAAGGATCAAGATGATTCTGTGAGAAGCAGAGGATGGTGGTGGAAGTGTTTGTTATGCCATGGGCCGAAAGGCTGTAATTGTTTATGAAATGGCTGGTTATGGATTTAACCATGAGCCGGAATAGCTGTGTATGCTATGAATATTGGCTGGTTCTGGATTGAACCGTGAGCCGGAATGGCTGGTATGGATGTTGATCCATGGATGAGAATTCATGCATGTTGATGCTGAATTATTGATAATTGTGAAATTGCACTTCCACTATCTGAGTACGAGTTTCCTTGGGTAGTAGCAGTGGCTAGCCACCACGTGCTCCAGGTTGAGACTCGAAGCTCTGTTAACCCTATGTTGTAAGTGTGGCCGGGCACTGTGAAAGGCCCGGATGAGCTCGAACCCCCGTAAATATTCACCAGTGAGGGTGAAGGATATGGATCATGTTTATGATCACGTTTATAACGAGTATAACTCGAGTTTGGGGATGCACGACAGAGGGACAGTCCAATGGTTAGCGACCAGGACTTGTCGGGTTGGCTATATAACCGACAAGATGATATCATCGGCCACTAGGGACAGGCATTCATCATATGCATACTATGTGAATTGTTTGAGATTGCCTATTTGACTGCATATTACTTGCTAATTGTCTAAATGTCTTAACTGCTATTATTTGTATATTCTTTGTTTGATATATCTGTGTTTGCTATAATATACTCCTGCTGGTGGTTGGGAGGTTTGAAGGAATTGGAAAGGGAAGTATTAGTTAGACTGAAGAATCTTTAGTCAGGTGCCCTTATACGGTTTAGCTTGTTTATAAGCTTTGATATTATCTGGAGGAAGTTCTAGGATTGCCTTCGGCTTTCCTCCATTATTATGTATTATATATGTGGAAGCTGTTACCATGCTGGGGACCTCTGGTTCTCACCCATGCGGATTTTGTGGTTTTCAGATGCAGGGCGTGAGGTTACCCGCTGAGGCATGCTGGAGACTTCTATATTGCGAAGATCCGTTGTTCTCGGGGCTATGTTTTGGTTTATATGTTTTGTTTAGATACTTTTATCTCCATTCAATAATACAAACTGTGATGACTCCTCTTATGGGAGATTTTGGAGAATAGGTTTTATGTATTTGTGTCCCTTTGGGTTACCTTGGGGTTTTCCTTATTTATCATATGTATATATTGTTATACTCGGACCGGTTATCTTCGCAGCCGGATCTTGAGTCTTGATATTCCTGTTTTTGACACTCCTTTGTATATATATAATCTCACGTTGGTTATCCTTGTTCGTTACGATATCAATCGGAGTGTTGCGCTTTCGAGTTGCGATTTTTGTTTACCCCTTTTTCTACAAAGGCTCCTAGTTATAACCAATCATTCATACTACTATATGTACTAAATTTTTGTTTTAGAGGTCGTAATACCTTGCCATCTCTGAATTATGACTTAAGCATAAGACTCTGTATGGTAGGGTGTTACATTATGGTATCAGAGCAGTTCGTTCCTGTAGAGCCTGAGGGATGGACTGACTATGCTTCTGTGCATTCTCTGTGTGTGTTATGTGCTGTTAGTATATCTGCTTGATATATTTGGCATAAACGTTCATGAGCATGCATTTGGGACTTTGAAGCACTAGACTTCCGATATTGAGCCTGATCAACTTAATATCGATTGTTTGGTGTGTATAGGAACCATATGGCGCCTCGTGGATGCGGTAGAGGTTGTGCGAGAGGTCGTACGAATGCTCGTGCACCGGAGAATAACCCTAACGACCCGGTGAACTTTACGACTGCGTTGGAGAACATGGCTGCTGCTATGCAAGCCACTGCTGAGGCCCTTGGTCAACAGATGAACAGCCATGGCAGCGACAGAAATGGAGCTCAGGGACCAATGGAGATTAGAACTTTCGTTGTGTTGGTGGACAAGTGTGGGGTTGCTGAAGAGTGTGTGAAGAGGGCAGCCGCTAAGAAGGGAAGTCACAAAGGATCATTCCCACGGAACCGAGGGAAGAGCATTGCACCTAGAGGTCCGCCTTTCAAGAGGAGAGGTTCCTTTAGGAGGCCCAACAACAACTCCCAAGGAAAAAGGTTTGGGAAGCAGCCACAGAATGAGCAAGCTTGCGCTAGGTGTGGAAGTCACCATCCGGGAGTCCCGCGCATGGCCGGTTGGGGTTTGTGCTACTTCTGTGGTAAGGCGGGACATAAGGCCCTAAACTGCCCGGAGAAGAAAAAACAAGGTGCTGGGAAAGCACAACAGACTGGTCCGGTGTTCACCACTTCAGCTATAGGTGCCGAGGGATCCGAGACACTTATTCGAGGTAATTGTGAATTAGCTGGTCAAACTTTAAATGCTTTATTTGATTCGGGAGCATCACATTCATTCATTGCATTTGAGAAAGCTCATGAGTTAGGATTGAAGATTGTAACCTTAGGTTATGACCTAAAGGTACATAATGCTACCCATGAAGCCATGGTAACTAGGCTAGGATGTCCGAAAGTTTCCCTTAGATTCAAGCAGCGTGATTTTGTTCATGATTTAATCTGCTTGTCGATGATTGGTCTTGATCTTATCTTGGGGTTGGATTGGTTATCTAAGAACCATGTTTTACTAGATTGTTCTACAAAGTCGGTGTATTTTATGCCAGAAGATACAGAAGGGCCGGTCGTGGTAAATAATTATTACTTGAACTCGATGATGGTGAACTGTTCTGGATTCGAATGTCAGGGTATCATGTTGTTAACCGCAGGCGTTTCGGGTGATGATCAAAGGTTGGAACAAATTCCGGTTGTGTGTGAGTTTCCGGAAGTGTTTCCCGATGATATTGATGAGTTCCCACCTAACCGAGAGGTTGAGTTTACTATTGAGTTGGTGCCCGGGGCGGGACCAATCTCAAGTGCTCCTTACAGGATATCACCGTTAGAGATGAACGAGCTAAAGTCTCAGTTAGAGGATTTGTTGGGAAAGAATTTCATACGACCAAGTGTTTCTCCATGGGGTGCTCCAGTGTTATTGGTGAAGAAGAAAGATGGGAGTATGCGGCTCTGTGTGGATTACAGGCAGTTGAACAAGGTTACAATAAAGAATAAGTACCCATTGCCGAGAATTGATGATCTCATGGATCAGTTACAAGGAGCTGGAGTTTTCTCTAAGATTGACTTGCGATCCGGTTATCACCAGATAAGGGTGAGGGGCGAGGATATCCCTAAGACCGCTTTCAGGACTCGTTATGGTCATTACGAGTACACTGTGATGTCCTTTGGGTTGACGAACGCTCCTGCGATATTCATGGATTACATGAATCGAGTTTTCCGTCCGTTTTTGGATAAATTCGTTGTTGTCTTCATTGATGACATGCTGATTTATTCCAAGACTGAGGAAGAGCATGCGGAACACTTGAGGACCGTATTGCAGATTCTAAAGGAGAAGAAACTTTATGCAAAACTGTCTAAGTGTGAGTTTTGGAAGAGTGAGATGAAGTTTTTGGGGCATGTGGTGAGTAAGAAGGGAATAGCAGTAGATCCAACTAAGGTGGAGGCGGTGATGGATTGGAAACAACCAACCACTGTAACAGAGATAAGGAGTTTTCTGGGTTTAGCTGGCTATTACCGAAGGTTTATCAAGGGCTTTTCACAAATAGCTTTGCCAATGACGAAGTTAACCCGAAAAGACACTCCGTTTGTTTGGACTCCTGAATGCGAGGAGAGCTTTCAGACATTGAAGAAAAAGTTGACTACTGCACCTGTGTTAGTGTTACCCGAGCCGAACGAGCCTTTTGAGGTGATTTGTGATGCCTCATTGAAGGGTTTAGGGTGCGTGCTGATGCAGCATCGTAATGTGGTGGCGTATGCCTCACGACAGTTGAGACCTCATGAGGTTAGTTACCCTACGCACGATTTGGAACTCGCTGCGGTCGTGTTTGCCTTGAAGGTGTGGAGGCATTATCTCTATGGGGTTAAGTTCCAAGTTTTCTCTGATCATAAGAGCTTGAAGTATCTCTTTGATCAGAAAGAGCTCAATATGAGGCAGAGGAGGTGGATGGAATTGTTGAAGGACTACGACTTTGAGTTGAATTACCATCCGGGAAAAGCGAACGTAGTGGCGGATGCGTTAAGTCGGAAGTCGTTATATGCGGCTTGGATGATGCTTCAAGAGGAGAAGTTGCTCAAGGGATTCGAGAGTCTGAATATTGGTGCTCGAGAAGTATCCGGAACCTTGTGTTTGAGCCGATTAGAAATCTCAAGTGATTTTAAGTCCGAACTCCTAAAGGCTCATCAAAATGATAAAGCATTATGGAAAGTGTTACCGGCCATTGAGCAAGGGAAACAGTGGAGAGTGTCGGAAGAAAAAGATGGGTTATGGAGATTCAAGGGTAGAATCATTGTGCCGGATGTTGGCACTTTGAGGCAAGATATTTTAAAGGAGGCACACAAAAGCGGATTCTCCATTCACCCGGGAAGTACTAAGATGTACCATGATTTAAAGGCGATGTTTTGGTGGCCGGGTATGAAGAATGATGTGGCGGAATATGTTTCAAAGTGCTTAACTTGTCAAAAGGTAAAGATTGAACATCAAAAGCCCGCCGGTATGTTGCAACCTTTAGAGATTCCACAATGGAAGTGGGAAAGTATTGCAATGGACTTTGTGTCAGGATTGCCAAGGACTAGGGCTGGTTTTGATGCTATTTGGGTGATTGTGGACCGATTGACGAAGTCAGCTCACTTTTTACCCATTCGGATGACTTACACCCTTAAAGAGCTAGCACGGTTATACATAAAGGAGATTGTGAGACTTCATGGAGTACCTGCTACTATAATCTCTGATAGAGATCCTCGTTTCACTTCAAGGTTTTGGGGTGCATTTCAGAAAGCTTTTGGAACCCGATTAAGCTTGAGCACGGCTTACCATCCTCAAACAGATGGTCAATCTGAGAGGACGATCCAAACACTAGAGGATATGTTGAGAGCTTGTGTTTTGGACCAACCGGCGAGTTGGGATCGGTATATGCCATTAGTGGAGTTTGCATACAATAATAGTTATCATGCGAGCATTGGAATGGCTCCGTATGAGGCCTTGTATGGGAGGAAATGTCAATCTCCGCTATGTTGGTATGAAGCTGGAGAGAAAGGCTTGTTGGGGCCGGAAATGATAGCTGAGACTACTGAACAAGTCAAGAAAATCCGTGACAGGATGCTTACGGCGCAGAGTCGTCAAAAGAGTTACGCCGATCAAAGGTGAAAGCCCTTAGAATTTGAGGAAGGAGACCATGTTTTCCTTAAGGTTACTCCGACTACTGGAGTAGGTAGGGCGATTAAGGCAAAGAAGTTGAATCCTCGATACATTGGTCCATTTCAGATCCTAGAGAGGATTGGACCGGTGGCGTATCGGATGGCTCTACCACCTCATCTTTCGAACCTGCACGACGTGTTCCACGTGTCGCAGCTTCGGAAGTACACCCCTGATGCTAGCCATGTATTGGAACCTGAATCAGTTCAGTTAAGGGAAGATTTGACGCTTCCAGTGGCTCCGGTCAGAATTGATGATACTAGTATCAAACGGTTGCGTGGAAAAGATGTTTCACTAGTCAAAGTGGCATGGAGTCGAGGCGGTGTTGAGGAACACACTTGGGAACTTGAGTCAGAGAGGCGATCGGATTATCCGCATTTATTCTCAGGTAATTGCATTTGAATTTTGTGGGCAAAATTCCCAATTAGGTGGGTAGAATGTAAAACCCGGTTAATTAACGGCTAATTAACCCATAAATGAGAATTTATTCTAGAAAGCCTAAAATGTGATTTTTATGGCTAAATGTGATAGAGGAGATTGAGACGAGAATTTTGGTACCAATTTTGTAGAATTCGGACCAAGATTGGACCGAACGGGCCAAACCGGGCCAACCGGACCCAAAGTGGGCCCTTGGCCCAACATAACTTAACCAAAACCCTAGTTTTCAGCACTCTCTCTCCTCATTTGTTACACACACAAGCTGAAATGGTGGAGAGGAAGGGAAGAACATTCTCTCAACTTCTCTCTCTCACTTGATCTTCAAATCACCATAACTTTTGATCTAGAGCTCCGATTGCCGCCCCGTTTGCGGCCACGCGTTCACCGCGGAGAGCTCTACAAAACCCATATAATCAATCTTGAGGTAAGCCACCTTTCTGTTCGAAATCTCAGCCCCTATTTTCGAGTTTCATGGGTTAAATGTTGAGATTTTGGGGTTCTTTGATGTTATAGGACCCAACTCTCTTGAAGGAGAAGGTTAATCTTGTCTCCTTGGACCTTGGGTGTGGTAAGATTCTCAACCCTAGTGTATTTTGTTGTTTTATGATGTTTGGGTTTTGAGATGTTGTGTATGGGTATGATGGTTGTGGCTTAGGTTGTGTGTGTGTGGACATTGGAGCTTGATTGGTGATTTTGAACAAGCTTGGAAAGGGCTTGGTGGTGAAAAATCTGCTCTTGGAGGTGTTGAGGCCTTGTGAGCTTGAGGATAAGTGGTTTAGAAGTGCTCCGGTGGAGCTTGGGAAATTCGGCTAAGGTATGGTTTCGGTTTCCCGTATCTAATATGTAATGTGGTAGGAAATACTTAGGCTAGAGGCCCTAAGATAGGCATTGAATGGTTGATGTTGTTGAATGATTGAGATATATGATGTGGTCATATATGTGATGATGAGTATTGATGCCTTGATAGAATGATGTATGAGAAATATGCATGTTGTGATATATGCTTGATTATTGGTTATGGTTGAATTGTGGGTTGAACCATGTTGATGGTGAGTATGATGTTGTTTGTGTACCATGTTGATTTATTGGAATTGGTGTTGTTGAGGATTGGTATGAGGAATAGTATATGATATGTCAATATGTTTGAGTTTGAGCCACTTGGGTGAAGTGGGATATAATGGTGAAATAGTGATTTTGGTAAATTGTGAGTTATGTGTCAATGTGTGAGTTGAGGAGGCTTGATGTTGAATTTGATGTATTTTGATTGATTTCAAAGAAAAGGGATGAAATTGGCATGTTTTGATTGATTTTGGAGAGAAATGGAAATGGCTTGTTTTGAAAATGGCACTTTGTGGTTTTTATGAAAAACATGGTTTTTGGGCATACTTTGGCGGGACATAACTTGGACTACGGATCTCTGTTTTGTACCAAATCTTTTTAGAAATGAAATTGGATCCGGGATGTCCGTGCCGTTCGAAGAACGGACGAAAAACGATTTAAAATGAGGAAGTTATGTCCGTTGGAAGATTGGGGTCAAAATCTGTGAAATTCTGCAGCTTTTAACTTAGAAAATTTTTAGCTGAATGTCCCCTTGCGCGTGGGCGCACCTGGCGCGTACGCGCCGATCTTCCGTAAGGTGCCATCCACGCGTACGCGTGATGTGCGCGGGCGCGCCGATTGTGCTGCACCCTATGTCTAGCCATTTTCCCGAGAGTTATGCCAGAACTGTGCCGGTGTTGTGCCTGGGGCACGAGAACACCCGCGCGTACGCGTGGTTGACGCGTGCGCGCCGATGGGCAAGTTTGGGATCCACGCGTTAGCGTGCACGACGCTTGCGCGCCGATGAGTTTTTGAGGCCATCCACGCGTGCGCGTGGAGTGCGCGTACGCGTGGCCCTGTTTTCATCCCAAAGTTGATTTTTGAGTTTTAAAAGCCAAATCTCATACTTCTAAGCCTCCGATCTCACCATTCATGTCTTAAATCATCATAATATGCCTAGCTATTAGAAAGGGGCTAGTGAATGTGATAACTTGCGAGTGAAGCAAGGGAAAAATGTATGATCAATAAGGATCAAGATGATTCTGTGAGATGCGGAGGATGGTGGTGGAAGTGTTTGTTATGCCATGGGCCGAAAGGCTGTAATTGTTTATGAAATGGCTGGTTATGGATTTAACCATGAGCCGGAATAGCTGTGTATGCTATGAATATTGGCTGGTTCTGGATTGAACCGTGAGCCGGAATGGCTGGTATGGATGTTGATCCATGGATGAGAATTCATGCATGTTGATGCTGAATTATTGATAATTGTGAAATTGCACTTCCACTATCTGAGTACGAGTTTCCTTGGGTAGTAGCAGTGGCTAGCCACCACGTGCTCCAGGTTGAGACTCGAAGCTCTGTTAACCCTATGTTGTAAGTGTGGCCGGGCACTGTGAAAGGCCCGGATGAGCTCGAACCCCCGTAAATATTCACCAGTGAGGGTGAAGGATATGGATCATGTTTATGATCACGTTTATAACGAGTATAACTCGAGTTTGGGGATGCACGACAGAGGGACAGTCCAATGGTTAGCGACCAGGACTTGTCGGGTTGGCTATATAACCGACAAGATGATATCATCGGCCACTAGGGACAGGCATTCATCATATGCATACTATGTGAATTGTTTGAGATTGCCTATTTGACTGCATATTACTTGCTAATTGTCTAAATGTCTTAACTGCTATTATTTGTATATTCTTTGTTTGATATATCTGTGTTTGCTATAATATACTCCTGCTGGTGGTTGGGAGGTTTGAAGGAATTGGAAAGGGAAGTATTAGTTAGACTGAAGAATCTTTAGTCAGGTGCCCTTATACGGTTTAGCTTGTTTATAAGCTTTGATATTATCTGGAGGAAGTTCTAGGATTGCCTTCGGCTTTCCTCCATTATTATGTATTATATATGTGGAAGCTGTTACCATGCTGGGGACCTCTGGTTCTCACCCATGCGGATTTTGTGGTTTTCAGATGCAGGGCGTGAGGTTACCCGCTGAGGCATGCTGGAGACTTCTATATTGCGAAGATCCGTTGTTCTCGGGGCTATGTTTTGGTTTATATGTTTTGTTTAGATACTTTTATCTCCATTCAATAATACAAACTGTGATGACTCCTCTTATGGGAGATTTTGGAGAATAGGTTTTATGTATTTGTGTCCCTTTGGGTTACCTTGGGGTTTTCCTTATTTTATCATATGTATATATTGTTATACTCGGACCGGTTATCTTCGCAGCCGGATCTTGAGTCTTGATATTCCTGTTTTTGACACTCCTTTGTATATATATAATCTCACGTTGGTTATCCTTGTTCGTTACGATATCGATCGGAGTGTTGCGCTTTCGAGTTGCGATTTTTGTTTACCCCTTTTTCTACAAAGGCTCCTAGTTATAACCAATCATTCATACTACTATATGTACTAAATTTTTGTTTTAGAGGTCGTAATACCTTGCCATCTCTGAATTATGACTTAAGCATAAGACTCTGTATGGTAGGGTGTTACATTATGGTATCAGAGCAGTTCGTTCCTGTAGAGCCTGAGGGATGGACTGACTATGCTTCTGTGCATTCTCTGTGTGTGTGTTATGTGCTGTTAGTATATCTGCTTGATATATTTGGCATAAACGTTCATGAGCATGCATTTGGGACTTTGAAGCACTAGACTTCCGATATTGAGCCTGATCAACTTAATATCGATTGTTTGGTGTGTATAGGAACCATATGGCGCCTCGTGGATGCGGTAGAGGTTGTGCGAGAGGTCGTACGAATGCTCGTGCACCGGAGAATAACCCTAACGACCCGGTGAACTTTACGACTGCGTTGGAGAACATGGCTGCTGCTATGCAAGCCACTGCTGAGGCCCTTGGTCAACAGATGAACAGCCATGGCAGCGACAGAAATGGAGCTCAGGGACCAATGGAGATTAGAACTTTCGTTGTGTTGGTGGACAAGTGTGGGGTTGCTGAAGAGTGTGTGAAGAGGGCAGCCGCTAAGAAGGGAAGTCACAAAGGATCATTCCCACGGAACCGAGGGAAGAGCATTGCACCTAGAGGTCCGCCTTTCAAGAGGAGAGGTTCCTTTAGGAGGCCCAACAACAACTCCCAAGGAAAAAGGTTTGGGAAGCAGCCACAGAATGAGCAAGCTTGCGCTAGGTGTGGAAGTCACCATCCGGGAGTCCCGCGCATGGCCGGTTGGGGTTTGTGCTACTTCTGTGGTAAGGCGGGACATAAGGCCCTAAACTGCCCGGAGAAGAAAAAACAAGGTGCTGGGAAAGCACAACAGACTGGTCCGGTGTTCACCACTTCAGCTATAGGTGCCGAGGGATCCGAGACACTTATTCGAGGTAATTGTGAATTAGCTGGTCAAACTTTAAATGCTTTATTTGATTCGGGAGCATCACATTCATTCATTGCATTTGAGAAAGCTCATGAGTTAGGATTGAAGATTGTAACCTTAGGTTATGACCTAAAGGTACATAATGCTACCCATGAAGCCATGGTAACTAGGCTAGGATGTCTGGAAGTTTCCCTTAGATTCAAGCAGCGTGATTTTGTTCATGATTTAATCTGCTTGCCGATGATTGGTCTTGATCTTATCTTGGGGTTGGATTGGTTATCTAAGAACCATGTTTTACTAGATTGTTCTACAAAGTCGGTGTATTTTATGCCAGAAGATACAGAAGGGCCGGTCGTGGTAAATAATTATTACTTGAACTCGATGATGGTGAACTGTTCTGGATTCGAATGTCAGGGTATCATGTTGTTAACCGCAGGCGTTTCGGGTGATGATCAAAGGTTGGAACAAATTCCGGTTGTGTGTGAGTTTCCGGAAGTGTTTCCCGATGATATTGATGAGTTCCCACCTAACCGAGAGGTTGAGTTTGCTATTGAGTTGGTGCCCGGGGCGGGACCAATCTCAAGTGCTCCTTACAGGATGTCACCGTTAGAGATGAACGAGCTAAAGTCTCAGTTAGAGGATTTGTTGGGAAAGAATTTCATACGACCAAGTGTTTCTCCATGGGGTGCTCCAGTGTTATTGGTGAAGAAGAAAGATGGGAGTATGCGGCTCTGTGTGGATTACAGGCAGTTGAACAAGGTTACAATAAAGAATAAGTACCCATTGCCGAGAATTGATGATCTCATGGATCAGTTACAAGGAGCTGGAGTTTTCTCTAAGATTGACTTGCGATCCGGTTATCACCAGATAAGGGTGAGGGGCGAGGATATCCCTAAGACCGCTTTCAGGACTCGTTATGGTCATTACGAGTACACTGTGATGTCCTTTGGGTTGACGAACGCTCCTGCGATATTCATGGATTACATGAATCGAGTTTTCCGTCCGTTTTTGGATAAATTCGTTGTTGTCTTCATTGATGACATACTGATTTATTCCAAGACTGAGGAAGAGCATGCGGAACACTTGAGGACCGTATTGCAGATTCTAAAGGAGAAGAAACTTTATGCAAAACTGTCTAAGTGTGAGTTTTGGAAGAGTGAGATGAAGTTTTTGGGGCATGTGGTGAGTAAGAAGGGAATAGCAGTAGATCCAACTAAGGTGGAGGCGGTGATGGATTGGAAACAACCAACCACTGTAACAGAGATAAGGAGTTTTCTGGGTTTAGCTGGCTATTACCGAAGGTTTATCAAGGGCTTTTCACAAATAGCTTTGCCAATGACGAAGTTAACCCGAAAAGACACTCCGTTTGTTTGGACTCCTGAATGCGAGGAGAGCTTTCAGACATTGAAGAAAAAGTTGACTACTGCACCTGTGTTAGTGTTACCCGAGCCGAACGAGCCTTTTGAGGTGATTTGTGATGCCTCATTGAAGGGTTTAGGGTGCGTGCTGATGCAGCATCGTAATGTGGTGGCGTATGCCTCACGACAGTTGAGACCTCATGAGGTTAGTTACCCTACGCACGATTTGGAACTCGCTGCGGTCGTGTTTGCCTTGAAGGTGTGGAGGCATTATCTCTATGGGGTTAAGTTCCAAGTTTTCTCTGATCATAAGAGCTTGAAGTATCTCTTTGATCAGAAAGAGCTCAATATGAGGCAGAGGAGGTGGATGGAATTGTTGAAGGACTACGACTTTGAGTTGAATTACCATCCGGGAAAAGCGAACGTAGTGGCGGATGCGTTAAGTCGGAAGTCGTTATATGCGGCTTGGATGATGCTTCAAGAGGAGAAGTTGCTCAAGGGATTCGAGAGTCTGAATATTGGTGCTCGAGAAGTATCCGGAACCTTGTGTTTGAGCCGATTAGAAATCTCAAGTGATTTTAAGTCCGAACTCCTAAAGGCTCATCAAAATGATGAAGCATTATGGAAAGTGTTACCGGCCATTGAGCAAGGGAAACAGTGGAGAGTGTCGGAAGAAAAAGATGGGTTATGGAGATTCAAGGGTAGAATCATTGTGCCGGATGTTGGCACTTTGAGGCAAGATATTTTAAAGGAGGCACACAAAAGCGGATTCTCCATTCACCCGGGAAGTACTAAGATGTACCATGATTTAAAGGCGATGTTTTGGTGGCCGGGTATGAAGAATGATGTGGCGGAATATGTTTCAAAGTGCTTAACTTGTCAAAAGGTAAAGATTGAACATCAAAAGCCCGCCGGTATGTTGCAACCTTTAGAGATTCCACAATGGAAGTGGGAAAGTATTGCAATGGACTTTGTGTCAGGATTGCCAAGGACTAGGGCTGGTTTTGATGCTATTTGGGTGATTGTGGACCGATTGACGAAGTCAGCTCACTTTTTACCCATTCGGATGACTTACACCCTTAAAGAGCTAGCACGGTTATACATAAAGGAGATTGTGAGACTTCATGGAGTACCTGCTACTATAATCTCTGATAGAGATCCTCGTTTCACTTCAAGGTTTTGGGGTGCATTTCAGAAAGCTTTTGGAACCCGATTAAGCTTGAGCACGGCTTACCATCCTCAAACAGATGGTCAATCTGAGAGGACGATCCAAACACTAGAGGATATGTTGAGAGCTTGTGTTTTGGACCAACCGGCGAGTTGGGATCGGTATATGCCATTAGTGGAGTTTGCATACAATAATAGTTATCATGCGAGCATTGGAATGGCTCCGTATGAGGCCTTGTATGGGAGGAAATGTCAATCTCCGCTATGTTGGTATGAAGCTGGAGAGAAAGGCTTGTTGGGGCCGGAAATGATAGCTGAGACTACTGAACAAGTCAAGAAAATCCGTGACAGGATGCTTACGGCGCAGAGTCGTCAAAAGAGTTACGCCGATCAAAGGCGAAAGCCCTTAGAATTTGAGGAAGGAGACCATGTTTTCCTTAAGGTTACTCCGACTACTGGAGTAGGTAGGGCGATTAAGGCAAAGAAGTTGAATCCTCGATACATTGGTCCATTTCAGATCCTAGAGAGGATTGGACCGGTGGCGTATCGGATGGCTCTACCACCTCATCTTTCGAACCTGCACGACGTGTTCCACGTGTCGCAGCTTTGGAAGTACACCCCTGATGCTAGCCATGTATTGGAACCTGAATCAGTTCAGTTAAGGGAAGATTTGACGCTTCCAGTGGCTCCGGTCAGAATTGATGATACTAGTATCAAACGGTTGCGTGGAAAAGATGTTTCACTAGTCAAAGTGGCATGGAGTCGAGGCGGTGTTGAGGAACACACTTGGGAACTTGAGTCAGAGAGGCGATCGGATTATCCGCATTTATTCTCAGGTAATTGCATTTGAATTTTGTGGGCAAAATTCCCAATTAGGTGGGTAGAATGTAAAACCCGGTTAATTAACGGCTAATTAACCCATAAATGAGAATTTATTCTAGAAAGCCTAAAATGTGATTTTATGGCTAAATGTGATAGAGGAGATTGAGACGAGAATTTTGGTACCAATTTTGTAGAATTCGGACCAAGATTGGACCGAACGGGCCAAACCGGGCCAACCGGACCCAAAGTGGGCCCTTGGCCCAACATAACTTAACCAAAACCCTAGTTTTCAGCACTCTCTCTCCTCATTTGTTACACACACAAGCTGAAATGGTGGAGAGGAAGGGAAGAACATTCTCTCAACTTCTCTCTCTCACTTGATCTTCAAATCACCATAACTTTTGATCTAGAGCTCCGATTGCCGCCCCGTTTGCGGCCACGCGTTCACCGCGGAGAGCTCTACAAAACCCATATAATCAATCTTGAGGTAAGCCACACCTTTCTGTTCGAAATCTCAGCCCCTATTTTCGAGTTTCATGGGTTAAATGTTGAGATTTTGGGGTTCTTTGATGTTATAGGACCCAACTCTCTTGAAGGAGAAGGTTAATCTTGTCTCCTTGGACCTTGGGTGTGGTAAGATTCTCAACCCTAGTGTATTTTGTTGTTTTATGATGTTTGGGTTTTGAGATGTTGTGTATGGGTATGATGGTTGTGGCTTAGGTTGTGTGTGTGTGGACATTGGAGCTTGATTGGTGATTTTGAACAAGCTTGGAAAGGGCTTGGTGGTGAAAAATCTGCTCTTGGAGGTGTTGAGGCCTTGTGAGCTTGAGGATAAGTGGTTTAGAAGTGCTCCGGTGGAGCTTGGGAAATTCGGCTAAGGTATGGTTTCGGTTTCCCGTATCTAATATGTAATGTGGTAGGAAATACTTAGGCTAGAGGCCCTAAGATAGGCATTGAATGGTTGATGTTGTTGAATGATTGAGATATATGATGTGGTCATATATGTGATGATGAGTATTGATGCCTTGATAGAATGATGTATGAGAAATATGCATGTTGTGATATATGCTTGATTATTGGTTATGGTTGAATTGTGGGTTGAACCATGTTGATGGTGAGTATGATGTTGTTTGTGTACCATGTTGATTTATTGGAATTGGTGTTGTTGAGGATTGGTATGAGGAATAGTATATGATATGTCAATATGTTTGAGTTTGAGCCACTTGGGTGAAGTGGGATATAATGGTGAAATAGTGATTTTGGTAAATTGTGAGTTATGTGTCAATGTGTGAGTTGAGGAGGCTTGATGTTGAATTTGATGTATTTTGATTGATTTCAAAGAAAAGGGATGAAATTGGCATGTTTTGATTGATTTTGGAGAGAAATGGAAATGGCTTGTTTTGAAAATGGCACTTTGTGGTTTTATGAAAAACATGGTTTTGGGCATACTTTGGCGGGACATAACTTGGACTACGGATCTCTGTTTTGTACCAAATCTTTTTAGAAATGAAATTGGATCCGGGATGTCCGTGCCGTTCGAAGAACGGACGAAAAACGATTTAAAATGAGGAAGTTATGTCCGTTGGAAGATTGGGGTCAAAATCTGTGAAATTCTGCAGCTTTTAACTTAGAAAATTTTTAGCAGAATGTCCCCTTGCGCGTGGGCGCACCTGGCGCGTACGCGCCGATCTTCCGTAAGGTGCCATCCACGCGTACGCGTGATGTGCGCGGGCGCGCCGATTGTGCTGCACCCTATGTCTAGCCATTTTCCCGAGAGTTATGCCAGAACTGTGCCGGTGTTGTGCCTGGGGCACGAGAACACCCGCGCGTACGCGTGGTTGACGCGTGCGCGCCGATGGGCAAGTTTGGGATCCACGCGTTAGCGTGCACGACGCTTGCGCGCCGATGAGTTTTTGAGGCCATCCACGCGTGCGCGTGGAGTGCGCGTACGCGTGGCCCTGTTTTCATCCCAAAGTTGATTTTTGAGTTTTAAAAGCCAAATCTCATACTTCTAAGCCTCCGATCTCACCATTCATGTCTTAAATCATCATAATATGCCTAGCTATTAGAAAGGGGCTAGTGAATGTGATAACTTGCGAGTGAAGCAAGGGAAAAATGTATGATCAATAAGGATCAAGATGATTCTGTGAGATGCGGAGGATGGTGGTGGAAGTGTTTGTTATGCCATGGGCCGAAAGGCTGTAATTGTTTATGAAATGGCTGGTTATGGATTTAACCATGAGCCGGAATAGCTGTGTATGCTATGAATATTGGCTGGTTCTGGATTGAACCGTGAGCCGGAATGGCTGGTATGGATGTTGATCCATGGATGAGAATTCATGCATGTTGATGCTGAATTATTGATAATTGTGAAATTGCACTTCCACTATCTGAGTACGAGTTTCCTTGGGTAGTAGCAGTGGCTAGCCACCACGTGCTCCAGGTTGAGACTCGAAGCTCTGTTAACCCTATGTTGTAAGTGTGGCCGGGCACTGTGAAAGGCCCGGATGAGCTCGAACCCCCGTAAATATTCACCAGTGAGGGTGAAGGATATGGATCATGTTTATGATCACGTTTATAACGAGTATAACTCGAGTTTGGGGATGCACGACAGAGGGACAGTCCAATGGTTAGCGACCAGGACTTGTCGGGTTGGCTATATAACCGACAAGATGATATCATCGGCCACTAGGGACAGGCATTCATTATATGCATACTATGTGAATTGTTTGAGATTGCCTATTTGACTGCATATTACTTGCTAATTGTCTAAATGTCTTAACTGCTATTATTTGTATATTCTTTGTTTGATATATCTGTGTTTGCTATAATATACTCCTGCTGGTGGTTGGGAGGTTTGAAGGAATTGGAAAGGGAAGTATTAGTTAGACTGAAGAATCTTTAGTCAGGTGCCCTTATACGGTTTAGCTTGTTTATAAGCTTTGATATTATCTGGAGGAAGTTCTAGGATTGCCTTCGGCTTTCCTCCATTATTATGTATATATATGTGGAAGCTGTTACCATGCTGGGGACCTCTGGTTCTCACCCATGCGGATTTTGTGGTTTTCAGATGCAGGGCGTGAGGTTACCCGCTGAGGCATGCTGGAGACTTCTATATTGCGAAGATCCGTTGTTCTCGGGGCTATGTTTTGGTTTATATGTTTTGTTTAGATACTTTTATCTCCATTCAATAATACAAACTGTGATGACTCCTCTTATGGGAGATTTTGGAGAATAGGTTTTATGTATTTGTGTCCCTTTGGGTTACCTTGGGGTTTTCCTTATTTTATCATATGTATATATTGTTATACTCGGACCGGTTATCTTCGCAGCCGGATCTTGAGTCTTGATATTCCTGTTTTTGACACTCCTTTGTATATATATAATCTCACGTTGGTTATCCTTGTTCGTTACGATATCGATCGGAGTGTTGCGCTTTCGAGTTGCGATTTTTGTTTACCCCTTTTTCTACAAAGGCTCCTAGTTATAACCAATCATTCATACTACTATATGTACTAAATTTTTGTTTTAGAGGTCGTAATACCTTGCCATCTCTGAATTATGACTTAAGCATAAGACTCTGTATGGTAGGGTGTTACAGGTTGTCACAAGTAACAAACCCCTTTTTAAAATTGATAACCGAGTATTGAACCTCGGGTCGTCTTCTCAAGGAATTGCAGGGAGGTATGTTCTTATTATTGGTTATGAAAAAGTGTGTTTGGGGTTTTGGATCAAGGTAAAAGGTTAGTTGGGCAGTGGGTACAGGTATATTCTCAAAGCAATAAAAATAAATAAATAACTGTAAAATAAACTCTTGGCAAGATATGGGAACTGGAGGTCCTATCCTGGTTATCCTTATCAATTGTGATGAGAATTGGATTTTTCTTCCACTTTGTTAACCTCTAACTATGAAGGTAAGTTAAGTGGATGAATTCCAATTTTCAATTAACAATGAGTTTGATAACTCTAGAGTCACCAATTATTTAACCAAAGCCAAGAATGTAAAAAGCTAAATTAAAATCATAAATATCTGGAATACCTTCAATTCATTCAAAGCAGTAAAATCTAAAACTAACAATATTCATAAGCCAATTGGGCAACAGGAAAATCCAAATTATTTTTATAAATAAAAGACAGCAATCATCAATCTGAAATATCTCAAATAACATTAATTTAAAAGAGTAATCTGTAACATGGAAGAGTTCATAAATTAAATTGAGATAAATAAAAATAAAGAACCTGGGATTGAGAGTCACTCCTAAAACTAAGAGAAATCCTAAATCCTAAGAGAGAGAGGAGAGAACCTCTCTCTCTGAAAACTACATCTAAAATAATAGAAAGAGAATTATGAATGGCATAATTATGAATGGATGCATTCTCCCACTTTATAGCCTCTAATCTATGTTCTCTGGGCCGAAAACTGGGTCAGAAACAGCCCAAAAATCACTTCCAGCACTTTCTGGTCCGTACAGGTCGCGGAAAAGTGACGCGGCCGCATCGTCTATGCGACCGCGCGGATTGGGTGTTGGCCAAATCACGCGTCCGCGTGACCCACGCGTTCGCGTTGCCTGGCGTCGGAGCAACTATGGCAAATTATATATCAAATCGAAGTCCCGGACGTTAGCTTTCCAACGCAACTAAAACCGTGTTGTTTGGACCTTTGTAGCTAAAGTTATAGCCGTTTGAGTGCGAAGAGGTCAGGTTGGACAGCTTAGCAGTTTCTCCAACTTCTTGTATTCCTTCCACTTTTACATGCTTCCTTTCCATCCTCCAAGCCATTCTTGCCCTGTAATCTCTGAAATCACTTAACACACATATCAAGGCATCTAATGGTGATAAGAGAGGATTAATAATAAGCAAATATAAGTCCAAAGAAGCATGTTTTCAATCAAAGCACATAATCAGGAAGGAAATATAAAACCATGCAAATAGTATGAATAAGTGGGTAAAGAGCAGATAAAAACCACTCAATTGAGCACAAGATAAACCATAAAATAGTGGTTTATCAACCTCCTGATGAGCGGATACTTTATACGCTTTTTGGGGGTAATTTCATGTAGATTTTAGTATGTTTTAATTAGTTTTTAGTAGAATATTATTAGTTTTTAGGCAAAATTCACATTTCTAGACTTTACTATGAGTTTGTGTATTTTTCTGTGATTTCAGGTAATTTCTGGCTGAAATTGAGGGAGCTGAGTAAAAATCTGAGTTAGGCTGAAAAAGGACTGCTGATGTTGTTGGATCCTGACCTCCCTGCACTCGGAATGAATTTTTTGGAGCTACAGGAGTCCAATTGGCGCGCTCTCAACGGCTTTGGAAAGTAGACATCCAGGGCTTTCCAGCAATATATAATAGTTCATACTTTGCGCGAAGATAGACGACGTAACTTGGCGTTGAACGCCAAGTACATGCTATTGTCTGGAGTTAAACGCCAGAAACACGTCATGATCCGGAGTTGAACGCCCAAGACACGTTATAACTTGGAGTTCAACTCCAAGAAAAGCCTCAGCTCGTAGATAGCTTTAGTCTCAGCCCCAGCACACACCAAGTGGGCCCCAGAAGTGGATTTCTGCACCAATTATCTTAGTTTACTCATTTTCTGTAAACCTAGGTTACTAGTTTACTATTTAAACAACTTTTAGAGACTTATTTTGTACCTCATGACATTTTTAGATCTGAATTTTATACACTTTGACGGCAGGAGTCTCTAAACTCCAATGTTGGGGGTGAGGAGCTCTGCAGCGTCTCGATGAATTAATGCAATTGTTTCTATTTCACTCAAATGTGTGTGTGTTCCGATCTAAGATGTTTATTCGCGCTTAATTATGAAGGAGGTGATGATCCGTGACACTCATCATCTCCCTCAATCCATGAACGTGTGCTTGACAAACACCTCCGTTCTACATCAGACTGAATGAGCTTCTCTTAGATTCCTTAATCAGAATCTCCGCGGTATAAGCTAGAATTGATGGCGGCCACTCTTGAGAATCCGGAAAGTCTAAACCTTGTCTGTGGTATTCCGAGTAGGATTCAAGAATTGAATGGCTGTGACGAGCTTCAAACTCGCGATTGCTGGGCGTGATGACAAACGCAAAAGGATCAATGGATCCTATTCCAACATGATCGAGAACCAAAAGCTGATTAGCCGTGCTGTGACAGAGCATCTGGACCATTTTCACTGAGAGGATGGGAGGTAGCCACTGACAATGGTGACACCCTACATACAGCTTTCCGTAGACGTGCTTTACAAACAATTGAGTTGAATATTACATTGCAGAAATTCAAAGGACAAAGCATCTCCAAAACTTCAACATATTTCCCATTACTGCACAACAAGTAACGATTTTATTCTCTTTTATTTTTCCAATTTAATAATTCCAACTGATAATTTTAATTAATATCCTGACGAAGACTAATAAAATAAACATAGCTTGCTTCAAACCAATAATCTCCATGCGATCGACCCTTACTCACGTAAAGTATTACTTGGACGACCCAGTGCACTTGCTGGTTAGTTGTACGGATTGCAAATTCGTGCACCAAGTTTTTGGCGCCGTTGCCGGGGATTATTCGAGTTTGAACAACTAAAGGTTTATTTTGTTGCTTAGATTAGGAAGAATTTATCCTCTTTTCACTAGAATTGCATCTTTTATCATCCCTTTTAAAAAAAAATTCAAAAATATTATTTTTCTTTATTCTTCTTTTAATTTTTTTTTCGTGAGTTTAGTGTCTTGTTCTAAGTTTGGTGTCAATTATATATTTGATATTTTTCTTTAAAAAAAAAATTTCGAACTTGTGTTCTTTGTTCTTCATTGATCTTCAAGTTGTTCTTGTTTATTTTTCTTGTTTGATCTTAAGTTTTTCTTGTTTTGTGTCTTTCCTTGTTTTTCTTGTGCTTTTTCAAAACATTAACTTTCAAAAAAATTATTCTTTTATCCATAAAAATAATACATCTTTAAAATACGTTACATTTTTAGCTCAGTTGGTTATAGCGTGGGTTTATGTTCTTAGCAATTGGGCACCTTCTTTTTAAAATCCTTTTTCAAAACTAATTTTTCTTGATTTAATCTTGTGCCAAACTCTAAGTTTGGTGTTCTCTTGTTAATTTTAATATAATTTTCGAAAATTTATCTTGATTTTCTAAAAATTTTAAGTTTGGTGTTCTTTCTTTTGTTCTTGGTGTTCTTGTGAATCTTCAAGGTGTTCTTGAGTTTTTCTTGTGTCTTGATCTTAAAATTTTAAGTTTGGTGTTCCTTGGTGTTTTCCCTCCAAAATTTTCGAAAATAAGGAGCACTAGATCTAAAAATTTTAAGTCTTGTGTCTTTTATGTGTTTTTCTCTTTCATCATAAAATTCAAAATTCAAAAAAAAAATATCTTTTCTAACTAATTTTAAACAATAATTTCGAAATTTTTATATAAAAATTTCAGATTTCAATTTCAAAATTTTTCGAAAATTTTTCATAAAATATTTTCAAATTTTTTTTATATATTCCGTTTTTATTTATTCCACTTTTATAAAATAAATAATATCAACATACATATCATCTCCCTTATTCCATCATGGAACTAAGTAGAAATAAACAGTCCAGGAGGACTCTGGGGTCATATGCTAACCCCACTACTGCTTCATATGGGAGTAGTATTTGTATACCCTCCATTGGAGTTAGTAGCTTTGAGTTGAATCCTCAGCTCATTATCATGGTGGAGCAAAACTGCCAGTATTCCGGTCTTCCACATGAAGAACCTACAGAGTTTCTGGCACAATTTTTACAAATTGCTGACACAGTACATGATAAGGAAGTAGATCAGGATGTCTACAGATTATTACTGTTTCCATTTGCTGTAAAAGATCAAGCTAAGAGGTGGTTAAATAACCAGCCTAAGTATAGCATAAAAACATGGAAACAGCTGTCAGAAAAATTCCTGAATCACTATTTCCCTCCAAAACGGATGACACAGCTAAGGCTAAGCATCCAAGGCTTCAAACAAGGAGATAATGAATCCATTTATGATGCCTGGGAGAGATACAGAGAGATGCTAAGAAAATGCCCCTCTGAGATGTTTTCAGAGTGGGTGCAATTAGACATCTTCTACTATGGGCTAACAAAAAAAGCTCAGACTTCTCTAGATCACTCAGCTGGTGGATCTATACATATGAGAAAAACAATTGAAGAAGCTCAAGAGCTTATTGATACAGTTGCCAGAAATCAGCATCTGTACCTAAGCAGTGAATCTTCCATAAAAGAAGAAGCTAAAACAGTAACTGCTGAACTCAGTCCTGTGGAACAGGCTAATGAATTCAATCAGCAACTAGACTTTCTAACTCAGCAGCTAGCCGAATTCAAGGAAATACTACAGGAAACAAGAATGGCTAACAGGAATATGGAAGTACAGTTAAAGCAGACAGAAAAACAACTATCAAAACAAATAACAGAAAAATGCCAAGCAGTTCAATTAAGAAGTGGGAAAACATTAAATACCTCACTTCAAAGCAGCAGGAAGCCAAGAAATGAACAAATGGCTACTCAAAATCCCTCTGAGGACAATCAGAGCCCAGAGAGGAATAATGCTGGCGCTGAACGCCCAGCCCATGCTCATTCCTGGCGTTCAACGCCAGAAACAAGCATGAATCTGGCGTTGAACGCCCAAAGGAAGCATAGTTCTGGCGTTCAGATGCCAGTAACAAATAGGGAGGTGGCGTCTAACGCCACTCCAGCTTCCACCCCTGGCATTCAAATACCAGTGGGGGATCAGTCACATACAAGTGCTGATAACAACCCTTCTAAAAAGGCTTCCCAACCCACTTCTGTAGGTAATAAACTTGCAGCAACTAAGGTTGAGGAATACAAAGCCAAAATGCCTTATCCTCAAAAACTCTGCCAAGCGAAACAGGATAAGCAATTTGCCCACTTTGCAGACTATCTCAGGACTCTTGAAATAAAGATTCTGTTTGCAGAAGCACTTGAGCAAATACCCTCTTATGCTAAGTTCATGAAAGAGATCTTAAGTCATAAGAAGGATTGGAGGGAGACTGAAAAAGTTTACCTCACGGAAGAATGCAGTGCAGTCATTCTGAAAAGCTTACCTGAGAAGCTTAAAGATCCTGGGAGCTTTATGATACCATGCACGTTAGAGGGTACTTGTACCAAGCAAGCTTTATGTGATCTTGGGGCAAGTATCAACCTAATACCTGCATCTACTATCAGAAAGCTTGGTTTAACTGAAGAAATCAAACCAACCAGGATATGTCTTCAACTTGCTGATGGCTCCATTAAATACCCATCAGGTGTGATTGAAGACATGATTGTCAAGGTTGGGCCATTTGCCTTTCCTACTGACTTTGTGGTGCTGGAAATGGAGGAGCACAAGAGTGCAACTCTCATTCTAGGAAGACCTTTCCTAGCAACTGGCTGAACCTTCATTGACGTCCAAAAAGGGGAAGTAACCTTGAGAGTCAATGAGGAGGAGTTCAAGTTGAATGTTGTCCAAGCCATGCAACATTCAGACACCCCAAATGACTGTATGAGTGTTGATATTATTGACTCTCTGGTAAGAGAGGTCAACATGGCTGAGAGTCTCGAATCAGAGTTAGAGGACATCTTTAAAGATGTTCAGCCTGATTTGGAGGAATCAGAGAGAATAATAGAACCTCTGAAAATCCCTCAGGAAGAGGAGAAACCTCCCAAACCCGAGCTCAAACCATTACCACCATCCCTGAAATATGCATTTCAGGGAGAAGGTTATACCTTTCCTGTAATCATAAGCTCTACTCTAGAGCCACAGGAAGAGGAAGCACTCATTCAAGTGCTAAGGACACACAAGATAGCTCTTGGGTGGTCCATCAGTGATCTCAAGGGCATTAGCCCAGCCAGATGCATGCACAAGATCTTACTGGAGGGTGACGCCAAGCCAGTGGTTCAACCACAAAGGCGGCTGAATCCAGCCATGAAGGAGGTGGTGCAGAAAGAGGTCACTAAGTTACTAGAGGCTGGAATTATTTATCCTATTTCTGATAGCCCCTAGGTGAGCCCTGTCCAAGTCGTCCCTAAGAAAGGTGGCATGACAGTGGTTCATAATGAAAAAAATGAACTGGTTCCTACAAGAACAGTTACTGGGTGGCGTATGTGTATTGATTATAGAAGGCTCAATACAGCTACCAGAAAGGATCATTTTCCTTTACCATTCATAGACCAGATGCTAGAAAGACTGGCAGGTCATGAATACTACTGCTTCCTGGATGGATATTCAGGTTATAATCAAATTGCAGTAGATCCAAAAGATCAAGAGAAAACGGCATTCACATGTCCATCTGGAGTATTTGCATACAGAAGGATGCCATTTGGCCTGTGCAATGCACCTGCAACCTTTCAGAGGTGCATGCTCTCAATTTTCTCTGATATGGTGGAAAAATTTCTGGAAGTCTTCATGGATGACTTTTCAGTGTTTGGAGACTCATTCAGCTCCTGCCTTAACCATCAAGAACTTGTTCTAAAGAGATGCCAAGAGACTAACCTGGTTTTAAACTGGGAAAAATGTCACTTTATGGTGACTGAAAGAATTATCCTTGGGCACAAAATCTCAAACAAGGGAATAGAGGTGGATCAAGCTAAGGTAGAGGTAATTGAAAAATTACCACCATCTGCCAATGTTAAGGCAATCAGAAGCTTTCTGGGGAATGCAGGATTCTATAGGAGGTTTATAAAGGATTTTTCAAAAATTGCCAAACCTCTGAGTAACCTGCTAGCTGCTGACACACCATTCGTCTTTGATAAGGAGTGTCTGTAGGCATTTGAGACTCTAAAAGCTAAATTGGTCACAGCACCAATCATTTCTGCACCAAACTGGACATTGCCATTTGATCTAATGTGTGATGCCAGTGACCATGCCATTGGTGCAGTATTGGGACAAAGGCATGACAAGCTTTTGCACGTCATTTATTATGCTAGCCGTGTTCTAAATGACGCACAGAAGAACTACACAACCACAGAAAAAGAGCTACTTGCAGTGGTTTACGCCATTGACAAATTCAGATCCTATTTAGTAGGATCAAAAGTGATTGTGTACACTGATCATGCTGCTCTTAAATATCTACTCACAAAGCAGGATTCAAAACCCAGACTTATAAGATGGGTGTTGCTTCTGCAAGAGTTTGATATAGAAATAAGAGACAGAAAAGGGACAGAAAACCAAGTAGCAGATCACCTGTCCCGAATAGAACCAGTAGAAGGGGCGTCTCTCCCTCTTACTGAGATCTCTGAAACCTTTCCAGATGAGCAACTCTTTGCCATCCAGGAAGTGCCATGGTTTGCAGACATTGCAAACTACAAGGCAGTGAGGTTCATACCCAAAGAGTACAGTAGGCAGCAATCAAAGAAATTGATCACAGATGCGAAGTACTATCTTTGGGATGAACCATATCTCTTCAAGAGATGTGCAGATGGAGTAATCCGTAGATGTGTGCCTAAAGAAGAAGCGCAGAAGATCCTATGGTACTGCCTTGGATCACAGTATGGAGGACATTTTGAAAGTGAGCGAACAGCCACAAGAGTCCTCCAATGTGGCTTCTACTGGCCTACTCTCTATAAAGATTCCCGAGTGTTTGTACTTAATTGTGACAGTTGCCAAAGATCTGGCGATCTGTCTCACAGTTATGCCATGCCTCAACAAGGGATCTTGGAGATTGAGTTGTTTGATGTATGGGGCATTGACTTCATGGGACCTTTCCCACCATCATACTCAAACACTTATATTCTGGTGGCAGTGGATTATGTATCCAAATGGGTGGAGGCTATTGCAACACCCACTAATGACACTAAAACAGTGTTAAAATTCCTTCAGAAACACATCTTCAGCAGATTTGGTACCCCTAGAGTATTAATCAGTGATGGGGGCACTCATTTCTGCAATAAACAGCTTTACTCTGCTTTGGTTCGTTATGGAGTTAGCC
The DNA here is from genome assembly GCF_014773155.1 of Arachis stenosperma. Lineage (NCBI taxonomy): Eukaryota > Viridiplantae > Streptophyta > Magnoliopsida > Fabales > Fabaceae > Arachis > Arachis stenosperma. The sequence goes on from NC_080379.1 coordinate 67,349,561, forward strand.
ACAGGGTAGCTACTCCATATCACCCACAGACTAATGGGCAAGATGAAGTCTCAAATAGAGAACTCAAAAAAATCCTGGAACAGACTGTAATTAACCGTAGAAGGGATTGGGCAAGAAGCTTGGATGATGCTCTGTGGGCATACAGAACAGCATTTAAGACTCCTATAGGGACCTCTCCATATCAGCTTGTGTATGGAAAGGCATGTCACTTGGCAATGGAACTGGAACACAAGGCCTACTGGGCAACCAGATTCCTAAACCTTGATGCCAAGTTAGCTGGAGAAAAACGATTGCTCCAGTTAAATGAGCTAGAGGAATTTAGACTCAATGCTTTCGAGAATGCAAAAATTTACAAAGAGAAAGCGAAAATATGGCATGATAAGAAATTGTCATCCAGAGTCTTTGAGCCGGGGCAAAAAGTTCTGCTATTTAATTCTAGGCTCAAATTATTCCCTGGGAAATTAAAATCCTGGTGGAGAGGTCCATATGTGATTACAAGTGTATCACCATATGGATACGTAGAGCTTCAGGATAATGAATCTAACAAAAAATTCATTGTTAATGGACAGAGAGTTAAACATTATCTTGAAAGCAATTTTGAGCAAGAATGCTCAAAACTGAGACTTGATTAAAAAGCTCAGTAATAGTCCAGCTAACGACATTAAAGAAGCGCTTGCTGGGAGGCAACCCAGCCATTCACAAAATTTAATTTTATTTGTTTTTGCTAATTGATTGATTTTTACAGATATATGTCAGAGTATCTTGAAAAGGTAAAATAGCAATTGATTGAATTCACAGAGTTGCAAGGAAATTTGGAAGCTCACTGGCATGAAAAAGCCAATAAGAAACGTTTTGGGCGTTGAACGCCCAAAAGAAGCACCCACTGGGCGTTCAACGCCAGTAAGGGTAGCCATCTGGGCGTTAAACGCCAGAAAGGAGCATCTTCTGGGCGTTGAACGCCAGAAAGAAGCACCTTCTGGGCGTTTAACGCCAGAACCACAACATCCTGGGCGTTTAGAAAAACGCCCAGTGACAAAGGACTTCCTAGCGTTCAATGCCAGAAAGAAGCAACAGCTGGGCGTTGAACGCCCAGGAGAAGCAACATTTGGGCGTTAAACGCCCAAAACATGCAGCGTTTGGGCGTTTAACGCCAGGATGGTGGGGAGGAGGTGAAATTCGTTTTTCTTTACAAATTTTCTAATTTTTTATGTTTCAATTCATGATTTCTTGCATAAACATGTTTCAAATTGTCATCCCTCAAATCAAATTAGTTTTCTAAAAATCCTAATTTCTAAAACCCTTTTTTTTAAAAAATATGGCTTCATACATAAACATAAATTTTTTTTCAATCCAATCCAACTCTTTTTCCAATTTCTTTTCAAACTTCATTATCTTTTAAAATCTTTTTCAAATTATATATTTCAAATTTAATTTTAAATATCATTCATATCTTTTTCAATTATATCCTTTTCTTATCATGTTTATCTTTTATAAATCATATCTTTTATCTTATATCTTTTTCTTATTTTCGAAAACCCACCCCCTCCCTTTATATCCACTTTCGGCGCCCCTCTCACCATCCACCATTCCACACTTGCTCTCCTCCTATTCCTCTTCTCTCTTTTCTTTTGCTTGAGGACAAGCAAACCTCTAAGTTTGGTGTGCTTATCCGTGATCACAAAAACATTCTCACTTTGATCATGGCCCCTAAAGGAAAACAACCCAACCCAAGAGGCAAGAAAGAGAATATTCTAAAGCCACTTTGGAATCAAGGGAAGTTCTTAACTAAAGAACATTCAGACCACTACTACAAAATAATGAGTCACAGATCAGTGATCCCGGAAGTCAAATTTGACCTGAAGGAAGATGAATATCCGGAGATCCAAGAGCAAATTCGAAACAGGAACTGGGAAATCCTAGCCAATCCTGAAACGAAAGTGGGAAGGAACATGGTTCAGGAGTTCTATGCTAATCTATGGCAGACAGACAGGCAAAGAATAATTGGAGCTGCTCTCTATGACCATCGGACCTTAGTCAGAGGAAAGATTGTTCATACCCATCCTGACAAAATCAGAGAGATCTTTAAGCTCCCTCAACTGAAAGATGACCCAGACTCCTTTAATAGGAGAATGATGAGGGTAAATAAAGGTCTGGACAAGATTCTAGAGGATATATGCATCCCTGAAGCCAGATGGACCACCAGCACGACTGGCATCCCAAATCAACTCAAAAGAGAAGATCTCAAACCAGTAGCTAGAGGCTGGCTGGATTTCATTGGGTGTTCCATACTGCCCACCAGCAACCGTTCTGAAGTTACCATTAAAAGAGCAGTGATGATTCACTGCATCATGTTGGGAAAAGAAGTAGAAGTCCATCAACTGATCTCGTGTGAACTATACAAAATAGCAAACAGGAATTCCAAGGATGCCAGATTGGCCTATCCAAGCCTAATTTCTATGCTCTGCAGAGATGCCGGAGTGAAGATGGGAATAACAGAGTATATCTCAGTTGAAAGGCCAATCACTAGAATATCAATGGATAGACAATAGCTGCAGGATGATCCAATCAAGAGGAGAGCACAGGAAGTCCTCCCAGAACTTCCTCAATTCGAATATTGGGAACATATTGAAGCATCTATCTCCAAATTGCAAGAAGCTATGGACCAAATAAAGAAAGAACAGAACAATCAAAGTAGCATGCTTTGCAAACTGCTTAAGGAACAAGAAGAGCAAGGGCGTGATCTAAGGGAGCTGAAGCGCCAGAAATTAATCCTTGAAAAGCACCCCACAGACTAGAGGAACATCTACTTCTCAAAACACAGGTTGTTGAGTTCTAATTTTAGCTTTAACTCTGTGATAGTGTTATTATAGAAATTTACCTTAGGAAGATATATAGTAGCAGTAGTAGTAATTAGTATATCTATTCTGGTTTTATTTCCAATTAAGTTATAATTTATTTTTCTCATCATCATCAGGCATGAATAAAATAGTAGATAATTAGAATCAAGAAGTAAGTTATTTTTTTTCGAGTTCTTAATAATAAAAATTATAATTAACTATATGTGGTGGCAATACTTTTTGTTCTCTGAATGAATGCTTGAACAGTGCATGATTTTTATCTTGAATTTTATGAATATTGGCTCCTGAAAGAATGAGGAACACGAAAAATACTATTGATGATCTGAAAAATCATGAAGTTGATTCTTGAAGCAAGAAAAAGCAGTGAAAAAAAAATTTACAAGAAATCATTGGATTAAGAAGAGGATCCAAGGCTTTGAGCATCAGTGGATAGGAAGGTCCAAGGAAGTAGTTCCAAGCCTAAGCGGCTAAATCAAGCTGTCCCTAACCATGTGCTTGTGGCATGCAGGTTCAAGTGAAAAGCTTGAGACTGAGTGGTTAAAGTCGTGATCCAAAGCAAAAGAGTGTGCTTAAGAGCTCTGGACACCTCTAACTGGGGACTCTAGCAAAGCTGATTCACAATCTGAAAAGGTTCACCCAGTCACGTGTCTGTGGCATTTATGTATCCGGTGGTAATACTGGAAAACAAAGTGCTTAGGGCCACGGCCAAGACTCATAAAGTAACTGTGTTCAAGAATCAACACACTACACTAGGAGAATCAATAATACTATCTGAATTCTGAGTTCCTATGGATGCCAATCATTCTGAATTTCAAGGGATAAAGGGAGATGCCAAAACTGTTCAGAAACAAAAAGCTACTAGCCCGGCTCATCTAAATTAAAATCTGAGCTTCACTTAAAACTCGGAGATTTTATTACTCCTTAATTTCTTTTTATCCTATTTTATTTATCTAGTTGCTTGAGGACAAGCAACAGTTTAAGTTTGGTGTTGTGATGAGCGGATACTTTATACGCTTTTTGGGGGTAATTTCATGTAGATTTTAGTATGTTTTAATTAGTTTTTAGTAGAATATTATTAGTTTTTAGGCAAAATTCACATTTCTGGACTTTACTATGAGTTTGTGTGTTTTTCTGTGATTTCAGGTAATTTTTGGCTGAAATTGAGGGAGCTGAGCAAAAATCTGAGTTAGGCTGAAAAAGGACTGCTGATGCTGTTGGATCCTGACCTCCCTGCACTCGGAATGGATTTTTTGGAGCTACAGGAGTCCAATTGGCGCGCTCTCAATGGCGTTGGAAGTAGACATCTAGGGCTTTCCAGCAATATATAATAGTCCATACTTTGCGGGAAGATAGACGACGTAACTTGGCGTTGAACGCCAAGTACATGCTGCTGTCTGGAGTTAAACGCCAGAAACACGTCATGATCCGGAGTTGAACGCTCAAGACACGTTATAACTTGGAGTTCAACTCCAAGAAAAGCCTCAGCTTGTGGATAGCTTTATTCTCAGCCCCAGCACACACCAAGTGGGCCCCAGAAGTGGATTTCTGCACCAATTATCTTAGTTTACTCATTTTCTGTAAACCTAGGTTACTAGTTTACTATTTAAACAACTTTTAGAGACTTATTTTGTACCTCATGACATTTTCAAATCTGAATTTTATACACTTTGACGGCATGAGTCTCTAAACTCCAATGTTGGGGGTGAGGAGCTCTGCAGCGTCTCGATGAATTAATGCAATTGTTTCTATTTCACTCAAACGTGTGTGTGTTCTGATCTAAGATGTTTATTTGCGCTTAATTATGAAGGAGGTGATGATCCGTAACACTCATCATCTCCCTCAATCCATGAACGTTTGCTTGACAAACACCTCCGTTCTACATCAGACTGAATGAGCTTCTCTTAGATTCCTTAATCAGAATCTCCGCGGTATAAGCTAGAATTGATGGCGGCCACTCTTGAGATTCCGGAAGGTCTAAACCTTGTCTGTGGTATTCCGAGTAGGATTCAAGGATTGTGGTATTCCGAGTAGGATTCAAGGATTGAATGGCTGTGACGAGCTTCAAACTCGCGATTGCTAGGCGTGATGACAAACGCAAAAGGATCAATGGATCCTATTCCAACATGATCGAGAACCAACAGCTGATTAGCCGTGCTGTGACAGAGCATCTGGACCGTTTTCACTGAGAGGATGGGAGGTAGCCACTGACAATGGTGACACCCTACATACAGCTTGCCGTAGACGTGCTTTACAAACGATTGAGTTGAATATTACATTGCAGAAATTCAGAGGACAAAGCATCTCCAAAACTTCAACATATTTTCCATTACTGCACAACAAGTAACGATTTTATTCTCTTTTATTTTTCTAATCTAATAATTCCAACTGATAATTTTAATTAATATCCTGACTAAGACTAATAAAATAAACATAGCTTGCTTCAAACCAATAATCTCCGTGGGATCGACCCTTACTCACGTAAGGTATTACTTGGACGACCCAGTGCACTTGCTGGTTAGTTGTACGGATTGCAAATCCGTGCACCACCTCCCCACACTTAAACATTAGCATGTCCTCATGCTAAGCTCAAAAGAAGCTATAAAGATGAAGAGGAAAGGTGAAATGTTATGAAATGCAACCTATGTATATGAATGCAACTACATGCAAAATGTTTCTACCTACTTGGTTTAAAAGTAAATAAATTCTCCAAGAATAAATATAAACCAAATTCCACTAATTCAAATTACACAATAAAAGATAAGTAAACTTGTAAGAAGATAGCTCATGAAAGCAGAGAACATAGAATCAAGCATTGAACCCTCACAGGAAATGTATATGCACTTTTAATCTCTCTAGTGTCTAGGGTCAATCACTCTACTCTTCCCTAGTCATGCTTTCTAACACTTTGTTCTTCATCTAACCAATCAACAATATTTAATGCATCAATGCAAACATCATGAGGTCTTTTCAAGGTTGTAATGGGACTAAGGTAAGGGTAAGGGTATATATATGGCTAAGTGAGCTTTATAAAGTGAATCCTTGAGTTGTCTAAGATCTCACCTAACATATACATACTATATAAAAAATTTAAAATTATACTTAGCTTCCCATAATTTTTCCTACTTTTGTATTACATGCTCATGTATCAAATTTAATTTTGAATTTCGTCCCATGTGCATTGATCCTTTTTATTTTGCATTGGGGGTAATATTACTTTTTTTTTGTTGTATCCCCTTATTTAATATATTTTTTTCAATGCACATGGTAATTTAATTATTTTGACTTCACATGAGCATGCTTCCCAAAAATTTTATTTTGAATTATTTCATTCTTTTCAACTTCCTACCCTTTGTTTTTTATCATCCATGTTCCCAATAGGTTTCCCACACTTAAACAATTACACAACTTCTATCTTAAGCTAACCAGGGATTCAACTTGGGATTTTAAATTTATTTTTCTGCTTAAGGCTAATGTTGTGATTTATAGAATAAGAGGGAATTAAAGGCTCAAGGGGGCTAACAAGAGTGATGTAAAAGGTAGACTAATTTTGGGATAAGTAAGTTAGAATCAAACAATGGCCTCAATCATATGCAAGCATGTAGATATATTAAATATGGACATACAGAATGGAGCAAAGCAAAGATTGCAATTATAGAGAAGGAAACACACAAAAATAATTATGGTTAAATAATGTAACCATGTAAATAAGCTCAAAGTCTCACAGGTTGTGTGTTCTTTGGCTCAAAAACTATGTTCCAATTACAACTTCAAACAAATTTTTAATAAAAATTTTCAATTTAAATTAGTGAAAATTTTCAAAAATAGGGTCTTAAAAGAAATTTATTATTTTAACCAAGTAGTAGCTAAATGCATAAAATCAAACAAATATATAATTAAACATGCAAATGCAATAATGAACAAACAAATAAAATAAAATATTGGTGTTGAGTCAAGAAGTAACTAACCCATGGAGATCGGTATCGACCTCCCCACACTTAAAGATTGCACCGTCCTCGGTGCATGCTGACATGTGCAGGTGGACGGGTTGTTCCAACTGATGCCTTTCTTTAAGATTTTGCAGATGGACTTGTCTGTCTCCCCATGTAAACGTCTTCCGCTTCCCTTCCGGGTGGCCATCCTGAAAGAAAAAGGAAAGAAAAGTAACCCAAAAATAAAGATAGAAAGTAAATGAAATATGGGTTGAGTAATGCCAAATGATAATGGTCTCATTTACATGGAAGCTTCAACATGTACGTGAGAAAATGATAGAAGCCATGGCATACCAGTGGTATAAAATTTGTAACATAGGGGAGGAGAGTGTAAGACAATATAAATTCATGTCAATGCAAAATTAATACAAATAACATAAAAGATTAACATTGACTTAAATAGTATTGCCCAACAGTGTAAAACAAGTTACCAAAATAAATTCAAGAAAAGATGTAACAGTTGAATAAGAAGGGATATTTAACACCAATGGAAAAATAAAAAAAATTCAGAAAAGAAAATAAAAATATGCACAAATTTAAAATGCAATGAATGAGATATGCAAATAAATTAAAATAAAATAAAAAGAAAAATAAGAAGAATGAGAAGGGAAAGAAGGGAAGAGGAAGTAAATAAGAAAGGAGAAGAAAAATTAGGATTTGGAGGAGAGAAAGATAAGATATGTGGCAATTTTAGGGTGAGCTGTGTGGCGCATGCGACGCAGTCGCGGAAGGCACGCGTTCGCGTGGGTGCGCGTCAGGTAAGACGACGCGATCGCGTCAGTCACGCGGTCGCGTGACCCGTGTTGCGCTGCTGGCGCGAGTGCAGCCTTGCGCCAGCACAACTCTCTGTTCAAATTAATTTATTTGCCAAAATTGGGGTGACGCGATCGCGTGGGGCACACGATCGCGTGAGTGTGCTTCAGAAGATGGATGACGCGGCCGCGTGGGGCATGCGGTCGCGTGATAAGGATTGTGCTTCCAGCACCAATCCAGCACCACTCTCGCACAATATGGCATTGTGCACCTTTTTTACGTCGAAAATGCATGGCACGCGGCCGCGTGGGGCACGCTGTCGCGTGGGAGGCCATACTTCCCATTCGACGCAGACGCGTCAGCGACGCGGTCGCGTGGGTCAATATGTGCCATTAGCACGCCTCCAGCCACGCTCCAGCATGACTCTCTGTTCACTTTTATTTTTCCTTTCGCTCCAAGCGATGCGGACGCGTCGCTGATGCGATCGCGTCGCATAGCGAAATTTTTTTTTTATATGCATGAACAATGCAGAATGCAGTGATTAATATGAGTGCTATGCATGATTCCAGGTTTACTAAAGTAAAATGAAAAAGGAAAAAATGAAAGCAATTAACAAGAAATAAGTTGAAAAAGAAGCGACCATACCATGGTAGGTTGTCTCCCACCTAGCACTTTTAGTTAAAGTCCTTAAGTTGGACATTGGAGGAGTATCCTGTTATGGTGGTTTATGTTTAAATTCGTCCAAAAACCTCCACCAGTGCTTAGAATGCCAATAGCCCTCGGGGTCCCAAACTAGGCATGTGAAGCATCTGAGCAGCTTTAAATATATTATTAGGCTCCCGGGACGACAAATGTCAGAACAGATTCCAAGATCCCAAATCTTGCTTTTACACCCGTCTTCGTGTTGATTATCATGATTCCATCCGGGTAGTAAGTGATGTGCGGAAAACGATCCGACACAAAACTCACCGGCAAGTGTACCGGGTCGCATCAAGTAATAATAACTCACATGAGTGAGGTCGATCCCACAGGGATTGAAGGATTGAGCAATTTTAGTTTAGTGGTTGATTTAGTCAAGCGAATCAAGTATTGGTTGAGTGTTTTGTATCCAACAGCAATTAATTAACAGAAAATGTAAAGGGGGAAGGGGAGAATTACAGAAATTAAAAGAAACTGAAAGTAAAAGGACTGAATCTTAAAGAACAAGAAATTAAATGACTGAAACTTAAAGTGCAAAAAATGTAAATTGCAGTAACTTAAAGTGCAAGGAACATAAATTGCTTGAATGAGAAAGGGATTTGAGGACTGGGATTTCAGAATCTAAGAAAAGAGAAATTGAATTGCAACAATTAATAGAGCAGAAAGTGAATTAGAAGCAATTAGAACTCAAACAGTAAGGAAATTAAGTGCAGTAGAGGTTCACAGAAGAACCCAAAAGGAAAATGTGATCTCAGGACTCCAGAGACTAGGTAGCAAAGCCTAGATCTCAATTGCCTTCCCAGATCCAAGTTCACAAAGCAATTAACAAGAAATTGAAGAAGAAGCAGTAAAGGAAATGTGTTTGAATTCAATTATGCAGAAGAGAAATTAAAGAGCTCTTGAGTGGAGATTGAGACAGAATTTCCTCAATTCTTAACACCCAAGACTCAAACAAGAAAAGTAAAAATGCCCAAGCAAGAACCAGGAAGAAGAGAGATCAATTCTCCTTCCAAATTCTCAGAGATCTCGGTCCAGTCTCTCAAAGAAAAATTGCAAAATTCAAAGTTCCCAAGAAAGTTCAAAATTCAAAAGTCAAGTAAAAAAGTCCTAATTACATCAAACTAACTCCTATTTATACACTTTCTATTCTTGGATCTTGGGATTTGGATGGGCTTTTGATTTGGTGAAGAAATGAATTAAATTGGATTTTTAATTCAATTTTTGGCCCATGAAAAATTGCTTCCAGGAGGCTGCCCTGCCATTGTGGAGGGCAGGGCAGAAAATGGTGCGCGTTGGTGCTTGCGTGCGCGCTTGGGTGCTGCAGAACGCTGCCCTGCCCTTGCGGAGGGCAGGGCGGAACTTTTTGGCGCGCCAGAATGGTGCCTGTGCGTGCTACTGATGCTGCCGAGTGATGCCTTGGTGCGCCAGTTTGGTGCGCTGGCCGTGCCACAACAAAATGCTGCCCTGCCCTCGCGGAGGGCAGGGCAATGTTTCCAAATTGAAGCCCCGTGTTCGAAACTCGGGTGACACACACGCTACCTATTTTCCTTGGTTCTCTTGGTACCAAAGTGAGGCTTAATTCCTTGCTTCCTCATGGTGCCGTGTTCGATTCTTGTGGCAAGCATAGGTGAACTTTTTCTTTGAATTTCTTCCCTTGGTGAGCCCGATACTGCCCTTGAAGAGGGCAGGGCAATGTTTTTGATCTTCTTGATTCCAAGGCACAGATTTGTGCTCTGCCCTTGTCGTAGGCAGGGCAGGGTTGCCTTTCAAGCCTTGTTCCCTTATGTTGCCCTCCTAAAGGACAGTGTGCCCTTGTGGAGGGCAATGCTTGCTTCCTCCATTTATGCGCCACGCCTTTTTCTCCTTGGGCCACGCTTTCTTAAGCCACGCTTCCTCTTTTCTTCTTTTCTTCACCTACAATAAACCAAAACAACCACTCAAAGTATCACTAAATTCAAAAGGCTTATAAATCAATTAAAAATCAATTAAATTTAGCTTAAACCTCATGAGTTAACATTAATTTCATGGTGGTTGTTTGATTTAAAGAAGTTATGCATTTTCACTCCAAACCACTTACTTAGGATGCAAGAAAGTGCATAAAGACTAATAAAACAAGTGAAATTTGCTTGAAAAATGGGTATATGATGACCAGTCATCACAACACCAAACTTAAATCTTGCTTGTCCCCAAGCAAGCATCAAAACTAAGAGAAAATGAAATGAACAAGAAAAGACAACATATCCTTATTAGGCAAATAGCAGAATTTGATTTATGGAGTCTTTATGCAGACAATGATAACTCAATTATTGTTGCTGTTACATAATATACATCTTTCCATTAATGGCTTGCTAAACTTGCTGTTATAAGACTTGCTTTTTAATTACTCCCTTGCTAACTTTTCTTTTTTATAATGATTAACAAGCTTATTCTTTTGGAGGTTTGGTGTCTAATGTTGCAGTAGTAGCCTTTGGCTTTATTTTTTTTTTCTTTTACTCAACATCATTCCACCACAGACACATGGCTCACTATTTCTTCCTAGGATCATTGATGCCCAGCATCTCTTTGGATAACTAAATGTTCTGTATCTAAGTTGCTCTTTATTGTGGACTTTCAATTGGCCATCCCAAATCAGTTGATCTAAGTGACCGGGTTTTAAAATACCCCTTAGAATTTATTCATCCAAGCATATCTTAGTACAAGAACACCACAGGCATATGTCCTAGGGTCCAAGCTATTGGTGTCCAACCTTTATTCTTTGTTTTTCTTGCCACTTTGGCTTTTTCTTCTTCCTTTTCTTTCTGTTTTTGTTCCCAAGGGCTTTTTCTTTTATTGATGAGAGTCTTTGTAACAGCAAGCTAACTTTCACTTAAATGGAAATGATATTATGCAACAATTATTTCATGAGTTATGCATTTAATCAAACATATATACCACCATTAACTTCCATTCTACTTATGCAACATTGGATATTTACTTTTCAATTCAAACAATTCTCTTTTATTCAAGCATATGGGAAACAAAACAAAATTCAAGCTAAGTGATGAATGACAAGCATTATGCAAATCATTTTTCTAGCTACTTATTGAACAAAGATAAGTACAAGAAAATGAAATAAAAAGGAAATAAACAGTGGAGGCATATCATGTTTCAGACATGCTTCTCCTTATTAGAAGAATGAAAGAAGGGGAATGAAAGAACTTTGCCACCTTCTAATGGTCGTGGCTGCTGCTTGATTCTCCCTTTTTCTTCTTTCTCTTCCCTAGCTTGGAATAGTCTCGGATCTCTTCACCAGGACATCTTCTACCCCAAACAGAATCTAAGAGTCCTGAGAGCCCAACTTCTTCCAATTTTTTAAAAGTTGCCTCCGTATAGTGACGAGACCTTGCTTGTTGCTTAGCTCCAAATTCAGGGCATTGCTCAAATGGCTTGATCTGAGGATTGAGTGTTGGTAAATTATGGGTCAAGTACTCCAACCTTGCTTGTATGTTTTCATCATTCTCCATTCTTTGCGCATATCTAACTTCTCCCATGGTGTGATGAATATTCTTCCATTGATACAGGTTGTGACTATATTCCCCTGCTTTAGCTTGACTAAAGTACAGCTTATCATATGATTCTTTGAATTCTTTGTATTACTCTTTTTGTCCTTCAAGAATATGTGCTTGAAATTCTTGCTGCTGAGTCATCATTTGCTGTTGCCATCTCTCTTGCTTCTCCTCCATTTGACGCTGCCAAGCTTCTCTCTCCTCTTTATCTTTCAAATATTGCTCCCTAAACTCTGGATGGGGCTCTAGATATTGCTCTTGGCGCCCCTGATTTTGCTCTTGTTGAGTCTGCATGAGTTGTTGAGATAGTTCTTCTATTGCTCTGTGTAGCTGGCTCATGTCTATGGCATCATGAGCTTGATTTCGTCCTTCCTCTCTTTGTGATCTCCTTTGCTTGGGAGCTACCACCCCTTCTGGATCATCTTCTTCATTTACTCCTTCCATACTCTTCTTGGTGATCCCTTTCTGTATGGTTTTGATTTCATGAATGGGAAATGATATGTTGAACAGTGTTACATATGCAGACACCAAACTTAGTGTTTGATCATATGCTTCATCAAAATGATTTTTCATATGTTCTGAGAATAGCCCCCTCTCTTTTTGGAAAGCAAAAGTTAAGTGTGCCTTAAGGGACACCAAACTTAGAAGTCTGACTTATGCTCTAAAATAATGTATACATTTATCAAATATGAAAGTTCAAAATCATACTCAAGGGAATCATAGCTTATTAGATGAAAGAGAAGACATAAATCTTAAATCATGGGTTGCCTCCCATGAAGCGCTCTTTTATTGTCACTAGCTTGACATTGAACTCCCTTTAAGGTGGTTGATGTTGGTGATGTCTCAACTTGTCACCTCTCACTGTAAGCTTTCTCTGTGTGCCTTGATGCTCAATTTCCATATGCTCAAGAGAAAGTACTTAGTTGACAGTGTAATAATCTTTTGTTCCCAGCTGTTGATACACTAGTTGCACCTTGTCACCTTTGGAGAATCCTTCAGTTGGAATTTTCTTATTCTTCCACCCCTTGTAGGCCTTTTTCTTGTTTTTCTTCTTTTTCTTCCTTGTTGATATGTTTCCTTTGACAGTGACTTGAGTTGTGATACCTTCCTTCTTGTTTATCATCCTAGCTTCTTTTTGAATTCCTTTTTCTTCTTGCAGCTGCTTGTTTTTCTGTTCTACTGCTTTGTCGGTTGCTTGCTTTGGAAGGAAGTCACTACTTGTCTTGCTTGTTTCTTCATTCCTTTGTAATTTTGGAAAAAATTTCAAGGTGATGCTCTCCTCATGCATCCTGAGGGTTAGCTCTCCCTGCTCTATATCCACAATGGCTCTAGCAGTGGCCAAAAATGGTCGACCAAGTATTATGGAGTCATTTCCATTTTCTGAAGAATCCAGGATCACAAAATCTGCCGGATAGATGAACTTGTCAACCTTAACTAAAAGGTTCTCAATCAGCCCTTTAGGATATACTACTGATTGGTCCACCAACTCCAAGGACATCTGTATTGGTTTCACCTCCTCTATGCCAAGCTTTTTCACTAAAGAAGATGGGATTAGATTTATGCTTGCTCCTAAGTCACACATCCCCTTGTTGATGAATAGGCTTCCAATAGTGCAGGGTAGGAAGAAACTTCCAGGATCTTCAAGCTTGGGAGGGAGTCCCTTTTTGATGAGTGCACTGCATTCTTCACTAAGCATTACAGTCTCCTTCTCATTCCAACTTCTCTTCTTGTTGATGAGCTCCTTTAAGAACTTGGCATACAGAGGCATTTGCTCCAATGCCTCAGCCAAAGGTATGTTGATTTCCAGCTTCTTGAAAGTCTCAAGAAATTTGTGGAAATGCTGATCCTTTGTCTCTTTGTGGAATCTCTGTGGATAAAGTATTGGGGGTGTTAAGCTTTTCTCCCCTTGAAATTGTCTTGGAATCGGTTCTTCCATGATCTGCTTTCCCTTCTTCAGATTCTGTGGTTGGTTGTTTTCCTCTGTGAGTTTTTCTGGGACATTCTTGCTTGTCATGTCCTTGTTGATGGCTTCATTATTCTTTGTTGGCTCATTCTCATTTTCCATAAGTTTCTTGGTTACTCCTTGGTTACCATCCACTAACATCTTTCTACTCCTTAGTTGCACGACCTTGCATTCTTCCTTTGGGTTAGGAATGGTGTCACTTGGTAGTAAGCTTGATGGTTTTTCAACAGAAATCTGTTTGGAGATTTGCCCAATCTGCCTCTCTAGGTTCTTCATGGAAGCTTCTTGGTTCTTTGTTGTCAATTTTTGGTTCTTCATCATTTTCTCCATGAGCAGCTCTAGATTAGTGATCCTCTGAGATTCTTGTGAGATGGGTTGGTTTTGGGGTGTTATTGGATGATGGTAAGTGCTTTGGTTATTTGGGTGGTTATTGGGTAGGTGATGGTTAGAGTTGGGGTAATTATTTTGTGGTTTTCTGTATGTGTTTTGGTTAGTGTTTGGCTGGGGGTTGTGGTTTGTGCTTTTTCAATTGTTTTGACTTGAGTTTCTTTGCCATGGTTGTTGGTTTTGATTATGGTTGTCTCCCCATCTGAGGTTGGGATGGTTCTTCCAAGATGGATTATAAGTATCACCATAGACTTCATTTGTTCCAGGATTTTGGTTGTGCATGTACTGGACTTGCTCTTGCTGTTGCTCCTCTTAAGTTTCTTCACTTTGCACCCATGTGGTTGATGGTTGGCTTGTGGTACTCACTGATGCTACTTGCAGGCCATCAATTCTTTTAGCCATTTGCTCAAACTGTTGTTGAATCTGCTGCTGCATCATCTTGTTCTGAGCTAGAATTGAATCCACTCCTTCTAACTCCATTACTCCTCTTCTTTGTGATGGTTGGCATTGTCTTTGATGAGCAAAGAAGTATTGGTTGTTGGCCACCATATCAATGAGGTTTTGAGCTTCCTCTGTAGTTTTCATGAGTTGTAATGAGCCTCCAGCTGAGTGATCAAGTGCTTCTTGAGCTTTCAGAGTAAGTCCTTCATAGAAGTTTTGCAACTTATCCCATTCAGTAAACATCTCCGGTGGACACTTCCTCAATAGTGCCTTATATCTTTCCCATGCTTCATATAAATTCTCAGCCTCCATTTGAGTGAACGTCTGCACCTCAGTCTTCAATCTTATGATTCTTTGAGGGGGATAAAATTTTGCTAGAAACTTGCTCACCAAGTCATCCCAAGTGTTAATGCTTTCCTTTGGAAATGTTTCTAGCCATTGAGTGGCTTTGTCTCTGAGAGAGAATGGAAAGAGCAGCAACTTGTAACTGTCAGGAGGCACACCATTGGTTTTGACAGTGTCACAAATCCTTAAGAAGGTAGATAGATGTTGGTTTGGATCCTCCAATGGCCCTCCTCCAAAAGAACAGTTGTTTTGGACCAGTGTGATGAGCTGTGGCTTTAGTTCAAAGTTGTTTGCATTGACATTGGGGGGAAGAATGCTACTCCCACAATGTCTAGCGTTTGCAAATGTGTAGGAAGCCAGTACTCTTCTTTGTTGTTAGTTATTGTTGGCTCCTTCTTCTGGTTGATTGGGATTTGATGGATCTCCTTCCATTTCTTGGAATTCCTCCTCAGATTCTTCCTCTCCAATGACGTTCTTCCCTCTTTCAGCTCTTCTTATTCTTCGAAGAGTTCTTTGGTCAATTTCAGAGAGAATAGGGGAGGCTCTTCCTGTACCTGACATACAAACACACAATAAGATACACACAGAACCAGAAAATCAATAAAACTTCAATCTATTGCTAGAATGAATTTTTAGTTAGTTTAAGCAAAAATTCAAACAGTTAGTGTGTTAGAGAAACAATAAAGAAAAAGTGCTTGATATAGACCTCCACTTCACTTAATCATTGTCAATCTATTTCAATCCCCGGCAACGATGCCAAAAACTTGATGTGCGGAAAACGATCCGACACAAAACTCACCGGCAAGTGTACCGGGTCGCATCAAGTAATAATAACTCACATGAGTGAGGTCGATCCCACAGGGATTGAAGGATTGAGCAATTTTAGTTTAGTGGTTGATTTAGTCAAGCGAATCAAGTATTGGTTGAGTGTTTTGTATCCAACAGCAATTAATTAACAGAAAATGTAAAGGGGAAGGGGAGAATTACAGAAATTAAAAGAAATTGAAAGTAAAAGGACTGAATCTTAAAGAACAAGAAATTAAATGACTGAAACTTAAAGTGCAAGAAATGTAAATTGCAGTAACTTAAAGTGCGAGGAATATAAATTGCTTGAATGAGAAAAGGATTTGAGGACTGGAATTTCAGAATCTAAGAAAAGAGAAATTGAATTGCAACAATTAATAGAGCAGAAATTGAATTAGAAGCAATTAGAACTCAAACAGTAAGGAAATTAAGTGCAGTAGAGGTTCACAGAAGAACCCAAAAGGAAAATGTGATCTCAGGACTCCAGAGACTAGGTAGCAAAGCCTAGATCTCAATTGCCTTCCCAGATCCAAGTTCACAAAGCAATTAACAAGAAATTGAAGAAGAAGCAGTAAAGGAAATGTGTTTGAATTCAATTATGCAGAAGAGAAATTAAAGAGCTCTTGAGTGGAGATTGAGACAGAATTTCCTCAATTCTTAACACCCAAGACTCAAACAAGAAAAGTAAAAATGCCCAAGCAAGAACTAGGAAGAAGAGAGATCAATTCTCCTTCCAAATTCTCAGAGATCTCGGTCCAGTCTCTCAAAGAAAAATTGCAAAATTCAAAGTTCCCAAGAAAGTTCAAAATTCAAAAGTCAAGTAAAAAAGTCCTAATTACATCAAACTAACTCCTATTTATACACTTTCTATTCTTGGATCTTGGGATTTGGATGGGCTTTTGATTTGGTGAAGAAATGAATTAAATTGGATTTTTAATTCAATTTTTGGCCCATGAAAAATTGCTTCCAGGAGGCTGCCCTGCCATTGTGGAGGGCAAGGCAGAAAATGGTGCGCGTTGGTGCTTGCGTGCGCGCTTGGGTGCTGCAGAACGCTGCCCTGCCCTTGCGGAGGGCAGGGTGGAACTTTTTGGTGCGCCAGAATGGTGCCTGTGCGTGCTGCTGATGCTGCCGAGTGATGCCTTGGTGCGCCAGTTTGGTGCGCTGGCCGTGCCACAACAAAATGCTGCCCTGCCCTCGCGGAGGGCAGGGCAATGTTTCCAAATTGAAGCCCCGTGTTCGAAACTCGGGTGACACACACGCTACCTATTTTCCTTGGTTCTCTTGGTACCAAAGTGAGGCTTAATTCCTTGCTTCCTCATGGTGCCGTGTTCGATTCTTGTGGCAAGCATAGGTGAACTTTTTCTTTGAATTTCTTCCCTTGGTGAGCCCGATACTGCCCTTGAAGAGGGCAGGGCAATGTTTTTGATCTTCTTGATTCCAAGGCACAGATTTGTGCTCTGCCTTTGTCGTGGGCAGGGCAGAGTTGCCTTTCAAGCCTTGTTCCCTTATGTTGCCCTCCTAGAGGGCAGTGTGCCCTTGTGGAGGGCAATGCTTGCTTCCTCCATTTATGCGCCACGCCTTTTTCTCCTTGGGCCACGCTTTCTTAAGCCACGCTTCCTCTTTTCTTCTTTTCTTCACCTACAATAAACCAAAACAACCACTCAAAGTATCACTAAATTCAAAAGGCTTATAAATCAATTAAAAATCAATTAAATTTAGCTTAAACCTCATGAGTTAACATTAATTTCATGGTGGTTGTTTGATTTAAAGAAGTTATGCATTTTCACTCCAAACCACTTACTTAGGATGCAAGAAAGTGCATAAAGACTAATAAAACAAGTGAAATTTGCTTGAAAAATGGGTATATGATGACCAGTCATCAGTAAGCAATCTGAATTCTCACTAAAGCGGCCAAACAACATCCTAGAGCCATTCAGTTGAGCTCTATACCAACCTTTACGTTTAAGCTTAAAGCTTCCAACCATGATGAACCTTGCAGGACAATTCTTACCACTGACCATCTTCCTTTTACTCTTAATGCCACAAAGAGCTCTAAGTTGACCATCCGTCTCCAGTAGCCCATATTCAAGTGGGATTAGAAAGCTATGGGATATGAATTTTACCCACTTGAATGTTGTGAAGGATGATGGCGACTTAGGGGGAGGTATCTTTAATGAAATTGCAAGCTCCACTCCCTTGTGCTCTTCTCTGATAATTACCACCTCTTTGCAAACTTCTTCAATTTCAACCTCTTCCTCTCGGTAGCTCTCTTTCAATTCAATCTCCTTTTCATTGCTTTCCAAGGGCATGGGAGGTTGTGCTTCTTCTTCTTGAATCTCCATCTCTTGATCAACCTCTTCCAAGTCTTCAATTATGATGTGCTTTGGAGGTTGTACACCCTCTTCAGCATCAATTTCAACCGTCTTGGAAGGAGGCTCTATGTCTTGTCTTTCCCATGGAGGTTCTGCGTCTCCTAAGTCTTCAACCAACTCTTCTTCTTAAACAATGATAGCTTCTTCTACTTGTTCTAGTATGAATTCATGCTCTGTCTTGTCCACTGGAGTTTTTGGTATCTCCTTTATGCTATGCTCTTCACTAGACTGTCCACATGGGGCTGTGGCTGATCCTTGTGTATTTAAGCGTCTAGAAGCCCATTGAATTAATACTTGCCCCAGTTGTTGAGTGGTTGCCTGAAATCGATCCATTGTTTCCTTGAGACGATCCTTTGCCTCTTGATGCACTCGGTTTTCATAAATAGGATCATAATGCTCTTGGATTGATGGATATGGAGATGGTGAATATTGAAGTGGTGGTTCTTGTAAGTAATTGGGTTGGAATTGGGGTGGTTCTATATATGGTTCATATGGCTCATAAGGTGGTTGGTATGGTGGTTGAGGGTTAGGATCATATGGAGGTGAATGGCGGAAAGGGGCTTGTGAGTGTGGTGCGTTGAGCTTGTGTTGAAAGGATTATCTCTGAGCATAGGGTGGGGCTTGTTGGTAGCTATAAGGTGGTCCACCATATCTATCAGCTTGGGATGCATTATAGCCTGGTCTTTGTCCATGATATCTAGGATAGTGTTGTTGCCTAAAGGGTTGATTAGATCCTCTTGGCTCCATCCATCCTTGATTGGTCTGACCTTGATGCATATTCCTGCTGTGGTTTCTATTTCCTTCAACAAAGTTAAAACCAAACTCAAAGTGAGAGGGGTGAGAATTCATAGTAGTTAGAGAAAATAAAAAATTAATAAAAAGAAAATATTTTGAAAAGGATATAATTTTTGAAAAAGATAGGAAGAAATTTTATATATATATATATATATATATATATTAAATATTTACAATAACCAATAATAAGGCACACGTTTGCAATTCCCTGGCAATTGCGCCATTTTGACGTTAGGATTTTTGCCAGTAAAGAATGTCATAAAAACAGTCGCGTTGTAGATATAGTCTCTAAACCGACAGAAATCCCTTCGTACAAACGTTTTGGTTGTCACAAGTAACAAACCCCTTTTTAAAATTGATAACCGAGTATTGAACCTCGGGTCGTCTTCTCAAGGAATTGCAGGGAGGTATGTTCTTATTATTGGTTATGAAAAAGTGTGTTTGGGGTTTTGGATCAAGGTAAAAGGTTAGTTGGGCAGTGGGTACAGGTATATTCTCAAAGCAATAAAAATAAATAAATAACTATAAAATAAACTCTTGGCAAGATATGGGAACTGGAGGTCCTATCCTGGTTATCCTTATCAATTGTGATGAGAATTGGATTTTTCTTCCACTTTGTTAACCTCTAACTATGAAGGTAAGTTAAGTGGATGAATTCCAATTTTCAATTAATAATGAGTTTGATAACTCTAGAGTCACCAATTATTTAACCAAAGCCAAGAATGTAAAAAGCTAAATTAAAATCATAAATATCTGGAATACCTTCAATTCATTCAAAGCAGTAAAATCTAAAACTAACAATATTCATAAGCCAATTGGGCAACAGGAAAATTCAAATTATTTATATAAATAAAAGACAGTAATCATCAATCTGAAATATCTCAAATAACATTAATTTAAAAGAGTAATCTGTAACACGGAAGAGTTCATAAATTAAATTGGGATAAATAAAAATAAAGAACCTGGGATTGAGAGTCACTCCTAAAACTAAGAGAAATCCTAAATCCTAAGAGAGAGAGGAGAGAACCTCTCTGAAAACTACATCTAAAATAATAGAAAGAGAATTATGAATGGCATGATTATGAATAGATGCATTTCCCTACTTTATAGCCTCTAATCTGTGTTCTCTGGGCCGAAAACTGGTCAGAAACAGCCCAAAAATCACTTCCAGCGCTTTCTGGTCCGTACAGGTCGCGGAAAAGTGACGCGGCCACGTCGTTCATGCGACCGCGCGGATTGGGTGTTGGCCAGGTCACGCATTCACGTGACCCACGCGTTCGCGTTGCCTGGCGTCGGGGCAACTCTGGCAAATTATATATCAAATCGAAGCCCCGGACGTTAGCTTTCCAACGCAACTAGAATCGCGTCGTTTGGACCTCTGTAGCTAAAGTTATAGCCGTTTGAGTGCGAAGAGGTCAGGCTGGACTGCTTAGCAGTTTCTCCAACTTCTTGTATTCCTTCCACTTTTGCATGCTTCTTTTCCATCCTCCAAGCCATTCTTGCCCTGTAATCTATGAAATCACTTAACACACATATCAAGGCATCTAATGGTGATAAGAGAGGATTAATAATAAGCAAATATAAGTCCAAAGAAGCATGTTTTCAATCAAAGCATATAATCAGGAAGAAAATATAAAACCATGCAAATAGTATGAATAAGTGGGTAAAGAGTAGATAAAAACCACTCAATTGAGCACAAGATAAACCATAAAATAGTGGTTTATCAACAAGCCAATTCTCAACTCCACAGAGAAGAGCTCGACCTACTTCCAGAAATCCAAGAAAGAGCTCGAATCAGAGAAGAAGCACTAAAGCGGCGAATGGCTTCCAGGTATAATCAAAAGGTAGTGCCAAGAGATTTCACAGAGAACGATCTTGTCTTAATTCGAAATGATATTGGAACAACTCGACCCGGAGAAGGAAAGTTGGCAGCTAACTGGAAAGGACCCTACCGAGTCACAGAAGTACTTGGGAAGGGCTATTACAGACTGTCCGAACTCGAGGGATGAGAACTCCCCAGATCATGGCACGCCTGTAACCTAAAAAGGTACTATAGCTAGGAAAGGTAAAAGATCTCAAGATGCACTCTTTTTCCTGAAAAGGTTTTTTAATGAGGCGTCAAGATTGAGACTTAAGGATACAAAAAACTCTTGCTTGTATATATATATTTGCACTTCCTTTAAATAAAATACATTTCAGATATTCTACAAATTCCCAAGACACATTAATCTGAAGCTTTCATCGTCCGATTATAAAGCAACAGATCAACAGAAAGTGAAGAACAAATTCACTATACGATCTCGATAGGAATGATCAACCGACAAAGGTGAAAACGCGATTCACCTAAAGATCGATCAATCCGAGATAGAAACCACCATCTACAAATCGGCAAAGATGAACACAGAATAATACAAGAAGTTATCGAAAGTGATCCCAAACAAGAACCTGACGAGGCCTTATGGATTGCTATATAATAACTTAAAAAGACTGGTTGATACTAAAAAATCGGACCAAGTCAACCCAAGTTATCAGCAAATCCCTGGAAAGAGGTCTGGCCAACCCTATTAAAGAGGAATTGCTATAACTTAGAAGAGATCGACCTAACGAAGTCGGTCTCCTACAAAACAAGTTGTAAAAGTAATCCCTGAAAGAGACCTAAAATGGTCCAAGAAAGAGGATTACAAAAACAACTTAGAAGAGATCAACCCAACGAAGTCGGTCTCCTACAAAACAAGTTGTAAAAGTAATCCCTGAAAGAGACCTAAAATGGTCTAAAAAAGAGGATTACAAAAACAACTTAGAAGAGATCGATCTAACGAAGCCGGTCTCCTACAAGACAAGTTGTAAAAGTAATCCCTAAAAGAGACTTAACAATGGTCCAAGAAAGAGGATCACAGAAACAACTTAGAAGAGATCGATCTAACGAAGCCGGTCTCCTACAAGACAAGTTGTAAAAGTAATCCCTAAAAGAGACTTAACAATGGTCCAAGAAAGAGGATCACAGAAACAACTAGGAAAGAAGATCGACCTAACGAAGTCACAAAGATAAGTTATAAAAGTAATCCCTTAAAAGACACCTGACAAAGGCCCGGGAAAGAGGATTACAAAAATAACTCAGAAGGGGACCAACACAAAAAAATCGGTTATGAGGCGCTAAAATACAAACAAGAGCGAGGAAACCGAGAAATAAGTCGGACCCCCCACAGTCACGGCCTCAAAAGGATCTAAGCTACAAACGATAAGTACGAAAGCAATCTAAAGAGGCCAAATAGCAAAATTTCAACAGATACCATGTCAAAGCACAAAAGCATAGTACGATGAAGCTTCAAGAGGCCACCAAAATCAACCTCAGAAAGCTACTTTTGTTTTTCAAAATAAAGTTGCCAGGCGGGCAACTAAAAAGCGTCAGCAGTTAAACAAAACAATAAAACAAGTTCAAAATCCCACAAACCGGACTATTTACACAAACACTTAGAAAGAAAGATCAACTAAGATCGGGAGCCTTCCCGGCAGCATCAGTACGGGGAGAGGGAGGGCGAGTCTGAATAGGCATAGCATCTACAGTTCCATTATCCCGGTTCAAAATCTGGCAATCCGGATCAGATGTAACGTGAGGAACCGAGGAGGTCGACACTTTGACAAAGGGCACAGGGGGAGGATCAGCATAGTCATCATCTTGGTCGTCAGGGACAATCTTACCATCCCTCACGACGTTGTCCAGACTGAAGAGAGTAAGGTCAGCTTCAGGAGCAATGATCCGAACCTGCTCCTTCAGGTTCTCATAGGCGGCAGTTACGCTACCACTAAGATGACTCTGGAGCTCGGCATAATCAGCTCGGGCGTTTTCCAACTCCTCCTTCAGACGCATCCCCTCCCGATAAGATGTGACATAACTATCCTTGTGCCTCAGAGCTGTATCCTCAACCATCCTTACAGAAGCAGCCAAAGAAAGGGAACTCGCCTTCTCATTTTTCAGATCTTTTTCCAACTTGGCCACCTTCACCTCAAGCTCCTCCTTCAAGCCATTCACCCGATCAAACTCCCGTTTGGCCTCCTCCATAAAGGCTTTGGTGGCATGGAGAGGAAGACTTTGGGCAGTTCGATATAGGGCCGCTCCCAAGTGTGCCAACTTAATACCACTCCGAGCCACGTAGTCAAAGTGCTGAAGAAGGGAGACGTCATCTATAGAAAGGGTACCGTAAGGACCGATTTTTTGATTTATAAACTCGATCGGATCGAAGTCAGGAGCATCAAGATTGAAAGGCTCAGTCACTTTTTGCTTCTTACTAGGAGGAGCGCCAGAAGCAACGGCCGAAGTCTGTGAAGGATCGACTTGACGAAACCGGGGAGTAGGAATTATTTTCCTCGGCCCAGGAGAAATCGGCACAGGAGGCTTCACGGGGGCCTGAGAAGACCCCTCTCCGACCACCTTGGCCGAAATGTTCAAAGCAGCAGCCGCCTTCTTTGCCTTTTTAAAGGCCTTCATGGGGTCACTATTCTTTGACATCTCTTCAAGTACAAAATCAGCCACAACAAAGAGTCACAAATCCGATAAGAGGAAGAAAAAGGAAACAAGTATAGAAACAAGTCAGACAAATAGTCAGGCAAATACCCAAAACAGTCCGAACTAAAGACGGGTCATTCAAAAATCTTTTTGTATCAAGATGGGGTGGTTTCCCCCAGAGATCCTCAAGAACAACTACAAAAGCGCACTCGACATCATCAAGCATCTCCCAAGTATAGCGAGACACCCTTACATCCTTCTGCCACTCTAGAGGGAAAGAGGGCTCATCATTTTCATCAAGAAAAAAGGGGCGGGCCCCCTCAACAGCTCGAACTTTAAAGAAGTAGTTCTTGAAGTCCTTAAAGGACTCATCATACATCGCAAAAACTTTATGGCCCTGGGCAGACCGGAAAGAAACCCAAGAAGCTTTCCTTTTTGAAGAACCGCTAGGCTTGGCGGAAACAAACAAGTAAAGAAAAAGAGTCTGGGAAGGTGTTACATCTAGTTCACAACAGAGAAGTTAAAAAATTTTAATAAAACCCCAGGAATTAGGGTGAAGCTGGGATGGAGCAATATTACACGACCACAACAAGTTGGTCTCAAAAGCAGAAAAAGGAAAAGTAACATTCAACTGGCTGAAGAAGTATTCATAGGCATAGAAGAAGGGACGCTCCCTCCCAATGGAAGTCGGAAAACAAACTCTCTCATCAGAATCAGGAGCAACAAGCTCGTAATCCTCCTCACGAGCATTGTTACCACAAATCCTATGGCGCTTCCTCAGCTCTGTGCAAAATTCAGCATCCACAACAGAAACACACAACAAAACAAGGGAGTCCAGCCAATCGGACATTCCCTCAGGAACTCTGGAAGATATCTCTACAATGTTATTACGAGAAGACATGAGGCCAACTAATCCTACAAGGAAGAAAAGAAGATAGAGGTTACTACAAACATCTCGGACAAAAGGAAAAAACAACTCGGTCAATACTTCTCAGATGATAAAACAACGAAAAGGAAAACCCCAAGACTCAAACCAAAGTTCTGGGGCATCCTTTGGAGGCAGTAACAAAGCAAGGTTTCCAGAAATACTCTACAGCTTGTATCCCAACATTTCTCAAAAAGAATTCTAAACGACATACGCTTTTCATCAAAGAAAAACACAGCAAATCATTACAAGCCTACCAAGCAAAAAGCATTCTCAAACATCAAACACGCCAAGCAGAGACCATTTAAAGATGCAACCTTTTTTCAAAGATCAGACAAAAAGCAATCTCCAAAAGTGAGGAACAGATGCAGATTTTCTATCAGTATCAAACAGGAAACAACCAGAAGCAACAGTAAAACCCAGAAGGCCTCAAAGGAAAAAATCCCAGAAAATCCATAAGAGAAAGATAGAAAAAGCATGTTACAGCGACAAGCAAATACAAGACCACAAAAAGATTCAAACTTTCAAACATGCAAAACCAGAACTTCACCAAAAAACTAAAGACGAAGCTACGAAAGAAGCAAGAAAACTAGTACCAACCTGAAAAGAGCAGCGAGCTTCAAAGAAACCGAAGATGGAAGACGAAATCTGGGAACGCCTTCTCACAAAGAATGCGAACAAGAGTAATGTCGCAGGAAGAAACGCAAGATTCCAGGCTCCAGAAATGCCAAAACGATCCCGCAACACAAAGAAAGCAGAAGTGCGAACAAAAAGCAGAGAGTGGAGAGAACTGAGAAAAGAAGTTACGGAAATGGCAAAAGGAGAGAAACCGTTTCTAGGTTTTCAAAATCAAAAGTAAAGAGCCTAGGGGAAACGGGGTAATTAATGCTCAAAATTAAAGAAAGCATTAAACCCTCGCACGTTCCCGAAAAAGCACCGATATAAAAGTGCGCGTCTTTTAGAGGAAACGTTCTACATTCAAAAGCAGCTACAAAGGAATCGACAAAATGCTTGAGTTCGGCTTCATCAAAAAAGGACCGAAGTCAAAGACTCGACCTCAAAAAGAAGACCGAGCTCAAGTAGGGGCACTCTTCATATCCTGGGTCGAGCTGTCCGACCCGGGATGTTCGACAGACAAAGCGACCGACCTCTTCAGGTCAAGACAACCCGACCTCTTCCCAAAGAGCTCGGTCAAGTCCCCAAAAAGCCCAAAGAAGGGCCCAAATAGAGGAACACGCCCCAAATCCCAATACGGCCCAAGCCTACAAGAGAAGGGCAGTTCCCTTGAAAGATAAGATGACATCACTGGAAGATAAAATAAAGATAAAGATAAGATAACTAACTTATCTTATCCGCAGGAGGCCACATCTCACCATTATAAATACTCTGGAGCACCCAGGTATAACTCATACTCTGATTCTACTCAATACCTGCTTAATACCCTTACTAACTTAAGCATCGGAGTCCCTTGCAGGTACCCCCCACCCTCGGGGATGAAGGATCAGCACCATCACCAAGTCCAACAAGTCGGACACAACAGCTCCGACCCGCACAGAAGATCTCGTCCGAGATCGACCTACAGTTTCAGGTAACCCTCGGAACAGTAATAATTAGCAAATATTTTCAATAGAGATACTTGCTACAATTAGGTAAAATTTATGCCATTATATTTTATTAACCTTTATGATTAATTCAATAGAGATACTTACTCAATATATATGTTATCGACATTAATTATATGCCAATATTTTTAGGAAAGAGCTAAAAATATTATGAATCACAACTTTTTTTATTCTATAAAAAAATACTATATGTAGCTTTTAGTTTAAAAATACTTATAAGAATTAATTATTGATATTGATATTAATCACAATTGATTATTGATACCCTAATTTTTTTAAAATATATTTTACCTTTTTAAAATATAATGCATGTACCGTGTAGACCTTATTATTATTATTATTATTATCATCAAATTAGATGGGTCACTGTGTGCATTAACTATCTCTTAATAAAATTATTGCACTTGAATGAGAATTAGAACTATATCAATTGATATAATTAGAATGATTAAAAATATCGATGATTGATAAATAATTTAATAACGCATTAAATATTGATTTGATATAATTATAATGAAGATATTTTCTTAAATTAATATAATCATGCATTATTCATAAACTAATTGTAATATAATTAGAATAAATTTATTCGAGAGAAAAAAAAGAGTTCATGTGTAATTTTTAAAAATTATAATAATTTTTTATTTATGTATAGATATATATTAATTTTGTTAAATAATTATATATATATATATATATATATATATATATATTATATATATATATATTACGGTAATTTTTCTTAATATATATACATATACATAAATAAAAAATATATGAATTGTATTTTGTTAAACTTTATGTTACTGGTTATTAAAAATATTTAAATCACATATATTAATTATTTTTTGTTATAATTGTTTCTTTTTATATATATGATTTTTTTTATTTAAAAATCGTGCAATAATTTTTTATTTTTTATATCCATATATATTCTTCAATCTCAGCTCCATTATTTTTTTTCTAATAGTGATGTTTTAATTTTTTGTTTTCTTTTTTTCACGTATCTTTCCTTTTTTTAAATAGTGATGTTTTAATATTTCTTTTTTTAAATACATTTTTCTTAATAATTACATTACTAATCTAAAATATAAAATGAGAAAAAAAAGGTGATACATATATCCAAGAAAGAAAATAAACTTAAAAATTAGAAAAATAATTTATATTAAAAATGTAAAAATAATATATTCAAAAGGAATAGTCGTAATATATAAATTGAGTCAACAACTTAAATTTCTCTAAAACTAATTTAATCAAATACCAATATTAGAAATAAATTACTTAAATAATATTTAATCTATTCTACTCCTTAGACATGTATAGATTAGAGTCATTCTCGTAATGACAACCAACTGAAACAAAATTGTAAGTTTGAACATCTAGAATTCGTACAAATTTAGACCATTCCCTTGTTCTTTGAAAACCTTCTGTATCCTTGATAGAGTTGAATTGCAATTTCTTTTATGGAAAAAGAGTTATGGATGTGGCTTTGATGTATTGGAGACTAAAATTCGGAAGTCACTATTTATATTTGAGTGTAACACCCATTAAACCCTAAAGTCAAATAAAATAGTATCTCTGGTTTTATTCTCATTTAATTCTAAATCAAAAGTAATAATGATTTATTCAATTCATCATTTATGATAATACATAAGATGACCATTATATAAGTCATTTAATGTAAAGTAGTTTAATTTGCGATTATAATTAATATATGCATTGCACATGAATAGATTAGGAAATAATAATTTCATAACAAAATAATCATTCAATTTGAATTACAATTAATTGATTGATAAAAATTATAATAAATTGTATGATATTTAAATAATTAACCAAATCAATTAGATGATATAATTAATTTATAATAATAAATTGAATTTAATGAGTTA
This sequence comes from Arachis stenosperma, assembly GCF_014773155.1. NCBI lineage: Eukaryota > Viridiplantae > Streptophyta > Magnoliopsida > Fabales > Fabaceae > Arachis > Arachis stenosperma. The sequence continues at coordinate 67,377,455 of NC_080379.1, forward strand.
AAAGAAATAAATCGAAAAACACCATCAGAAACATGCCACGACAGTTTTATTATTAAGTGCAGAAATTTAATTTTTATATAATAAAATAGATGTTTACAGATTATTATATTAAACACAGACTAAAAAAAAATACACTAAACAAAATAAAAGTATCAATAGTAAAATATAACCTAAAAAATTACTTAAATTAAAAAAGAACCTGTGATGAATTATAATAAATCTATATATAAGAAGTAAAAGTAAAATAAATAATTAAAAATAAAGTAAAAATAGAAATTAAAAAAAAGTAAAAAAAGATAGAAAAGATAATGTGTGAAGTAGATAAAAAATGTATTGTAACAGAAGATTAATATACTTAATTAATACAAAGGATGAAAGAGAAAAATCAAAATACAATCTTATTAAAAAAATTTCAAAAAAAATATTTTAAAGAAGAACCTATTAATTAACTTTTATAAAAATATTACGAAAAATTTAAATTATCTTTAAAAAAATAATAATACCCTTAATAATTATTAATCAAAATAAATAAAAAAAGAATTAATATAAAACAAAATCATACAAAAATATTAGCAAAATTAGGATAAGAAAACAAAAATAAAAAATTATAAATATTTTACTTGAAATACAGAATAGAGAGGGAGAAAATAGATATATAAAATAATAAGATAATAAGTTAAATTAATTGAGTCATTTATTTCATTGCGTTATATATTATTTATTAAAAAATTTAATATTTATCTCGATCAAATTAAATAATAAATTAGTTATAATTAATTTGGTTTAATGAATAAAAAAATTTAAAATAAATTAATATTTACTCTAATTAAATTAAATATTTGAAGTTATGATTAATGTAATTTGATGAATCAAATAAAATATTAAATGATAAAATATTTATCCTAATCAAATCAAATTACATAATTGATTAGTTATAATTAATATAATTGAATAAATCAAACACATTAAATTGAAAAATAATTTAGTTAATTTGTATCTTAAGGACACATTTTAAAAATATTTATTTTTCAACAATTTTTATAAAATATTTTTTATAATATTTTTAACCTATGATGTAAAGACACAATTATAATAACCCATTAAAAAGTATTAAATTAGTTAATACAAATAATTAGTGTAATTGATTTAGTTCAATCAATTAAAAGAAATAAATGTGAAAGGAAAAGATAAAGAGAAAGTGAAATTATAAAAACGTGTAGTCATTAAAAAGCAATAAAAAAGTCTATTTTAATTTTTTATTTTTTAATTATTAATTTATTATAATTAATTTCACAACATTTATTATACGTTATATATCCACAACTAGAAAATAGATTAATACAGACAGATTTATAGACAGATTTAGTCTTTATTACAGACGGATTTTTGGTTACCGACGGATTTTGTCCCTCTGTAAAAGCCCTGTCAGAAATTATTTACTGACGGATTTTTTTTCCGTCGGAAAATTACCAATGGATTTTTACCAGTTACCGACGGATTTTTCCTTTGTAAATTCTCGATCCATTTTCCAAAGGCGACGAATTTTCCGACGGATTTTTCGTCTTTAATTACAGACGGATTTTCAGACGGATTTTCCGTTTGTAATTACAAATGAATTTTCAAACGGATTTTCTGTCTATAATTACAGACAGATTTTCAGACGAATTTTCTGTATGTAATTACAGACGGATTTTTCGACAGATTTTCTATCTGTAATTTGAACTTTGAAAAATCATCTCACACTCTAATTACAGACAGAAAATCCGCCTGTAAATCCGTCAGTAAGGTAAAATAATTTTTTTTTAATTACAAAATAAACTTGTTTTCATATAAAATAAATATAAATTTAATACATATTTGTATCTAATTTGTATTCAAATATTTATAATATTTCAAAAAATAAACAAATTCATCGTATTATCAAACTAAGAAAAGTACTATAATCAAGCAAGTCAATATAATTCAAAACATAAACAAAGTGTATGGATAATCAACTATAATTCTCAATATATTGTTCAACCATACTAAAATTATCAGCTATGACTCTGGTGTGTCATCCTTTTCAGCTTTTCCATCTTTGTGATTCACTTCCATTTCTCTGTCTAGTTCCTCATTAATCTTCTTGTTTTGAGTTGCCTTGTGGGGTGGTGACATATGGAAAGACAAGTGCTTCAAATTAATTGGATTCAGCTTTTCCAAAGACTGAATTCTGAGAGTCCTAAGCGGTGACGTACCAGAAGATCTTGGACTATTCTCTCTAGTTCTGGCAGTGTATTTCATGGGTTCTGGAAGAACACCCTCAATAGACTTCAAAACCTCACAAAAGTAGGCTAGAGTCTGAGGGAAAAAAATAAAATTAGTTACATTCATATTTAGGGAGACTAAGATTTAATGAATCACAATTAGGAACAAAAATTGATATTCAAAGGGATGTTTGAACCTGATCAATAGACTTATCCTTAATCCTCAAAACCTTATTTTGCAATATGATCCCCGGATAGAGCCTATGCAGATCACCCAGGGTTGTAATAACCATCTGCAAAATAAAGCAGATGAATGTAAGAACAAAATGAAAAAAGAATGCTGTATTTAATCAAACACAAAGAGGGCATAACGAAATACCTCACGTAAAGAGAGAGATTATAGTTTGCAAAAATACAAATGCCAAAGCATTGATGGGTTGGGTGGCTGCAACAAACTGATAGAAACAATCAAACATAAATATTAAAAGTAGGATGAAGTCCAACAGAACACATCTTTGCACATCGTTTTCATTGTTAATGAAAATTTATACAGATCTTTCGGGTGAGTTGTTGCAAACAAGAATCAACATGCGTTTTAAACCATAGAGATGCAATACAATGATTTCAAACGCGTCATTGTTGCTTTTTCACAGCAAACAAATGACTATTAAAACTGTGCCACTAGTTTCAAACCCTACATAGTCTCATAGATCCTTGCTTTCTCCTTTTCAGAAACATCATTTTTCCTATGAATAACTGAGCCCACAACTTCTTAACAAAAAGAAATTTATTAGAAAGCAAAAGATGTGTACTGGAGGACAGAAAAAAAATCCTCAAAAGCGAAGAACAAAAGAGAGAAACTTAACAAAATAAAGGAAACTACTAAAGTACCTACAATTATGACAATCTATAAGGAACTGACAGCAGATCAATCTATAAGGAGAATTCGGGCATAAGTTGGATATACTAATTATGATATTTGCACTACTAAAGTACCTACAATTATATGGATAATTTTTCTTTGAAGAAGAAAAGGAGTAGGCAAAGGCTAAAAGTTCAGTGTAAAATTTGTTCATTGGATAATACCATTAGAAGATAGACAAAGATCACATAGAAGGTTCAAAACATGGACTTTCAGTAAATCTGGGAGATGAACTTGAATTTTTTGGAAGGATTAGGACAAAATTCAACATGACCAAAAGTTATAGCAAATAAATTAGAGTTTGACCATCGGAAAAGAAATGAAGTGCAACTTAAGAATATAAAAATAAAAAGTACTTATGCTCCACAGCATATGAACGTGCAATAAGTTTAGTTTTAACTCCGAAAAGACATACTTTGGTCAGGATAGTCAATATACTCCAACAGGTAGGTCACCATATCATATTTCTGGCGAATCTCTCTTATCTGAAAGAAAAGTGGTAAAAATTAGTCAATTCTTAATATAAACTCAATTCTAGATTTTCCTCAAGAAAAATGATGAGCATTAATGGAGAGCCCTACTGCCAATTGCCATATGTTTTGGGAAAATTTGCATGCATAAGAAAAAAAATGTTTTGGTCCCTTTGTTTAGAATCTTATCTCTGCAAAAAATTAGACCAGAGAAGAGATATACACCTTGCACCACGATAACCATGCACCATGATAACCCTTAAAATTACAAGTTTACAACTCATATGGTTCGGTTAAACTAGCTTTGCATATAAATTTTTATTTTATCTCATGTACAACCTCTGTGCACTGTCCCTGCCCCCTGCCCCCTGCCCCTATCTATCTATCTATCTATCTTACTTATATATGTTTATGCTTCCCCCTATGCTCTCTCAACCTAGTGGAACATAACATACAAGGAAAGTGCTCTGGTATTTTGAGGAAAGGAAAAAACCCTTTTATTATTTAATATAACTCTTATTAATTGTTATTATTATTGTGTTATGCCCATCAAGTATGAAATAGTGGTAAGTCAAATAAATATTTTTGAAAATTTCTTTTTCCCAATCACAATTTACAAATATTGACCCCAAGTCTCTATGTTGGGAACACAACTAATTTATATGCAAAGGAATGCTAGCAGTCTTGACATATAAGAAACTATGATATATTATTAAATTATTAAATTAATAACTAAATAATGACTAAAAATAAATGACTCCTAACATTTTTTATATATATACAGAGAGACACACACAATATTGTTGGATGGTAACTAAGCTCTACACCAAACCATACAAATATCTATGCATTTATTATAGATTTAACTTAATATGAACAAAAAAGTATACGTATATAGTTTACAATATAGTACTTTATCATAAGTAAGAATCATCATAATATAGTACTAGTACAAATATATATCACAAGAATAGAAATCATAAGTAGGTATCTTATTCGATATTATTGGTATTCTTTAAGGGAGAGGGCCGGATCAAAGTGCTATTAATTAGACTACAAAAAATGGCACTAAAAATACTTTCTCTGATATTATAGTATATATATATATGATGTAAACAAAAACAAGGATACTTGTACTGATAATTATGAAACTTGGCATAGTGTATGAGGGATTTAGGGCCTGCAAGGTGAATTAAAAATTCCAACTCCAAAGGAATGAATGGTTAGAAAAAGCATCATCATCAGCATCACCATTATTTAGTTGTTGGTGGTGTAGTAGTATACAAAAACTCACCTGAGTGCACCTTATCTATCCCTCCATAGTAGAGGCCAAAATCCAGGTATACAGGTATACAGATAAGAAATAATAAAAAAAAAAAAGAAAAAAGAAAAAAAAGCAAACATGATAAGCTTTGTCCTTTGGATACAGTTAATGTTTAGTTGCTTCAAACTTTATAAAAAAAATTCCAGGTGCATGGAGAATGCAAATCTCAAATGTGCTGTACTTAAAGGCTTAGAATATAATAGTCTCAGAGCAATAATAGAGAGAAGATTTTTCAGAAGGCTAGTTATGCATTTTCTGGGTATTAACCATTTGATTTATAAAGCTTCTCTTGCTTTTGCTGCGCTAAATTATGCCAGAAATGAAGGAACCTGAAGTTATAAAGTTTTTGTCTCTCTTCATATTGATTCTTAATTTCTTGTTTGTGTGAAATGACAAAAATTGTTAATGTATTGTGATATGTGATTTATTGTTCTTTATGTGAAGCATCTAGGACTTTGAAGCTACCTAGTGGAGTCATAATTCAAGGTAAATCAAAGCATACACTATAGATAATCCAATTGTGCAAATTTAATGGAAATTATTATTAGTGTAAACCTGTACTAAGATCTATACCACTATCTTAGCTATCAATATAACTTTTTTCTGCATAAACAGATTTCCTTATATGTTTCCAAAATAGATATAGTTGAAGGAGGAGGACCAGAGGCACATGACCAGAGGACCAGAGATTTTCTTACATTTGATGACTCTATCAAGACAAAAAATTACAAGTGCTAAATAAATTACATGTGATTTAGCAAAGTCGGCTGGGAAATTCAACAGTATTGCAGATAAATTTCTTTAACCCATGTTGCAACACACCACTGATTTGGACCTTCTACCTAAACCCTTATAATGTGCCATTTTTATTTGGTTCCATTCTAATCTGTAACTAACAGAACAGGTCAACTGACGCAAACAACTCTGACATGACAGATTAGTTCAATTGCAAAAAAGAACAATAAGTCAATTAGTTGAATTGACCTGTGCACTGATTTAATAAACAGAGTAGCAAACACCTAAATTTTAACTAGAGAAACTATTCCAATTTTTTAAACATTTTCTCACCTTTCCCAGGAATTAAGTTCATCACCTAAACATAATCTCAAGATAAAATAGAAAATCCATAGCACCAAAATGATAGCTAACAAATAACAACAGCTAATTATTTCACAGCATCTGTGAACCAAGCAAAATGCAAGGAAAATTCTAAAGCCTCAACTATAGACTATAACCTTTATATGACATATTCGCTCTCTATTAGTCACAAATGTTCCACCTTTCTCAGGATTTTGTGCTGTCACTTGCACTCCATTCAGGAGAGGACCTATAAAGAGTGATATATGGTTTCCTTTAAACTCCTTATATATCCAAAGCATCCCAATTATACTCAACATAATAAGAGTCATAAACAAATAAACTCTAAAAAGGGGGAAAATGATGGAAAAAAAAGTTGTTCTCACCATTGTGCTAGAGCTTTCAAATCTTTGTGCAGTATCAATATATAGATGTCTTCCTAGAATATTTACTTGAACCTTTGTATATAAACTAAGCATTGTTGTGGCCCATACTGATAATGTGATTCTTGTAAAACCTAGAGAAAAAGAAAATACAGTAGAAAAATACATTGTAATAATGGAATTTCATTGTATCAAAAACTGGAAGAAAATATAGTAGAAAATTCAAATACTCACCATCGGTGTTAGGTTTGAAGGGAAGAAAAAATCGCTGAAGGAGGATTAGGGTTTGTCCTCGTAAAAGAGGGGAAGGGAAGGGACAGCATGGGAACAGCGATGATTGACGACGAGAGTGATGGAAGTCTCAAAGGTGTTAATGATGGAAGAATGCGGTGGATGAAGGCGCTGAGGAGAAAGGTTTGGAGTGTGAATGGAGAGGAAGATGACTGTGAAGATGACTGTGAAGCTTTCTTTTGGAGTGTGGAGCTCGAGAGGATGGAAGGAGAGTTGGATTTAAATCAATATTTCTGACGGAAAATTTGAAATTACATATGGATTTTTTGTTTGTAGTAATTTAATAAAATATAGTATTTTGTTTGTTTAATTATAGATAAATTTTTCATCTATAATTATTTTTTACAAAAAAATTAATTTTACTGACATAATTATTGATTGATTCTATTTTTCGTCGGTAATTTATGTTAATTCATTTTTTTTGTTTTTCGACAAAAGAATCCCTTTAAAATTCTGTCTGTATTTCTGTAGGATAAAATTTGTCGGAAATATTCATCTGTAATAACTAATTTTCTAGTAGTGATCTTACAAATTAATACAATCAATTAATTGATATTAATTATCGATAATTAATTTTAATTGATATAACTCATTTCGTTATACTTTCTAAATAAATAATTAAAAATGCACGTCTCAATTTTTTGTTAAAGTAGAATAAAATAAATTACATAAATTGAGTAGATTAAATTTAAAATTATAAAATTTTATTAACAACTCAAATTAATTAGTACCATAAAACTAAATTTAATGTCTATTTTAAAAATAATTACTGATATTTTATTCTTTTAATTATTAATAATTTAAATAAAGTAATACCCTATAACTTATTTTGTTATCTATTTTAAGTAATTACTAATATTCTATTTTTTTAATTATTTGCTTGTCTTATTTATCATTTATGCTTTCATTCAATTATATTAATAAACAAATAAACTAAATTAACTCCGGTTATACTTGGACTATTCAACAATTCAACATAATCTTTTTAATTTGGGATTAACTACTAACGATAGAAGATAAAAAATTTAGAGTAATTCAATATTATGAACATTAATTATTATTGTGAAATAACCTAAAATCATAATGTAATTTATTTTTAAAGAAATAATCAAGTATTATTATTAATTATGAAATAACCTAAAATATCATAATACATTTTATTTTTAAAGAAACAATCATCCATTAATATCTATAAATAGAAATTATCGTCAAAATGCTTTGATTAAAAATATAAGCGGTTATGTACTATTCATTATTAATGATATATCGATTATATCAAAAAATAAAAATATAATTTTTCGTATTTACACCAATAGAAGAATTACCATCATGAGTAAACTTTTGTCAAAAAAAAAAGAATAAAATTGCATACATAGTGAATTTAAAAAAATAAATATCGTTAAGTATTTATGCTTTTTTTTAATAAATAATAAAAAATTAAATATCATAAACTATATTCTTTCAATATAATATATAAATATTAATAATGAAAATAGTCTCATAATGAGCAGATACTTTATACACTTTTTGACATTGTTTTTAGGTAGTTTTTAGTAGGATCTAGCTATTTTTAGGGATGTTTTCATTAGTTTTTATGTAAAATTCACATTTCTAGACTTTATTATGAGTTTATGTATTTTTCTGTTATTTCAGGTATTTTCTGGCTGAAATTGAGGGACCTGAGCAAAACTCTGATAAGGAGGCTGACAAAGGACTGCTGATGCTGTTGGATTCTGACCTCCCTGCACTCCAAATGGATTTTCTGGAGCTACAGAACTCCAAATGGCGCGCTCTCAACGGCGTTGGAAAGTAGACATCCAAGGCTTTTCAGCAATATATAATAGTCCATACTTTATTTGAGATTAGATGACGTAAACTGGCGTTCAACGCCAGTTCTATGTTGCATTCTGGAGTCAAACGCCAGAAATACGTCATAAACCAGAGTTAAACGCCAAAAACACGTTACAACTTGGTATTTAACTCCAAGAGAAGCCTCTGTACGTGTAAAGCTCAAGCTCAGCCCAAGCACACACCAAGTGGGCCCCGAAAGTGGATTTCTGCATCAATTACTTATTTCTGTAAACCCTAGTAACTAGTTTAGTATAAATAGAACTTTTTACTATTGTACTAGGTGTCTTTTGACAATATAGTCTCTTGACCATTCGATCTTTTGATCATTCATGGGGGCTGGCCATTCGGCCATGCCTGGACCTTCATCACTTATGTATTTTCAACGGTGGAGTTTCTACACACCATATATTAAAGATGTGGAGCTCTACTGTACCTCGAGTTTTAATGCAATTACTACTATTTTCTATTCAGTTCAGCTTATTCTTGTTCCAAGATATCCGTTGCACTTCAACCTGATAGATGTGATGATCCGTGACACTGAACATCATCCATTCTTATGAATGCGTGATTGACAACCACTTCCGTTCTACCTTAGAACGAGCGCATATCTCTTGGATTCCTTGATCAGAATCTTCGTGGTATTAGCTAGAATTATTGGCGGCCATTCCTGAGAATCCGGAAGGTCTAAACCTTGTCTGTGGTATTCCGAGTAGGATTCAAGGATTGAATGACTGTGACGAGCTTCAAACTCGCGATTGTTGGGCGTGATGACAAACGCAAAAGAATCAATGGATTCTATTCCGACATGATCGAGAACCGACAGATGATCAGCTGTACTGTGACAAGAGAATTTAGACCTTTTTCACTGAGAGGATGGGAAGTAGCCATTGACAATAGTGATGCCCCACATACAGCTTGCCATGGAAAGGAGTATGAAGGATTGAAAGTAAGAAAGCAGTATGTTGCAGAGATTCAACAGGGACAAAGCATCTCCATACACTTATCTGAATTTCCACCAATGATTTACATAACTATTTCTATCTTTATTTTATGTTTTACTTATTATTACTTTCAAAAACCATTATAAACCATTTGAATCCACCTAACTGAGATATACAAGATGACCATAGCTTGCTTCATACCAACAATATCCGTGGGTTCGACCCTTACTCACGTAAGGTTTATTACTTGGACGACCCAGTGCACTTGCTGGTTAGTTGTGCGGAGTTATGAAGAAAGTGCTGAGTTAGTAGATACGCATACCAAGTTGAATGCCATTGTTAGAGATCACAATTTCGTGCACCAAGTTTTTGGTGTCGTTGCCGGGGATTGTTCGAGTTTGGACAACTGACGGTTCATCTGGTTGCTCAGATTAGGTAATTTTCTTTTTGTTTTATTTTCAAAAATTTTTCAAAAATCTTTCAAAAAAATTTTTACTTCTGTTTTCGAAAAATTATTCTAAATTTTTTAGAATGAATTCTAGTGTTTCATGAAGTATGTTGAAGCTCGGCTGGTTGTAAAGCCATGCCTAATTCAATTGGATTGAGGCTTCCCCCTATCAGTATATGAAGTTGGATGAAGTATCAGCTGTTGTATGTCTGATTTATATGCTAAAGCTTGGCTGGCCATTGGCCATGTCTAGTGTTTTGGACAGAAGCTTTCCCAAAAAGCTTGGCTGGCTATTAAGCCATGTCTAATTCCTGGACCGAAGCTTTAGACTAACATTGCAAAGATTCCTGGAATTCTTATTAAATTTTTTGAATTTCTTATTTTATTTTTCCTATATGCTTTCGAAAAAAATAAAATAAAATACAAAAAATCAATAAAATCATAAAAACTAAAAATATTGTGTTCTTGTTTGAGTCTTGTGTCATGCTTTAAGTTTGGTGTCAATTGCATGTTTTCCTTTTTCTTGCAATTTTTGAAAATTCATGCATGTGTTCTTCATGATCTTCAAGTTGTTCTTGGTAAGTCTTCTTGTTTGATCTTGATATTTTCTTGTTTTGTGCTTTTTGTTGTTTCTCATTTGCATTTTTTAATCCATAGTGTCTAAACATTAAAAATTTCTAAGTTTGGTGTCTTGCATGTTTTCTTTTATTGAAAATCTTTCAAAAATAAGTTTTGATGTTCATCTTGACATTCAAAGTGTTCTTGGTGTTCATCTTGACATCCATAGTTTTCTTGCATGCATTAAGTGTTTTGATCCAAAATTTTCATGCTTTGGATCATATTTGTGTTTTTCTCTCTTCTCATTAAAAATTCAAAAATAAAAAAAATATCTTCCCCTTATTTCTCTCAAAAATTCGAAAATTTGAGTCGACTTAGTCAAAAATTTTTAAAACTTAGCTATTTCTTATAAGTCAAGTCAAATTTTCAATTTTAAAAATCTTATATTTTCAAAATCTTTTTCAAAAATAAAATCTTTTTCATTTTTATCTTATGATTTTCGAAAATTTAAAAATATTTTCAAAATCTCTTTCTTATCTTTATTTCAAAATTTTGAAAACTTTACTAACAATTAATGTGATTGATTCAAAAATTTGAAGGTTGTTACTTTCTTGTTAAGAAATGTTCAATCTTTAAATTCTAGAGTCATATCTTTTAGTTTCTTGTTAGTCAAGGTATCAATTTTAATTGTAAAAATTAAATCTTTTTCAAAATATCATTTTTAATCATATCTTTTGAAAATATCTTTCAAATCATATCTTTTTCAAAATCAATTTCAAAATATCTTTTCTAACTTCTTATCTTTTTAAAATTGATTTTTAAATCTTTTTCAACTAACTAATTGACTTTTTATTTGTTTTAAAATTCTTATCTTTTTCAAAACCACTTAACTACTTCCTCTTCTCTAATTTTCGAAAATTCCTCCCTCTTTTTCTAAACTTTCTTAATTAACTAATTGTTTCAAACTTTAATTTTTAATTCTATTTCTTCTCCTAATTTTTGAAAATCACTAACCCTTTTTCAAAATTAATTTTTGAAATTCTCTCCCTCTTATCTTCTTCTATTTATTTATTTATTTACTAACACTTCTCTTCATCTCAAGAATTCGAACCTATCTTCCCCCTTGTGTTTGGATTCTTAACACTTTTCCTTCTTCTATTCCTTTCTTCTTCTACTAACATAAAAGAATCTCTATACTGTGACATAGAGGATTCCTCTTCCTTTTCTGTTTTCTTCTTTTTCATATGAGCAGGAACAAGGAAAAAGACATTCTTGTTGAAGCTGATCCTAAACCTGAAAAGGCTCTGAAGAGGAAAATGAGAGAAGCTAAAATACAACAATCCAGAGACAACCTTACTGAAATTTTCGAACAAGAAAAGGATATGGCAGCCGAACCCAAGAACAATAATGCAAGGAGGATGCTTGGTGACTATACTACACCTACTTCCAAGTTTGATGGAAGAAGCATCTCAATCCCTGCCATTGGAGCAAACAATTTTGAGTTAAAACCTTAACTAGTTGCTCTAATGCAACAGAACTACAAGTTCCATGGACTTTCATCAGAAAATCCCTATCAGTTTTTAACTGAGTTCTTGCAGATCTGTGAGACTGTTAAGACTAATGGAATAGATCCTGAAGTCTACAGGCTTATGCTTTTCCCTTTTGCTGTAAGAGACAAAGCTAGAACATGGTTGGACTCACAACCTAAAGATAGCCTGGACTCTTGGGATAAGCTGGTCACGGCCTTCTTGGCTAAGTTTTTTCCTCCTTAAAAATTGAGCAAGCTTAGAGTGGATGTTCAGACCTTCAAACAAAAAGAAGGTGAATCCCTCTATGAAGCTTGGGAAAGATACAAATAGATGACCAAAAGGTGTCCTTATGACATGCTCTCAGAATGGACCATTTTGGATATATTCTATTATGGTCTATCTGAGTTCTCTAAGATGTCACTGAACCATTTTGCAGGTGGATCCATTCACCTAAAGAAAACACCTGCAGAAGCTCAAGAACTCATTGACATGGTTGCAAATAACCAGTTCATGTACACTTCTGAGAGGAATTCTGTGAATAATGGGACGCCTCAGAGGAAGGGAGTTCTTGAAATTGATGCTCTGAATGCTATATTGGCTCAGAACAAAATGTTGACTCAGCAAGTCTACATGATTTCTCAAAATCTGAATGGATGGCAAAATGCATCCAACAGTACTAAAGAGGCATCTTCTGAAGAAGAAGCTTATGATCCTGAGAACCCTGCAATGGCAGAGATAAATTACATGGGTGAACCTTATGGAAACACCTATAATTCATCTTGGAGAAATCATCCAACTTTCTCATGGAAGGATCAACAAAAGCCTCAACAAGGCTTTAATAATGGTGGAAGAAACAAGCTCAGTAATAGCAAGCCTTTTTCATCATCTTCTCAGCAACAGACAGAGAATTCTGAGCAGAGCACCTCTAACTTAGCAAACATAGTCTCTAATCTATCTAAGGCCACTTTAAGTTTCATGAGTGAAACAAGGTCCTCCATCAGAAATTTGGAAGCACAAGTGGGCCAGCTGAGTAAGAAAGTCACTGAAACTTCTCCTAGTACTCTCCCAAGCAATATTGAAGAGAATCCAAAAAGAGAGTGCAAGGCCATTGACATAATCAACATGGCCGAACCTAGAGAGGAAGGAGAGGACGTGAATCCCAATGAGGAAGACCTCATGGGACGTCTCTCAAGCAAGAAGGAATTCCCTATTGAGTACCCAAAGGAATCTGAAGGTCATATAGAGACCATAGAGATCCATTAAACCTCCTTCTGCCATTCATGAGCTCTGAAGACTATTCTTCCTCTGAAGAGCATAAAGATGTAATTGGAGAGCAAGTTGCTCAATATCTAGGAGCCATCATGAAACTGAATTTCAAGTTGTTTGGTAATGAGACTTGGGAAGGTGAACCTCCCTTGCTCATTAGTGAACTAGATACATGGGTTCAACAAACGTTGCCTCAAAAGAAGCAAGATCCTGGTAAATTCTTAATACCCTGCACCATAGGCACCATGACCTTTGAGAAGGCTCTATGTGACCTAGGGTCAGGCATAAATCTTATGTCACTCTCTATAATGGAGAAGCTGGGGATCATTGAGGTACAGCCTGCCACATTCTCATTACAGATGGCAGATTAGTTAGTAAGACAAGATTTTGGATTGGTAGAGGACGTGTTAGTAAAGGTTAAAGGCCTTTACATCCCTGTTGATTTCATAATCTTAGACACTAGGAAGGAGGAGGATGAATGCATCATCCTTGGAAGACCCTTCCTAGCCACAGCAGGAGCTGTGATTGATTTTGACAGAGGAGAGCTAGTCCTTCAATTGAATGGAGACTACCTTGTGTTTAAAACTCAAGGATACTCCTCTGCAACCATGGAGAGGAAGCATGAAAAGCTTCTCTCAATATAGAGTCAAACAAAGCCCCCACAGTCAAACTCTAAGTTTGGTATTGGGAGGCCACAACCAAACTCTAAGTTTGGTGTTAAATCCCCACACTCAAACTCTAAGTTTGGTGTTGGGAGTCCACAACATTGACCTGATCACCTATGAGACTCCATGAGAGCCCACTGTCAAGCTAGTGACATTAAAGAAGCGCTTATTGGGAGGCAACCCAATTTTTATTTATCTAATTTTATTTTTATTTTTATTTTTCTTTTATGTTTTATTAGGTTTATGATCATATGGAGTCACAAAACAAATACTAAAATTAAAAACAGAATAAAAAATAGCAGAAGAAACAGCACACCCTAGAGGAAGGGCTTACTGGCGTTTAAACGCCAGTAAGGAGCATCTGGCTGGTGTTCAACGCCAGAACAGAGCATAGATCTGGCGTTGAACACTAGAAACATGCAGCAATCTGGTGTTTAAACGCCAGGATTGCACCTTGAGGAAAACTGGTGTTCAACGCCAGAAACATGCTGCAGACTGGCGTTGAACGCCCAAAACAAGCATAGAACAGGCGTTTAACACCAGAAACAAGCATCAATCTGGCGTTAAACGCCAGGATTGCATGTAGAGGTCATTTTACACGCCTCATTGGTGCAGAGATGTAAATCCTTGACAACTCAGGATCTGTGGACCCCACAGAATCCCTACCTACCTCAACTCACCTTTTATCTTCTTCACAAATCACCTCAATCTCTCTTCCTCATCACCTCTTCACCACTCACATCCATCCATCCTACCCACCCAAACCCACCCTAAATGGTCGAAACACAAAAATCTCTCCTTCTCCTCCATATCTTCTTCTTCTTCTTCTTCTATTCTTTCTTCTTTTGCTCGAGGGCGAGCAACATTCTAAGTTTGGTGTGGTAAAAGCATATCTTTTTGTTTTTTCATAACCATTTATGGCACCTAAGGCTGGAGAAACCTCTAGAAAGAGGAAAGGGAAGACAAATGCTTCCACCTCCGAGTCATGAGAGATGGAGAGATTCATCTCAAGGGTCCATAGCTCAGTAGTAGAGCATTTGACTGCACATCAAGAGAGCCCACTCATGGACCTCAACAAGAGCATGAGGAATTCCCTCATCAAGAAATCCCTGAGATACCTCAGGGGATACATTTTCCTCCATACAATTATTGGGAGCAACTAAGGATATGAGCACCAAAATCACTAGGGATCAAGCAACAGAGGCAAGGAAGAGACATAGAGGAGCTCAAGAGCACCATTGGTTCTTCAAGAGGAAGACGTCACTCTCACTAAGGTGGACTCATTTATTAACTTCCTTGTTCTTATTTCTCTGTTTTTTATTTATGAACTTCATGTTTATCTATGTTTGTGTCTTTATTACATGATCATTAGTGTCTAGTAACTATGTCTTAAGGCTAAGAATAATTCCATGAATCCTTCACCTTTCTTAAATGAAACATGTTTCTAATTCAAAAGAACAAGAAGTACACGAGTTTCGAATTTATCCTTGAAATTAGTTTAATTATATTGATGTGGTGACAATAGTTTTTGTTTTCTGAATGAATGCTTAAACAGTGCATATTTTTTATCTTGTTGTTTATGAATGTTAAAATTGTTGGCTCTTGAAAGAATGATGAACAAGAGAAATGTTATTGATAATCTGAAAAATCATAAAATTGATTCTTGAAGCAAGAAAAAGCAGTGAAGAATAAAGCTTGCGAAAAAAAGGTGGCAAAAAAAATAATAAAAGAAAAAAAAGAAAAAGCAAGCAGAAAAAGCCAATAGCCCTTAAAACCAAAAGGCAAGGGTAAAAAGGATCCAAGGCTTTGAGCATCAATGGATAGGAGGACCTAAGGAAATAAAATCCAGGCCTAAGTGGCTAAATCAAGCTGTCCCTAACCATGTGCTTGTGGCATACAGGTCCAAGTGAAAAGCTTGAGACTGAGTAGTTAAAGTCGTGATCCAAAGCAAAAAGAGTGTGCTTAAGAGCTCTGGACACCTCTAACTAGGGACTTTAGCAAAGCTGAGTCACAATCTGAAAAGGTTCACCCAGTTATGTGTCTGTGGTATTTATGTATCCGGTGGTAATATTGGAAAACAAAGTGCTTAGGGCCACGGCCAAGACTCATAAAAGTAGCTGTGTTTAAGAATCAACATACTTAACTAGGAGAATCAATTAACACTATCTGAACTCTGAGTTCCTATAGAAGCCAATCATTCTGAACTTCAAAGGATAAAGTGAGATGCCAAAACTGTTCAGAAGCAAAAAGCTACAAGTCCTGCTCATCTAATTAGAACTAATATTCATTGATATTTAGGGATTTATAGTATATTCTCTTCTTTTTATCCTATTTGATTTTTAGTTTCTTGGGGACAAGCAACAATTTAAGTTTGGTGTTGTGATGAGCAGATAATTTATACGCTTTTTGGCATTGTTTTTAGGTAGTTTTTAGTAGGATCTAGCTACTTTTAGGGATGTTTTCATTAGTTTTTATGTAAAATTCACATTTCTGGACTTTACTATGAGTTTGTGTGTTTTTCTATGATTTCAGGTATTTTCTGGCTGAATTTAAGAGACCTGAGCAAAACTCTGATAAGGAGGCTGACAAAGGACTGCTGATGCTGTTGGATTCTGACCTCCCTGCACTCGAAATGGATTTTCTGGAGCTACAGAACTCCAAATGGCGCGCTCTCAACGACGTTGGAAAGTAGACATCCAAGGGTGTCAAGCAATATATAATAGTTCATACTTTATTTGAGATTAGATGACGTAAACTGGCGTTCAATGCCAGTTCCATGCTGCATTCTGGAGTCAAACGCCAGAAACACGTCATAAACCAAAGTTAAACGCCAAAAACACATTACAACTTGGCGTTTAACTCCAAAAGAAGCCTCTGCACGTGTAAAGCTCAAGCTCAGCTCAAGCACACACCAAGTGGACCCCGAAAGTGGATTTCTGCATCAATTACTTATTTCTGTAAACCCTAGTAACTAGTTTAGTATAAATAGAACTTTTTACTATTGTACTAGGTGTCTTTTGACAATATAGTCTCTTGACCATTCAGTCTTTTGATCATTCATGGGGGCTGGCCATTCGGCCATGCCTGGACCTTCATCACTTTTGTATTTTCAATGGTGGAGTTTATACACACCATAGATTAAGGGTGTGGAGCTCTGCTGTACCTCGAGTTTTAATGCAATTACTACTATTTTCTATTCAGTTCAGCTTATTCTTGTTCCAAGATATCCGTTGTACTTCAACCTGATGGATGTGATGATCCGTGACACTCATCATCATCCATCCTTATGAATGCGTGATTGACAACCACTTCCGTTCTACCTTAGAACGAGCGCATATCTCTTGGATTCCTTGATCAGAATCTTCGTGGTATAAGCTAGAATTATTGGCGGCCATTCCTGAGAATCCGGAAGGTCTAAACCTTGTCTGTGGTATTCCGAGTAAGATTCAGGGATTGAATGACTGTGACGAGCTTCAAACTCGCGATTGTTGGGCGTGATGACAAACGCAAAAGAATCAATGGATTCTATTCCGACATGATCGAGAACCGACAGATGATTAGCCGTGCTGTGACAAGAGTATTTGGACCTTTTTCACTGAGAGTATGGGAAGTAGCCATTGACAACGGTGATGCCCTACATACAGCTTGCCATGGAAAGGAGTATAAAGGATTGAAAGTAAGAAAGCAGTATGTTGCAGAGATTCAATAGGGACAAAGCATCTCCATACACTTATCTGAATTTTCACCAATGATTTACATAAGTATTTCTATCTTTATTTTATGTTTTATTTATTATTACTTTCGAAAACCATTATAAACCATTTGAATCCGAATAACTGAGATCTACAAGATGACCATAGCTTGCTTCATACCAACAATCTCCGTGGGATCGACCCTTACTCACGTAAGGTTTATTACTTGGACTACCCAGTGCACTTGCTGGTTAGTTGTGCGGAATTGTGAAGAAAGTGCTGAGTTAGTAGATGCGCATACCAAGTTTATTACCATTGTTAGAGATCACAATTCTGTGCACCATCTCACTAATGTAAATGATCAATACAATAACTATATGAAAAAACAACTAATTACATAATTGCATAATTTTCAAGATCCTATATAGTTGAATTTAATGGACAAATAAAAAAATATTTATATGATAATATCCTAATATTTTAGCATACTATAAATCATATTATAAATTTATATATTATATTATAATTTTCAGTCAACTCCTTAAACACATTATAACATAAACTGTCTAAAAAGATACACCAAATTAACGAATATCACATGGGTCACAACATACACTCTAAATTGTCACGATATTTCAAATAAAAAGAGCATCAATACAGAGAAATCAATGAATATAACTAAAATAAATAGCAACAAAGAGACACAAAAAAAAATAATGATAAAGAGAATCAATAAAAATATTAACTTATAAACTACATACACGAACAATGTATATATTAATTGTGAATTAAAAAAAAAAAGACAATATATATATATATATATATATATATATATATATATATATATATATATATATATATATATATATGAATTGAAGCACACATGACAAAATAAAATTACAAAACAAAATTATAGTAAGATTATTTAAAAACAACATAAAGATGACACATCTTTTTTGTTAATCAGAAGCTAAAAGAAAAAAAAAATGCGCCTAATAATAATCAATTAAAATAAACAAAAATTTAAAAAAATAAAAAAATAAAATGTATAAATAAAGATAAAAGAACCAAAAAAAAAAAGAAATTATAAAAATTGTACCTTAAACACGAGAGAGAGGGGGGAGAGAGGGAGGGTGGGAGAGAGAGAGAAAAGAGAGCCAATGAGTAAAAAATATCTGATCTTGTATAAATAGATGGTATTGAAAAAATAAACTAATTAAATTAATTATTAAATAATTTGATATTTACTCCAATCAAATCAAATAATTAATATAATTAATCAAATCAATTAATTGATATAATTAATCAATTCATATAAATTATAATAAATGGTGAGATTTGAATGTCTAATCAAATTAATTAATTGATATATTTAATTAATTATAATTGATTTGCTTTAACGAATTAAATGAAATAAATCAGAAAACACCTCAAGAACATGCCACATCAGTTCTATCATTAAGTGTAAAAATCTGATTTTTATATAATAGAATAAATAGAATAGATAGATAATAAAGATATTTTCTTAAATTAGTATAATTATGAATTATTTGTTAAATATTAATTGTAATATTGTAATATAATTATAATAAATATATTTTCCAAAATAAATTTATTTAGAGAAATATAAATTGGTTATTAATAACCGGTGTCATTATCATATAATTATCATATTATTATTATTATTATTATTATTATTATTATTATTATTATTATTATAATTAAAATGATTAAAAATATTTTTGATTGATAATTGATAAGTAGTTTAATAATGCATTAAATATTGATTTTATATAACTATAATAAAAATATTTTCCTAAATTAGTATAATTATGAATTATTACTTAAATGCTAATTATAATATAATTATAATAAATATATTTTTATAAAATAAATTTAGAAGAGAAAATAATGCATTCATTTTGGCAGAAAAATAGATTCATGAGGAATCGACACCTCACTTCCATTAGCTGGAAAAAAAATCTAGTTTTAGTATATTAAGTAGATTTTATCCACTACAATGTTTTGAGTCTATGGTCACGGTTTTTTTGGTCACGGTAAAAAACCGTGACCATAGACCCTCTATTGTCACGGTTTTTTAGGGTGACAAAAAAAAAGCTATGGTCACGGTTTTTTTGGAAAGGGTGACCATAGAGTACCTATGGTAACGGCTTTTTAAAAAATGGTGGCCTAAAAGGGTCTATGGTCACGGTTTTGAGGGGTGACCTAAAGGGCTTTATAGTCACGGTTTTTTACAGTGACCAAAAAGGGTCTATGGTCACGGGTTTTCAAAAAAAGGTGACCTAAAAGGGTCTATGGTGACTGTTTTAGGGGTTGACCTAAATGGGTCTATGGTCAAGGTTTTGGGGATTAGCCTAAAAGGGTCTATGGTCACAGTTTTGGGGGTGACCTAATAGGGTCTATGGTCACAGATTTTTACAGTGACCAAAAAGGGGCTATGGTCACGCTTTTTCAAAAAAGGGTGACCTAAAAAGGTCTATGGTCACGGTTTTAGGGGGTGACCTAAAGGGGCCTATGGTCATGGTTTTGGGGTTGGCCTAAAAGGGTTTATGGTCACGATTTTGGGGGTGACCTAAAGGTGTCTATAGTTACAGTTTTTCGGAAGGGTGACCTAAAAGGGTCTATGATCACGATTTTTTAGGGTGACCTAAAAAGGTCTATAGTCATGGTTTTGGGGGGTGACCTAAAAGGATCTATGGTCACGATTTTAGGGAGTGACCTAAAGGGGTCTATGGTCACGATTTTTCAGAAAGGTGACCTAAAAAAGTCTATGGTCACGGTTTTGGGGGGGGGGGTGACCTAAAGGGGTCTATGGTCACAATTTTAAGGGTGACCTAAAATAGTCTATGGTCACGGTTTTGAGGGGTGACCTAAAAGAGTCTATGGTCACGGTTTTACGAATGGGTGACCTAAAAGGGTTTACGGTCACGGTTTTGGAGAGTGACCTAAAAGTATCTATAGTCACGATTTTTGGAGGTCGTCCAACCCCTCTGTATACTACTGCACTCACGAATCACAAGCTTCTATGCGTCGATCGTCGCATGTTGTGGGTCGTCGTGCTCATCTCTCGTCGCTCATCACGTCCTCATTGCTCAAAAAGTTGTCTTTACTGAAATGTAAATAAATCAAAGTTATGAGATTTTGAATTTTAAATTAATTTGAATTTATATAATTTTCCATTACAATTAGATATTTTTATTTATTTGAAATTAATAATTTAGATTTTGGCTTAATTAAAATTTAAAATTTTAGTAATTAGAAATAAAAAAGAATTTTATATATAATTTAAATTAAATAATTAAAAATTTTAATTAATTTTATAAATAAAAAAATATTTAATTACCTCAACTTTTAAATTAAAATACTTATTTAAAAAATCAATTGACAAATTAATTAAATAGAATGATATTTTTAAAATAATTTTAATGAGATAGAATTTAATTTTTAATAACTACTATATTTTCTAATGGTTATTAAAATTACTCAAATCCTTATTCCCAAATTAAAACCTACAAACCTTAATCATAACTCCCTTTACTGCCTTTCAGCCACCATCCCTCTCCCGCACCCCTCACACTCACGCATACGCCCCTCACTCACCTTCCCCGCGCACACTCCTTCCTCACACAACACACATGCGCAACTTTTCCCCTCATCCACGAAGCACTCACCCACACCGAGAGAGAAGAGAAGAATGGAGGAGGGAGAAGCTGCCCAGCCGCCATCGCTGTCCATGGAGCTGTGAGGAGAGCCGCTGCTGTCGCGCGCCAGAGGAGAGGAAGAGAGATTGGGAAGAGAGAGAAGGGCAGGGGGGAGAAGGAAGCACACGACGAAGAAGGGGGCGCTGCTTGCGCCGCTACACCTCATCGTCATCGTTGTTGGGGCTGCTGCGGTGTGTGACGTTGCCATCGAACTTGGTGGCTAACATATAATGATCAGAATTCATTATTCATTTTTGACAAATGTTATTGACATTACCTGTGGCCAACATATAATGGTCATAATTCGTTATTACCTTTTTACACGCTTTTCTTATCATCTTATGTAGTTCATCTACAATCGTTATATGGCTGAAAGAGGACCTGTTAGAGGAAAAATTTTTTCTTTTTACTGGACCTGTAGGTATATCCATTGCTTAACTGATAGATGGTGAGCTGAAGGGATTTGGTCAATTGCATCCACGATTTTAAGGAGTGGAGACTTTAGGTAAATATTTATTATAAAGCAAAAGTTGAGGAGTATAGATCTTCGGTTCTCCTTCTGCTTTTTAATACAAGTTGTTGGGTACTGGATAATGTATTGCTTTGTTTGTGAAAATTAACCCATGATTGGGTTTGACACATGACAGGAACAAGATATAGCTCATCAATTTTCCCTAACCGGGCTCCACCTGGATAGCTTCTACAATTGAATTTCATTGGAGGAGCTACCAATCCTGGAATGTAATCAAAGGTTTGATAACTTTTTTTATATTCAAACAAGTTTCATATGATCATTTCTGAAAGCTGTATTGACTTGCATTACTTGGATGCTTCCCTTGCTAATTTGCTATATTTTCATTTTTATTGGCGAGGTGCAGAGCTGAATATGATCCTAAGAGCGACTTATTGGATCAAGAGTTCATGCTGAGAGGGAAATGGTATCAACAGAAGGATGTAGAGGTAAACATGAAAAAGTAGATTTCATAATTTCAGTAAAGCTTTTTAATGTTAGCTTTGTGAGAATGTAAATCTGTTTCTTCTTCTGTGTAATTTTCCATGAACATAAAAAGTCGTAGCAAAAGGGTGAATGATTAGGCATCCAATTATTGGCTTAAATGAGGATCATGAACCTATAAACTTAGACTATAGCTAATAAATTTTAGTGTAGATTGGATATTATAACTTGTAAGACATTAGGACTTGTAGATATATGCTTGAACATGATAGTTATTGTGGAGTTATGGCTTTATGCTAAAAGATATACAGTTTTGTAACTTGCTTTTTCATCTCTTGAAATTATATTTGGATGCCACACAATGTGTTCCTTACCTAGAATGTCAGCATGAAACAATTACTTAGTTATTAAGTTTTAAAAAATAAAGCTATAGTAGGATGATACAAATTCTCACATTTAAATTCCAAGAGAAGATTTTTTTGTTGATTTGTATCTCAATGGGAGCTATAACTAGGTAGGCTTTTATCATTTACTTTCTAGCTTCGACCTTTTTCTTTGGAAGGAGGGTTAGAAATGGCTTGCTAACCAACAATGGGTTTGTAGGGAAAAAAACTTGGGTTTGGTTCACAGTTAATCCATTGTCATAATTAGTTGCCACCGAAGAGATCTCATTAATTTGATAAATACTTCCTCCATTAAGATTTTGTGGTTACTTGTAAGGAACTAAGGATCATATAAAACGTAAAGGAAGGGATTACAGTCCATTATATGGTGGCTGAAATGGCTTGTGAAAGAGGGTGTTTCCATCATTGTGATTCTTGAGAAGTAGATTTTTGTGTCTCTGTAGCGCTAAGGATTTCATATTATATTCATGAGCAGAAATTATTTTAGGTAATTTTATTTGTTGAATTGGAAACTCATGTATGTCTTTGTTCCAATGTGAATCAATTTTTTCTCCTTCTTAAGTGCATGTAAGGATTCAACTTATCATTTTGACCGGTATAACATGCCATTCATTATGTGACTCTCTTCAGCCTTATGTATGGAGTTGAGGATCCGTCAATTGCAGGGATGATTTTAGATAGTCGATTATTTGATTTGGTTGATTCGATGATGGAACTTGTAGATACATATAAAGTTCGTCTTCTAAAGTTCACTGTGAGTATACATAGTTGTTTTTATACTTATAACTAATGTTGAATCAAAATTTGGTAACAGTTTTACTATTGTTAAGATGATTTTGTTTGATTTTAATGTTAAAGGTAAAGTTTGCAATCCAATACATGTGAAGAGCAATCCAAAAGCTTTTGGGTTGCACTGAAGAAAATCCAGAAGAAGGGAAAGGGTGCTGCCTAATTGTTCTATTCTCATATTTGTATTTTGGATGAGATGGAATGAGTCTTATAATGACTTTAGTTATCTACATGTAATATTTTGATGTCTTGTGTACTTTTTGAAACGAGATTCTACCTGGTATAATATGTAATGGATAATTACACTCTATTTTTATTTGTATTATTTGGACTAAAAACATATCTAGCTTATAATGAAACTTTTATGATTTAGATTTCTTGAATTTCTTATTTTTAGATTTATTTGGTGATTATAATCATTTTGGGATGTGATTATGTTTTTTAAAAAAATTAAATCGCAAGAAACAAAATAGGCTATGGTCACGGTTTTTAAGTAGGGTGACCATAGATAAGGCTATGGTCACGGTTTTAAGGAGGGGTGACCATAGAGGCTATTGTTACGGTGACAATCATAACCATAGACAAGGCTATGGTCACGGTTTTAAGGAGGAGTGACCATAGAACTTTGGTCACGGTGAAAACCGTGACCATAGATATGGCTATGGTCACGGTTTTAAGGAGGGATGAGCATAGAGACTATGGTCACGGTGAAAATCGTGACTATAGGTAAGGCTATGGTCACGGTTTCAGGAGGGATGACCATAGAGCCATGGTCACGGTTTTAAAGAGGAGTGACCATAGAGGCTATGGTCACGGTGACCATAGATAAGGCTATGGTCAGGGTTTTGGCTATGGTCATGGTTTTAAAGAAGGTTGACCATAGAGGCTTTGGTCACGGTTTTAAGGAGGGGGTGACCATAGAGGTTATGGTCACGTGACCATAGATAAAGCTATGGTCATGGTTTAAGGAGGGGTGACCATAGAGCTATGGCCATGGTGAAAACCGTGACTATAGATAAGGCTATGATCACGGTTTTAAAGATCGGTGAAAACCGTGACCATAGATAAGGTTATGGTCACGGTTTTTAGGAGGGGTGACCATAGAGGGTATGGTCACAGTAAAAATCATCACCATAGATAAGGCTATGGTCACGGTTTTTACGCGTGACCATAGATTAACCTATGGTCACGGTAAAAAAACGTGGCCTAAAGTGTCAGAATTTGAAAATTGTAACCGTGACCATTGACCTATGGCCAAGATAAAAAACCGTGATAAGTCCAAAACTGTAACCATAGATCTATGGTCACTCTTTTTACTAGCTATGGTCACGATTTTTACCGTGACCATAGGCCTTTTTTTGTAGTGATCCATGTAATTATTCTTTATTCAACATCACAAATTTTTATGTTTTTTTATTTCTATGTTTTCTATTTTTTATTTTAATTTTATGAAAAAATATATTACAATAAACATTAAAAAAAACACAAAAAAAATTTAAGTAAAAACAAAATTTTTTAGATGAAAATACACAAATTTTATGTTATTTATTTTTCTTTTCTCTTTTACTCTCTTTAACGATAAACATTGGAATAATATTTTTTAGGGTTAAGTATGATTTTGGTCCCTAACATAGGGGCTGAAAATTTTTTTCGTCCCTCGCCTTTTTTTCGCTCCAAAATGGTCTCCAAAGTTTGAGTTTTTTTTAAAATGGTCCTTCGGACCAAAATGCCCCTATCTCTTCTTCCCTAAAATCATGCCACCACCACCACCACCAGAACCAGAATAAGAACCACCACCCCCCACCCACTGTCACTCCATCACCATCTCCATCACACCAACCAAAACTCAGAAAATCAACATCATCATCGTTATCCTCATCAGCATTCAGATCCAAAACTCAGATCCAGATTTAAACTCAGACAAACAAAAACTCAACTCAGAAAAACATCATAAAAAATTCAGAACTCAACTCAGATAAACAGATCCAGAAATTTTACAAAAAAATTCAATTAACAGAATTCACAGAAGAAGAAGAAGAAGCGCGGGCGGCGGTGGGTGCGGCGGCGGGAAGAAGAAGAAGAAGAAGAACTGGGGGCGGCGGTGGGTGTGGCGGCGGAAGAAGAAGAAGAAGAAGAAGAAGAAGAAGAAGAAGAAGTGGGGGCAGCGGTGGGTGTGGCGGCGGGAGGAAGAGGAAGAAGAAGAAGAAGAAGAAGAAGGCGGTGTGGCGGCGGGCGGGGGCGGCGGTGCAGCGGCGGGCGGGGGCAGCGGCGGTGCATGGGTCTCCTTTCTCTCCCCCCTCCCCCCTCCCCCCTCCCCCCTTCTCTCCCCACCCACCACCGCTTCTGTATCCCCCCTTTCTTTCTTTTTTTTCTTTATTTATTTATTTATTTTATATTTATTTTATTTTATAATTCTTTTAATAAAGGGTAATTTGGTAATAAAAAAATATAATTGGTAAAAAGGACGATTTTAAAATAAACTGAAACTTTGGGGATCATTTTGGAGCGAAAAAAAGGCGAGGGACGAAAAAAATTTTCAGCCCCTACATTAGGGACCAAAATCATACTTAACCCTATTTTTTACGTTAAACAAGAAAATTCTATTAGAAGAAAATATATGAAAAAGAAACGAATATTTTTGCTTTTTTTATTAAAACATAATTCTTTGTTTAGTTTAGGTTGGACATAAATTAGATCAGTTTTTTTTTTGTTCACAAAAATTCTATGTTGCATTGCATAACAAAAGTTTATGTATTTTATAATAAGAGTAGAATTTCCTTCTTTATTATATCTTCGTAATTATTCGGGCAATTTATTATAATAAACCAAGTCCAATTTAGTATTACGTAAATCCTCCAAACTATAAAAGACTATTTAAATATCTCAAATTATAATTTTATATAAATCAAAATTTTTATCTAAATATCTACTAAATCGAATTTATTGGATGTAGATTGCATGCGATACATAACTTTTTAGGTAAAACGAAACCATTAGTCTTGATTTAGTATGTGTGACACTATATAATTTAATCCTTGTGGGGCAATGCAAACGACGAAGCAATGTATAGATTAGTTTGATAAAAATTTTATTTTAAAAATAATTTAATAAATTAATTTTTAAAAAATAATTTTTAAATAAACTTTTAGTATTTATTTTTTATAAATTAAACTAAAAATAATTTTCAATAAGCACAAATAATAATTATATTTAATAAATAATTTTTAATTTTAAAAATATTATAATAAATATAAATATATAAAAATTAAATAAATGTATATATTTATTAATATATAAAGTTATATTAAATTTTTTTTAATTTTAATAAAAATAAATTAATAACTTGCAGAAATATTTCTATAAGAGAGAGAAATAAAAATATATTATATCCATTTTATTATAGATCTATCACTCAACATACCTTTTTAGTACTCTTTTTAAGTATTCTCAATATTATTATTATTATTATTATTATTATTATTATTATTATTATTATTATTATTAATTTTTTATTTATTATGTTTAAAAAAGGTCAACAATTTATACATAATAATCTTATGATTAAGAGTACGTAAAAGAAATACTAAAATATGTTATTTTATATTTTATTTTTAATTTAATAAATTAATATTAATTTTGAAGAAGTCTCATAATTAAATATTCTGTTAGTTTATTTTTTTTAATGCATGGAATAAAATATTTTTTTAATTTTTAAATTATTATTGATTATGTAGAGTGATATGATCATTATCTCATAATGGTCGTCATTATTATATGTTATAACTCGGCTCCATAACCATTAAGCAATATATGATGTACCTCGTTATTTTCCGTTACTATTCGGAATTATGAGCAATAACTCGGCGACAATAACATCTTTATCATAACCGACGCTCCAACGACAAAATGAGATCGGTTACAATATCACTTAGTTAAACGGTAATACCGAGAACATAACGGACAAATAACTCGTCATATATAAAAGGGAACTAGATTATTTCTAAAGACCTAAGTTTTTTTCTGAGAAAACTGGAATACGCACTGACTTAAGCTTCGGAGTGCCTTTGCAGGTACACTCCCCTTCTTTTTGCATTGCTCGTGTTCTCACATTCACGACGAACATAAGGAATTCGGATTCCAAGAGACGGACGTTCAACTTTGCAGCATATAGCTCGGCTAGTCTCGAGGAGTTGGAGCCGATCTATTTCCCAGGCAAGATCAATTGGCGCCCACCGTGGGGCCGAGGAAATCATATTTTTTCTTTTGGTCCCATCGCTTCCATCTGCATCCATGGCTGACGTACCGCCTCCTTCACTGTCCGAACTCATGCGAATGGTAGCTGAGCTGCAACAAGCTAATCAACGAATGGCTGACGAGAACCAAATAATGGCTGCTCAAGTTGCCGAACTAAATCATGCTCGGATTGAACACAACGATGCTCGTCAGGCGGAAGACGAGGGACATCAATCCCAACTGACTCATGTTTCAGAAATCGCTCGACACGAAGAGCAGCAGCCCGAAGACGAGAAAGAAGAGTCCGAGGACCCTGTAGGCCCCTTTACAGAAGAAGTAATGAACTTTGAACTGCCAAAGAAGTTCACCCTGCCGTTGACCCTCACGCCTTATGATGGACTCGGTGACCCGTGGAAGTTCATAAAGAAATTCCGATCAATAATGATCGTCAATGGTGCATCAAATACAGTTTTATGTCGTTGTTTTCCGAATTATTTAGACGGTCCTGCACTTGATTGGTTGTGTGCTTTGCCTGCAGGTTCCATTTCGCGCTTTCATCAGTTGGCGAAGTTATTTGAAGAACATTTCGCCGGATTCGCAATATACTTGCACGACTCCGATTACCTGAACACTATCAAGCAAGGACCAAACGAAAGCTTAAAGGACTATATGACTCGCTTCACCAAGGTCGCAATCAGCATACCAGATCTCCACCCCGAGGTCTATCTGCACGCAATTAAAAGCGGCCTCCGACCCGGGAAGTTCCAGGAGACGATCGCAGTAGCAAAGCCGAAGACTCTAGCAGAATTTCGAGAGAAAGCAAAAGGACAAATTGACATCGAGGAGCTCAGACAAGCTCGGAAGTCTGACAAGTCACACATCCGTAAAGAAGATAAGAGCTCATCCCTTAAGAAAAGTTTTAAACTAACACCTCGATTCGATTCTTATACGCAGTTTAACACCAAGAGGGAAGACATAATCAAGGAAATCTTGAACTCTAAACTAATCAAGCCACCGAGAAAAGCCGGCACATACCAAGATGCAAAGAACGTGGACAAATCAAAGTACTGCACTTTCCACCAGAAACACGGCCACAATACTGATGATTGTGTGGTCGCCAAAGATCTTTTTGAACGACTAGCAAGACAAGGACACCTTGACAAATACATTGGTAGTCACATCCAAAAGCGCGGCCCTAGTCCCACAACAAACGACCTCTCTGAACAACACCGAGGAAAAGAGAAGGCATCTTCAAGCCAATATGAAAGACCACGAGGTATAATCAATTGTATTTCAGGAGGATACGCAAGTGGAGGATACTCAAACTCGGCAAGGAAAAGATCGTTCAGAGCAATATGCTCGGTAGACGGACCGAAACAAGGTGTAACAATCACTAATCCACAACCAGAAGTCACTTTCACACATGCCGACTTTAACTCCAACATACAAAATTTGGACGACCCTGTGGTAATCACCATTCAGCTAGGATATCTATTAGTGAAAAAAGCACTCTTAGATCCCGGGAGCAGTGCCGACGTTCTGTTTTACTCCACATTTCAAAAGATGAAGCTCAGCGACAATATGCTACAATCCACAGGAGGAGACTTGGTCGGCTTCTCAGGAGAACGGGTTCCAATACTCGGGTCAATGTGGTTACAAACCACACTGGGTGAGCAACCTCTTTCAAAAACTAATGATATTCAATATTTAGTAGTCGATTGTTTCAGTCCATATAACCTTATCCTCGGCCGACCTTTTTTGAATAAGTTTGGCGCCATTGTATCTACAGTTCATCTCTGTGTAAAGTTTCCACTGCAGGTCCACCAGGTTGTCACAATCCATGGCGACCATAAAGAGGCACGACAATGTTACAACATCAGCATGAAATTCCAAAATCGCTCAACGCAACAAGTCAACAACGTCGGCCTAAACCAAAAGGAGCACACGCTAGCTGAACTTGACCCAAGAGCTGATTTCCTCGATTGCCCAAAACCCTTCGATGACCTACAAAAAGTGTATTTCAACAATGACTCTAATAAATTCACATATGTAGGTACCTCACTCAATGCATCTGAGTTGCAGGCTATAACAACCTTCCTACAAGAACACGCTGACCTTTTCGCATGGACACCATCAGAGATGCCCGGAATCGACCCACAGATCATCAGTCATAGACTAGCAATAAACTCGGCAATCCGACCAGTGCAACAGAAGAAACGCAAACTCGGCGAAGAAAAAAAGAGAGCGTCACTGGAAGAAACACAAAAGCTCATCAACGCCGAATTTATCAAAGAGATCAGATTCACCACCTGGTTAGCTGATGAGCGGATAATTTATACGCTTTTTGGCATTATTTTCAGTATGTTTTGAGTATATTTTAGTTAGTTTTTATTACATTTTTATTAGTTTTTAGTTAAAATTCACTTTTCTGGACTTTACTATGAGTTTGTGTGTTTTTCTGTGATTTCAGGTATTTTCTGGCTGAAATTGAGGGACCTGAGCAAAAATCTGATTCAGAGATTGAAAAGGACTGCAGATGCTATTGGATTCTGACCTCCCTGCACTCAAAGTGGATTTTCTGGAGCTACAGAAGTCCAATTGGAGCGCTCTCAACGGCGTTGAAAAGTAGACATCCTGGGCTTTCCAGAAATGTATAATAGTCCATATTTTGCCTGAGATTTGATGGCCCAAACCGGCGTTGCAAATCAGCTTCAGAATTCCCAGCGTTTAACGCTGGAACTGGCATAAAAATTGGAGTTAAACGCCCAAACTGGCATAAAAGCTGGCGTTTAACTCCAGAAAGAGTCTCTAGACGAAAATGCTTCAATGCTCAGCCCAAGCACACACCAAGTGGGCCCGAAAGTGGATTTTTCTGTCATTTACTCATTTCTGTAAACCCTAGGTTACTAGTTCACTATTAATAGGATCTTTTGACAGTGTATCTGTACCTCATGACACTTTACACGTTTCTCATTGTATCTTCTACAGCATGAGTCTCTAAACCCCATGGTTGGGGGTGAGGAGCTCTGCTGTGTTTTGATGGATTAATGCAATTACTACTGTTTTTCATTCAATCACGCTTGCTTCTATTCTAAGATATCACTTGTTCCTAAACCTGATGAATGTGATGATCCGTGACACTCATCATCATTCTCACCTATGAACGTGTGCCTGACAACCACCTCCGTTCTACCTTAGATAGAGTAGATATCTCTTGGATTCCTTAACCAGAATCTTCGTGGTATAAGCTAGAATTGGTGGCGGCATTCAAGAGAATCCGAAAGGTCTAAACCTTGTCTGTGGTATTCTGAGTAGGATTCAATGATTGAATGACTGTGACAAGCTTCAAACTCACGATTGTGGGGCGTTAGTGACAGACGCAAAAGAATCATTGGATTCTATTCCGACATGATCGAGAACCGACAGCTGAATAGCCGTACCGTGACAGGGTGCGTTGAACATTTTTACTGAGAGGATGGGAGGTAGCCATTGACAACGGTGAAACCCTACATACAGCTTGCCATGGAAGGAGCCTTGCGTGTTTGAAGAAGAAGACAGTAGGAAAGCAGAGGTTCAGAAGACAGAGCATCTCCAAAACCTCAACCTGTTCCCCATTACTGCAAAACAAGAACTTATTTCATGATCTTTTGCTTTTCATAATCAATCCTGATAATTTTTGATATCCTGACTAAGAGTTACAAGATAACCATAGCTTGCTTCAAGCCGAGAATCTCCGTGGGATCGACCCTTACTCACGTAAGGTATTACTTGGACGACCCAGTGCACTTGCTGGTTAGTTGTGCGGGATTGCAAAAGTGTGATTGCAATTTCGTGCACCAAGTTTTTGGCGCCGTTGCCGGGGATTGTTTCGAGTTTGGATAACTAACGATTTATTTTGTTGCTTAGATTAGGACTGTTTTATTTTGTTGGTTTAGAGTCTTTTATTTGAGTATAATTTCATATTTTAAGTTTGGTGTCAATTGCATGCTTTTGTTTTTCTTTTAATTTTTCAAAATTACTCGTTCTTAGTCCCTTTTTGATCTTTTAAAAATTCTAAGTTTGGTGTCTCCTTTGTGTTTTTCATTAGGTTTTCAAAAATTCATGTTTGATTTTCTGAAAAATTTTAAGTTTGGTGTCTCTTTGTTGTTTTTATCTTTCCTCTTTTCAAAAAAAATATATATACATATATCTCTTGATTACTATTCACATCAATTCCCTTTTCTCCATCATGGACATAAGTGGGAATGAACAGTCCAAAAGGACTCTGGGGTCATATGCTAACCCCATTACAGCTGCATATGGGAGTAGCATCTGTATACCTCCCATCAAAGCAAGCAGCTTTGAGCTAAAACCTCAACTCATTATCATGGTGCAACAAAATTGCTAGTATTCCGGTCTTCCACAGGAAGAACCTACTAAGTTTCTGGCACAATTCTTACAACTTGCTGACACAGTACGTGATAAAGAGGTGGATCAGGATGTCTACAGATTATTACTGTTTCCATTTGCTGTAAAAGATCAAGCTAAGAGGTGGTTAAATAACCAACATGGAAACAGTTATCAGACAAATTCCTGAATCAATTTTACCCTCCAAAAAGAATGACACAACTAAGGATGGACATCCAAGGCTATAAACAAGAGGATAATGTATCCCTTTATAATGCCTGGGAGAGGTATAGAGGTATGCTAAGAAAATGCCCCTCTGAAATATTTTCAGAGTGGGTACAGTTAGACATCTTCTACTATGGGCTTACAGAAAAAGCTCAGATGTCTCTAGGCTACTCAGCTGGTGGATCTATACATATGAGGAAGACGATTGAGGAAGCTCAAGAGCTTATAGATACTGTTGCTAGAAACCAACATTTGTACTCTAGCAATGAGTCCTCTATACAAAAAGAAGTTATGGCATTAGCCACTGATCCTAATCCTCAAGAACAGATGATTGAGCTCAATCAACAATTACACCTGATGACAAAACAGTTAGCAGAATTTAAAGAGATGCTCCTAGAGACTAAAATTGCTAACAAGAACATGGAATCACAGTTGAATCAGGCAAAACAACAGCTATATCTAAATAGATAACAGAAGAATGCCAAGCAGTTCAACTGAGGAGTGGGAAGACATTGAATAACACTGCTCAAAGTAGCAAAAAGTCAATAAAGGAACAATTGACAGAGGATAGCCAAACCACTATCCAAAATCCCTCTGAGGACAGTAAGAGCCCAGAGAGGAATACTATTGGCGTTCAAATGCCAGAAAAGGGGGGAAAGCTGGCGTTAAACGCCCATTCCCTGCCCAGTTCTGGCGTTCAAACGCCAGAAAAGGGGGGAAAAGTTGGCGTTAAACGCCCATTTTCCACCCAATCCTGGCGTTCAAACGCCAGAGGGGAACTAGACACCTGCGAGTGCTGATAGTAACCCCTCTAAAAAGGCTTCTCCAACCACTTCTGTAAGGAATAAACCTGCAGCAACCAAGGTTGAAGAATATAAAGCCAAGATGCCTTATCCTCAGAAACTCTGCCAAGCGGAACAGGATAAGCAATTTGCCTGCTTTGCAGACTATCTAAGGACTCTTGAAATAAAGATTCCGTTTGTAGAAGCACTTGAGCAAATACCTTCTTATGCTAAATTCATGAAGGAAATCTTAAGCCATAAGAAGGATTGGAGAGAAACTGAAAAAGTATTTCTCACTGAAGAATGCAGTGCAGTCATTCTGAAAAGCTTACCAGAAAAGCTTCAAGATCCAGGAAGCTTTATGATACCATGCACATTAGAAGGTGCTTGCACCAAGATAGCCTTGTGTGATCTTGGAGCAAGCATCAATCTAATACCTGCATCTACTATCAGAAAGCTTAGGTTGACTGAAGAAGTCAAACTAACCTGGATATGCCTCCAACTTGCTGATGGCTCCATTAAATATCCATCAGGCATAATTGAGGACATGATTGTCAAGGTTGGGCCATTTGCCTTTCCAACTGACTTTGTAGTGCTGGAAATGGAGGAGCACAAGAGTGCAACTCTCATTCTAGGAAGACCTTTCCTAGCAACTGGACGAACTCTCATTGATGTACAAAAAGGGGAAGTAACCCTGAGAGTCAATGAGGATGAGTTCAAGTTGAATGCTGTAAAAGCTATGCAGCATCCAGACACACCAAATGACTGCATGGGCGCTGACATTATTGACTCTTTAGTGGAAGAGATCAATATGACTGAAAGTCTAGAATCAGAGCTTGAGGACATCTTCAAGGATGTTCAGCCTGATCAGGAAGAGCCAGAGGAAACAAAAGAATTTTTGAAAATTCCTCAAGAGGAGGATAAGCTTCCCAAACCTGAACTCAAACCACTACCACCATCCCTGAAGTATACATTTTTGGGAGAAGGTGACACTTTTCCAGTGATTATAAGCTCTGCTTTAAGTCCACAGGAAGAGGAAGCACTGATTCAAGTGCTAAGGACACACAAGACAGCTCTTGGGTGGTCCATAAGTGATCTTAAGGGCATTAGCCCAGCAAGATGCATGCACAAGATCTTATTGGAGGATAATGCCAAACCAGTGGTCCAACCACAAAGGCGGCTAAATCCAGCCATGAAGGAGGTGGTGCAGAAAGAGGTCACTAAATTACTAGAGGCTGGGATTATTTATCCTATTTCTGATAGCCCCTGGGTGAGCCCTGTCCAAGTTGTCCCTAAGAAGGGAGGCATGACAGTAATTCATAATGAAAAAAATGAACTGGTTCATACAAGAATAGTCACAGGGTGGCGCATGTGTATTGACTACAGAAGGCTCAATACAGCCACCAGAAAGGATCATTTTCCTTTACCATTCATAGACCAAATGCTAGAAAGACTAGCTGGTCATGACTATTACTGCTTTTTGGATGGCTATTCAGGCTACAATCAGATTGCAGTAGATCCTCAGGACCAAGAGAAAACTGCATTCACTTGCCCTTCTGGCGTGTTTGCCTACAGAAGGATGCCTTTTGGTCTGGGCAATGCACCTGCAACCTTTCAGAGGTGCATGCTCTCTATCTTCTCAGATATGGTAGAGAAATTCCTGGAAGTCTTCATGGATGACTTCTCAGTATATGGAGACTCATTCAGCTCCTGTCTTAACTACCTAGCACTTGTCCTGAAAAGGTGCCAAGAGACTAACCTGGTTTTAAACTGGGAAAAATGTCACTTTATGGTGACTGAAGGAATTGTCCTTGGGCACAAAATTTCAAGCAGGAGTATAGAGGTAGATAAGGCAAAGGTAGAGGTAATTGAAAAATTACCACCACCTGCCAATGTTAAGGCAATCAGAAGCTTTCTGGGGCATGCAGGATTCTACAGAAGGTTTATAAAGGATTTTTCGAAAATTGCAAAACCTCTGAGCAACCTGCTGGCTGCTGACACACCATTTGTGTTTGACACACAGTGTTTGCAGGCATTTGAGACCCTGAAAGCTAAGCTGGTCACAGCACCAGTCATCTCTGCACCAGACTGGACATTACCATTCGAATTAATGTGTGATGCCAGTGACCATGCCATTGGTGCAGTGTTGGGACAGAGGCATAACAAGCTTCTGCACGTCATTTATTATATCAGCCGTGTTCTAAATGATGCACAGAAGAATTACACAACCACAGAAAAAGAGTTACTTGCAGTGGTCTATGCCATTGACAAATTTAGATCCTATTTAGTAGGATCAAAGGTGATTGTGTACACTGACCATGCTGCTCTTAAGTACTTACTCACAAAGCAGGATTCAAAACCCAGGCTCATAAGATGGGTGTTGCTTCTGCAAGAGTTTGATATAGAAATAAGAGACAGAAAAGGGACAGAGGACCAAGTAGCTGATCATCTGTCCCGAATAGAACCAGTAGCTGGGGCGTCCCTCCCTTCTACTGAGATCTCTGAGACCTTCCCAGATGAGCAACTCTTTGCCATTCAGGAAGCTCCATGGTTTGCAGATATTGCAAATTATAAAGCTGTGAGGTTCATACCCCAGGAGTACAGCAGAGTGCAAAGAAAGAAATTAATTTCAGATGCCAAGTACTACCTATGGGATGAACCATATCTCTTTAAGAGATGTGCAGACGGAATAATCCGCAGATGTGTACCCAGAGAGGAAGCACAAAGAATCCTGTGGCATTACCATGGATCACAATATGGAGGACACTTTGGAGGTGAGCGAACAGCAACCAAGGTCCTCCAATGCGGATTCTACTGGCCTACTCTCTATAGAGATGCCCGAGAGTTTGTGCGTAACTGTGACAGTTGCCAAAGAGCTGGTAACTTGCCTCATGGTTACGCCATGCCTCAGCAAGGGATCTTAGAGATTGAATTGTTCGATGTATGGGGAATTGACATCATGGGTCCCTTCCCACCATCATACTCAAACACTTATATTCTAGTGGCAGTAGACTATGTATCTAAATGGGTGGAAGCAATTGCCACACCCAATAATGATACCAAGACCGTGCTGAAATTCCTCCAGAAACACATCTTCAGCAGGTTTGGTGTTCCCAGAGTACTGATCAGTGATGGAGGCACCCATTTCTGCAATAAACAACTATACTCTGCTATGGTTAGATATGGAATTAGCCACAAAGTAGCAACTCCGTATCACCCACAGACAAATGAGCAAGCTGAGGTCTCTAACATAGAGCTCAAAAGAATCCTGGAACGGACTGTTATTGCCTGCAGAAAGGATTGGGCAAAGAGCTTGGATGATGCTCTGTGGGCATACAGAACAGCATAGAAGACTCCTATATGAACCTCTCCATACCAACTGGTGTATGGGAAGGCCTGTCATCTGCCCGTGGAACAGGAACATAAAGCCTACTGGGCAACCAGATTCCTAAACATGGATGCTAAGTTAGCTGGTGAAAAAAGATTACTCCAGCTAAATGAGCTAGAGGAGTTCAGACTCAATGCCTTTGAAAATGCAAAAAATTATAAGGAAAAGGCAAAGAAGTAGCACGACAAGAAGTTGTCATCCAGAGTCTTTGAGCCAGGACAAAAAGTCCTGCTCTTCAACTCTAGGCTCAGATTGTTCCCAGGAAAACTTAAATCCCGCTGGAGGGGTCCGTATGTGATTACAGGAGTATCACCATATGGATATGTTGAGCTTCAGGATACTGATTCTGACAAGAAGTTCATTGTTAATGGACAGAGGATCAAGCATTATCTTGAAAGCAATTTTGAGCAAGAATGCTCAAAACTGAGACTTGAGTGAGTTCCAGTGAAGGTCCAGCTAAAGACAATAAAGAAGCGCTTGTTGGGAGGCAACCCAGTGATTAGAAGGGTATCTGTTCTGTCTAATCAAGCTTTAATACATATTCTTAAAGAGCAATTATCAAATTTGAAGGAATTCACAGAGTTATAGAAGGATTTAGTGCGAAAAGCAGAGAAAAAGAGCTTACTGGCAAAAAAACGCTAGTAAAGGGCATTTTGGGCGTTAAACGCCAGTAATTGTGCCATTTTTGGCGTTAAACGCCAGAATGGGCACCATTATGGGCGTTTAACGCCAGGTGTGCAGCATCCTGGGCGTTTAGCAAAACGCCCAGTGTTAAAGGGATTTCTGGCGTTTAACGCCAGCCAGGATACCTGGCTGGGCGTTAAACGCCCAAATAGGCCACCAAATGGGCGTTAAACGCCAGAATGGATACCATTCTGGGCGTTTAACGCCAGAAAGGCAGGGAGAGGAGATTTTGTTCCCACTTCAAATTTTTTCAAACTTTCTTGTTTTAATCCATATCTTTTTACATAAACACATTACAAACTTTCATCATTCACCTTCCAATTTCAAAAATTAGAATCTTCAAATCTATTTCAAATCCTTTCTTAGACTCTTTCAAAAAAACTCAATTATCTCCTCAAATTTTTTCCATATCTTCTCAAATCTCCTTCAAATTTTCGAAAATCTCTCCTCCTCTCCTATTTAAACACGTTCGGCCACCCTCCTTCCCCACACCATTCGAATTTGCTCTCCTCCTCTCTCCCCTCTTTGCCTTCTTTTGCTTGAGGACAAGCAAACCTCTAAGTTTGGTGTGCTTTCCGTGATCACTAGGCCAAGATTTATCAAGATCATGGCTCCTAGAGAAAAATAAACCAATTCAAGAGGCAAGAAAGAGAATAATCCAAAGGATGTTTGGAGTCAAGAGAAGTTCTTAACCAAAGAACATGTAGACCATTACCACAAAATAATGGGTCTGAGGTCAGTGATCCCGGAAGTCAAATTCAATCTGAAAGAAGATGAATATCCGGAGATCCAAGAGCAAATTCGAAACAGAGGATGGGAAGTTCTAACCAACCCTGAGACAAAGGTTGGAAGGAACATGGTTCAAGAATTCTACTCAAATCTGTGGCTGACAGATAAGCAGAGAATGACTGGAACTGCTTTTCATACCTACAGAACCATGGTCAGAGGGAGAATTATTTACTTCCATCTGGACAAAATAAGAGAGGTCTTCAAATTGCCTCAACTGCAAGATGATCCTGAATCCTTTAATAGGAGGATGGTGAGAGCAGATAAAGGGTTGGATCAAGTTCTAGAGGACATATGCCTCCCTAGAACTAAATGGATAACCAATTCAAAAGGTGTCCCAAACCAACTCAAGAGGGGAGACCTCAAACCAATTGCAAGAGGTTGGCTAGACTTTATTGGGCGTTCCATATTGCCCACTAGCAACTGTTCTGAGGTTACTATCAAGAGAGCAGTGATGATTCATTGCATTATGCTTGGAAAAGAAGTGGAGATTCATCATTTGATTGCTTGTGAGATCTACACAATTGCAAATAAGAATTCCACTAAAGCCAAACTGGCTTACCCATGCTTGATCTCCTTGCTCTGTAAAGAGGCTGGGGTAAAAATGGGAGGAGATGAATTCATACCCATTGAACATCCAATCACCAAGAAGTCAATGGAAGGACAAATGCAAGACAACTCTATCAAAAAGAGGGCGCAGGAGTTCCTCCCTGAATTTCCTGAAATTGACTACTGGGCCAGCCTAGAAGCATCTATCACCAAGTTGCAAGAAACTATGGAGCAACTTAAGGAAGAACAGCAGAATCAGAACTGCATGCTCTGCAAATTGCTGAAGGAACAAGAGAAGCAGAGGCGTGAAATTCAAGAGATGAAACGCCAAAAGCTCTCCCCTCAAGTGGAGGGAGCATCCACTTCTCAAAATCAAGGTTGTTGAGTCCTAACTCTGTGATAACCTCTATCATTAGGAGCCTATTTAAATTTTTTTGTTTTCTATTACTATTAGTCTTATCTTATATCTATTTTTAAGTCTTGTTATTAATTCATAATTAATAAAATTTAAGGTTCATGTCTTAAAGCTATGAATGTCCTATGAATCCATCACCTCTCTTAAATGAAAAATGCTTTAATCACAAAAGAACAAGAAGTACAGGATTCCGAATTCATCTTTGAAACTAGTTGAATTAGTTTGATGTGGTGACAGTACTTTTTGCTTTCTGAATGAATGCTTGAACAGTGCATATGTCTTTTGAATTTGCTGTTTTAAGAATGTTAAAATTGTTGGCTCTTGAAAGACTGATGGAAAAGGAGAACTGTTATTGAGGATCTGAAAAAATCATCAAATTGATTCTTGAAGCAAGAAAAAGCAGTGATTAAAAAAAAAAAACGAAAAAAAATAGAAGAGAAAGAAAAGAAAGAGAAAAAGAAAAAGAAAGAAATAAAGTTGTGATCCAAGGCAAAAAGAGTGTGCTTAAGAACCCTGGACACCTCTAATTGGGGACTCTAGCAAAGCTGAGTCACAATCTGAAAAAGGTTCACCCAAGTATGTGTCTGTGGCATGTATGTATCCGGTGGTAATACTGGAAGACAGAGTGCTTTGGGCCACAGCCAAGACTCATAAAATAGCTATGTTCAAGAATCATCATACTGGTGCGCGAAATTGTGATCACTACAACTTCACACAACTAACCAGCAAGTGCACTGGGTCGTCCAAGTAATACCTTACGTGAGTAAGGGTCGATCCCACGGAGATTGTTGGTATGAAGCAAGCTATGGTCACCTTGTAAATCTCAGTCAGGCAGACTCATATGGATATAGTGATATAAACGAAAATAACATAAAAGATAAAGATAGAGATACTTATGTAATTCATTGGTAGGAACTTCAGATAAGCGCATGAAGATGCCTTCCCTTCCGTCTCTCTGTTTTCCTACTGTCTTCATCCAATCCTTCTTATTCCTTTCCATGGCAAGCTTGTGTAGGGTTTCACCGTTGTCAATGGCTACCTCCCATCCTCTCAGTGAAAGCGATTGCATATGCCCTGTCACGGCACGCGGAATTCAGCTGTCGGTTCTCGGTCAGGCCGGAATAGAATCCATTGATTCTTTTGCGTCTGTCACTAATGCCCCGCCTGCTAGGAGTTTGAAGCACGTCACAGTCATTCAGTCATTGAATCCTACTCAGAATACCACAGACAAGGTTAGACCTTCCGGATTCTCTTGAATGCTGCCATCAGTTCTTGCCTATACCACGAAGACTCTGATCTCACGGAATGGTTGGCTCGTTTGTCAGGCGAGCACTCGGTTGTCAGGCGATCAACCATGCATCGTGCAA
This sequence comes from Arachis stenosperma, assembly GCF_014773155.1. Taxonomy (NCBI): domain Eukaryota; kingdom Viridiplantae; phylum Streptophyta; class Magnoliopsida; order Fabales; family Fabaceae; genus Arachis; species Arachis stenosperma. Next base: position 67,417,800 of record NC_080379.1, read on the forward strand.
TCAGGAACCCAAGAGATATTCACTAGAGCCTTGGTTGCTTGTAGAACAAAAGTGGTTATCAATCACCTTGTTCATAAGGGAGAATAATGATGAGTGTCACGGATCATCACATTCATCAAGTTGAAGAACAAGTGATATCTTAGAACAAGAACAAGCGGAATTGAGTGGAAGAACAATAGTAATTGCATTAATACTCGAGGTACAGCAGAGCTCCACACCTTAATCTATGGTGTGTAGAAACTCCACCGTTGAAAATACATAAGAACAAGGTCTAGGCATGGCCGTGAGGCCAGCCTCCCAATGATCTAAGAACTAAATGTCCAAAGATAAAAAATACAATAGTAAATAGTCCTATATATAGAGAACTAGTAGCCTAGGGTGTACAGAGATGAGTAAATGACATAAAAATCCACTTCCGGGCCCACTTGGTGTGTGCTTGGGCTGAGCAATGAAGAAATTTCGTGTAGAGACTCTTCCTGGAGTTAAACGCCAGCTTTTATGCCAGTTTGGGCGTTTAACTCCCATTTAGGTGCCAGTTCCGGCGTTTAATGCTGGAAATCTTGAGGGTGACTTTGAACGCCGGTTTGGGCCATCAAATCTTGGGCAAAGTATGGACTATCATATATTGCTGGAAAGCCCAGGATGTCTACTTTCCAAGGCCATTGAGAGCGCGCCAATTGGGCTTCTGTAGCTCCAGAAAATCCACTTCGAGTGCAGGGAGGTCAGAATCCAACAGCATCTGCAGTCCTTTTCAGTCTCTGGATCAGATTTTTGCTCAGGTCCCTCAATTTCAGCCAGAAAATATCTGAAATCACAGAAAAACACACAAACTCATAGTAAAGTCCATAAAAGTGAATTTTAGCTAAAAACTAATAAAAATATACTAAAAACTAACTAGATCATATCAAAAACATACTAAAAACAATGCCAAAAAGTGTACAAATTATCCGCTCATCACAACACCAAACTTAAATTGTTGCTTGTCCTCAAGCAACTGAAAATCAAATAATATAAAAAGAAGAGAATATACTATAGACTCCAAATTATCAATGAAACATAGCTCCAAATTAGATGAGCGGGACTAGTAGCTTTTTGCCTCCGAACAGTTTTGGCATCTCACTTTATCCTTTGAAATTCAGAATGATTGGCTTCTTTAGGAACTCAGAATCCAGATAGTGTTATTGATTCTCCTAGTTAAGTATGATGATTCTTGAACACAGCTACTTATTGAGTCTTGGCCGTGGCCCAAAGCACTCTGTCTTCCAGTATTACCACCGGATACATACATGCCACAGACACATACTTGGGTGAACCTTTTTCAGATTGTGACTCAGCTTTGCTAGAGTCCCCAATTAGAGGTGTCCAGGGTTCTTAAGCACACTCTTTTTGCCTTGGATCACAACTTTATTTCTTTCTTTTTCTTTTCTTTTTCTTTCTCCCTTTTTTTTTTCGTTTTTTTCCTTCTTTTTTTTTTGTATTCACTGCTTTTTCTTGCTTCAAGAATCATTTTTATGATTTTTCAGATCCTCAGTAACATGTCTTCTTTTTCATCATTCTTTCAAGAGCCAACAATTTTAACATTCATGAACCACAAATTCAAAAGACATATGCACTGTTCAAGCATACATTCAGAAAACAAAAAGTATTGCCACCACATCAAACTAATTAAGCTAGTTTTAAAGATGAATTTGAAATCCTGTACTTCTTGTTCTTTTGTGATAAAAACAGTTTTCATTTAAGAGAGGTGATGGATTCATAGGACATTCATAACTTTAAGGCATAGACACTAAAACACTAATGATCATAAGACACAAACATGGATAAATATAAAGCATAAATTTTTGAAAAACAAGAAAATAAAGAACAAGGAGATTAAAGAACGGGTCCACCTTAGTGATGGCGGCTTGTTCTTCCTCTTGAAGGTCTTGTATGGAGTGCTTGAGCTCCTCAATGTCTCTTCCTTGTCTTTGTTGCTCCTCTCTCATGATTCTTTGATCTTCTCTAATTTCATGGAGGAGATGGAGGTGGCTTTGTGGTTCGGCCTTTATAGGTGGGATTTTGTGAAGGTTGGATGTGAGTGGTGAAGAGAAGATGGGATTTGATAGGTGAAGGGTTTTTGTGGAAGAGGTAATGAGGTGATTGGTGAATGGGGAAGAAGAGAGAGAGTGGTGGGGTTGGTGGGAATCCTGTGGGGTCCACAGATCCTTAGGTGTCAAGGAAAAGTCATCCCTGCACCAAATGGCATTCAAAAACACGTTTTGAGCCAATTCTGGCGTTAAACGCTGGGCTGGTGCCCATTTCTGGCGTTTAACGCCAGGTTTTTGCCCTTTCCTGGCGTTTAACGCCAGTCTGGTGCCCCTTTCTGGCGTTAAACGCCCAGAATGGTGCCAGACTGGGCGTTAAACGCCCAATTGCTAGCCTCACTGGCGTTTAAACGCCAGTGAGTTCTTCCTCCAGGGTGTGCTGTTTTTCTTCCTGTTTTTCATTCTGTTTTTGCTTTTTCAATTGATTTTGTGACTTCTCATGATCATCAACCTACAAAAAGATAAAATAACAAAAGAAAATAGTTAATTATAAAACATTGGGTTGCCTCCCAACAAGCGCTTCTTTAATGTCATTAGCTTGACAGAGGACTCTCATGGAGCCTCACAGATACTCAGAGCCATGTTGGAACCTCCCAACACCAAACTTAGAGTTTGAATGTGGGGGTTCAACACCAAACTTAGAGTTTGGTTGTGGCCTCCCAACACCAAACTTAAAGTTTGACTGTGGGGGCTCTGTTTGTCTCTGAATTGAGAGGAGCTCTTCATGCTTCTTCTCCATGGTGATAGAGGGATATCCTTGAGCCTTAAACACAAAGGATTTTTCATTCACTTGAATGATCAGTTCACGTCCATCAACATCAATCACAGCCTTTGCTGTGGCTAGGAAGGGTCTACCAAGGATGATAGATTCATCCATGCACTTCCCAGTCTCTAGGACTATGAAATCAGTAGGGATGTAGTGGTCTTCAATCTTAACCAAAACATTCTCTACAAGTCCATAAGCTTGTTTTCTTGAGTTGTCTGCCATCTCTAGTGAGATTCTTGCAGCTTGTACCTCAAAGATCCCTAGCTTCTCCATTATAGAGAGAGGCATGAGGTTTACACTTGACCCTAAGTCACACAGAGCCTTCTTGAAGGTCATGGTGCCTATGGTACAAGGTATTGAAAGCTTCCCAGGATCTTGTCTCTTTTGAGGTAATGTCTGCCTAGACAAGTCATCCAGTTCTTTGGTGAGCAAAGGGGGTTCATCCTCCCAAGTCTCATTTCCAAACAACTTGTCATTTAGCTTCATGATTGCTCCAAGGTATTTAGCAACTTGCTCTTCAGTGACATACTCATCCTCTTCAGAGGAAGAATACTCATCAGAGCTCATGAATGGCAAAAGTAATTCCAATGGAATCTCTATGGTCTCATTTTGAGCCTCAGATTCCCATGGTTCCTCATTGGGGAACTCATTGGAGGCCAGTGGACGTCCAGTGAGGCCTTCCTCAGTGGTGTTCACTGCCTCTTCTTCCTCCCAGAATTCGGCCATGTTAATGGCCTTGCACTCTCCTTTTGGATTTTCTTCAGTATTGCTTGGGAGAGTACTAGGAGGGAGTTCAGTGATTTTCTTGCTCAGCTGACCCACTTGTGCCTCCAAATTCTTGATGGAGGATCTTGTTTCAGTCATGAAACTTTGAGTGGTTTTGATTAGATCAGAGACCATTGTTGCTAAGTCAGAGGGGTTTTGCTTAGAATTCTCTGTCTGTTGCTGAGAAGATGATGGAAAAGGCTTGCCATTGCTAAACCTATTTCTTCCACCATTATTGTTGTTGAAACCTTGTTGAGGTCTCTCTTGATTTTTCCATGAGAAATTTGGGTGATTCCTCCATGAAGAATTATAGGTGTTTCCATAGGGTTCTCCTAGGTAATTCACCTCTTCCATTGAAGGGTTCTCAGGATCATAGGCTTCTTCTTCAGATGAAGCATCCTTAGTACTGCTTGGTGCATTTTGCATTCCAGACAGACTTTGAGAGATCAAATTGACTTGTTGAGTCAATATCTTGTTCTGGGCCAATATGGCATTCAGAGTATCAATCTCAAGAACTCCTTTCTTATGACTTGTCCCATTGTTCACAGGATTCCTTTCAGAAGTGTACATGAATTGGTTATTTGCAACCATTTCAATGAGCTCTTGAGCTTCTGTAGGCGTCTTCTTCAGATGAAGAGATCCTCCAGCAGAGCTATCCAAAGACATCTTGGATAGTTCAGAGAGACCATCATAGAAAATACCTATGATGCTCCATTCAGAAAGCATGTCTGAGGGACATTTTCTGATTAATTGTTTGTATCTTTCCCAAGCTTCATAGAGGGATTCTCCATCCTTCTGTCTGAAGGTTTGGACTTCCACTCTAAGCTTACTCAATTTTTGAGGTGGAAAGAACTTTGCCAAGAAGGCATTGACTAGCTTTTCCCAAGAGTCCAGGCTTTCTTTAGGTTGAGAGTCCAACCATATTCTAGCTCTGTCTCTTACAGCAAAAGGGAATAGCATCAGTCTGTAGACCTCAGGGTCAACCCCATTAGTCTTGACTGTGTCACAGATTTGCAAGAATTCAGCTAAGAACTGATGAGGATCTTCCAATAGAAGTCCATGGAACTTGCAATTCTGTTGCATTAGAGAAACTAATTGAGGCTTAAGCTCAAAGTTGTTTGCTCCAATGGCAGGGATAGAGATGCTTCTCCCATAGAAGTCGGGAGTAGGTGCAGTAAAGTCACCCAGCACCTTCCTTGCATTGTTGGCATTGTTGTTATTTTCGGCTGCCATGGGTTTTTCTTCTTTGGAGAATTCGGTCAGGTCCTCAACAGAGAGTTGTGCCTTAGCTTCTCTTAGCTTTCGCTTCAAGGTCCTTTCAGGTTCAGGGTCAGCTTCAACAAGAATGCCTTTGTCTTTGTTCCTGCTCATATGAAGAAGAAGAGAACAAGAAAATATGGAATCCTCTATGTCACAGTATAGAGATTCCTTGAGGTGTCAGAGGAAAAGAAAAATGGAAGACAGAGGTAGAAAATTCGAACTTATCAAAGAAGATGGAGTTCGAATTTTGCATTAAGGAATAGTGTTAGTCCATAAATAGAAGGATGTGAGAAGAAGGGAAGTAATTTTCGAAAATTAAGTAAAAGATTTTGAAAACATTTTGAAAAACACTTAATTGATTTTCCAAAATAAGAGTGGAAAAGAAATCAAGTGATTTTTGAAAAAGATTTTGAAATTAGAAATAAAAAAGATTTGATTGAAAACTATTTTGAAAAAGATGTGATTAAAAAGATTTGATTGAAAAGTTATGGTTTTAAAAAGATATAATTGAAAAGATATGATTTGAAAACAATTTTAAAAAGATTTGATTTTTAAAAATTAATGACTTGCCTAACAAGAAAAGATATGATTCAAACATTAAACCTTTCTCAACAGAAAAGGCAACATACTTAAAATGTTCAATCAAATCATTAATTGTTAGTAAGTATCTTTGAAAAAGGAAAGAAATTGATTTTGAAAACATTTGATTGAAAAGATATGATTTGAAAAAGATTTGATTTTGAAAAATTTTGAAAACTTGAAAAAAAATTGATTTTGAAAACAAAATCCTCCCCCTTGTGCCATCCTGGCGTTAAACGCCCAAACTACTACCCTTTTGGGCGTTAAACGCCCAGCCAGGCACCCTGGCTGGCGTTTAAACGCCAGTCTGTCTTCTTCACTGGGCATTTTTGAATGCCCAGCTTTTTCTGTGTGATTCCTCTGCAGTATGTTCTGTATCTTCAATTCTCTGTATTATTGACTTGAAAAGACACAAATTAAAAATATTTTTGGATTTTTAATAATAAGGAATAATCAAAATGCAACTAAAATCAAATAATAATGCATGCAAGACACCAAACTTAGTAGTTTGTATACCATTGACACTAACAAAATGAGAATGCATATAACAAAACACTCAAGTCAATAGAATTCAAAGATCAAAACAAGGAAATCATCAAGAACAACTTGAAGATCAATGAGGACACATGCATGAATGCAATAAGAACAGAAACATGCAATTGATACTAAACTTAAGATGAGACTCTAGACTCAAACAAGACATATTTTTGGATTTTATGATTTTGTAAATTTTTTTTTTTGTGTTTTTCGAATATTAAGTGGGAAAAGATATCAAAATTCTTAATGAGAATTCCAGGAATCAGTGCAATGCTAGTCTAAAGCCTTAGTCTAAAGGAATTAGACATGGCCGGCCAAGCTTCAGCAGGACATTGCATTCAAGAGCTAAATTGATGAGAATCAATCAGCTTTGGTGATGATAAGAACATCACCTTGAAACACTAGAATTCATTCTTAAGAACTCTGAAGAAAAATACCTAATCTAAGCAACAAGATGAACCGTCAGTTGTCCATACACAAACAATCCCCGGCAACGGCGCCAAAAACTTGGTGCGCGAAATTGTGATCACTACAACTTCACACAACTAACCAGCAAGTGCACTGGGTCATCCAAGTAATACCTTACGTGAGTAAGGGTCGATCCCACGGAGATTGTTGGTATGAAGCAAGCTATGGTCACCTTGTAAATCTCAGTCAGGCAGACTCATATGGATATAGTGATATAAACGAAAATAACATAAAAGATAAAGATAGAGATACTTATGTAATTCATTGGTAGGAACTTCAGATAAGCGCATGAAGATGCCTTCCCTTCCGTCTCTCTGTTTTCCTACTGTCTTCATCCAATCCTTCTTATTCCTTTCCATGGCAAGCTTGTGTAGGGTTTCACCGTTGTCAATGGCTACCTCCCATCCTCTCAGTGAAAGCGATTGCATATGCCCTGTCACGGCACGCGGAATTCAGCTGTCGGTTCTCGGTCAGGCCGGAATAGAATCCATTGATTCTTTTGCGTCTGTCACTAACGCCCCGCCTGCTAGGAGTTTGAAGCACGTCACAGTCATTCAGTCATTGAATCCTACTCAGAATACCACAGACAAGGTTAGACCTTCCGGATTGTCTTGAATGCTGCCATCAGTTCTTGCCTATACCACGAAGACTCTGATCTCACGGAATAGTTGGCTCGTTTGTCAGGCGAGCACTCGGTTGTCAGGCGATCAACCATGCATCGTGCAATCAGGAACCCAAGAGATATTCACTAGAGCCTTGGTTGCTTGTAGAACAAAAGTGGTTGTCAATCACCTTGTTCATAAGGGAGAATGATGATGAGTGTCACGGATCATCACATTCATCAAGTTGAAGAACAAGTGATATCTTAGAACAAGAACAAGCGGAATTGAGTGGAAGAACAACAGTAATTGCATTAATACTCGAGGTACAGCAGAGCTCCACACCTTAATCTATGGTGTGTAGAAACTCCACCGTTGAAAATACATAAGAACAAGGTCTAGGCATGGCCGTGAGGCCAGCCTCCCAATGATCTAAGAACTAAATGTCCAAAGATAAAAAATACAATAGTAAATGGTCCTATATATAGAGAACTAGTAGCCTAGGGTGTACAGAGATGAGTAAATGACATAAAAATCCACTTCCGGGCCCACTTGGTGTGTGCTTGGGCTGAGCAATGAAGAAATTTCGTGTAGAGACTCTTCCTGGAGTTAAACGCCAGCTTTTATGCCAGTTTGGGCGTTTAACTCCCATTTAGGTGCCAGTTCCGGCGTTTAACGCTGGAAATCTTGAGGGTGACTTTGAACGCCGGTTTGGGCCATCAAATCTTGGGCAAAGTATGGACTATCATATATTGCTGGAAAGCCCAGGATGTCTACTTTCCAACACCGTTGAGAGCGAGCCAATTGGGCTTCTGTAGCTCCAGAAAATCCACTTCGAGTGCAGGGAGGTCAGAATCCAACAGCATCTGCAGTCCTTTTCAGTCTCTGGATCAGATTTTTGCTCAGGTCCCTCAATTTCAGCCAGAAAATACCTGAAATCACAGAAAAACACACAAACTCATAGTAAAGTCCAGAAAAGTGAATTTTAGCTAAAAACTAATAAAAATATACTAAAAACTAACTAGATCATATCAAAAACATACTAAAAACAATGCCAAAAAGTGTACAAATTATCCGCTCATCACATACTTAACTAGGAGAATCAATAACATTATCTGAGTTTTGAGTTTCTATGGATGCCAATCATTCTGAACTTCAAAGGATAAAGCGAGATGCCAAAACTGTTCGGAAGCAAAAAGCTACTAGTCCCGCTCATCTAATTGGAGCTAAGTTTCTTTGATATTTTGGAGTCTATAGTATATTCTCTTCTTTTTATTCTATTTTGATTTTCAGTTGCTTGGGGACAAGCAACAATTTAAGTTTGGTGTTGTGATGAGCGGATAATTTATACGCTTTTTGGCATTATTTTCAGTATGTTTTGAGTATATTTTAGTTAGTTTTTATTACATTTTTATTAGTTTTTAGTTAAAATTCACTTTTCTGGACTATACTATGAGTTTGTGTGTTTTTCTATGATTTCAGGTATTTTCTGGCTGAAATTGAGGGACCTGAGCAAAAATCTGATTCAGAGACTGAAAAGGACTGCAGATGCTGTTGGATTCTGACCTCCCTGCACTCGAAGTGGATTTTCTGGAGTTACAGAAGCCTAATTGGGGCTCTCTCAACGGCGTTGGAAAGTAGACATCCTGGGCTTTCCAGCAATGTATAATAGTCCATACTTTGCCCGAGATTTGATGGCCCAAACCGGCATTGCAAATCAGCTTCAGAATTCCCAGCGTTTAACGCTGGAACTGGCATAAAAATTGGAGTTAAACTCCCAAACTGGCATAAAAGCTGGCGTTTAACTCCAGAAAGAGTCTCTACACGAAAATGCTTCAATGCTCAGCCCAAGCACACACCAAGTGGGCCCGGAAGTGGATTTTTCTGTCATTTACTCATTTCTATAAACCATAGGTTACTAGTTCACTATTAATAGGATCTTTTGACAGTGTATCTGTACCTCATGACACTTTACACGTTTCTCATTGTATCTTCTACAGCATGAGTCTCTAAACCCCATGGTTGGGGGTGAGGAGCTCTGCTGTGTCTTGATGGATTAATGCAATTACTACTATTTTTCATTCAATCACGCTTGCTTCTATTCTAAGATATCACTTGTTCCTAAACCTGATGAATGTGATGATCTGTGACACTCATCATCATTCTCACCTATGAACGTGTGCCTGACAACCACCTCTATTCTACCTTAGATGGAGTAGATATCTCTTGGGTTCCTTAACCAGAATCTTCGTGGTATAAGCTAGAATTGATGGCGGCATTCAAGAGAATCCGGAAGGTCTAAACCTTGTCTGTGGTATTCTGAGTAGGATTCAATGATTGAATGACTGTGACGAGCTTCAAACTCGCGATTGTGGGGCGTTAGTGACAGACGCAAAAGAATCACTGGATTCTATTCCGACATGATCGAGAACCGACAGCTGAATAGCCGTACCGTGACAGGGTGCGTTGAACATTTTCACTGAGAGGATGGGAGGTAGCCATTGACAACGGTGAAACCCTACATACAGCTTGCCATGGAAGGAGCCTTGCGTGTTTGAAGAAGAAGACAGTAGGAAAGCAGTGGTTCAGAAGACAGAGCATCTCCAAAACCTCAACCTGTTCCCCATTACTGCAAAACAAGTACTTATTTCATGATCTTTTGCTTTTCACAATCAATCCTGATAATTTTTGATATCCTGACTAAGAGTTACAAGATAACCATAGCTTGCTTCAAGCCGACAATCTCCATGGGATCGACCCTTACTCACGTAAGGTATTACTTGGATGACCCAGTGCACTTGCTGGTTAGTTATGCGGGATTGCAAAAGTGTGATTGCAATTTCGTGCACCATTAGCCAACGTGGTAATGGTAAGAAAACAAAACGGTAAGTGGCGCATGTGCGTCGACTTCACTGATTTAAACAAAGCATGCCCAAAAGATTCTTATCCTCTGCCATCCATAGACTCTTTAGTAGACAATGCGTCAGGCTACGCTACTTTAAGTTTTATGGATGCATATTCAGGGTATAATCAAATAATGATGCACCCCTCTGATCAAAATAAAATAGCTTTTATCGCTGATTTCGGTAACTATTGTTATAAAGTTATGCCATTTGGATTAAAGAACGCAGGTGCAACTTACCAACGCCTTATGGATAAGGTGTTCACCAAACAAATCGGCAGGAATATCGAAGTTTATGTAGATGATATGGTCGCCAAAACAAAAATCGGAGATAACCACATCAGCGACCTTACAGAAATATTCGGCCAGATCCGCTAGTACAACATGCGTCTCAACCCCGAGAAATGTGCATTCGCAGTTCAAGGGGGCAAGTTTTTGGGTTTTTTGCTAACATGCAGGGGAATAGAGGCAAATCCAGACAAATGCCGGGCAGTGCTGGACATGGCCAGCCCTAAAACAGTAAAAGAAGTTCAGCGCCTCACAGGACGACTCGCTGCACTTTCCAGATTTGTTCCTTGCCTTGCCTCAACTTCTATTCCTTTTTTCCAAACAATTAAAAAGAAAAATAAATTCGAATGGAACGACGATTGTGAGAAGGCATTTTCAAAATTAAAAACAACACTCTCACAACCGCCAATTTTACAAAAACCCCTACAAGGGGAGGATTTATTTCTATATCTGTCAGTTACTGATTGGGCGATAAGCTCGGCACTTGTTACAGAGAGAAACAAAGTTCAGGATCCAGTATACTTTGTCAGTAAGACCCTCCAGCATGCCGAACTCAACTATCCAATGATTGAGAAGCTCGCACTTGCACTGATATTCTCGGCGCGACGTCTCCGACCTTACTTCCAAAGCCACGTTATCTACGTCAGAACCGATCACCTACTAAGACAAGTGTTACACAAACCAGAAATTGCAGGTCGACTCATAAAATGGGCAGTCAAACTATCTGAATTCGACATCAGATACCAATCCCGAGGACCGATCAAGTCACAATTCCTGGCGGATTTCATCGTCGAGCTTACAATACCATCCGAAGAGGATCATGCAAAACAGTGGATCTTATATGTGGATGGCTCTTCAAATAACGGAGGCTGTGGTGCAGGAATTCGTCTGGAGGCCGACGATGGATTCATATTGGAACACTCAATACACTTCGCTTTCAAAGCGAGCAACAACCAATCTGAGTATGAAGCACTACTCGCCGGACTCCGACTCTGTTTAGATCTTCAAATCTCGACGATCAAGGTATACTGTGATTCATTGTTAGTCGTACAGCAGGTAAATGACCTTTTTCAGGTAAAAGATCCCCTACTCTCTAAATACTTGCTATTAGTAAAGAAGTTAACAAAAAAATTTTTCAAATTTGAAATAGAACATATACCACGCGAATAAAATCAAAGAGCAGATATCTTATCTAAGCTCGGCAGTACACAATCCGATCTATCCACACTGCAACAGTTTACAATAACATCACCCACTGTTACTCTGACAAACGTGTTAAGTGTTTCACAAGTAACAAATTGGAGAAACGACTTTATACACTATTTACAAACAGGTAATATACCAGAAGGGGTCGAGAGCGATAAAAAGTTCCGACGGCAAGCATCTTCCTTCACAATACTCAATGGAACATTGTATCAACGAGGATATACTCGCCCTCTACTCAAATGCCTCAACAAGTCAGAAGCTGACATAGCATTAGCAGAAGCACATGAAGGAATCTGTGGCACGCATACAGGGGCTCGAAGCCTAGCATCAAAAATCCTCCGAGCTGAATTTTTTTGGCCGACTTTGAAACAGGACAGCCAACGGAAAATAAGGTCATGCAACAACTGCCAAAGACACGCACCACTGATACACATCCCTGCCGAGCAAATGCATCATTCAGATATCAGCTGGCCATTTAACCAATGGGGTTTGGATATACTCGGACCGTTCCCTACGGCACCGGGCCAGGTAAAGTTTCTTATTGTCGGAATTGACTATTTCTCCAAATGGGTTGAAGCCCAACCCTTAGCAAAAATAACATCACAACAAATGATTTCGTTCGTATGGAAAAACATTATTTGCCGTTTCGGCATACCTCAACATATTACAACTGACAACGGCCGCCAGTTCGCCGATCAGAAATTCCAATCTTTTTTGCAGAATCTCAAAATAAAACAACACTTTGCCTCTGTTGAGCATCCTCAAGCAAACGGACTAGCTGAGGCCGCAAACAAGGTCATCCTGCATGCACTAAAGAAAAAGCTAGATGACGCCAAAGGACTGTGGGCCGAATTAATTCCCGAGGTACTCTGGGGATACAACACCACCCCACAAACATCAACAAAGGAAACTCCATTCAGACTGGTATATGGATCGGAAGCCATGATTCCTCTGGAAATCTCCCAGAACTCCATCCGAACTTATATCGACAACCAAGATGAAGCTCGGAGATCCGAGCTCGACATCATCGAAGAAGTTAGAGAAATCGCCGCCTTGAAGCAACGCGCAGCGCAACAAGCCATAGCTCGACAATACAACAAGTCGGTCAGAAACAGATCATTCGCTAAAGGAGACTTAGTCCTCCGCAAAACCGAAATTGCTCGGAAACCACCAACACATGGAAAGCTTGCCGCCAATTGGGACGGCCCATACCGAGTATCCAAAGCACTCGGACAAGTAGCATACAAGCTAGAATCACTAGATGGTAAACTCTTGCATAATACATGGAACGTGTCTTCCTTAAAGAAATTTTATAGTTAAAAGACAGGGACAGGCTTGTACTCTTTTTCCTACTACCAAGATTTTATCCCAAAGGGTTTTGCTTAGAGAGGTTTTAACGAGGCTAGCCTACCTGCACCTTCGTATGTACAAGGTTCAAAACAACTCCGAATAAACAGGAGACAAATATTATCTTATCAAATAAAAATGATCTTATCAATCTATCAATACAGCTCAACAAATGCCAATACTCGTCTAAGCTACAAACTACCACCATCAGATAACATCATCAACCACAACGGCAATAAACTCGGAAAAATACCCGAACAATCAAAACAGCTTTTATAAAAAGCATCAAATTCAAAATTCAAACAAGTTCAAGAAAAGTTCAAAAAACCACGAGCTATACTATTACATCTGCAAAACAAATTCAAAGAAGTTTTTTCTCACAAAACACCCTAAACATTATCGGCTTCATCTTCTGCGTCCCCATCATCCTCAATCAGTTGACCATCTCGCACTATCTTTCCAGGATCCATGCCAGAAAGATCGGCATCCGGAACCAAAAACCTAATCTGCAACCTCGCCCTTTCAAAACCTTCAACAAACGAATCCAATATCTCATCCGCCTTTTTCTTTTCCATATCCTTAAACTGAGCAGTAACCTCAATCAGACGACTTTGTACGTTTACCAGATCGCTTTCCTTTCTCTTCAAATCCTCCACATCCTTAGAATAACTTTCCTTTGTCTCCTTCAACAACTTCTCGGACTCAGTCAAACGGGCTTGAAGCTCAGCAGCAAGACTCTTACACTTAACCAACTCCTCCCTCAAAACAGACACCTCTCCATTTTCTGCAGCAACCCCCTTGTACTTCAACTCCTGGCTACGCCCAAGACTTGCTAGGCGCAGCCCAACAACCTACAGAACAAAACAAACAAAAACTCATAAGGACTCCCAAAAGGAAAAATGAAAAAGAATCAGTAGGTCATTACCTGCATATATTGCCCAATAACCACATCCCCAACCACCTTTGCAAGAGAAACATCAGCCGATGATTGACAATACTCGTCCACAACAGCCATATAAGGATACTCCTTCCCCCACACTGAAAAAGCCTCACTTTGTTCAGAAATTTCGTGAAGCCTCTTTTGATTTCCCATAAAAGCCTGTATCTCTTCCAGAGGAACACCTAACTCTTTTTCATCAGAATCATCCGATAAATCCACAAGGTTGGACTTCTTTCTCTTCTTCACAATCACCTTCCTCTGACCTTGACGAGACTGCATAACCTCGCCAGTCCCAACAACCTTCTCAGCATTAGATGACGATACCTCCTTGTCCAAATTCTTATTCTTAAACCACGTCCTCAGAGACGCCGCAGAAATACCAGGATACTTCCCATCTACAAAAAACACTTTATGTTAAACTTTTCAGAAAAAACGACAGACATCGACATAAGCCCTAAAAACTCACCTAAATACTCTACAACAGCACCTTTATCCTCCTCCCACTTCAGCAACTTATACATCGATATCAAATTTTTTCGATCAACATTCTCCACCAAAAACTCTATCACACACTCGTTCCTCGGCGATATCACCTCTGGGCCGAGTATATTTTGCGGCTCCGAGCACCAAAACAGAGGAAACTTCTCAGCAAGATTTTCATCAATAAAAAACGGGAAGTCCTCCTCCGAACTCCTGACTTTAAAATACATCTCTTTGAAGTCTTTAAAAGAAGACTTGCAAAGTTTGGAAATCCCAAATCCCGGAGTACTATTGAAATTCACCCAACCCCCCTTCCACACCCCTTTCGCTTGAAATAAAGAAAAGAAAAGCTCCACAGACGGCACCTCCTCCAGGAATTCCATCAAAACCTCAAAGGATCGCAGAAAAGCCCACCCATTGGGATGAAGCTGTGATGGAGCGCAGTTGAGTTGTTTAAGAACCTGACACTTAAAATCCATAAATGGAAGCCTAACCCGCAATTCTTCAAGCATACAACTATACATGTAGAAGAACCCAAACCCCCACTCTCGGTGATAAACTCTGTCATCCACACTACATGGTAACAACACTACCTTTACTCTGGAACCCACCCTCACTATTTTATTCACATCCACCTCCCTCACCGCCGCCTCATCAGAGAAAAGAGACACACGTGACTTAAAATCTTCCCCTACCCAATCATAAGACCAATCCACCCTATCCTTCTTCTCTTTATCAAAACCCATTAGCTCACAAAGCAGTATCAGAATAACAGAAACAAGAAGACACAGAGAAGAAAACACAGAAACGGATCAGAAAGGAAAAAGGAGATTCATACCTTTCTTACTCATTCTTCAGAAAAGCAAGCATATAACCAAAAGCCAACAACACCCAACAAAAATCTGAAAGGATTAAAGCAATTAAAGGAACAAAACATTCCAAATGATAACCCCCACTCCCAAAGCCACATCAAACAGTGAAACCAACATTGGGAATCAGCAAAATTAAATGAAACCATTACTCTTTCTCTTTCATCAGAAAGTAACGGACACGACTCCCCACGTACCAAAATTTAAAACACAAAACCATCTTTTAATGAAGTAAGTTGATCTGGGGGCTCATCCACTAACCCACGCAAGCCGAGTTATAACTCATCCAAAAAAGCTCAACCTGCTTCATTAAAATCCTCCTCAGGCTAAGCTTGGGGGCTGTGATATGATCATTATCTCATAATGGTCGTCATTATTATACGTTATAACTCGGCCCCATAACCATTAAGCAATATATGATGTACCTCGTTATTTTCCGTTACTATTCGGAATTATGAGCAATAACTCGGCGACAATAACATCTTTATCATAACCGACGCTCCAACGACAAAATGAGATCGGTTACAATATCACTTAGTTAAACGGTAATACTGAGAACATAACGGACAAATAACTCGTCATATATAAAAGGGAAGTAGACTATTTCTAAAGACCTAAGTTTTTTCTGAGAAAACTGGAATACGCACTGACTTAAGCTTCGGAGTGCCTTTGCAGGTACACTCCCCTTCTTTTTGCATTGCTCGTGTTCTCACATTCACGACGAACATAAGGAATTCAGATTCCAAGAGACGGACGTTCAACTTTGCAGCACATAGCTTCGCTAGTCTCGAGGAGTTGGAGCCGATCTATTTCCCAGGCAAGATCATAGAGTATTTTATTTAAGGGTTAAGTACTTTTTTCGTCCCTATGTTCAGATGTGAAAATAAAAATTGTCCCTAACCTTTTTTCTTATTAAAATCATTCTTAATGTTATAAAACGTTATAAAATCTTCATTTTCTACCTCAATTTTAGTTTTTTTTACCAAATTACCCTTAACAAATTATAAAAACAAAAACACACCCTGACCCCAACCCCCAACCCCACCTTCGATATCTCTTCCCTGTTTCCCCCATCCCGTTCTCCTTCCCTAAAACCCCAATTCTTCTTCCCTCCTTAGACAAGAAATTCCTCCATACCCTTCCCATTAAAAACAGTAACAACAAAAAATTCTTCACCCACAAAATAAATTCAACAACAGTAACAACAAAATTCAACCACAACAAAATCAACAATTTCAGCAACAACAACCACAAAATAAATTAACAAAAATTTTACATTTAACAACAATTCAACAATCATCAACCGCAAATTTAGCTCGAAAATCAGCAACAAAAATAAAAAAAGAAAGAAATGATGTTTATGTTCTTCAAAAATAAAAAAAATGAAAAAAGGAAGAACAAAAAGAGGAGGAATGAAGTGATGGTGCGAGAATCTATTGCTGTTGGCGCTGTGGCAGCTGTGGGTGATGGAACTCGACGCCGATCTTAATCCAGCCCACAACCCGTGTGATCTTGCGAAAATGTGGGAGCTCACGACCTCTAGAAGGTGGAGGGCCCCGGTAGCGACGACGTCGGTGTTGTTGTCAGGGATTTCGGGAGATGGCGACGTGGGACTGGGTGGCGAGGTTGTGGACCTCGTCGGGGAGAAGAAGGTGGAGGAGGAGACGGGAGTGTAGATGGTATAGTGGCAGAAAGAGAGAGAAGAAGAATTGAGTTTGTGGTTGGGGGTTCCAAAGAGAGGGGTAGGAGGAAGGATAGGAAGAAGGGGGTGGGAGGGAAGAAACTAAAGAGATACGGGGACGGGGGTGGAGATTGGGGAGATATTTTATTTTTATTTTTAATATTATTTTTATTAATTATTAAGGGTAATTTGGTCAAGATAATAAAATTGAAGTAGAAAAGGATGATGTTACAACGTTTTATAACATTGAGGATGATTTTAATAAGAAAAAAAGGTCGGGTGTAAAACCCTTAATAAATGAAAATTTATTAAATAATAAATTAAATATGAGCGAATATGGTTATAAAATTTAGCAATCGGAATCTGATAATTTAAATATGATATTTGGACTCAGTGAATTTTTTTGAGTCAGAAAATATAGTTTTCAGCGTAAAAAATGTGAAGTGGCATTTTTGCCGACAGTACTAGCTGAGATCTGTTCGGTACTGTGGCTGAGAAGATTAATTATAAGTGAATAAGGTTAAGAAATTAGACTTTATAATTTGGAAAGATAGAAATATTTAAAAATACGATTTAAAACTCGAATCTTAAAGGTTTTGGCATAAAATTGGGCCAACGGGCTAAACCGAATGAATCGGGCCTAAGTGGGCCCAAGCCCAATACACACATGGCCTAATTAAGAGTATTTAGCTTATTATCTTCCCACAGAGAGAGAGAGAGAGAGAGAGAGAGAGAGAGAGAGAGAGAGAGAGAGAGAGAGAGAGAGAGAGAGAGAGAGAGAGAGAGAGAGAGAGAGAGAGAGAGAGAGAGGATGGAGAAGAAGAGAGGATAGGAAGAAGAGTCGCTATTCACCACCACGCTCTTTTGACCATAACTTTCTCTCCGGTGCTCTGATTGATGCACCGTTTGTGGCCACGCATCGCTCTTGTCGAGCGCTTCAATTCTATCTAGCTATGGTGGTAATTATTTCTAAACTGACTGCCAAGTTTGACTTTTCGTCTTTTATTTCAAATTTGGTTTGGGTTTTGAGAAAATCTTGCAGTTTTGAAGATATGATGAATTGAATGAATGATAGTATATATATATATATATATATATATATATGTGTGTGTGTGTGTGTGTGTGTGTGTGTGTGTGTGTGTGTGTGTGTGTGTGTGTGTGTGTGTGTGTGTGTGTGTGTGTGTGAACACGAGGTTTTGTTGATTATTGATGTTAAGCTTGATGGATTTATATGAGATTGTTTAGAAATTGAGGTATGATTGGTTGTGGTAGGACGTGGGGCTGTGTTGATGTGATATGGAATGTTTTGGTGCTGTTTATATGTGTAGAAAGTTGGCTTGGAGTTGTGATTTGATGAAAATAGAGGTTTGAGGACTTTGGTGAAAATCTGATTTTTGGCCAAACTTCGGTGAGGTATAACTCGGCTTCCGAAACCCCAAATTATTTCAAACTTATTTCATATAAAAATTGAGTCCGTGAAGTTTACGCTATTTAAAAAATGGAAGAAAAATGTTTTAAAACAAGAAAGTTATGGACATCGGAAGTTCGGAATGCAAAACTGAAATTTTGCAGCACTTAGCATTTTTATCCACTCTGCAAAACTCGCATATGCAACCACCTGCACGCGATGCGACCAACCCTTTTAGGTTGGGCATCTCGCGTATGCGAGCAAGGTGCATGCGTACGCGAGCAAGAAAAACATGCCTGCGCGTACTCTAACTCCCTAATTACCCTAAGCCTTACCTCGCGTCGTAAAGCAAAGGTTAATCAAAGGTTATGACAGTTCTAAACTCATACATATAATATACAAAAAGAATTAATATAGTCTAGAAGCCCGATGAAAGATATAGCTCCAAAAATAGGATTTAAAAAGTGCAAAATGTACTAACGAAGCTACTAACTTAAAGCACAAGATATAGATATAATATAGCAAAAGGTAAGAGTATAATAGCATAAGAATCTAGCCACGGCTCGGGGAGTTTAAGCCGACTAGCTATATACAGACCATACAGAAAACTGAAGTTAAAACAACTTATAC
This sequence comes from Arachis stenosperma, assembly GCF_014773155.1. NCBI lineage: Eukaryota > Viridiplantae > Streptophyta > Magnoliopsida > Fabales > Fabaceae > Arachis > Arachis stenosperma. Next base: position 67,436,609 of record NC_080379.1, read on the forward strand.
AAGTTTTTCCCTCAAACTAATGCCTCTAGGCAAAAGTAAAATACAAAAGATGAGAGATATAAACAAAATAAACAAAAAGACTCCAAGAGTATATCCAGGATCCTCCGCTTCTGTCACCATCAAAGCAACTCACCGAGGTGGGTTACGACCTACATCTAAAAAACAACAACAGAATATGGTATGAGAACTGGAGATTCTCAGTATGGTAACAGTTCCCAATGATGTAAGATATAAGACTCCAGGATGCCAAAGGCAATCGTAGAACTTCATATCCATCACAATATTCATCTTAAAGCATAACTTAAAAACCTTGACATAATAAAAGGGTAATCTAACTTAGTGGATTCTCTAACTAACAACTCTCCATTGTCCAACAACCTTTACCAATCTATCCTCCATGCGATCCCATCGCCAGTGCCTTCCAAGCCTCCTCAATCCTAGTAGAAAGCATAATTACTATCAATGCAAGTAAAACACAAGTATTGGCATGCAAGGCAAGTAATTCAAGTAAGCAATTAGGCATGTTATACAATTAGGCAAGCAATTACAAGTCGGCAAAGCAAACAAACAGGTAAACGATGCACATGATGAATGCCTGTCCTATTGGCTGTGATATCACATTGTTGGTTCAACTGCCAACCCGATACATCTCCATGGAGATGTTGCCCTTCGGAATCATCATTGGGAACCCCCGAGATATAGTGCTCAGAACACCGTCCAAGATTTTGTGCCTACACACTCTATTGATCCGAAGGGATGCGAGCAGGATACTTTTGCCACAGACCTTACACCTCAACGCAAACGGGACGAACCACCACCCTTACACCACCGCCACTATCTCAACAGGCGGGATCCAACCGCCGTCCCTGCCGAGCACATAGCGTCTCAAGAATCTCAGTATAAAATAATAGTTCAGTGGTTTTCAGAAAACATTTTTTAGTATAGCATGGATCCATCATTTCATTCTGAGTCCTTGACTCATCTCAACCACTGACAATTCAACAATTCCATTCTGAAATCATTTGTTCGTCAATTTCTCAATTCATATATCTTTCTCCCATCTCATTCCACCAGACCCATCCTCAATACACCAGAAACCTAAGCCTCATTTCTCTAACTTTTAAAAATAATACCAACTTAAATCTCCTAGGACATTTCCCATGTTTTGATACCCAAATCTAGGCCCAAGAGTCTTAAAATGGTATTTCAGAAGTGTACAAGCTTATTGGGAAAGAGAAATAGTTGAAAACAATAATTTAGTTTGAAAAACAGGGCATGTGCGTACACACAGGGGTGTGCATGCGAACACTCAAGAAAATTTTCAAAAAGTGTGCATACGCATAGAGGTGAGCGTATGCACAAGTACCAAATTTTACAATTCTGTTCGCTTACACAAGGTGTGCTAACGCCCTCAACAGAATGCCCTTTCCAATGTGTGCATGCGCACAGGGCTGTGCGTGCGTACAGCTTGCAGAACTTCGTTGGTTATGTGCTAATAAACCACTATTTTATGATTTATATTATGCTCAATTGAGTGGTTTCTATCAAGTCTTTGCTCACTTATTCATATAAATTGAATGGTTTTACAATTCCTTCCTTACTCCTTAATATATGTGAAAATATGTTTCCTGGACCATAAAACTATTAATTTTAATTACCCTTTATTACCATTCGATGCCGTGATCCGTGTGTTGAGTACTTTCAGGCTTTATAGGGCAGGAATGGCTTAGAAAACAGAAAGGAAACATGCAAAAGTGGAAGGAACACGCGAAAATGAAGTTTTGAAGGAAATGGCAGTGACGCGCACGCATAGACGACGCGGACGCGTGACTTGCACAGAACCCAAGTGACATGCACGCGTGGATGATGCGGACGCATGCCTAGCGCAAAGCATGAACAATGCATACGCGTGACTGAAGCGTACACATGACAAGGAAAACTTCCAAATGACGTGCACGCGTGACCCATGTACACACGTGACGGACGCCACGTGCTGAAAGTTGCAGAATTCACCCTTAGCGATTTTTGGATCCTTTTCGGCCCAAATCCAAGCCCAGAAAACACATATTAGAGGCTATAGAGTGGGGGAATGCATCCATTCATCATATACAACATTCATAATTCACAATTTAAGTTTTAAATGTAGTTTTCTAGAGAGAGTCGCTCTCTCCTCTCTCTTAGGATTTAGGATTTAGGATTTCTTCTTCACAATTCCAGGTTCAATGTTCCTTTAATTTATTGTCTCTTCTACTTTTATTTTATTCTTTTACTTTAATTGTTTATTTTCCCAATTTGGCTTATGAACTCCATGTTAGGATTGATTTTCTTATTTAATACACATTGAGGTATTTCAGATTTATGATTGCTTTCTTCTATTTAGGATATAAATAATTTGGATTTTTCTCTTCCCTTGGCTTTGGTAGAGTAATTGGTGACACTTGAGTTATCAAACTCAGCTGTTGATTGAAACTTGGAATTTGCTGATTGATTTGGATCCCTCTAAAGCTAGTATTTCCATAGGAGTTGACTAGGACTTGAGGAATCAAATTGATTAGTCCACTTGACTTTCCTTTATTTAGTAAAGGTTAACTAAGTGGAAGCAATAAATAATTCTTATCACACTTGATAAGGATAACTAGGATGGGATTTCCAATTCTTATACCTTGCAAGGGTGTTCATGATAATTAATTTACTTTATTGTTAATTTATTTCCTTGTTCCCTATTTCAGAAACCCAAAAATATACCTTGTTCCATAATCAATAATAAATCATACCTCCCTGCAATTCCTTGAGAGACGACCCGAGGTTTGAATACTTCGGTTATAAATTTTACTGGGTTTGCTTTAGTGACAACCAAGTTTTTGTACGAAAGGATTCTCTGTTGGTTTAGAAATTATACTTACAACGTGATTATTTTTATGAAATTCTTTACTAGCAAAAGTCCTCTCGTCAAAATGGCACTGTTGCCGGAGAATTGCAAACGTGTGCCTTATTATTGGTTATTGTAAATATTTGCTTTTGCTTGTTTTTGTTTTTATTTTCTTTTTAATTTTTATTAGCTACTATGAGTTCTCACCCCTCTGGCTTTAAGTTTGGTTCTAATGTTGTTGCAAGGAATGGAAGCTATAATAGGAACATGCATCAAGGTCGAAACAATCAAAGATGGGAGGAGCCACGAGGATCTGATCAACCCTTTCGGCAACAATACTTTCCAAAGTACCATGGACAACGACCATTCTACGATGCATACCAAGACAATAGTTATGGTTGACCCCTTCGTGACAAACTACCTCCACCCAATTACTATAGTCAAGAACCATTCCGAAGAGCGTACCAAGATGATATATATGGTGGACCCCCTTGTAGTTACCAACAAGCCCCGCCATATGCTTATGAACCACCTCCTCAACATAACTCTGAACCACCATACTCACAAGCCAACTACAACCATTCACCTCTTTATGACCCTAACCCGTATTCGCCCCAATTCCAACCCAACTACTCCCAAGAACCACCACTTCCATATGCATCATGCCCATATCCAATGGAACAAGAATCAAAGGATCGTCTCAAGGAAACAGTGAATCAATTTTATGCAACTCTTCACCAATTGGAGCAAGCGATAAATCGATTAGCATCCCAACCATCGGACACTCAAGGAACCCCCATGGTTTCGTGTGGAGAATCTAATGAAGAACGTAGTATGAAAGAGACACTGGAAGCTCCGATAGACAGTAAAGAGCATGACTTTGTACTGGAACAAGTAGAGGAAGCCGAATTTATCAAATAAGAAGAATCATTTGAAGACTTAGGAGACGCTGAACCTCCATGGGAATCAAGAATTATAGAGAATTCCGCCAAGATAATTACAACTGATACCAAAGAGGATAGTGCATAACCCCCAAGGCATGTATCTTATGCAGAATTTGACAGAACAGATCAAGAAGCTAATCCCCTTGGCAGTGATGATCATGAATCAAACTCTTCCAGTGATGAACTTGCATCCACAATTGAACTCTTCGAGCTTGAAGAATTTTCCCCAAGTGAATACGAAGACGATGTGTGGGTAGTCTTTTCCCAGCCTCCAACTTATGACTTGAGTGATGAGGAAGAAATCGAGGACTTTGATCAAGACGTGGTTATAGTTGAAGAGGTTTGTCGGGAATTGAAAGAATTCACAGAGGAGTACAAGGAAGTGGAGCTTGCAAAACCACTGGAAACACCTCTCCCAAGGCCATTACCGCCCAATACAACCTTCAAGTGGGTAAAATCCTTAGCCTTTATCTTTGCCTTTCCACTTGAATATGGTTTGCTCAAAACCGATGGCCAGCTTAGAGCTCTTTGTGGCTTTAAGAGCAAAAGGGAAATGGTTAGTCATAGGAGTTGGTATGCAAGATTAGATATGGTTCCACGCTTCAAATTGAGGTGCCAGGATTGGCATAGAGCTCAATTGAATGGGTCTCGGAAGATGTTTGGTCATCTTAGTGAGAGCTCAAATTTCGTACTACCCGGCTGGAAAGTTCTAGATCAAGGCAAAGACGGGTATAAAAGCAAGGTTTGGGATCCTGGGATTCATTCTGATAATTAATACCCCTGGAACTTGAACGCTTGCTTTAACTTGCTCGAAGGCTTTACATGCCTAGTTTGGGACCCCGGAGGATATTGGATTTCCAAACGTTGGTGGAGATTTCTGGATGAGCTCAAGCATAAACCACCATAACAAGGAGCCCATTAGATGTCCAACTTAAGGACTTTAATTAAAAGTGCTAGGTGGGAGACAACCCACCATGGTATGTTCGTTCTTTTTCAATCTTAATTTTCTTTTGTTTTGTTTGTTTTTAGTTTAATTTTATTTCCCTTCTAATACCATTCATAAACAACTGCATCAGCATCTTCATTTTTGCATTATGCATAAAAAAATGTGCCTCACCAAGCGTTGGCATGGGCCACGCGTGAGCGTCGATCCTAAATCGGCGTCACCATCCAACGCCCAAAAAGTTGGGCTGGAATCGTGCAGCTGGTATGCGTTAGGCATAATCTGGGCCACGCGTGCACATTAATGACGCGTGCACGTCATTTTCACTTACACCCACACGCGTCGCCTAAAAATTTTTGCCCCCCAAATTGAAACAGAAAGATGCGCCAGAACGATGCTGATTTCATGTGTTTAGCACGATTCTGGTTGACGCGATTGTGTGTCTCACGCGGACGCGTCATTACCACCCATCCCTACCCACACGGTCGTGTGAATGACGCTCCCGCGTCGTTGCACTTTAGCCTCACCCACGCTCTCGCGTAATCCACGCGTCCGCGTGGATTTAAATTCACTAACACCCATGACGCGGAAACCCTAATCTTCGCATGCCCACTTTCCCCCCATTCCCCAACGATCCATCTCCACTCTCCTTCCCTCCATAACCACCGCAACCCACCACCACCTCCCAGCAGAGCAGCCGCCGCCCGTTCCTCCTCACCCCTCCTCCTTCTCCTCTTCTCCTTCTCCTTTCTCACCATACCCCCTCTTCTATCCCCTGCCCCGTCACCGACCTCAACCCCATCGCCGTCACACCCAGACCACTGACCACCATCCCAGGTCAGACACCCCTAAATATAGCTAGATAATAACTATATACATATATATACATACAACATCCCAGGTCCTGACTTGTTCAAGAGGTCCCTAAGCTGGCACCCAGGCTAGCCTAGACTCTATACTCACCTAGTCCCTCTAAACTACTAAAGCGAGGGAAAGTACGTTCTAAGTCTTCAAAACTCAAGTCAGGTGAAACATCATCAAAAGGTAGAACATTATTTGTTACTCCTCTGCACGATCAGACATTGCCATATGACGTCTCTCTGGTACCTCATCAAGTAGCCACACAACAGGAGTCTCGTACACAGGATTTAGGTTAAAGTTCACGTACAAACGGGGTGCGGACATTGGCTGGTCTCACAGTATATACATATAAACAGAGAATGGGATTTACCCTAGACTCAGAAGACTACCTGGAGCGGAATCCTTTTTGCAAACGGTCGTCAGCGAACTATGGAAAGAAACTCTTGCTTCCATCTGAAGGGGGAAGGGAGAGAGAAGGGGTAAGAACTGGGGAGTTCTTAGTAGGGTCGGGGTTATTAGTTAAGTTCATTAATTCTATGTTGTTTGGCAGATGAATAACAGAATATAGATGAGCAGTAAATAGAAGACAGATAAATAGAGAAAATAGAGAAAACAGAAAAAGATCACAAACAGGAGAATACAAGAAAGTAAAACACAGACACAAACACAGAGAATAGAATATAAACAAAGAAAGCATACATTCATGCAACAATCATAATAGAGAAAATGCACAACCAAGTATGATGCATGTCTGTCCTATGCAGGCCATGAGCTCACGTGTCGGTTTACACCCTGCATCCCGACATTACCTAGGAACAAGTCCCAGATATGGCTTCCCTTTGTGTCCTTAGTGCATATGTGTCGGTGGTAAGAATACCACTCCTTCGTGACTACCGGCAGTCGGCGCAAAGCCCGACCCCATAATATACGCACAAGGGGAAACAGTGATCCTCAGTTCGTGGGCATCCCCGAGATCAATTCACAACAATAAAATAGAGATCTTCAGTTCGTGGGTTATTCCCCGAGATCATTACACAATAACATAGTGATCTTCAGTTCGTGGGTTATACCCGAGATCAACATACAACGATTCATGGGTTATTCCCGTAATCAATGATTATCAGTCCGTGGGTTTTTCCCGCTTATAAAACAAATAACAATTTATGGGTCTTCCCGAGATCAATGATCATTCAGTTCGTGGGTACTTCCCGAATTCAACCAATTATCAGTTCATGGGTGTCCCCCGTAGTTAAACAACTAACAGTTCGTGGGGTATTCCCACCTTTTATCGTTTTTCGTTATCCTTTCTCAACCTCAACAAATCCACAAATCAATCTTCATTTCCTTTTTCCCTTTGAATCCTTAACACATATTTCTAAACCTTTCTTAACTTTCTCTTTATCTCTTTACTCTGCTCTAATTACTCTGTTTTCTGTATCTCTTTATTTTTCTCTGATTACTATTTCCTTTATATATATGTTACTCTTCTTTTCTTTATCTCTTTTCTCAACTCTGATTATTCTGTTCTCTGTGTTTCCCTACTCTCCTCTGATTTTCTCTGCTTAACATATATAGTTGAAGCTTATGTAAATTTCGGTATGAATAGTTAGCCTGTCCCAAGTATAGGTTCATTAAGTCTATACTGAAATAGTTTAACTTTTCATATAATACCTAACCCTAGTCGCAACTCAAGGACTAACTATGTTGCCCTAGTTCGTTCACTAATCTCTGTCTGTTTTTCTGCCATTAAAACATTACAGACTTTTTCTTTGACTTTTATCTTTTCTTCAACCTTTATCTTTTCTTTATCTTTTCCTCACTAACATGTTATTACCACTCCCTAAGTGTTTTATGAAGGTAATTATGAGATTCTGCACTTAAAGTTGTCTTTCTAAAGCTTTTACAGAAAACTGCCTTTTTCGCATTATTTTATTATTTTTATTAAAATATTATTTTTAATTAAATATTATTATTTAATATTTTATTATTATTTATTATTTTATTATTAAATTTTCGAAAATTAACTTTACTTTAACCTTTAACCTTTAAAATTCACTTTTTACCACCCGTAACTTTTAATATTTCTACTTTTACCACCCTAACTTTCAGAAATTACAAAATAACCCCTCAAACACCAAAATAATTACTTCCTTGCCCTTTTATGAATCAAAAAGGTGTTCTTCATTGTTCTTCACCACACTCAAAGTGTTCTTCGTGTTCTTCATAAATTCTTCAGATTCTTTCTCTGTTTTCACCCGTTTTTCAATCTTTTCAGCAACCGATTTTTACCAAAATTCATAATAAATTCCTAGCCACTAAAACCCCATCTTTTTCACATGATTTCAACACAAATTGAACTTCAATTTAGGGCCTAGGGTTCGTTTTTCCAGCAGCCACAAGAACACATATTCATAGCTTGAATTTCATCAAATTTCATCAAAATTTCACCAAATTTTCACCAAGAATCATTCATATATGCAACCAATTTTTAGCACAGCCAAATAATACAACATTCACACATCTCAAACACAAATAATCAAGATTAATTTCGTGACACCCTACCTTGATTTTGCTGCTCCTAATTCAGTTAGACTTTCAGGTGGTCCTTAAGCACTTTTTCTTCCTAAATCACATCAAGAACAACTTTAAATCCACAAACTCTCAACTGACCAAATCTCCCTCAGCACGTTAGGAAGAGATATCTCACCTTAGACTTGCTGGAAATTAACGTTTCTTGGCCCTCAAGTCAAGTTAAGCATGATTCCTAAGGAAAAACATCAAGAAAACACATGTTTACATGCTTTTCCTTGAAAACCAAATTGAAGAGGGAGGGAGACAGCCATCTCACCTTATTTCCAGCCTTGATATGTTATATGGTTATGTAGAGGAATAAGAGAGGATCATTTTGGTGAAATCGGAGTTTTGATTTGAGTTTTAGTTCAGAAGAAATCAAGCTTTGAAGATTTATGAACCAAGAACTTTCTCTCCTTTTTCTCTTGGTGATTTTCGGCCACAATGAGCAAATGAGGCAGCCTTGGGGGTTTTGGGGGTGTAAGGTGAGTTGTGATTGGTTGAATTGGAGGTGGATTAAAATAATATTAAAATATCTCTGGTGTATAACTACTAAAACTAGGTGTATCGGAACACTTGTAAAAACATCTCTAAAAATTATTTTATGAGCTACTAGCATAAATGATACTAGTAACATATTTATTATGAGAATAAAACATGTATGATGAGGCCTTAGCATTGCTAAAGTCATCAGAGAGTGCTGGTGCTAAGCTGCACCAGTAAACCGTAAACCCGGTTAAACCGATTTTCTGTTTTTAACTAAAACAGACCAGGTAACCTTATAATATATTTCAAGCAACTTCTAATACTAATATAATGATAATATTATACTATTATCTTTCTTCTCTCATGAATCGAGTCCGGTTCATCAAACTGAGCCTATTTACGAAAACTAGAATCAAAACTCCTAACCGATACGGTTCAAAAACTAGGTTCTCCGTGGCCGCGTTGTCGAGCTTGCCTCAAAAGAGGTTTTGGCTTAAAGATGTCATAATGACAATGAGGATTGAGATGCTTGATGATATATAATAGGTCTTCCCTTTACTGATCTTCCGGAGAAATCCGTGTCTTCAGAAAAGATCTAGCGTACTCGAAAATTGGGGTTGTTACATTCTACCTTCCTAAAAGAAAATTTTGCCCTCAAAATTTGAGGCGTAGGTAAAAAGTTGCAATGATATCTGACTTAAGCAAATTCTTAGCATAGAACTTACCTCGAGCGATAGATCCAAACTTTATAGTGTTGCCAGCAGACTCATCTACCATTCTTTTCCGACAGTCTCTTGCCCGATGTCCTTCCTTATTACAATAGTAACATAAACCTGTTCTAACCCGGCAAAGCCTACTACCATGGTTCTTTCCACAAGTTGGGCATATTACACCATTCTGAGCTTGGTGAGGTTGACTCTCATGTCCTTGTCGAATGTCACGGTTATTGTCACTACCATTATTGCGAGTTAGAAGGCTGACAGCTCGGTGGTTTCCATTCCAATGCTGGAATAGACCAATGGCTTTAAAGTTGTGACCTTGAGGGGCTAAATTCTGAACAAAGTCTCTTTGTAAATCCTCCCTACGACTTGCTCGAGCTATTGCCAACTTCTTTGAACATTCTTCCACTAGTTTACTTTTATTCACTAGTTCAGCAAAATTTCGTATCTCTAGCGGAACAACAGAATTCATCAGTTCTTCTCGGAGTCCTCCTTCAAACTTTAAACACTTCCATTCCTCAAAGTCTGCTGGGTTCCCTTGACAAATCTTGGAGAAACGACACAAGTCATCGAATTTACGGGCATACTCAGCAATAGTCATATCTCCTCGTTTCAGCTGCATAAGCTCCATCTCCTTGGCATCACGTGCTGCTCTCGGGAAATACTTCTTATAAAATTCATCCCTAAAGGTATCCCAAGGAATGTCATTTTCATTCTGTTGCAGTAGTCGCTGTATCCCCTGCCACCAATGCTCCGCTTCTCCTTCCAGCATATAAGTAGCGAACTCCACGTGTTGGCCTTCCGGAACATGCTGCGCCCTCAGTGATCGTTCAATACCTCGAAACCAGTTATCAGCGTCAGTCGCAACGAGTGTACCCTTGAACTTAGGCGGATTAACCTTCAAAAAGGTCGCAAGGGTCATAGGTCTTTCAGGATGCCCTAAGTTGTTCTCATCATTCCTACTATCTTCCCCATGCTCATTCTCATTCCTGTTTCTCACTCCAAGACGGTCAACAGCCCTAGCCGCTGTAACTGCAGCCTCACGCACTGCCTCAGCTACAGCGTTCATAGTAGTCATAAACGTTTCCTATTCTCTCTCTCGGTTATCACTAGGGGTTCCTTCTCGCGCACTCCGTCTCTGTGGTCTCATTGTAGTCCTGTTCACACCAAACAATCGTTATTAAGGTGATCAGTCTCAATACCTCAAGTTAAGTGTGAACATTCCCAAAATAAAAACATAGAAACGATCATGCAACACATATCATTGAGATATCCTATAAGCATGAGACACACAACAGAGTCTGCAATGAAGCATAGTCAGTCCACTCCCCAGGCTCTACTGAGAACGAACTGCTCTGATACCAAATTGTAACGACCCAATTTCTGGTACGTCATGATCATACTAGAAACTGAGCGCTACCAACTTGTCTACCTAATTATTATCTATTATTTATTATATGAGCCTGATTCGTTTTTAAAAGCGTAGTTATTTTACGAGGTACTTTTTTTTTTGAAAAACATTTGGATTAATAAACAGAATCATTCATAAGCAATTCACAAATAATAATAGATAAAACAGTTATAGACAACCACACATAAATACATCTCAAGCAGTTGATAACATTCCGTGATCCAGCTTTATTAGAACATAGACTGTTAGTTAAAACACCCCTAAATATAGCTAGATAATAACTATATACATATATATACATACAACATCCCAGGTCCTGACTTGTTCAAGAGGTCCCTAAGCTGGCACCCAGGCTAGCCTAGACTCTATACTCACCTAGTCCCTCTAAACTACTAAAGCGAGGGAAAGTACGTTCTAAGTCTTCAAAACTCAAGTCAGGTGGAACATCATCAAAAGGTAGAACATCATTTGTTACTCCTCTGCACGATCAGACATTGCCATATGACGTTTCTCTGGTACCTCATCAAGTAGCCACACAACAGGAGTCTCGTACACAGGATTTTGGTTAAAGTTTACGTACAAACGGGGTGCGGACATTGGCTGGTCTCACAGTATATACATATAAACAGAGAATGGGATTTACCCTAGACTCAGAAGACTACCTAGAGCGGAATCCTTTTTGCAAACGGTCGTCAGTGAACTACGGAAAGAAACTCTTGCTTCCATCTGAAGGGGGAAGGGAGAGAGAATGGGTAAGAACTGGGGAGTTCTTAGTAGGGTCGGGGTTATTAGTTAAGTTCATTAATTCTATGTTGTTTGGCAGATGAATAACATAATATAGATGAGCAGTAAACAGAAGACAGATAAATAGAGAAAATAGAGAAAACAGTAAAAGATCACAAACAGGAGAATACAAGAAAGTAAAACATAGACACAAACACATAGAATAGAATATAAACAAAGAAAGCATACATTCATGCAACAATTATAATAGAGAAAATGCACAACCAAGTATGATGCATGTCTGTCCTATGCAGGCCATGAGCTCACGTGTCGGTTTACACCCTGCATCCCGACATTACCTAGGAACAAGTCCCAGATATGGCTTCCCTTTGTGTCCTTAGTGCATATGTGTTTGTGGTAAGAATACCACTCCTTCGTGACTACCGGCAGTCGGCGCAAAGCCCGACCCCATAATATACGCACAAGGGGAAACAATGATCTTCAGTTCGTGGGCGTCCCCGAGATCAATTAACAACAATAAAACAGAGATCTTCAGTTCGTGGGTTATTCCCCGAGATCATTACACAATAACATAGTGATCTTCAGTTCGTGGGTTATACCCGAGATCAACATACAACGATTCATGGGTTATTCCCGTAATCAATGATTATCAGTCCGTGGGTTTTTCCCGCTTATAAAACAAATAACAATTTATGGGTCTTCCCGAGATCAATGATCATTCAGTTCGTGGGTACTTCCCGAATTCAACCAATTATCAGTTCATGGGTGTCCCCCGTAGTTAAACAACTAACAGTTCGTGGGGTATTCCCACCTTTTATCGTTTTTCGTTATCCTTTCTCAACCTCAACAAATCCACAAATCAATCTTCATTTCCTTTTTCCCTTTGAATCCTTAACACATATTCCTAAACCTTTCTTAACTTTCTCTTTATCTCTTTACTCTGCTCTAATTACTCTGTTTTCTGTATCTCTTTATTTTTCTCTGATTACTATTTCCTTTATATATATGTTACTCTTCTTCTCTTTATCTCTTTCCTCAACTCTGATTATTCTGTTCTCTGTGTTTCCCTACTCTGCTCTGATTTTCTCTGCTTAACATATATAGTTGAAGCTTATGTAAATTTCGGTATGAATAGTTAGCCTGTCCCAAGTATAGGTTCATTAAGTCTATACTGAAATAGTTTAACTTTTCATATAATACCTAACCCTAGTCGCAACTCAAGGACTAACTATGTTGCCCTAGTTCGTTCACTAATCTCTGTCTGTTTTTCTGCCATTAAAACATTACAGACTTTTTCTTTGACTTTTATCTTTTCTTCAACCTTTATCTTTTCTTTATCTTTTCCTCACTAACATGTTATTACCACTCCCTAAGTGTTTTATGAAGGTAATTATGAGATTCTGCACTTAAAGTTGTCTTTCTAAAGCTTTTACAGAAAACTGCCTTTTCGCATTATTTTATTATTTTATTAAAATATTATTTTTAATTAAATATTATTATTTAATATTTTATTATTATTTATTATTTTATTATTAAATTTTCGAAAATTAACTTTACTTTAACCTTTAACTTTTAAAATTCACTTTTTACCACCCGTAACTTTTAATATTTCTACTTTTACCACCCTAACTTTCAGAAATTACAAAATAACCCCTCAAACACCAAAATAATTACTTCCTTGCCCTTTTATGAATCAAAAAGGTGTTCTTCATTGTTCTTCACCACACTCAAAGTGTTCTCCGTGTTCTTCATAAATTCTTCAGATTCTTTCTCTGTTTTCACCCGTTTTTCAATCTTTTCAGCAACCGATTGTTACCAAAATTCATAATAAATTCCTAGCCACTAAAACCCCATCTTTTCCACATGATTTCAACACAAATTGAACTTCAATTTAGGGCCTAGGGTTCGTTTTTCCAGCAGCCACAAGAACACATATTCATAGCTTGAATTTCATCAAATTTCATCAAAATTTCACCAAATTTTCACCAAGAATCATTCATATATGCAACCAATTTTTAGCACAGCCAAATAATACAACATTCACACATCTCAAACACAAATAATCAAGATTAATTTCGTGACACCCTACCTTGATTTTGCTGCTCCTAATTCAGTTAGACTTTCAGGTGGTCCTTAAGCACTTTTTCTTCCTAAATCACATCAAGAACAACTTTAAATCCACAAACTCTCAACTGACCAAATCTCCCTCAGCACGTTAGGAAGAGATATCGCACCTTAGACTTGCTGGAAATTAACGTTTCTTGGCCCTCAAGTCAAGTTAAGCATGATTCCTAAGGAAAAACATCAAGAAAACACATGTTTACATGCTTTTCCTTGAAAACCGAATTGAAGAGGGAGGGAGACAGCCATCTCACCTTATTTCCAGACTTGATATGTTATATGGTTATGTAGAGGAAGAAGAGAGGATCATTTTGGTGAAATCGGAGTTTTGATTTGAGTGTTAGTTCAGAAGAAATCAAGCTTTGAAGATTTATGAACCAAGAACTTTCTCTCCTTTTTCTCTTGGTGATTTTCGGCCACAATGAGCAAATGAGGCAGCCTTGGGGGTTTTGGGGGTGTAAGGTGAGTTGTGATTGGTTGACTTGGAGGTGGATTAAAATAATATTAAAATATCTCTGGTGTATAACTACTAAAACTAGGTGTATCGGAACACTTGTAAAAACATCTCTAAAAATTATTTTATGAGCTACTAGCATAAATGAAACTAGTAACATATTTATTATGAGAATAAAACATGTATGATGAGGCCTTAGCATTGCTAAAGTCATCAGAGAGTGCTGGTGCTAAGCTGCACCAGTAAACCGTAAACCCGGTTAAACCGATTTTCTGTTTTTAACTAAAACAGACCAGGTAACCTTATAATATATTTCAAGCAACTTCTAATACTAATATAATGATAATATTATACTATTATCTTTCTTCTCTCATGAATCGAGTCCGGTTCATCAAACTGAGCCTATTTACGAAAACTAGAATCAAAACTCCTAACCGATACGGTTCAAAAACTAGGTTCTCCGTGGCCGCGTTGTCGAGCTTGCCTCAAAAGAGGTTTTGGCTTAAAGATGTCATAATGACAATGAGGATTGAGATGCTTGATGATATATAATAGGTGTTCCCTTTACTGATCTTCCGGAGAAATCCGTGTCTTCAGAAAAGATCTAGCGTACTCGAAAATCGGCGTTGTTACAACATACATTAGAACTCTTGTTGACATTTGCCTTATCCTTATTGATTCAGTAAGCCGAATACATTGCTTCCATATCATATATTCTTGCTTGCTTTCTGAATTTGCTAAAGCCAGGCTGATTACATATACCTAAATACTGTTGTTTTGGATTAGCTAACTCACTTATTGATGTTTTGGATTGGCTTAACTTGCTTATTGCCTATACTTGCTATTTCTGCTCTTACCTGTTCTAGGATTCATATAAGCTGCTAATCTTGCTTAAAAACAGTGCTACTTGCATTATTCAGCTATTTGATTTTCCGGGAACATCCAAATTATAGCCGGAATTCTGTCCATTTTTTTTGTAAATTGTTTCACCCAATTCATTTTCATGAATTGGCTTTGGTACTTTTGAATTCTGCACTAATTGGTTTCAACCAAGCCAATTCATGGATGAATGGGCTAGCATTCCTACTCTTTCTAGTTCCCTTCTTAGTTAAATCACATTATTGATGATTTTATTCATTTTGCTTTTCTTTTATTTATGTGATTTATCATCAATAATCTGCAATATGTGCTTGAATGTGAGTTGCTTGTTCTTCAAGTTTTTGCAAATTTTTGTTGACTAGGAACTACAATATGATGCCACTAACTTTAACTTCACTTTTTACCTCTTAACTTCATTAACTTTCTAACTTCTCTCTTAGCTTTTAACTAACTAGCTTCAACCAATTTCAAGGCATGTTAATTGTTGTTTCCTGACTAACAAGCATTCTGCATATCATAGTTCGTGGATTGTGACTCTTATTTAAATTCCTTGACTTTTTAACTTGCATACAGTCCAATACTCTAGATCTTTCTGACTTACTTCATGCTTTGGCTTTTATCCCTATTTTGCCCATCAATGCTTATATTGCTTGAATCCTATTTGCCTTCCTGTTTCTCTGCATTGAGTTGATAAATTGTATCTTGAAACTTCTATTTTTCAGGATGTCTGATCCAAAGGGGAAAGGCAAAGCTACAACAGGCATCGGTAAAAGAAAGAGAGGAGAATCATCTACCGTCCTGTTAGATATCCTGCATGATGATTCCTGGCGTGAGAAGAACTTCTCTCCGCAGGAAAAGGCAGATCAACTAGTGCCTGCCACTGATCCAACTAACTTCGCAAATCGTTACTGTGAACTAAAATATAATGTATTTGGGACTAAAAGGCACCTATACTTGGAAAAGACCCTTCAAATTCCAGCTGAACTACAACCGTACACTACAAAATAGATAGAACAGAGAGGCTGGTTCTTTATGGAGAGGGACTTGACGGAAGTTAATGCATCCTGGGTCCGAGAATTCTATTGCAATTATTACAAGACAACCCTGGATGCAGTACAACTCAGAGGAAAATAGATTCTAGTCATTGAGGAGGCAATTGAAGATATCCTCCAGTTCCTGCCTAAATCCGATCAGCCATATGGTTATCAGAAGGCTGAGAAAGATATGAGATTTATGCGATTTGATTGGGAAGCAGTGAAGCAAACCATATCCATTGACCCAGTAGCCCCATGGGTTATAGGTAAGTCAACGTAAACCCAAAAGGCATCAAAATCATTTATCTGAATGATGAGGTTCGGCTATGGCAGTAAATTTTGAGCAACTATGTGATGCTAAGCACTTAAGAGATAGAGGTGCCAGCTGCCATGATTACTCTTATCTGGTGCGTGATGGAAGGCAAGGACCTGTACCTTCCTCGGTTCATCAGGCATTCCATGGCTAAAGTCCATGTTAGAGGCACTCTGCCCTTCCCTTATCTAATTACCCAGTTGGGCCGCCGAGCTGAGGTATCTTGGGAGCCTGAGGATGAGAAGCCACCAGCCGCCGACTGCAACAAGATCATCCCACACAGTAAAAAGTTCCAGGATCTGGGCTACAGACCACCCTCTATTACTACCTCTGCTAATGCAGCCACATCTTCTTCTGCCCCTTCAGCACTTGCTGCACCACCCATATCCATAGCATCCTCACCTACCTCCCAGCCAATCTACCACCTTGTGCACTACCTATTCGAGTGCCTGGACCAGATAGAGCAGCAAAACCAGCGGCGATATGAGCTATCTGAGCGTCGCAGCAAGCGCTGCTATGAGCATTTGAAGTTGATGATCCGGTCTGGCCACACTGACATTCCCTCCGAGACTGACACACCATCTGAGCCATCTGAGGAGGAGGCGGATGACCAGGAGGAGGATGCACGATCAGAGGCTGAGCAGGCAGGACCTTAGCAGGCAGGACCCGAGCATGAGGAACCTCTGTAGACACAGCCAGCCGACCCACAGGCACCTATACAAGCAGAGCCTCAGACACTTTCACTACCAGAGCCCACACAGACAGCACCAGCACACCCCTCCGGAGTTGACGACTCTTCACACCCAGCCTGATTGAGCGTCGAGGACAATGCTATTATATAAGTGTGGGGAGGTTGCCATCTCTGGTGAACTTTATTTTGGTGAACTACCTTCAGACTCTATATCCTAGTCTATTTTATTTTATCTTGTTTAACTTTCAATACTTGCACATTTTCTTTTGCTATATTTCTGATTACTTTATTACATTTTGCATTTTGGGCTGTATATATATCTTAGATATTTAGCTTAATTTGCACTCTTAGCTTATTAGTTGTGATATAGAAAATATGGATTATTTAGTTTAGTTTACCCTTTTAGCATATGATAATTTGGTTTAATTGAGAATAAAGAGTAAACTAGAAACTTTAATTTTTCAGAATCACAACAATCCACACACCATATATATATATATATATATAGCAATAAATGCTGGTAAATTGACAATATTTTTCAAGGAAAATACTTATTTTTATAAGAGCCATTCAAAGATTCACATTGAGTTGAATGGAAACTCTTAATTTCTACTTGCATGATATAAATAACTGATATATGGTTTTTGAGCCAAAGAACACACAACTTGTGAGTTTTTGAGCTTAATTGCATGGTTATATTATTTAACCATAGTTTTCATTCCTGTGTGTTTCGCCCTTCTTCTCTATGCTTGCAGACTTTACTTCGTTTCATTCTATATGTCCAATTTTCAATGTATTTACATGCATGCATATGTGTAAGGCCTTTATTTGCTTTTGCTCACTTATCCCAAATAGCCTACCCTTTTAAATCACCCTTGTTAGCCACCTTGAGCCTTTCTATCCCTATTTGTTCTGAATTTTACCACATCACTAGCCTTAAACAGAAAAACAAATTAAATATCCCAATTTGAATATTTGGTTAGCTTAAGATAGAGATTGTGTATCAATTAAGTGTGGGGAGCCGTGGGAACTTGGGTTGATAGGAAGGTATTGAATTGATAAACTATTTGAAATTTGGGTGCGTGCTCATGTAAAGCCAAAATAATTAAAATACTATGTGCATTGATATGTTGAGTTTATTTTTCAGAAAGAAAAAAAAAGTGATTAAATAAATAAGGGGACAAAATTACCCTAATAATAAATTTAGTGAAAGATCAATGCACATGTGATAGAATTAAAAAGAAAAGTTGATACATGAGTGTATGGTACAAAGTGGAAAAATTGGGTAGCTAGGCATAATTCTAAAATTGTATAGAGTATGTATATGTTAGGTGAGATCTTAGACTAATCAAGGATTCAATTTATAGCTCACTTAGCCTTATATATACACCTTCACCTTTACCTTAGCCCCATTACAACCTTGAAAAGACCTCATGATGTTTGCATGTGTACATTAAATATTTGTTGATTAGTAAGATGAAGAACAATGTTTTAGAAAGCATGACCAGGGAAGAGTAGAGTGATTAACCCCAAACACTGAGTGATTAGAGTGTAAACACAAATCCAATGAGGGTTCAATAGCTCAATTCCATATATCGATGTTTAATCATTGCTTGTCTTGCAAGTTTATGAATTCTTTTGATTAGCTCAACTCAATTGTGAATATATTTTAATATGGTTCAACCTTTGTTGTGCATATATGATTCCTTGAAAAATTTGACTTAATTTGACCACATGTAAGCTCTATGAGTATATAGCTGGATAGTAATTAGAATTACATGATTAATTTAGGTAGCTTGCATTTAGATAGATTGCATTGCATAGATTCCACCATTCTACCTTCACCCCTTTATAGTTTCTCTTGGATTAAGCATGAGGACATGCTAATGTTTAAGTGTGGGGAGGTTGATAAACCACTATTTTATGATTTATATTATGCTCAATTGAGTGGTTTCTATCAAGTCTTTGCTCACTTATTCATATAAATTGAATGGTTTTACAATTCCTTCCTTACTCCTTAATATATGTGAAAATATGTTTCCTGGACCATAAAATTATTAATTTTAATTACCCTTTATTACCATTCGATGCCGTGATCTGTGTGTTGAGTACTTTCAGGCTTTATAGGGCAGGAGTGGCTTAGAGAATAGAAAGAAAACATGCAAAAGTGGAAGGAACGCGCGAAAATGAAGTTTTAAAAGAAATGGCAGCGACGCGCACGCATGGACGACGCGGACGCGTGACTCTCGCAGAACCCAAGCAATGCGCACGCGTGGACGACGTGGACGCATGCCTAGCGCAAAGCACGAGCAACGTGTACGCGTGACTGATGCGTACACGTGACAAGGAAAACTTCCAAATGATGCGCACGCATGAGGGACGCCTGATGCACGGAAACTTGCCTCTCAACAAATTTCCCTTCGGCAAGTATACCGAATTATCGTCAAGTAAAAATTCACAATAGAGTGAGGTCGAATCCCACAGGGATTGATTGGTCAAATAACTTTAATTAGAGGAATGTTCTAGTTGAGCTAAGAAGAAATTGAGTTGAGAATTGCAGAAAATTAAATGGCGGGAAAGTAAATTTCAGAAAGTAAATTGCAAAATCTTAAATGGGGATTTGGGGAGATGAACATAAAAATAAATGGCAGAAAGTAAAGAGAATGGGTAAGATCAGAAATGGGGGATTCATTGGGCTTAGGAGATGTTGCATTCTCTGAACCAAGTTCATTCTCATCTCTTCCTCAATCAATGCATTCATTGATCTCCTTGGCAATCTTAGGTGATTGGATCCCAATTCCTTGGCAACCCAATCTCTCTAAGCTTGAACAATTGCCCAATTCCTTGATTTAATTGCTCATGGGAAGAGATGAAGTTTGGTCACTGATTATACCACATGTATTTCCAAATCAAAGTGTTGGGAGGATTATATGTCACTTTATCCGTCCAAACCCCAATTTAGTCCAACATGAGAAAGCATTTCTAGCATGATCTCCTCATCCCTTTTCTAAGGCTCACAGGATATCTAATTATGGAGAGTTTCTTTTCCAAGACAACTAACCAATTGATTTAAGATCGAAATCTTTCTAGTAAATCAAGAGAAAAGAAAGAAGAAGAAGAATGAAAACTATAATTGATCCATCAAATTACAACAGAGCTCCCTAACCCACGCGGCCGCGTGCCCTGGATTTCGACGTAAAAGGGTGCACAACCAATTATTGTGCTAGAGTGGTACTGGATTGGTGCTGAACGCACAATTCTACCCACGCGGCCGCGTGACCCACGCGACCGCGTCAGATTCTTCTAAAGCCCACTCACGCGATCGCATGCCCCATGCGATCGCGTCACTTAAAATTTGGCGCTAATAATAATTTGAACAGAGAGTTGTGCGAGCGCGAGGCTGCCGTCGCGCCGGTAGCATGAATTGTGTCACCCGACTGCGTGACCGACGCGATCGCGTCAATCAGTATCAGCGCAAGTCGCGCGACCGCGTGCCCCACGCGATCGTGTTGCTTGCACCGCACAGCTTATCCTAATTTGCCAAATATCTTATTTTTTCTTCCCCAATCCTAATTTTTCCTCCCTCATTTCTTACTTACTTCTTCTTCCCTTCTTTCCCTTCTCATTCTTCTTATCTCTTATTTTATTTTACTTAATTTATTTATATATTTCATTCATTGCATCTTCATTTTGTGCATAATTTTTATTTTCTTTTCTAAATTCATTATTTTTCCTTTGGTGTTTGATTTTCTTATTTAACTGTGCATCTTCTCTTGTACTATTTTGGGTGCTTAGTGACTTGTGTTATTCTGGTTAGGTAATATTATCAATGCCAATCTTTTTTTTCTTTGTATTACTTTTGCATTGACATGAATTTATATTATCTCTCCTCCTCCATTCTCTTCCCCATTGTTGTACATTTTGTACCACTGGCATGCCATGACTTCTATTGTTTTCTCACTTGCATATTGTAGCTACCATGTAATTGAGACCCTCATTATTTGGCATTAACCCACCCATACTTCATTTATTTTCTTATCTTTACTTCTGGGTATTACTGTTCTTCTTTTTCTCTTCTTCCAGGTAGGCCACTGAAGACGGAAAAAGGGAGAAACTTCTAAAAGGGGAGACAGACAAGTCCATCTGCACAATCATTGGAGAAAAGCATCAGTTGAAACAACCCGTCCACCTGCACATCTCAGCATGCACCGAGGACAGTGCAATCTTTAAATGTGGGGAGGTTGATACCGATCTCCATGTGTTAGTCACTCTTCTATCTCAACACCAATAGTTTATTTTTCTTGTTAGTTGTTGCATTTGCATGTTTGATTGCATATTTATTTGATTTTGTGCATTTAGTTACTACTTGGTTGAAGTAATATTTTCTTTTTCAAGAAATCATTATAGTATTTCACTAATTTAAATTGAATTTTTTTTTTAAATTTGTTTGAAGTTGTATTTGGAACATGGTTTTTGAGCCAAAGAACACACAGCAACCTGTGAGACTTTGAGCTTATTTATATGGTTACATTATTTAACCATAAATATTATATTCCTGTGTGTTCCCTTCTCTATGATTGTAATCTATATTTTGTTCCAATCTATATTTCCATTATTTAGTATATTTACATGCTTGCATATGATTGAGGCCATTGTTTGATTTTAGCTCACTTATCCCAAATAAGCCTACCCTTTAAATCACCCTTGTCAAGCCACTTTGAGCCTTTTAATCCCCATTTGTTCTATATTTTACCACATCACTAGCCTTAAAGCAGAAAAATAATGAAATATCCAAATTGAATCTTTGGTTAGCTTAAGATAAGGATTGTGTAACAATTAAGTGTGGGGAAACTGTGGGAACATGGGTTAATAAGGGAATGTATTATGTTTCTAAATTATTTGAATATTGGGAATTTGGGAACCTACTCATGAAAAACCAAAATAGAAAAATAATGGAGAATCCATGTGCATTGATAAGTTATGTTTGCTTTTATGATTCAAAAAAAAAGAGAAAAAAAGAGAAAAAGAAAAAAAATATAAATAAATAAATAAATAAATAAGGGGACAAAATTATCCCAATGCTAAGTTAATGAAAATATCAATGCACATGTGACAAAAGTAAAAAAATATCAAAAAAAAATTTTTGGTACATGAGTATGGGAATCATACAAAAGTGGGAATTTTGGGTAGCTAGGCATGATTCTAGAGTTATATAGAGTGTATGTATGGTAGGTGGTGCACGAAATTGTGATTCATTCTTTTCACAACTCAACAGTCCCCGGTAATGGCTCCAAATACTTAGTGCTCAATACCATGGTCTAAACATAATTTCACAACTTCGCACAACTAACCAACAAGTGCACTGGGTCGTCCAAGTAATAAACCTTACGCGAGTAAGGGTCGATCCCATGAAGATTGTTGGTATGAAGCAAGCTATGGTCACCTTGTAAATCTTAGTCAGGCAGATTCAAATGGTCATGAATGATTTATGAATAAAACATAAAACAAGGATAGAGATACTTATGTAATTCATTGGTGAGAATTTCAGATAAGCGCATGGAGATGCTTTGTCCCTTCCGTCTCTCTGCTTTCCTACTGTCTTCATCCAATCCTTCTTACTCCTTTCCATGGCAAGCTGTATGTTGGGCATCACCATTGTCAGTGGCTACAATCCCATCCTCTCAGTGAAAATGTTCAACGCACCCTGTCACGGCACGGCTAATCATCTGTCGGTTCTCAACCAGGTTGGAATAGAATCCATTGATTCTTTTGCGTCTATCACTAACGCCCAGCCTTCAGGAGTTTGAAGCTCGTCACAGTCATTCAATCATTGAATCCTACTCAGAATACCACAGATAAGGTTTAGACCTTCCGGATTCTCTTGAATGCCGCCATCAATTCTAGCTTATACCACGAAGATTCCGATCAAGGGATCCAAGAGATATCCACTCAATTTAAGGTAGAACGGAGGTGGTTGTCAGGCACACATTCATAGGTGAGAATGATGATGAGTGTCACGGATCATCACATTCATCAAGTTGAAGAACAAGTGATATCTTAGAACAAGAACAAGCTGAATTGAATAGAAGAACAATAGTAATTGCATTAATACTCGAGGTACAGCAGAGCTCCACACCTTAATCTATGGTGTGTAGAAACTCCACCGTTGAAAATACATAAGAACAAGGTATAGGCATGGCCGAATGGCCAGCCCCATGATCTAAGATAGCATAAGACTAAAGATAGCTACCAAGATGATCCTAAGATCGAAAATGATCAGAAGATGATCAAAGATCCAAAGATGAAAATACAATAGCAAAAGGTCCTATATGTAGAGAACTAGTAGCCTAGGGTTTATAGAAATGAGTAAATGACATAAAAATCCACTTCCGGGCCCGCTTGGTGTGTGCTTGGGCTGAGCATTGAAGCTTTCATGTGTAGAGACTTTTCTTGGAGTTAAACGCCAGCTTTTGTGCCAGTTTGGGCGTTTAACTCCCATTCTTGTGCCAGTTCCGGCGTTTAATGCCGGGCATTCTTGAGCTGATTTGGAACGCCAGTTTGGGCCATCAAATCTTGGGCAAAGTATGAACTATTATACATTGCTGGAAAGCCCAGGAAATCCACTTCGAGTGCAGGGAGGTCAGAATCCAACAACATCTGCAGTCCTTTTCAGTCTCTGAATCAGATTTTTGCTCAGGTCCCTCAATTTCAGCCAGAAAATACCTGAAATCATAGAAAAATACACAAACTCATAGTAAAGTCCAGAAAAGTGAATTTTAACTAAAAACTAATAAAAATATAATAAAAACTAACTAAAATATACTAAAAACATACTGAAAACGATGCCAAAAAGCGTATAAATTATCCGCTCATCACAACACCAAACTTAAATTGTTGCTTGTCCTCAAGCAACTGAAAATCAAATAAGATAAAGAGAAGAAAATATGCAATGAATTCTAAAAACATCTATGAAGATCAGTATTAATTAGATGAGCGGGGCTTTTAGCTTTTTGCCTCTGAACATTTTTGGCATCTCACTCTATCCTTTGAAATTCAGAATGATTGGCTTCTATAGGAACTCAGAATCCAGATAGTGTCATTGATTCTCCTAGTTAAGTATGACGATTCTTGAACACAGCTACTTTATGAGTCTTGGCCGTGGCCCAAAGCACTCTGTCTTCCAGTATTACCACTGGATACATACATGCCACAGACACATAATTGGGTGAACCTTTTCAGATTGTGACTCAGCTTTGCTAGAGTCCCCAATTAGAGGTGTCTAGTGTTCTTAAGCACACTTTTTTTGCCTTGGATCACAACTTTATTTCTTTCTTTTTCTCTTTCTCTTTTTTTTTTTCATTTTTCTCTTCTTCTTTTTTTGTATTCACTGCTTTTTCTTGCTTCAAGAATCATTTTTATGATTTTTCAGATCCTCAGTAACATGTCTCCTTTTTCATCATTTTTTCATGAGCCAACATTCATGAACATCAAATTCAAAAGACATATGCACTGTTCAAGCATACATTCAGAAAACAAAATATTGCCACCACATCAAAATAATTAATCTGTTATAAAATTCAAAATTCATGCAATTCTTCTCTTTTCCAATTAAGAACATTTTTCATTTAAGAAAGGTGATGGATTCATAGGACATTCATAACTTTAAGGCATAGACACTAAGACACTACTGATCATGTAATAAGACACAAACATGGATAAACATAAGCATAAAATTCGAAAAACAAGAAAATAAAGAACAAGGAAATTAAAGAACGGGTCCACCTTAGTGATGGCGGCTTGTTCTTCCTCTTGAAGATCTTATGGAGTACTTGAGCTCCTCAATCTCTCTTCCTTGCCTTTGTTGCTCCTCTCTCATGATTCTTTGATCTTCTCTAATTTCATGGAGGAGGATGGAATGTTCTTGGTGCTCCACCCTTAGTTGTCCCATGTTGGAACTTAATTCTCCTAGGGAGGTGTTGATTTGCTCCCAATAGTTTTGTGGAGGAAAGTGCATCCCTTGAGGTATCTCAGGAATTTCATGATGAGTGGGATCTCTTGTTTGCTCCATACTTTTCTTAGTGATGGGCTTGTCCTCATCAATGGGGATGTCTCCCTCTATGTCAATTCCAACTGAATAACAGAGGTGACAAATGAGATGAGGAAAGGCTAACTTTGCCAAGGTAGAGGACTTGTCCGCTACCTTATAAAGTTCTTGGGCTATAACCTCATGAACTTCTACTTCTTCTCCAATCATGATGCTATGAATCATGATAGCCCGGTCTATAGTAACTTCGGACCGGTTGCTAGTGGGAATGATTGAGCGTTGGATAAACTCCAACCATCCCCTAGCCACTGGCTTGAGGTCATGCCTTCTCAGTTGAACCGGCTTCCCTCTTGAATCTCTCTTCCATTGGGCGCCCTCTTCACAGATGTCTATGAGGACTTGGTCCAACCTTTGATCAAAGTTGACCCTTCTAGTGTAAGGGTGTTCATCCCCTTGCATCATGGGCAAGTTGGATGCCAACCTTACATTTTTCGGACTGAAATCTAAGCATTTCCCCCGAACTATTGTAAGCCAATTCATTGGGTTCGGGTTCACACTTTGATCATGGCTCTTGGTGATCCATGCATTGGCATAGAACACTTGAACCATTAAGATTCTGACTTGTTGAATGGGGTTGGTAAGAACTTCCCAACCTCTTCTTCGAATCTCATGTTGGATCTTCGGATATTCACTCTTTTTGAGTTTGAAAGGGACCTCGGGGATCACCTTCTTCAAGGCCACAACTTCATAGAAGTGGTCTTGATGCACCCTTGAGATGAATCTCTCCATCTCCCATGACTCGGAGGTGGAAGCTTTTGCCTTCCCTTTCCTCTTTCTAGAGGTTTCTCCGGCCTTGGATGCCATAAATGGTCATGGAAAAACAAAAAGCAATGCTTTTACCACACCAAACTTAAAAGGTTTGCTCGTCCTCGAGCAAAAGAAGAAAGAAGAGAGTGGAAGAAGAAGAAATAGAGGAGATGGAGATGGCTTTGTGGTTCGGCCAAAGGGGGAGAAGTAGTGTTTAGGGTGTGTGAAAATGAAGGAGTGAAGATGGGTTTATATAGGGGTGGAGAGAGGGGTAGGGTTCAGCTATGGTAGGGTGGGTTTGGGAGGGAAAGTGGTTTGAATTTGAATGGTGAGGTAGGTGGGGTTTTATGAAGGATGGATGTGAGGGGTGAAGAGAAAGATGGGATTTGATAGGTGAAGGGTTTTTGGGGAATAGGTGTTGAGGTGATTGGTGAATGGGTGAAGAAGAGAGAGAGTGGTGGGGTAGGTGGGGATCCTGTGGGGTCCACAGATCCTGAAGTGTCAAGGAAAAGTCATCCCTGCACCAAGTGGCGAGCAAAAATGCTCTCTGTGCCAATTCTGGCGTTAAATGCCGGGCTGGTGCCCATTTCTGGCGTTTAATGCCAACTTCTTGCCCTTTCTTGGCGTTTAACGCCAGTCTGGTGCCCCTTTCTGGCGTTAAACGCCCAGAATGGTGCCAGACTGGGCGTTAAACGCCCATTTGCTGCCCTTACTGGCGTTTAAACGCCAGCAAGGTCTTCCTCCAGGGTGTGCTGTTTTTCTTTTTGTTTTTCGTTCTGTTTTTACTTTTTCAATTAATTTTGTGACTTCTCATGATCATCAACCTACAGAAAACATGAAATAACAAAGGAAAATAGATTAAATATAACATTGGGTTGCCTCCCAACAAGCGCTTCTTTAATTTCAGTAGCTTGACAGTGGGCTCTCATGGAGCCTCACAGATACTCAGAGCAATGTTGGAACCTCCCAACACCAAACTTAGAGTTTGAATGTGGGGGTTCAACACCAAAGTTAGAAGTTGGTTGTGGCCTCCCAACACCAAACTTAGAGTTTGACTGTGGGGGCTCTGTTTGACTCTGTTTTGAGAGAAGCTCTTCATGCTTCCTCTCCATGGTTACAGAGGGGTATCCTTGAGTGTTAAACACAAAGGATTCTTCATTCACTTGAATGATCAATTCTCCTCTGTCAACATCAATCACAGCCTTTGCTGTGGCTAGGAAGGGTCTGCCAAGGATGATGGATTCATCCATGCACTTCCCAGTCTCTAGGACTATGAAATCAGCAGGGATGTAATGGTCTTCAACTTTCACTAAAACATCCTCTACAAGTCCATAAGCTTGTTTTCTTGAATTGTCTGCCATCTCTAGTGAGATTCTTGCAGCTTGCACCTCAAAGATCCCTAGCTTCTCCATTATAGAGAGAGGCATAAGGTTAATGCTTGACCCTAAGTCACACAGAACCTTCTTAAAGGTCATGGTGCCTATGGTACAAGGTATTGAGAACTTCCCAGGGTCCTGTCTCTTTTGAGGTAATTTCTGCCTAGACAAGTCATCCAATTCTTTGGTGAGCAAAGGGAGTTCATCATCCCAAGTCTCATTACCAAATAACTTGTCATTTAGCTTCATGATTGCTCCAAGGTATTTAGCAACTTGCTCTTCAGTGACATCTTCATCCTCTTCAGAGGAAGAATACTCATCCGAGCTCATGAATGGCAGAAGTAAATTCAATGGAATCTCTATGGTCTCATTATGAGCCTCAGATTCCCATGGTTCCTCATTAGAGAACTCATTGGAGGCCAGTGGATGTCCATTGAGGTCTTCCTCAGTGGCAATCACTGCCTCTTCCTCCTCTCCAAGTTCAGCCATGTGGGTCATGTTAATGGCCTTGCATTCTCCTTTTGGATTCTCTTCTGTTTTGCTTGGAAGAGTACTAGGAGGGAGTTCAGTAATTTTCTTGCTCAGCTGTCCCACTTGTGCCTCTAAATTCCTAATGGAGGACCTTGTTTCCGCCATGAAACTTTGAGTGGTTTTGATTAGATCAGAGACCATGGTTGCTAAGTCAGAGTGGCTCTGCTTAGAATTATCTGTTTTTTTGCTGAGAAGATGATGAAAAAAGCATGCCATTGTTAAACCTGTTTCTTCCACCATTATTGCTGTTGAAACCTTCTTGAGGTCTCTGTTGATCCTTCCATGAGAGATTTGGATGATTTATCCATGAAGGATTATAGGTGTTTCCATAGGGTTCTCCCATGTAATTCACCTCTTCTATTGAAGGGTTCTCAGGATCATAAGCTTCTTCTTCAGATGATGCGTCCTTAGTACTGCCTGGTGCAGCTTGCATTCCAGACAGGCTTTGAGAAATCATATTGACTTGCTGAGTCAATATTTTGTTTTGAGCCAATATGGCATTCAGAGTATCAATCTCAAGAACTCTTTTCTTCTGATTCGTCCCATTGTTCACAGGATTCCTTTTAGAAGTGTACATGAATTAGTTATTTGCAACCATTTCAATGAGTATTTGAGCTTCTGTAGGCATCTTCCTCAGATGAAGAGATCCTCCAGCAGAGCTATCCAATGACATCTTGGACAGTTCAGACAGACCATCATAGAAGATACCTATGATGCTCCATTCAGAAAGCATGTCAGAGGGACACTTTCTGATCAATTGTTTGTATCTTTCCCAAGCTTCATAGAGGGATTCACCTTCCTTCTGTCTAAAGGTTTGGACTTTCACACTAAGCTTACTCAATTTTTGAGGTGGAAAGAACTTTGCCAAGAAGGCATTGACTAGCTTTTCCCAATAGTTCAGGCTTTCTTTAGGTTGTGAGTCCAACTATATCCTAGCCTTGTCTCTTACAGCAAAAGGGAATAGCATAAGTCTGTAGACCTCAGGGTCAACCCCATTAGTCTTGACAGTGTCACAAATTTGCAAGAACTCAGCTAAAAACTGATGAGAATCTTCCAATGGAAATCTATGGAACTTTTAATTCTGTTGCATTAGAGAAACTAATTGAGGCTTAAGCTCAAAGTTGTTTGCTGCAATGGCAGGGATAGAGATGCATCTCCCATAGAAGTCGGGAGTAGGTGCAGTAAAGTCACCCAGCACCTTCCTTACATTGTTGGCATTGTTGTTGTTTTCGGCTGCCATATCTTCTTCTTGTTTGAAGATTTCTGTTAGGTCCTCTATGAGAGTTGTGCTTTAGCTTCTCTTAGCTTTCGATTCAAGGTCCTTTCAGGTTCAGGGTCAGCCTCAACAAGAATGCTTTTGTCTTTGCTCTTGCTCATATGAAAGAGAAGAGAACAAGAAAATGTGGAATCCTCTATGTCACAGTATAGAGATTCCTTGAGGTGTCAGAGGAAAAGAAAAATAGAAGAAAAATGTAGAAGAATTCGAACTTATCAAGAAAGATAGAGTTCGAATTGTGCATTGAGGAGGAGTGTTAGTCCATAAATAGAAGGTTGTGAGAAGAGGTGAAGAAATTTTCGAAAATAAATTAAAAATATTTTAAAAACATTTTGAAAAATTGGAGAATGATTTTCGAAAATTATGATTGGGAAAGAAATAAAGTGATTTTTGAAAAAGATTTTGAAATTAGAAATCAAAAAGATATAATTGAAAACTATAAAAAAAATTGTGATAAAAAGATATCATTGAAAAGATATAGTTTTAAAAAGATATGATTGAGAAGATATGATTTGAAAAACAATTTAAAAAAGATTTGATTTTGAAAATTAATGACTTGGCTAACAAGAAAGATATGATTCAGACATTAAACCTTTCTCAACAGAAAAGGCAACATACTTGAAATGTTGAATCAAATCATTAATTGTTAGCAAGTATTTTTGAAAATGGAAAGAAATTGATTTTAAAAATATATGATTGAAAAGATATGATTTGAAAAAGATTTGATTTTGAAAAATTATGAAAACTTGAAAAAAATTTGAGTTAAAAACAAAATCTTCCCTCTTGTGCCATTCTGGCGTTAAACTCCCAGAATGGTATCCATTCTGGCATTTAACGCCCAAAACTCACCCCTTTTGGGCGTTAAACGCCCAGCCAGGCACCCTGGCTGGCGTTTAAACGCCAGTTTTCCTTCCTCACTGGGCGTTTTGAACGCCCAGCTTTTTCTGTGTAATTCCTCTGCTGAATGTTCTGAATCTTCAATTCTCTGTATTATTGACTTGAAAAGACACAAAGAAATTTTTTTTTTGAATTTTTAATGATGAGGAATAATCAAAATGCAACTAAAATCAAATAAACAATGCATGCAAGACACCAAACTTAGAAGTTTGTATACTATTGACACTAACAAAATGAGAATGCATATGAGAAACAACAAAACACTCAAGACAGGAGAATTTAAAGATCAGAACAAGGAAATCATCAAGAACAACTTGAAGATCAATTAAGACACACGAATGAATTCGAAAAATGCAAGAAGAAAAGAAACATGCAATTGACACCAAACTTAAAATGAGACACTAGACTCAACAAGAAACATAAAATATTTTTTGTTTTTATGATTTTGTAATTTTTTTTTAGATTTTTTCAAAAATTGAAAGAAAATAAGGATATCAAAATTCTTAATGAGAATTCCTGGAATCATGCAATGTTAGTCTAAAGCTTTAGTCTAAAGGAATTAGACATGGCTAGCCAAGCTTCAGCAGGACATTGCATTCAAGAGCTAAATTGATGAGAATCAATCAACTTTGGTGATGATAAGAACATCACCTTGAAACACTATAATTCATTCTTAAGAACTCTGAAGAAAAATACTTAATCTAAGCAACAAGATGAACCGTCAGTTGTCCAAACTCGAACAATCCCCGGCAACGGCGCCAAAAATTTGGTGCACGAAATTGTGATCATCAATGGCGCCATCAACATGGTACGCTCAATTCCAATCTCAACTCTTTATCACAACTTTGCACAACTAACCAGCAAGTGCACTGGGTCGTCCAAGTAATAAACCTTACGCGAGTAAGGGTCGATCCCACGGAGATTGTTGGTATGAAGCAAGCTATGGTCATCTTGTAAATCTCAGTTAGGCAGATTCAAATGGTTATGGATGATTTATGAATAAAACATAAAATAAAGATAGAGATACTTATGTAATTCATTGGTGAGAATTTCAGATAAGCGTATGGAGATGCTTTGTCCCTTCCGTCTCTCTGCTTTCCTACTGTCTTCATCCAATCCTTCTTACTCCTTTCCATGGCAAGCTGTATATTGGGCATCACCATTGTCAGTGGCTACAGTCCCGTCCTCTCAGTGAAAATGTTCAACGCGCTCTGTCACAGCACGGCTAATCATCTGTCGGTTCTCAATCAGGTTGGAATAGAATCCATTGATTCTTTTGCGTCTGTCACTAACGCCCAGCCTTCAGGAGTTTGAAGCTCATCAAAGTCATTTAATCATTGAATCCTACTCAGAATACCACAGACAAGGTTTAGACCTTCCAGATTCTCTTGAATGCCGCCATCAATTCTAGCTTATACCACGAAGATTCTGATTAAGGAATCCAAGAGATAAACATTCAAGCCTTGTTTGCTTGTAGAAGGGGAGTGGTTGTTAGGCACACGTTCATAAGTGAGAATCATGATGAGCGTCACATAATCATCACATTCATCATGTCCTTGGGTGCGAATGAATATCTTAGAACAAGAATAAGCTGAATTGAATAGAAGAACAATAGTAATTGCATTAATACTCGAGGTACAGCAGAGCTCCACACCTTAATCTATGGTGTGTAGAAACTCCACCGTTGAAAATACATAAGAACAAGGTCTAGGCATGGTCGTGAAGCCAGCCCCCAAAACGTGATCAAAAGATTCAAAGATCTAAAGATCTAAAAATCCAAAGATGAAAATACAATAGCAAAAAGTCCTATTTGTAGAGAACTAGTATCCTAGGGTTTACAGAAATGAGTAAATGACATAAAAATCCACATCCGGGCCCATTTGGTGTGTGCTTAGACTGAGCATTGAAGCTTTCATGTGTAGAGACTTTTCTTGGAGTTAAACGCCAGCTTTTGTGCCAGTTTGGGCGTTTAACTCCCATTCTTGTGTCAGTTCCGGCGTTTAACGCCAGAATTCTTGAGCTGACTTGGAACGCCTGTTTGGGCCATCAAATCTCGGGCAAAGTATGGACTATTATACATTGCTAGAAAGCCCAGGATGTCTAATTTCCAATGCAATTGAGAACGCCCCAATTGAGCTTCTGTAGCTCCAAAAAATCAACTTCAAGTGCAGGGAGGTCAGAATCCAACAGCATCTGCAGTCCTTTTCAGCCTCTGAATCAGATTTTTGCTCAGGTCCCTCAATTTCAGCCAGAAAATACCTAAAATCACAAAAAAACACACAAACTCATAGTAAAGTCCAGAAAAGTGAATTTTAACTTAAAACTAATAAAAATATAATAAAAACTAACTAAAACATACTAAAAACATACTGAAAACAATGCCAAAAAGTGTATAAATTATCCTCTCATCAGTATGAAATTAATTAGTCCACTTGACCTTCCTTTGTTTAGTAAAGGTTAACTAAGTGGGATTAAAATCCAATTCTCATCTCAATTGATAAGGATAGGACTTCCAGTTCTTATACCTTGCCAAGAGTTTATTTTACAGTTATTTATTTATTTTTATTGCTTTGAAAATATACGTGTGCCCATTGCCCAAATTCCAAAAACCCCAATTTTACCTTTTTCATAGCCAATAATAAGAACATACCTCCCTGCAATTCCTTGAGAAGACGACCCGAGGTTTAAATACTCGGTTATCAATTTTAAAGGGGTTTGTTACTTGTGACAACCAAAACGTTTGCATGAAGGGATTTCTGTTGATTTAGAATCTATATCTACAACGCGACTATTTTTATAAAATTCTTTACTAGCAAAAATCCTGACGTAAGTGATGCCAGGCCATCTTGGCCAGTTTTACTGACCTTTTCTTTACTGTTTTAGGATAGTTTCATGCATTTTCTTAGTAAATAAGCAAGTTTTGGATGAAAATACACTTAACCTTGATTTAAGCAAACTTTGTGAACTTTACATGATTTCATGAGAATTAGGCAGGAATTGAATGATATAATTGATGATGCATAATCTCATGACTGGGAACAGAGCTTTGATGCACTTTAATTGCTTGATTTCAGGACAAAGGAAGCAAGAAGGAGCCACGTTAGTTGTCACATTAAGCTAATTAACATAACCACTAACGTGGAATTGGGACAAGCTTGTAGCGTTAATGGAAAAAGTGATTGCCAATAACGCCTTCGACGCCATCATAGCGTTAGTTGCCACATTAAGTACATTAATATGGTAGCTAACGTGGAGGAAAAGAGAAGCTCCAACGTTAGTGGTAAAAGTAAATGCCACTAACGTTCCACAAAGGCACATTTAGCCACGTTAAGAGCCACATTAATTTAATTAACGTGAACGCTAACGTGGGGGGAGGAAGCAATCGCCAACGTTAGTGACACTTATCTTTGTCACTAACGTTGGACTAAGCCAAGAGTGCCCACGTTAGTGGTCACGTTAAGACCACTAACGTGAAGAGTAACGTGGAGCTAAGCATGATGGGCCAACGTTAGTGACACTAACCTTTGTCACAAACATTGGAGATGGCAATCACCACCACATTAGGGGTCACATTAATCTAATTAATGTGAACTCTAACATGGGAAGGAGGGGCGTTTGGAGCGATAGTGACAAAGATAAGTGTCACTAACGCTCTCAAAGCTTAGGCATGCCCATGTTAAGGGTCACGTTAGTTACACTAACGTAAACTCTAACGTGGGGAGAAGACCCAAGAGCCAATGTTATTGAAAAAGGTGAACGCCAATAATGTTTGCGAAGTACCAAGATGGCAACGTTAGTTGTCACGTTAGTGCCACTAACGTTGAAGTTAACATGGATCACTAGTGGGTTGGAACGTTAGTAGAAAAGGTGATCGTCACTAACATTCTCGAACCCACATTCTTGCTTAACGTTAACACCACTAACGTCCTAACTAACATCCATGCCTAACTCACACTTATCTGCAAGCAAAGCTGAGCCCACTAAAGATTGTAACTACTTCAACTCAAGATCAAAGGCCCATATCCAAGACTTGAAGAACCAACTAGAAGATCAAGAACAGTAGTATATATAGGAGTAGTTTTGAACTAGAAAGGAGCTTGGTAATTTAGAGAACTACATCTTGTATATTTACTTTTCTGCACTTTTCTAGTTACTAGAGAATGTACTTTTTTCTACCATTTTCCATTTCCATTTCCAGAGCTATGAAAAACTAAACCCGCTTTCATTGGGTTATGGAGCTCTGTTGTAATTTGATGGATCAATTATAGTTTTTATTCTTCTTCCTCTTTCTTTTCTCTTGATTTACTAGAAAGCTTTCGATCTTAATTGGTTAGTTTTCTTGGAAAAGAAACTCTCCATAATTGGATCTCCTCTGAGCCTTGGAAAAGGGATGAGGAGATCATGTTAGAAATGCTTTCTCATGTTGGACCAAATTGGGACTTGGACCGATATAGTGACATGTAATCCTCCCAACACTTTGATTTGGAAATACATGTGGTATAATCAGTGACCATACTTCATCTCTTCACATGAACAATTAAATCAAGGAATTGGGCAATTGTTCAAGCTTAGAGAGATTGGGTTGCCAAGGAATTGGGATCCAATCACCTAAGATTGCCAAGGAGATTAATGAATGCATTGATTGAGGAAGAGATGAGAATAAATTTGATCCGGAGAATGTAACATCTCCTAAGCCCAATGAATCTCCCATTTCTGATTTTACCCATTCTCTTTAATTTCTGCCATTTATCTTCATGCTCATTTCCCCAAATCCCCATTTAAGATTCTGCAATTTATTTTTTGCACTTTACTTTCCCACTATTTAAATTTTCTGCAATTCTCAACTCAATTTCTGTTAGCTCAACTAGCACATCTTTCCAACTAAAGTTGCTTGACCAATCAATCCCTATAGGATTCAACCTCTGATGAGCGGATAATTTATACGCTTTTTGGCATTGTTTTTAGGTAGTTTTTAGTAAGTTCAAGCTACTTTTAGGGATGTTTTCATTAGTTTTTATGTTAAATTCACATTTCTGGACTTTACTATGAGTTTGTGTGTTTTTCTGTGATTTCAGGTAAATTCTGACTGAAATTGAGGGATTTGAGCAAAACTCTGAAAAAGGCTGACAAAAGGACTGCTGAAGCTGTTGGAATCTGACCTCCCTGCACTCAAAGTGGATTTTATGGAGCTACAGAAATCCAAATGGCGCGCTCTCAACGGCGTTGGAAAGTAGACATCCAGGGCTTTCCAGCAATATATAATAGTCCAAACTTTATTCGGAAATTGACGACGTAACTTGGCGTTGAACGCCAAGTACATGCTGCTGTCTGGAGTTAAACGCCAGAAAAACGTCATGATCCGGAGTTGAACGCCCAAAACACGTCATAACTCGGAGTTCAACTCCAAGAGAAGCCTCAGCTCGTGGATTGATCAAGCTCAGCCCAAACATACACCAAGTGGGCCCCGGAAGTGGATTTATGCATCAAATACTTACTCATGTAAACCCTAGGAGCTAGTTTATTATAAATAGAACATTTAACTAATGTATTTGACATCTTTGAACGCATAGTTCTCAGACCGTGGGGGCTGGCCATTCGGCCATGCCTGAACCTTTCACTTATGTATTTTCAACGGTGGAGTTTCTACACACCATAGATTAAGGGTGTGGAGCTTTGCTGTACCTCAAGTTTCAATGCCATTAAGATGATATCCTATTCAATTCTATTTATTCCTATTTCAAGATATACGTTGCACTTCAACTTGATGAATGTGATGATCAGTGACACTTATCATCATTCTCACCTATGAACGCGCGTGATTGACAACCACTTCCGTTCTACCTTAGGCCGGGCGCATATCTCTTAGATTCCCCAACAGAATCTTCGTGGTATAAGCTAGATAGATGGCGGCATTCATGAGGATCCGGAAAGTCTAAACCTTGTCTATGGTATTCCGAGTAGGATTCTGGGATTGAATGACTGTGACGAGCTTCAAACTCCTGAAGGATGGGCGTGATGACAAGCGCAAAAGAATCAATGGATTCTATTCCAACCTGATTGAGAACCGACAGATGATTAGCCATGCGAGTGACAGCCGCAGAGGACCATTTTCACTGAGAGGATGGGATGTAGCCACTGACAACGGTGATGCCCTACATACAGCTTGCTATGGAAAGGAGTAAGAAGAATTGGATGAAAGCAACAGGAAAGCAGAGATTCAAGAGGAGCACAGCATCTTCATACGCCTATCTGAAATTCCCACCATTGAATTACATAAGTATTTCTATCCTATTTTATTTATCTTTTAATTATCTAATCTCCCATAACCACATGGATAAGCCTGACTGAGATTTACAAGATGACCATAGCTTGCTTCATCCCAACAATCTCCGTGGGATCGACCCTTACTCACGTAAGGTATTACTTGGACGACCCAGTACACTTGCTGGTTAGTTGAGCGAGACTGTGAAGTTGATTTTAGACCATGGTATTGTGCACCAAGTTTTTGGAGCCATTACCGAGGAAGATTATTCGAGTTGTGTGAAAGTATAAATCACAATTTCGCCCACCAACCTCACTCTATTGTGAGTTTTTACTTGACGACAATTTGGTATATATGCCGAAGGGAAATTTGTTGAGAGACAAGTTTTCGTGCATTAGCAATCGAGTTATCTGAGTTCAATCTTCAATATAAAGCTCGGAGAGCCATCAAATCACAGTACCTGGCCGACTTCATTGCCGAGTATACTGACACCCCGGGAACACCGACAAAATGGGATCTCTATGTAGATGGCTCTTCAAACAAAACTGGGAGTGGCGTAGGGGTGATAATAGAAAGTGATTAGGGAACCCAAATTGAACTCTCCTTAAAATTCGAGTTCCCCGCTTCAAATAATCAGGCTGAATACGAGGCATTACTAGCTGGTTTGAGGCTAGCTAAGGAGGTTGGAGTTCAAAAGCTTACCATCTTCAGCGATTCACAAGTAGTTACCTCACAAATATAAGGGAGCTACCAAGCTAAGGACCCTACCATGAAAAAGTACTTGGACAAGACCAAAGAATAACTCGGACAAATCAGGGAATACAAGGTCCACCATATACCTCGAGAACAGAATGCTCGTGCTGATGCACTCTCAAAACTAGCCAACACCATACCAGGGGCAATAATAGAAGCCTCATCCATGAATACTGCAAAGCCCATCAATCTCAGAGGAAGAAAAGGTTACAAAAACATCAGAAATCACAAAGGGTCCAAAGTCTCCTCAGTAGTAGCATCCTGTGTCGAAGAGGGAAGAATGATCTTCAAGGGGGTCGCATCCAGAGTCCCATGCTCCCGATTTAGAACTTGAACATCAGGGTCGGACTCAGGATGGCCAACCTTAGCTGTAGGGATTAAAGAAGTCGTGGCAGTAGAAGCTTTAACTAGCGGCACAGGGGGAGGGCTGATGATTTTGATGGTTTGTGTTTCTAGAGTTATTTTTGTTTGAATTTCTCTGCTACGTCTACTGGTTTTGGTTATCTCCCCACCTTAAATTGGGGTGGTTCCTCCAGGATGAGTTGTAGGTGTCTCTATGGAACTCATTTTGTCCAGCTCCTTCGTTGTGCATGTATTGGACATGCTCAGGCTGTTGCTCTTCATAGCTCTCTTTATTTTGTCCCCATGCAGGTGATGGTTGTCTTGTTGTGTTCATTGCAGCTACTTGAAGACCATCTATCCTTTTTGCCATCATCTTCATTTATTGTTGAATCTGTTAGTGCATCAACTTGTTTTGTGCCAGGATGGTATCCACACCTTCAAGTTCTAATACACCTCTCTTTGGAGCTGGTTGGCATTGCCTTTGATGAGCATAAAAGTACTAGTTATTGGCTACAGTGTCTATTAGATTCTGAGCTTCCTTAGCTGTCTTCATTAGTTGTATTGAACCTTCAATAGAATAATCCAAGGCCACTTGAGCTTTTAGAGTCAATCCCTCATAGAAATTCTGAAGTCTGTCCCATTCATTAAACATCTCTGGTGGACACTTCCTAATCAAGGCTTTGTATCTCTCCCAAGTCTCATAAAGTGATTCTCCATCCATTTGGGTGAATGTTTGCACTTTTGTCTTCAATCTTATGATCCTCTGAGGTGGGTAGAACTTAGCCAAAAATTTGCTCACTAAATCCTCCCTGTTGTTGATGCTTTCTTTGGGAAATGCTTCTAACCACTGAGTTGCCTTATCCCTCAAGGAAAATGGAAACAATAGCATCTTATAGATGTCTGGGTGTACACCATTTGTCTTAACTGTGTCACATATCCTCAGAAAAATAGCGGGGTGTTGATTTGGG
Source organism: Arachis stenosperma (assembly GCF_014773155.1). NCBI lineage: Eukaryota > Viridiplantae > Streptophyta > Magnoliopsida > Fabales > Fabaceae > Arachis > Arachis stenosperma. The sequence continues at coordinate 67,474,905 of NC_080379.1, forward strand.
TTTTTGAAGGGACCTCCTCCATAAGAACAGTTGTTCTGCATCAAAGTGATAAGCTGAGGCTTCAACTCAAAGTTATTGGCATGAACATTTGGAGTGAGTATACTGCTTCCACAGTTTCTCGCATTGGGGAAGGTGTAGGAGGCTAGAACTCTCCTTTAAGGTTGGCCATTGTTATTAGCCACCTCTTCTGGTGGATTATGGGGATTGCCCTCCATCTTTTGATTCTCTTGCTCTGATTCTTCTTCACCAATTACGCCCTTCTCTCTTGCTTCCCTTCTCAATCTCAAGAATATTCTCTCTGGTTCATAATCAAAAGAAGTGGAATCACCTCTTTTTTCTCCTGGCATGCAACCAAAACAACAAAAAACACAAATAGAGCACTCTGTTGCTTGAATGCAGTTAGGATTAGTAGATACAAAATTTCAAATAGTTAGTGTGCTTAGTAAAAATAAAAGAAAGATGCTTAATCTAGATTAGCACCCTACTTAATCATTGTCAATCTAAATCAATCCCCGGCAATGGCACTAAAAACTTGTTGGGGGAAAATTAGATTTCCACACATACTCACCGGCAAGTATACCGGGTCGCATCAAGTAGTAATAACTCACAAGAGTGAGGTCGATCCCACAGGGATTGATGGATCAAACAACTTTTGTTAGGTGATTAGTTTAGTTAAGCTGATAGTGAATTGAATGGAATTGATCTAACAGAAAGTAAAATTGCAAGGAATTTAAAGTGCATAATGTAAATTGCATCAAATGTAAAAGGGCTTGGGTACAAGGAAATTAAAGAAGATAGAAATAACAGAGAGAAAGATTCATTAGGGATTGGAGATATCACAATCTACAAGAAATCAAATGGGTCTCAATTTTTTTGTCAATCATATGAATAGATCTATGGCGGATTAAAATTGATTGTATCCCAATTCTTTGGCAATCCAATCTCTCTAATCACATTCAATCTCGCCAATTCCTTGATCCAATTGTCATGAGAAGAGGTTAAGCATTTTCTCTCATCCATAAGCCACATAGACATCTCAAGATCTCAATTCCTCCCGAATGGTGTTGATCAAGAGAGTTGTGAGAAACAGAGCTTCAGTTCTAATTTTCATGATTCCCCTTCCGAGGCTCACATGGAAATTCACAGATTCAAACCCCCTTACAGAGTGAATGGATCTCAATTACAACAGAAGTTGTTTCTTAGCTATCCAAATGAATTGAGAAGAAGGTGATGTTCACTTAATCATGTGAATTAAAATAGAGCTCTTCCCCCTAATGAATTGGGGTTCAGTGGATCATAGCTCAAAGAAAAAGTGCAGAGAAACTAAATTGCAAGAAAGTAAATCAGACTGAATTATCCACAGAAATGTAAAATTGCAGATGAATAAAAGTGCAGGAAGTTGAATTTGCAATAAAAGTAAATTGAGTTCAATACTGAAATGTAAAAGTGCAGAAAAATAAAAATGTTTACAAGAGCCTTCTATTATACTCCTACTTCTACTCCTACTCCTGCCTACTACTATTGCAGCCTACTGTCCAGCCTGACTCCCTCTAACTAACTCCCCTCTAATGAATTGAAACTCATGCCTTTATATAGGCTTTTCTAAATGACAAATGAAATTGAAATTGAAAACAAATTACAATTAAATGAAAATCCAATTCTAGATGTTCCTTGTGCCTTTGCTTGAGTGATCTGAGTGGGCCTTGTTTGCTATAATTCAAATGGGCTCAGAATGAAATTTATTGAGCAGAAATGCACTTCCAGAAGAGCATAGCATTCATTTGGAGAATGGAGCATTTTTACACCCACGCGTACGCATGCTATACGCTCGCGCGTCCCTGGTGTTCTGGCTCAACGACGCGTACGCGTCATCCTCGCAGACACGTCCCTTGCAGTGTTCACTAAACGAACATAGCGTTCATGCAACGAACGCTACTCACACGTACACGTCCTGTGCGCTTGTGCGTAGATAGAAGAAAATTGATTCCAAGCTTCCGCGCTAACCACACTTGTGCGTGCTTCATCCCAGATGCTCAATCGACGCGTGCGTGTCTTGTACGCGTACGCATAGGCTGCAAAACTTCAAGTCCAGATTTGAATGTGCCCGAAAATGCTCACTTAGTGAATGTAGTGTTCTCCTTCGAAACGAGCACTGATCATAACCACGCGTACGCGTCATGCACGCATACGCGTGGGTCTTCAAAAATCCTTGCCCGACGCGTCAGCGTCTTGGACGCGTGCGCGTCGTAGCGTTTTCACGCCAAGAGTTCTCTCTTTGTTTAAATCATGGGCCACGCTTTTAAAATCGTGGCCTAAGGCTGCAGAGCGTGCTCGAACTTCAAAATGTGTCCATAATTCTTCCTTTGAGCTTATTTTGTTCTTTCTGCTTCTTTTCCTTCATCTTTTCACCTATCATCAACCAAACAGATACATCAAAGTCTTGGCATAATCATCAAATCCAGCATCATTCATATTATCGACTAAATCTTGCAAGAAATCTAATGAAAATGAATAAAATTACCAATGTTTAATTGAATCAAGACAAGCATAAATTTCTCATCCAAGCACTTACTTATTGCCTAGAAATGTATGAAAACCATGTAAAAACAGATAAAAATTGCTAGTAAAACATTTATATGATGACATGTCATCAAGGGCCTTTCTCTTCATCATCATCTGGAGCAGGAATAATCTTACCGTCCTCCACAATGTTGTCCAGACTGAAAAGAGTGAGGTCGAGCTCGGGGGCAAGAACTCGAACCTGGGCTTTCAGGTTCTCATAAGCATCGGTCACACTATCCACAAGATGGCCCTAGGGCTCAGCATAATCCGCACAGGCCGACTCCAACCTTTCCCTGGTCTCCAACAACTCGCCATAAGTACGAGTATAGCTCTCCTTGTATTTTGCCTTCGACTCCTCGGCAAGGTTGGCGGCAGCCTCCGCAGTCGTAGCTCGGGACTTTTCCTTCTCCAAGTTGCGTTCCAGCTTAGCTACCTTAGCATCAAGCTCATCCTTCAGACACTTGATTCTATTAAATTCCGACTTCGCATCCTTCATAAAAGCCTTCATCGCATGAACAGGAGAATCTTGGATCATACAGAACAAAGCCGCACCCATATGAGCCATCCGAATACTATTTTAGGTGACGTAGGATGGACACATCATCCATAGGAAGTCATCCATAAGGAGCGATCTGATTATCAACAAACCCCACAGCATCAAAATCAGGGGCATCCAAATCATAAGGTTTAACAATTTTTTTCCTCTTTGGAGGAGGACTGATAGAAGGGGAAGAGGCAGCACCAGAGGTTGGCTGGAGAGGATCAGAGGAAACCACACGAACGTGAGGAGTTGGAATCACCTTCCTCGGCCCAGAAGAATCCGAGGTCGGCTTTTTCAGAGGAACTCGGGAAGAGCCTTCCCAGCAACCTTCGCCGAGATATTCTGAGCAGCTATTGCCTTTTTGGCCCGTTTAAAGGCCTTTATGGATTCTGTGGTTTTTACCATATCTGAGAAAGAAAGTAGCAAAATCAAATAGCAAGAAAAAGAAAGGCTGAAGACTAACAAATAAACGAACAAACAAAGGAAAGCTAAAAAGAAGTCGGCAAGTACCCAATTCAACCTGAAGAAGAGAGGGATCTCCTAGAAACTTTTTCGTGTTAAGATGACGAGGGTCTCCCCAATTTTCCTCTAACACATGCAAAAAGGCCTGCTCGACCTCGTCTAGACTTTTCCAAGAATACCTAGCCACTACCACATTCTTTTGCCAGCACAAAAGGAAGGCTGGTTCATCATTCTTGTCCAAAAAGAAGGGCCAAGCTTCCTCAAGAGCTCAGACCTTGAAGTACTAATTCTTGAAATCCCTAAAGTATTTATTATACATGGAGAACACTTTCTTTCCTTGGGTAGCCCGGAAAGAAATCTAGGAAGCCATCTTCTTAGCTACCCCAGGCTTCATTAACACAAAGAGATAAAGAAAGAGAGTTTTGGGTAGGTCGGACATCCAGTTCTTGACACAATAGTTGGAAGATTTTTATGAAACCCCAAGAGTTCGGATGAAGCTGAGAAGGAGCTACATTGCAGGACCACAACAGCTCGGTTTCAAAAGGGTAAAAAGGAAGGATAATATTCAGTTGGCTAAAGAAGTAGTCATAAGCATAGAAAAAAAGGGCCATTCCCCTTGAACCAAAGAACGAAAACTAACCCTCTCCTCAGGATCAGGTGACACCAACTCATAGTTTTTCTCTTAGTCCCTATTTTTACAAATCCTATAGTGCCTCCTAACTTGCACACAGTATTCGGGGTCAGCCACAATAACGCACATCAAAACAATGGAGTCCAACCAATCAGACATGCTCTCCGGAATCTTAGTAGACATCTCAACATTATTTTTGCGGGAAGACATGGGTCAACTACTCCTATAAAGAGAAAAAAATTGGGTCACTATCAAAAAACTCGGTAAAACAGGAAACAACTCGGACAATAACACATGAACACCAAGAATTAGATGCGGCAGTAAAAAGGAAACCCCAGAACTCACACTGAAGTCCAAGGGCACCCTTTGGAGGCAATAACAAGGTAAGAACCCGGAGAGAAGAAAATCTACAGAACCCAAAAAGAAGGAAATTCAACAGTCTATCTATCAACAAAGAAAACACAAAAAGATCAATTGACAAAGACATTTTACGCAAATAGTAAGAAAACCATCACTAGCAATCGACCCTTTTCCTACCAACGGTTTTCAAAAGTTACAACCCTTCTCTACAGCGGTGTACAGGAAAGAAATTATGCAACCATAAATAGGAATAGTGGTTAAACAAAAACCCTAAAAAGAATGCATTTTTCTCAGAAAAGGAGCAAGTAAAGAGAATCGCAACATCAATAAAAGGAAAAGGATGTAACCTTTATAAAAAAGGATCAAGCTTTTCGATACGGACGTAGGTGGAAACCAAAGTTTCACAAACATGCAATACCAAGACAAATCACCAAAATAAAGAAATGAGGGAAGAGATACCAACCTGTAAAGAAGAGGCAAGCACGGAACATGTGATGACAAGTCATCATATACCCATTTTTCAAGCTAATTTTACTTGTTTCACTAGTCTTTATGCACTTTCTTGCATCCTAAGTAAGCAATTTGGAATGAAAATGCATGACTTCTTTAAATCAAACAACCACCATTAAATTGATGCTAAATCATGAGGTTTGAGCTAAAATTTATTGATTTTTAATGAATTATAAACCTTATGAGTTTAGAGATACTTTGATTGGTTGTTTTGGTTTCTTGTAGGTGAAGAAAGGAAGAAAAGAAGAAAAACGTAGCTTAAGAAGTGTGGCCAATAGATGAGAAGTGTGGTGCAACATAGAAGGAGGAAGCAAACACTGCCCTCCACAAGAGCACACTGCCCTCCAGGAGAGCAGCATAATGAACCAAGCCTTGAAAAGCATCACTGCCCTGCCCAAAATAAGGGCGGAGCACAATTTGATGCCAAGGACCAAAGGAAGCAAAAACTCTGCCCTGCCCTCCTCAAGAGCAATATCGGGCTTCATCCAAGAATAATTCAAAGGAAATTGCTTCCTAGTGCTTCCTATGGGTTTCGAACCCAAGAACAAGGAAGAAAGGAGTAGCGCTCAAACACAAGGAAAACAAGCAAAAATTGGCTTGCTTTCAATCTCCAAGAATCGAACACGGCACCATGAGGAAGCAAGGAACTAGGCGTTACTTTGGTGCCAAGAAAACCAAGAAAAAAGGAGCAGCATGTGCCTCCACCGAGTTTCGAACGTGGGACTTCACCATTGGCACATTGCCCTGCCCTCCACAAGGGCAGGGCAGCATTTCTTGGTGCATGGCGCAGCATTTTGGCACGGCCAGGACTTGAGCACTCGGCCAGCAGCATGCACGCACGGGCAACACCTGGTGCACCATGGCAACTCTGCCCTGCCCTCCACAAGGGCAGGGCAGCATCCTGACGCATCACACGCACCAAGCGCACGCAATGAGGCCGCATACACTATTTCCTGCTCTGCCTTCCACGAGGGCAGGGCAGCCTCCTGGAAGCTACTTTCTCATGGGCTGAAAATTGGATTAAAAATCCAATTTAATTCATTTCTTCACCAAATCAAAAGCCCATCCAAATTCCAAAATCCAAGAATAGAAAGTGTATAAATAGGAGATAGTTTGATGTAATTAGAACCTTTCTTTTGATTTTTGAATTTTCACATCTTTAGACTTGATTTTGAGAGCTTGGAACTGAGATTTTAGAGAATTGGAAAGGAAAATTGATCTCTCTTCTTTCTCGTTCTTGCTTGAGCACTTTTTACTTTTCTTGTTTGAGTTTTGGGTGTGAATAATTGAGGAATTTCTGTCTCAATCTCCATTCAAGATCTCTTTAATTTCCCTTCTACATAATTGAGTTGAATCCAATTTCTTTTACTGCTTCAATCTTTAATTTCTTGTTAATTGCTTTGTGAACTTGGATCTGGGAAGGAAATTGAGATCTAAACTCTGCTATCTAGTCTCTGGAGCCCTGAGATCTAATTCTCTTTTTGGTTCTTCTGTTGAACCACTGCTGCAATTATATTCTCACTTCCTGTTTGAATTCTAGTTACTTCCAATTCATCTTCTGCTTTATTAATTGCTGCAATTTAATTTTCCTTGCTTAAATTCTGAATTCCCAGTCCTCAAATCTCTTTTCCATTCAAGCAATTTATATTTCTTTCACTTTAAGTTTTGGTCATTTAATTTCTTGTCCTTTAAGATTCAGCACCTTTACTTTCAATTCTCTTTAATTTCTACAATTCCTCCCTCCTCCTTTACATTTTCTGTCATTTACTTACTGTTGGATACAAAATCACTCAACCAATACTTGATTCGCTTGACTAAATCAACCACTAAACTAAAATTGCTCAATCCTTCAATCCCTGTGGGATTGACCTCACTCCCGTGAGTTTTATTACTTGATGCGACTTGGTACACTTGCCGGTGAGTTTTGTGTTGGATCGTTTTCCACACATCAAGTTTTTGGCATCGTTGCCGGGGATTGAAATAGATTGACAATGATTAAGTGAAGTGGAGATCTAGATTAAGCATTTTTTTCTCTTTTGTTCTTAATTAACATATTAACTGTTTGACTATTTGCCTAAGCTAACCAAAACTTCACTCTAGCAATATGGTGCACGAAATTGCAATCACACCTTTGCAACCTCGCACAACTAACCAGCAAGTGCACTGGGTCGTCCAAGTAATACCTTACGTGAGTAAGGGTCGATCCCACGGAGATTGTCGGCTTGAAGCAAGCTATGGTTATCTTGTAAATCTTAGTCAGGATTGATTGTGAAAAGCAAAAGAACATGAAATAAGTACTTGTTATGCAGTAATGGAGAATAGGTTGAGGTATTGGAGATGCTCCATCTTCTGAATCTCTGCCTTCCTACTGTCTTCTTCATCAAACACGCAAGGCTCCTTCCATGGCAAGCTGTATGTAGGGTTTCACCGTTGTCAGTGGTTACCTCCCATCCTCTCAGTGGAAATGTTCAACGCACCCTGTCACGGCACGGCTATCCATCTGTCGGTTCTCGATCAGACCGGAATAGAATCCATTGATTCTTTTGCGTCTGTCACTAATGCCCTGCCTTCAGGAGTTTGAAGCTCGTCACAGTCATTCAATCATTGAATCCTACTCAGAATACCACAGACAAGGTTTAGACCTTCCGGATTCTCTTGAATGCCGCCATCAGTTCTAGCTTATACCACGAAGATTCCAGTTAAAGAATCCAAGAGATATCTACTTAATCTAAGGTAGAACGGAGGTGGTTGTCAGGCACACATTCATAGTTGAGAATGATGATGAGTGTCACGGATCATCACATTCATCCGGTTTAAGAACAAGTAATATCTTAGAACGGAAGCAAGCATGATTGAATGAGAAACAGTAGTAATTGCATTAATCCATCAAGACACAGCAGAGCTCCTCACCCCCAACCATGGGGTTTAGAGACTCATTCCGTGGAAGGTACACAAAGAAACGTGTAAAGTGTCATTCGGTACCGATACAATGTCAAAAGATCCTATTAATAGTAAACTAGTAACCTAGGGTGTACAGAAATGAGTAATTGACAGAAAAATCCACTTCCGGGCCCACTTGGTGTGCTTGGGCTGAGCATTGAAGCTTTCATGTGTAGAGACCTTTTCTGGAGTTAAACGCCAGCTTTCATGCCAGTTTGGGCGTTTAACTCCAAGTTTTATGCCAGTTCCAGCGTTAAACGCTGGAAATTCTGAGGCTGATTTGCCACGCCTGTTTGGGCCATCAAATCTCGGGCAAAGTATGGACTATTATACATTGCTGGAAAGCCCAGGATGTCTACTTTCCAATGCCGTTGAGAGCGCGCCAATTGGGCTTCTGTAGCTCCAGAAAATCCACTTCGAGTGCAGGGAGGTCAGAATCCAACAGCATCTGCAGTCCTTTTCAGTCTCTGAATCAGATTTTTGCTCAGGACCCTCAATTTCAGCCAGAAAATACCTGAAATCACAGAAAAACACACAAACTCATAGTAAAGTCCAGAAAAGTGAATTTTAACTAAAAACTAATAAAAATATACTAAAAACTAACTAAATCATACTAAAAATATACTAAAAACAATGCCAAAAAGCGTATAAATTATCCGCTCATCACAACACCAAACTTAAATTGTTGCTTGTCCCCAAGCAACTGAAAATAAAAATAGAATAAAAAGAAGAGAATATACTATAGACTCCAAAATATCAAAGAAACATAGCTCCAATTAGATGAGCGGGACCAGTAGCTTTTTGCTTCCGAACAGTTTTGGCATCTCACTCTATCCTTTGAAGTTCAGAATGATTGGCATCTATAAGAACTCAGAACTCAGATAGTGTTATTGATTCTCCTAGTTAAGTATAATGATTCTTGAACATAGCTAGTGTATGAGTCTTGGCTGTGGCCCAAAGCACTCTGTCTTCCAGTATTACCACCGGATACATACATGCCACAGACACATAATTGGGTGAACCTTTTCAGATTGTGACTCAGCTTTGCTAGAGTCCCCAATTAGAGGTATCCAGGGTTCTTAAGCACACTCTTTTTGCCTTGGTTCACAACTTTATTCCTTTCTTTTTCTTTCTTCTTTTTTTTTCGAAATTTTTTTTTTGTATTCACTGCTTTTTCTTGCTTCAAGAATCAATTTGATGATTTTTCAGATCCTCAATAACAGTTCTCATTTTCCTCATTCTTTCAAGAGCCAACAATTTTAACATTCTTAAAACAACAAATTCAAAAGACATATGCACTGTTCAAGCATTCATTCAGAGAACAAAAAGTATTGTCACCACATCAAACTAATTCAACTAGTTTCAAGGATAAATTTCGAAATCCTGTACTTCTTGTTCTTTTGTGATTAAAGCATTTTTCATTTAAGAGAGGTGATGGATTCATAGGACATTCATAGCTTTAGGACATGAATTTTAAATTTTATTAATTATGAATTAAGAACAAGACTCAAAAATATATATAAGATGGGACTAGAGAAAAAATAGAAAATAGAAAATTTAAATAGGCTCCTAATGATAGAGGTTTTCACAGAGTTAGGACTCAACAACCTTGATTTTGAGAAGTGGATGCTCCCTCAAATTGAGGGGAGAACTTTTGGCGTTTCCATTATTGAATCTCACGCCCCTGCTTCTCTTGTTCCTTCAGCAATTTGCAGAGCATGCAGTTCTGATTCTGCTGTTCTTCCTTAAGTTGCTCCATAGTCTCTTGCAACTTGTTGATAGATGCTTCTAGGTTGGCCCAGAAGCCAATTTCAGGGAATTCAGGGAGGAACTCCTGTGCCCTCCTTTTGATAGAGTTGTCTTGCATTTGTCCTTCCATTGACTTCTTGGTGATTGGATGTTCAATGGATATGAATTCATCTACTCCCATCTTTACCCCAGCCTCTTTACAGAGCAAGGAGATCAAGCTTGGGTAAGCCAGTTTGGCTTCAGTGGAATTCTTATTTGTAATTGTGTAGATCTCACAAGCAATCACATGATGAACCTCCACTTCTTTTCCAAGCATAATGCAATGAATCATCACTGCCCTCTTGATAGTGACCTCAGAACGGTTGCTAGTGGGCAGTATGGAACGCCCAATAAAGTCTAGCCAACCTCTTGCAATTGGTTTGAGGTCTCCCCTCTTGAGTTGGTTTGGGACACCCTTAGAATTGGTTATCCACTTAGTTCCAGGGAGGCATATGTCCTCTAGAACTTGATCCAACCCTTTATCTTCTCTCACCATTCTCCTATTAAAGGATTCAGGATCATCTTGCAGTTGAGGCAGTTTGAAGATTTCTCTTATTTTGTCCAGATGGAAGTACATAACTTTCCCTCTGACCATGCTTCTGTAGGTATGGTAAGCAGTTCCAGTCATTCTCTGCTTATCTGTTAACCACAGATTTGAGTAGAATTCCCGAACCATGTTCCTTCCAACCTTTATCTCAGGATTGGTTAGAACTTCCCATCCTCTGTTTCGAATTTGCTCTTGGATCCCCGGATATTCATCTTCTTTCAGATCAAATTTAACTTCCGGGATCACTGACCTCAGACCCATTATCTTGTGATAATGGTCTTCATGTTCTTTGGTTAAGAACTTCTCTTGATTCCAAAGATTCTTTGGATTATTCTCTTTCTTTCCTCTTAAATTGGTTTGTTTTCCCTTAGGAGCCATGATCTTGATGAATCTTGGCTTAGTGATCACGGAAAAGCACACCAAACTTAGAGGTTTGCTTGTCCTCAAGCAAAAGAAAGGAAGGAAGAGAGAGAGGAGAAGCAAATTCGAATGGTGTGGGCAATTAGGGGTCCAAACGTGTATTTATAAGGTGGGGAGGAGAGATTTCGAAAAAAAAAAAGAAGAGTTTGAAAGAAGATTTGAGAAGATATGGAAAGAATTTGAGAGAAGGGTGAGTTTTTGAACAAGATTTGGGATTGATTTTGAAGAATGATTTTAGATTTTTGAAAATTTGAAAGTGAATGATGAAGGGTTGAGATATGATTTTGTAGAAAAGTATGGGTAAGAAAAGGAAAGTTTGAAAAAATTTGGTTTGAAAACGAAATTGTGGTCCCCCCCACCTTTCTGGCGTTAAACGCCCAGAATGGCACCCATTCTGGCGTTTATCGCCCATTTGTTGCCCCTTTTGGGCGTTTAACGCCCAGCCAGGTGCCTTGGCTGGCGTTAAACGCCAGAATTCCTTTATCACTGGGCGTTTATCTAAACGCCCAGGATGCTGCACACCTGGCGTTAAATGCCCAGAATGGTGCCCATTCTGGCGTTTAACGCCCAAAATGGCACCTTTACTGGCGTTAAACGCCCAGAATGGTGCCCATTCTGGCGTTTAACGCCCAAAATGCCCCTTACTGGCGTTTTTTCGCCAGTAAGCTCTTTTTCTCTGCTTTTCGAGCTGAATCCTTCTGTAACTCTGTGAATTCCTTCATTTTTGATACTTGCCTCTGTAAAAACAAATCATATAACCTCCTAATGACTGGGTTGCCTCCCAGCAAGCGCTTCTTTACTGTTTTTAGCTGGACCTTTACTGAGAATTACTCAAGTCTCAGTTTTGAGCATTCCTGCTCAAAATTGCTTTCAAGATAATGCTTGATTCTCTGTCCATTAACAATGAACCTTTTTTCAGAATCAATATCTTGAAGCTCAACATATCCATATGGTGACACTCCTGTAATCACATACGGACCCCTCCACCGGGATTTAAGTTTTCCTGGAAACAATCTGAGCCTAGAGTTGAAGAGCAGAACTTTTTGTCCTGGCTCAAAGACTCTGGATGACAACTGCTTGTCATGCCATTTCTTTGCATTTTCCTTATAAATTTTTGCATTTTCAAAGGCATTGAGTCTGAACTCCTCTAGCTCATTTAGCTGGAGTAATCTTTTTTCACCAGCTAGCTGAGCATCCATGTTTAGGAACCTGGTTGCCCAGTAGGCTTTATGTTCCAGTTCCACGGGCAGGTGACATGCCTTCCCATACACCAGTTGGTATGGAGAGGTTCCTATAGGAGTCTTGAATGCTGTTCTGTATGCCCACAGAGCATCATCCAAGCTCTTTGCCCAATCCTTTTTTCGGGCTATCACAGTCCGTTCTAGGATTCTTTTTAGCTCTCTTTTAGAGACTTCAGCTTGCCCATTTGTCTGTGGATGATACGGAGTTGCCACTTTATGGCTAATTCCATATCTAACCATAGCAGAGTATAGCTGTCTATTGCAGAAATGAGTGCCCCCGTCACTGATTAGTACTCTGGGAACACCAAACCTGCTGAAGATGTGTTTCTGGAGGAATTTCAGCACGGTCTTGGTATCATTAGTGGGTGTAGCAATTGCCTCTACCCACTTAGATACATAGTCCACTGCCACCAGAATGTAGGTGTTTGAGTATGATGGTGGGAATGGCCCCATGAAGTCAATTCCTCATACATCAAACAATTCTATCTCTAATATCCCTTGTTGAGGCATGGTGATGAGCGGATAATTTGTACCCTTTTTGGCATTGTTTTTAGTATGTTTTTAGTAGTTTTAGTTAAGTTCTTAGTATATTTTTATTAGTTTTTAGTTAAAATTCACTTTTCTGGACTTTACTATGAGTTTGTGTGTTTTTCTGTAATTTCAGGTATTTTCTGACTGAAATTGAGGGATCTGAGCAAAAATCTGATCCAGAGACTCAAAAGGACTGCAGATGCTGTTGGATTCTGACCTCCCTGCACTCGAAGTGGATTTTCTGGAGCTACAGAAGCCCAATTGGCGCGCTCTTAACGGCGTTGGAAAGTAGACATCTTGGGCTTTCCAGCAATATATGATAGTCCATACTTTGCCCAAGATTTGATGGCCCAAACCGGCGTTCAAAGTCACCTACAGAAATTCCAGCGTTAAACGCCGGAACTGGCACCTAAATGGGAGTTAAACGCCCAAACTGGCATAAAAGCCGGCGTTTAACTCCAAGAAGAGTCTCTACACGAAATTGCTTCATTGCTCAGCCCAAGCACACACCAAGTGGGCCCAGAAGTGGATTTTTATGTCATTTACTCATCTCTGTACACCCTAGGCTACTAGTTTCTTATAAATAGGACCTCTTACTATTGTATTTTCATCTTTGGATCTTTTGATCATTTTTCGATCATCTTTGGATCTTTGGATCTTTTGATCATTTTTCGATCTCTAGATCATCTTTGGACATCTAGTTCTTAGATCATTGGGAGGCTGGCCTCACGGCCATGCCTAGACCTTGTTCTTATGTATTTTCAACGGTGGAGTTTCTACACACCATAGATTAAGGTGTGGAGCTCTGCTGTACCTTGAGTATTAATGCAATTACTATTGTTCTTCTATTCAATTCCGCTTGTTCTTTGTCCAAGATATCACTTGTTCTTCAACTTGATGAATGTGATGATCCGTGACACTCATCATCATTCTCACTCATGAACAAAGTGACTGACAACCACTCTTGTTCTACAAGCAACAAGGCTCTAGTGTTTATCTCTTTGATTCCTGATACACGATGCATGGTTGATCGCTTGACAACCGAGTGCTCGCCTGACAATCGAGCCAGCCATTCCATGAGATCAGAGTCTTCGTGGTATAGGCGAGAACTGATGGCGGCATTCAAGAGAATCCGGAAGGTCTAACCTTGTCTGTGGTATTCTGAGTAGGATTCAATGATTGAATGACTGTGACGTGCTTCAAACTCCTAGCAGGCGGGGCGTTAGTGACAGACGCAAAAGAATCGCTGGATTCTATTCCGGCCTGACCGAGAACCGACAGCTGATTAGCCATATGCTGTGACAGAGCATAGGAACATTTTCACTGAGAGGATGGGAGGTAGCCACTGACAACGGTGAAACCCTTGCATGAGCTTGCCATGGAAAGGAGTAAGAAGGATTGGATGAAGACAGTAGGAAAGCAGAGAGACGGAAGGGAAGGCATCTTCATACGCTTATCTGAAGTTCCTACCAATGAATTACATAAGTACCTCTATCTTTATCTTTATGCTTTATGCGTTTATCACCTATACCCATTTGAGTCTGCCTGACTAAGATTTACAAGGTGACCATAGCTTGCTTCATACCAACAATCTCCGTGGGATCGACCCTTACTCACGTAAGGTATTACTTGGACGACCCAGTGCACTTGCTGGTTAGTTGTGCAAAGTTGTGTAGTGATCACAATTTCGCGCACCAAGTTTTTGGCTCCGTTGCCGGGGATTGTTTGAGTTTTGAGCAAGCTTTTGGTCCGGTAACATCAGTGCCAAAATCCGGCAACAGCACCAAGTTTTTGGCGCCGTTGCCGGGGACTGTTTTGTGTATGGACAACTGACGGTTCATCTTGTTGCTTAGATTAGGTATTTTTCTTCAGAGTTCTTAAGAATGAATTCTAGTGTTTCAAGGTGATGTTCTTATCATCACCAAAGCTGATTGATCTTCATCAATTTAGCTCTTGAATGCAATGTCCTGCTGAAGCTTGGCTAGCCATGTCTAATTCCTTTAGACTAAAGCTTTAGACTAACATTGCATGATTCCTGGAATTCTCATTAAGAATTTTGATACCTTTATTTTCTTTTTCCACTTAATTTTTGAAAAAAAAAGCACAAAAAAAAATACAAAATCATAAAAACCAAAAATATTTTATGTTTCTTGTTTGAGTCTAGTGTCTCATCTTAAGTTTGGTGTCAATTGCATGCATTCATTCATGTGTCTTAAGGATCTTCAAGTAATTCTTGATTATTTCTTACTCTGATCTTTGAATTCTATGGACTTGAGTGTTTTGTGTGTCTCATATGCATTCTCATTAGTGTCAGTAGTATACAAACTGCTAAGTTTGGTGTCTTACATGCATTGTTATTTGATTTTAGTTGCATTTTGATTATTAAAAATCCAAAAATATTTTTAATTTGTGTCTTCTCAAGTCAATAATACAGAGAATTGAAGATTCAGAACATACAGCAGAGGAATTGCACAGAAAAAGCTGGGCGTTCAAAACGCCCAGTGAAGAAGGACAGACTGGCGTTTAAACGCCAGCCAGGGTACCTAGTTGGGCGTTTAACGCCCAAAATGGTATAGTTTTGGGCGTTAAACGCCAGAATGTGCACCATTCTGGGCGTTTAACGCCAGGATGCCACAAGGGGGAGGATTTTGTTTTCAAATCAATTTTTTTTCAAGTTTTCAAAGTTTTTCAAAATCAAATCTTTTTCAAATCATATCTTTTCAATCAAATGTTTCCAAAATCAATTTCATTCCTTTTGCAAAGATACTTGCTAACAATTAATGATTTGATTGAACATTTCAAGTATGTTTCCTTTTCTGTTGAGGAAGGTTTAATTTTTGAATCATATCTTTTCTTGTTAGACAAGTCATTAATTTTAAAATCAAATCTTTTTAAAATGTTTTTCAAATCATATATTCTCAATCGCATCTTTTTAAAGCCAATCATATCTTTTTAATCACATCTTTTTCAAAATAGTTTTCAATTAAATCTTTTTAACTTCTAATTTAAAAATCTTTTTCAAAAATCACTTGATTTCTTTCCCACTCTTATTTTCGAAAATCAATTAGTGTTTTTCAAAAATGTTTTCAAAATCTTTTACTTAATTTTCAAAAATTGCTTCCCTTCTTCCCACATCCTTCTATTTATGGACTAACACTATTCCTTAATGCAAAATTCGAACTCCATCTTCTTTGATAAGTTCGAATTTTCTACTTCTGTCTTCTATCTTTCTTCTTCCTCTGACACCTCAAGGAATCTCTATACTGTGACATAGAGGATTCCATATTTTCTTGTTCTCTTCTCTTTCATATGAGCAGGAGCAGAGACAAAGGCATTCTTGTTGAAGCTGACCCTGAACCTGAAAGGACCTTGAAGCGAAAGCTAAGAGAAGCTAAGGCACAACTCTCTGTTGAGGACCTGACCGAATTCTTCAAAGAAGAAGACATGGCAGCCGAAAACAACAACAATGCCAACAATGCAAGGAAGGTGCTGGGTGACTTTACTACACCTACTCCCGACTTCTATGGGAGAAGCATCTCTATCCCTGCCATTGGAGCAAACAACTTTGAGCTTAAGCCTCAATTAGTTTCTCTAATGCAATAGAATTGCAAGTTCCATGGACTTCCATTGGAAGATCCTCATCAGTTTTTAGCTGAATTCTTGCAAATCTGTGACACAGTCAAGACTAATGGGGTTGACCCTGAGGTCTACAGACTGATGCTATTCCCTTTTGCTGTAAGAGACTGAGCTAGAATATGGTTGGACTCTCAACCTAAAGAAAGCCTGGACTCTTGGGAAAAGCTAGTCAATGCCTTCTTGGCAAAGTTCTTTCCACCTCAAAAATTGAGTAAGCTTAGAGTGGAAGTCCAAACCTTCAGACAAAAGGATGGTGAATCCCTCTATGAAGCTTGGGAAAGATACAAACAATTGATCAGAAAGTGTCCCTCAGACATGCTTTCTGAATGGAGCATCATAGGTATTTTCTATGATGGTCTCTCTGAACTGTCCAAGATGTCTTTGGATAGCTCTGCTGGAGGATCTCTTCATCTGAAGAAGACGCCTACAAAGGCTCAAGAGCTAATTGAAATGGTTGCAAATAACCAATTCATGTACACTTCTGAAAGGAATCCTGTGAACAATGGGACTAGTCAGAAGAAAGGAGTTCTTGAGATTGATACTCTGAATGCCATACTGGCTCAGAATAAAATATTGACTCAACAAGTCAATTTGATTTCTCAAAGTCTGTCTGGAATGCAAAATGCACCAAGCAGTACTAAGGATGCTTCATCTGAAGAAGAAGCCTATGATCCTGAGAACCCTTCAATGGAAGAGGTGAATTACCTAGGAGAACCCTATGGAAACACCTATAATTCTTCATGGAGAAATCATCCAAATTTCTCATGGAAGAATCAAGAGAGACCTCAACAAGGTTTCAACAACAATAATGGTGGAAGAAACAGGTTTAGCAATAGCAAGCCTTTTCCATCATCTTCTCAGCAACAGACAGAGAATTCTAAGCAGAACCTCTCTGACTTAGCAACCATGATCTCTGATCTAATCAAAACCACTCAAAGTTTCATGACTGAAACAAGGTCCTCCATTAGGAATTTGGAGGCACAAGTGGGACAGCTGAGCAAGAAAATTACTGAACTCCCTCCAAGTACTCTTCCAAGCAATACAGAAGAAAATCCAAAAGGAGAGTGCAAGGCCATCAACATGGCCGAATTTGGAGAGGAAGGAGAGGCAGTGAACGCCACTGAGGAAGGCCTCAATGGACGTGCACTAGCCTCTACTGAGTTCCCTACTGAGGAACCATGGGAATCTGAGGCTCAAATTGAGACCATAGAGATTCCATTGGATTTACTTCTGCCATTCATGAGCTCTGATGAGTATTCTTCCTCTGAAGAGGATGAGTATGTCACTGAAGAGCAAGTTGCTAAATACCTTGGAGCAATCATGAAACTAAATGACAAGTTATTTGGAAATGAGACTTGGGAGGATGAACCCCCTTTGCTCACCAAAGAACTGGATGACTTGTCTAGGCAGAAATTACCTCAAAAGAGACAAGATCCTGGGAAGTTTTTCATACCTTGTACCATAGGCACCATGACCTTCAAGAAGGCTCTGTGTGACTTAGGGTCAAGTGTAAACTTCATGCCTCTCTCTGTAATGGAGAAGCTAGGGATCTTTGAGGTACAAGCTGCAAGAATCTCACTGGAGATGGCAGACAACTCAAGAAAATAAGCTCATGGACTTGTAGAGAATGTTTTGGTAAAAGTTGAAGACCATTACATCCCTACTGATTTCATAGTCCTAGAGACTGGGAAGTGCATGGATGAATCCATCATCCTTGGCAGACCCTTCCTAGCCACAGCAAAGGCTGTGATTGATGTTGATGGAGGTGAACTAATCATTCAAGTGAATGAAGAATCCTTTGTGTTTAAGGCTCAAGGATATCCCTCTGTCACCATGGAGAGGAAGCATGAAGAGCTTCTCTCAATTCAGAGTCAAACAGAGCCCCCACAGTCAAACTCTAAGTTTAGTGTTGGGAGGCCACAACCAAACTCTAAGTTTGGTGTTGAACCCCCACATTCAAACTCTAAGTTTGGTGTTGGGAGGTTCCACCATTGCTCTGAGAAAATGTGAGGCTCCATGAGAGCCCTCTGTCAAGCTACTGACATTAAAGAAGCGCTTGTTGGGAGGCAACCCAATGTTATATTTTATCTATTTCCTTTTGTCATTTTATGTTTTTTGTAGGTTGATGATCATAAGAAGACACAAAATCAATTGAAAAAGCAAAAACAGAATGAAAAATAGGAAGAAAAATAGCACACCCTGGAGGAAGAACCCACTGGCATTTAAACGCCAGTGAGGCTAGCAGTTGGGCGTTTAACGCCCAGTCTGGCACCATTCTGGGCGTTTAACGCCAGAAAGGGGCACCAGACTGGCGTTAAACGCCAGAAAAGGGCAAGAACCTGGCGTTAAATGCCAGGAATGGGCACCAGCCCGGCGTTTAACGCCAGAAATGGCTCAAAACGTGATTTTGAATGCCATTTGGTGCAGGGATGACTTTTCCTTGACACCACAGGATCTGTGGACCCCACAGGACCCCCACCAACCCCACCACCACCCTCTCTCTTCTTCACCCATTCACCAATCACCTCAATACCTTTTCCCCAAAAAAACCCCTCACCTATCAAATCCCATCTTTCTCTTCACCACTCACATCCATCCTTCATCCAACCTCACCCTTCAAATTCAAACCACTTTCCTCCCAAACCCACCCATAATGGCCGAACCCCATCTCCCCCCTCTCCTATATAAACCCTTCTTCACCCCTTCATTTTCACACAACCTAGAACGCCACTTCTCCCCCTCTTTGGCCGAATACATAAGCCACTCCCTTCTTCCTCATTTCTTCTTCTTCTACTCTCTTCTTTCTTCTTTTGCTCGAGGACGAGCAAATATTTTAAGTTTGGTGTGGTAAAAGCATTGCTTTTTATTTTTCCATAACCATTTATGGCATCCAAGGCCGGAGAAACCTCTAGAAAGAGGAAAGGGAAGGCAAAAGCTTCCACCTCCGAGTCATGGGAGATGGATAGATTCATCTCAAGGATGCATCAAGACCACTTCTATGAAGTTGTGGCCTTGAAGAAGGTGATCCCCGAGGTCCCCTTTTCACTCAAAAAGGGTGAATATCCGGAGATCCGGCATGAGATCCGAAGAAGAGGTTGGGAAGTGCTTACCAACCCCATTCAACAAGTCGGAATCTTGATGGTTCAAGAGTTCTATGCCAATGCATGGATCACCAAGAACGATGATCAAAGTGTGAACCCGGATCCAAAGAATTATCTTACAATGGTTCGGGGGAAATACTTGGATTTTAGTCCGGAAAATGTAAGGTTAGCATTCAACTTGCCCATGATGCAAGGAGATGAACATCCTTACACTAGAAGGGTCAACTTGATCAAAGGTTGGACCAAGTCCTCACAGTCATATGTGAAGAGGGCGCTCAATGGAAGAGAGATTCAAGAGGCAAGCCGGTTCAATTGAGAAGGCATGACCTCAAACCCATGGCTAGAGGATGGTTGGAGTTTATCCAACGCTCAATCATTCCCACTAGCAACCGGTCCGAAGTTACTCTAGACCGGGCCATCATGATTCATAGCATCATGGTTGGAGAAGAAGTGGAAGTTCATGAGGTTATAGCCCAAGAACTCTATAAGGTGGCGGACAAGTCCTCTACCTTAGCAAGGTTAGCCTTTCCTCATCTCATTTGTCACCTCTGTTATTCAGTTGGAGTTGACATAGAGGGAGACATCCCCATTGATGAGGATAAGCCCATCACTAAGAAAAGGATGGAGCACACAAGAGACCCCACTCATCATGAGATCCCTGAGATACCTCAAGGGATGCACTTTCCTCCACAAAACTATTGGGAGCAACTGAACACCTCCCTAGGAGAACTGAGTTCCAACATGGGACAACTAAGGGTGGAGCATCAAGAACACTCCATCATCCTCCATGAAATTAGAGAAGATCAAAGAATCATGAGAGAGGAGCAACAAAGACAAGGAAGAGACATTGAGGAGCTCAAGCACTCCATAGGATCTTCAAGAGGAAGAAAGAGCCGCCATCACTAAGGTGGACCCGTTCTTTAATCTCCTTGTTCTTTAATTCCTGTTTTTTCGAAAATTTAGTGCTTATGTTTATCCATGTTTGTGTCTTATGATCATTAGTGTCTTAGTGTCTATGCCTTAAAGTTATGAATGTCCTATGAATCCATCACCTTTCTTAAATGAAAACTGTTTTTATTACAAAAGAACAAGAAGTACAGGATTTCGAATTCATCTTTAGAACTAGCTTAATTAGTTTGATGTGGTGACAATACTTTTTGTTTTCTGAATGTATGCTTGAACAGTGCATATGTCTTTTGAATTTGTTGTTCATGAATGTTAAAATTGTTGGCTCTTGAAAGAATGATGAAAAAGGAGACATGTTACTGAGGATCTGAAAAATCAAAAAAAAAAATGATTCTTGAAGCAAGAAAAAGCAGTGAATACAAAAAAAAAAGAAGAAGAAGAAAAAAAATGAGAAAAAGAAAAAAAAAAGAAAGAAATAAAGTTGTGATCCAAGGCAAAAAGAGTATGCTTAAGAACCCTGGACACCTCTAATTGGGGACTTTAGCAAAGCTGAGTCACAATCTGAAAAGGTTCACCCAATTATGTGTCTGTGGCATGTATGTATCCGGTGGTAATACTGGAAGACAGAGTGCTTTGGGCCACGGCCAAGACTCAATAAGTAGCTGTGTTCAAGAATCATCATACTTAACTAGGTGAATCAATAACATTATCTGGATTCTGAGTTCCTAAAGAAGCCAATCATTCTGAATTTCAAAGGATAAAGTGAGATGCCAAAACTGTTTGGAGGCAAAAAGCTACTAGTCCCGCTCATCTAATTTGGAGCTAAGTTTCATTGATAATTTGGAGTCTATAGTATATTCTCTTCTTTTTATCTTATTTGATTTCAGTTGCTTGGGGACAAGCAACAATTTAAGTTTGGTGTTGTGATGAGCGGATAATTTGTACCCTTTTTGGCATTGTTTTTAGTATGTTTTTAGTAGTTTTAGTTAAGTTCTTAGTATATTTTTATTAGTTTTTAGTTAAAATTCACTTTTCTGGACTTTACTATGAGTTTGTGTGTTTTTCTGTAATTTCAGGTATTTTCTGGCTGAAATTGAGGGATCTGAGCAAAAATCTGATCCAGAGACTCAAAAGGACTGCAGATGCTGTTGGATTCTGACCTCCCTGCACTCGAAGTGGATTTTCTGGAGCTACAGAAGCCCAATTGGCGTGCTCTCAACAACGTTGGAAAGTAGACATCCTGGGCTTTCCAGCAATATATGATAGTCCATACTTTGCCCAAGATTTGATGGCCCAAACCGGCGTTCAAAGTCACCTACAGAAATTCCAGCGTTAAACACCGGAACTGGCACCTAAATGGGAGTTAAACGCCCAAATTGGCATAAAAGCTGGCGTTTAACTCCAAGAAGAGTCTCTACACGAAATTGCTTCATTGCTCAGCCCAAGCACACACCAAGTGGGCCCGGAAGTGGATTTTTATGTCATTTACTCATCTCTGTACACCCTAGGCTACTAGTTTCTTATAAATAGGACCTCTTACTATTGTATTTTTATCTTTGGATCTTTTGATCATTTTTCGATCATCTTTGGATCTTTGGATCTTTTGATCATTTTTCGATCTCTAGATCATCTTTGGACATCTAGTTCTTAGATCATTGGGAGGCTGGCCTCACGGCCATGCCTAGACCTTGTTCTTATGTATTTTCAACGGTGGAGTTTCTACACACCATAGATTAAGGTGTGGAGCTCTGCTGTACCTCGAGTATTAATGCAATTACTATTGTTCTTCTATTCAATTCCGCTTGTTCTTTGTCCAAGATATCACTTGTTCTTCAACTTGATGAATGTGATGATCCGTGACACTCATCATCATTCTCACTCATGAACAAAGTGACTAACAACCACTCTTGTTCTACAAGCAACAAGGCTCTAGTGTTTATCTCTTTGATTCCTGATACACGATGCATGGTGATCGCCTGACACCGAGTGCTCGCCTGACAACCGAGCCAGCATTCCGTGAGATCAGAGTCTTCGTGGTATAGGCGAGAACTGATGGCGGCATTCAAGAGAATCCGGAAGGTCTAACCTTGTCTGTGGTATTCTGAGTAGGATTCAATGATTGAATGACTGTGACGTGCTTCAAACTCCTAGCAGGCGGGGCGTTAGTGACAGACGCAAAAGAATCGCTGGATTCTATTCCGGCCTGACCGAGAAACCGACAGCTGATTAGCCATATGCTGTGACAGAGCATAGGAACATTTTCACTGAGAGGATGGGAGGTAGCCACTGACAACGGTGAAACCCTTGCATGAGCTTGCCATGGAAAGGAGTAAGAAGGATTGGATGAAGACAGTAGGAAAGCAGAGAGACGGAAGGGAAGGCATCTTCATACGCTTATCTGAAGTTCCTACCAATGAATTACATAAGTACCTCTATCTTTATCTTTATGCTTTATGCGTTTATCACCTATACCCATTTGAGTCTACCTGACTAAGATTTACAAGGTGACCATAGCTTGCTTCATACCAACAATCTCCGTGGGATCGACCCTTACTCACGTAAGGTATTACTTGGACGACCCAGTGCACTTGCTGGTTAGTTGTGCAAAGTTGTGTAGTGATCACAATTTTGCGCACCACATGGCATATCCGTGAGGTAAGTTACCATCTCTTTGGCAACTATCACAGTTACGCACAAACTCTCGGGAATCTTTATAGAGAGTAGGCCAGTAGAAGCCACATTGGAGAACTTTAGTGGCTGTTCGCTCACTTCCAAAATGTCCTCCATACTGTGATCCATGGCAATGCCATAGGATCCTTTGTGCTTCTTCTCTGGGTACACATCTGCGGATCACTCCGTCTGCACATCTCTTAAAGAGATATGGCTCATCCCGTAGGTAGTACTTGGCATCTGAAATTAATTTCTTTCTTTGCACTCTGCTGTACTCCTGGGGTATGAACCTCACAGCTTTATAGTTTGCAATGTCTGCAAACCATGGAGCTTCCTGAATGGCAAAGAGTTGCTCATCTGGGAAAGTCTCAGAGATCTCAGTAGAAGGGAGGGACGTCCCAGCTACTGGTTCTATTCGGGACAGATGATCAGCTACTTGGTTCTCTGTCCCTTTTCTGTCTCTTATTTCTATATCAAACTCTTGCAGAAGCAACACCCATCTTATTAGCCTGGGTTTTGAATCCTGCTTTGTGAGTAAGTATTAAGAGCAGCATGGTCAGTGTACACAATCACTTTGGATCCTACTAGATAAGATCTAAACTTGTCAATGGCATAAACCACTGCAAGTAATTCTTTTTCTGTGGTTGTGTAGTTCTTTTGTGCGTCATTTAGAACACGGCTGGCATAATAAATGACGTGCAAAAGCTTGTTATGCATCTGTCCCAACACTGCACCAATGGCATGGTCACTGGCATCACACATTAGTTCAAATGGCAATGTCCAATCTGGTGCAGAGATGACTGGTGCTGTGACCAGCTTAGCTTTCAGGGTCTCAAATGCCTGCAGACACTGTGTGTCAAACACAAATGGTGTGTCAGCAGCTAGCAGATTACTCAGAGGTTTTGCAATTTTCGAAAAAATCCTTTATGAACCTTCTGTAGAATCCTGCATGCCCCAGAAAGCTTCTGATTGCCTTAACATTGGCAGGTGGTGGTAATTTTTCAATTACCTCTACCTTTGCCTTATCCACCTCTATTCCCCTGCTTGAAATTTGTGCCCAAGGACAATTCCTTCAGTCACCATAAAGTGACATTTCTCCCAGTTTAAAACCAGGTTAGTCTCTTGGCACCTTTTCAGGACAAGTGATAGGTGGTTAAGACAGGAGCTGAATGAGTCTCCATATACTGAGAAGTCATCCATGAAGACTTCAAGAAATTTCTCCACCATATCAGAGAAGATGGATAGCATGCATCTCTGAAAGGTTGCAGGAGCATTACACAGACCAAAAGGCATCCTTCTGTAGGCAAACACGCCAGAAGGGCAAGTAAATGCTGTTTTCTCTTGGTCCTGAGGATCTACTGCAATTTGGTTGTAACCTGAATAGCCATCCAAAAAGCAGTAATAATCATGACCAGCTAGTCTTTCTAGCATTTGGTCTATGAATGGTAAAGGAAAATGATCCTTTCTGGTGGCTGTATTGAGCCTTCTGTAGTCAATACACATACGCCACCCTGTGACTATTCTTGTAGGAACCAGTTCATTTTTTTCATTATGAACCACTGTCATGCCTCCCTTTTTGGGGACAACTTGGACAGGGCTCACCCAGGGGCTATCAGAAATAGGATAAATAATCCCAGCCTCCAGTAATTTAGTGACCTCTTTCTGCACCACCTCCTTCATGGCTGGATTTAGCCTCCTCTGTGGTTGGACCACTGGTTTGGCATTATCCTCCAATAGGATCTTGTGCATGCATCTAGCTGGGCTAATACCCTTAAGATCACTTATGGACCACCCAAGAGCTGTCTTGTGTGTCCTTAGCACTTGAATCAGTGCTTCCTCTTCCTGTGGATTTAAAGCAGAGCTTATGATCACTGGAAAAGTTTCACCCTCTCCCAGAAATGCATACTTCAGGGATGGTGGTAGTGGTTTGAGTTCAGGTTTGGGAGGCTTATCCTCCTCCTGAGGAATTTTCGAAAATTCCTTTGTTTCCTCTGGTTCCTCTTGATCAGGTTGAGCATCCTTGAAGATGTTCTCAAGCTCTAATTCTAGGCTTTCAGTCATATTGATCTCTTCTACCAGAGAGTCAATAATGTCAGCGCCCATGCAGTCATTTGTTGTGTCTGGATGCTGCATAGCTTTTACAACATTCAACTTGAACTCATCCTCATTGACTCTCAGGGTTACTTCCCCTTTTTGTACATCAATGAGAGTTCTTCCAGTTGCTAGGAAAGGTCTTCCTAGAATGAGAGTTGCACTCTTGTGCTCCTCCATTTCCAGCACCACAAAATCAGTTGGAAAGGCGAATGGCCCAACCTTGACAATCATATCCTCTATTATGCCTGATGGATGTTTAATGGAGCCATCAGCAAGTTGGAGGCATATCCTGGTTGGTTTGACTTCTCCAGCCAACCCAAGCTTTCTGATAGTGGATGCAGGTGATGTGTGGAAAACGATCCAACACAAAACTCACCGGCAAGTGTACCGGGTCGCATCAAGTAATAATAACTCACATGAGTGAGGTCGATCCCACAGGGATTGAAGGATTGAGCAATTTTAGTTTAGTGGGTGGTTTAGTCAAGCGAATCAAGTGTTGGTTGAGTGATTTGTGTTTATCAGAAATTAAATGACAGTAAATGTAAAGGGGGAAGGGAGAAATGCAGTAAAATAAAGAACAGAAGAGTAAAAGTGCAGAAACTTAAAGAGCAAGAAAGTAAATGACTGAAACTTAAAGTGCAAGAAACTTAAATTGCAGTAACTTAATGGCAAGAAAGATAATTGCTGAATGTAAAGGGAATTGAGGAATGGGATTGCAGGATCTAAACAAGAAGAAGTAAATTGCAGTAAAGAAGGTAGCAGAAATTGAATTGGATGCAAGCAGAAATTTAAACAGCAAGGAAATTAAAGTGCAGTAAGGTTCATAAAGGAACCAAAAGTGATCTCAGGATCCCAAGGGCTTAGGTAGCAGAGCCTAAAACCCAATTTCCTTCCCAGATCTGAATGAACTAAGCAATTGACAGAAAATTAAGATGAAGAAGAACAGAATTTAAAGTGAATTATGCAGAAAGCAAATTTTAACAGAGCTAGAATGGGAATTGGGACAGAATTTCCCCAATTTCACACATCCACAACTCAGAAAACAGAAGAGGAGAATTGCCCAAGGGAATTGAGGAAGGAGATCAATCAACTCTCCCTTGATCCTCTGAAGTCTCGGTCAATTCTCTCCAGAACAATTCCAAGAGAGTCAAAGCTCCAAAGGAATGTGAAAATTCAAAAGCCAAGGTAAAAGTAAAAATTCAAAAGTGAGCATAAAAGTAGCTCAAAAGTTTTTTAATTACATCAAACTAAGTCCTATTTATACACTTTCTATTCTTGGATAATGGGATTTGGATGGGCTTTTGGATTGGTGAAGAAATGAATTCAAATTTATTTTTAATTTGAATTTTGGCCCAAAAACCACTCCCAGGAGGCTGCCCTGCCCTTGTGAAGGGCAGGGCAGAAAATTGATGCTAGGCACAAGAAGTTGGTGCGGCCATGTTGCTGTTGGTGCGAGTTGGTGCGCAAGAGGAGGAAATTTGGTGCGCCAGAGGCTGCCCTGCCCGCGCCAAGGGCAGGGCGGGCAAGGTTGATGCGCCAGGATGAGCGTTGCGCGCGATGGTGCTGCCAAGAAGAAAAGTGATGCGCCAGGAAGGAATTTGGCGCGCCAGGATGCGCTGGTGCGTGGGAGGCTGCCCTGCCGCGCCAAGGGCAGGCAGAAACGGTTGGTGCGCCAAGGAAGGAATGTGCGCGCGCGATGCTGCCAGGACGAAATTGGTGCGCCAGGGAGCAAAGTTGGTGCGCCATTCAAATTTCTGCCCTGCCCGCGCCAAGGGCAGGGCAGGATCCTTTCCTTCACATCGTGGGTTCGATCCTGGGAGAGTGCAAACACGCTAATTATTTTTCTTGGTTTCTTGGCACGCTAGTATGTCTCAAGGCTTGGCTTCCTCA
Source organism: Arachis stenosperma (assembly GCF_014773155.1). NCBI lineage: Eukaryota > Viridiplantae > Streptophyta > Magnoliopsida > Fabales > Fabaceae > Arachis > Arachis stenosperma. The sequence continues at coordinate 67,501,735 of NC_080379.1, forward strand.
TGGTTCCTGGTTCGAACCTTGTGGCATGCATGGGTGTCATTTTCCTTTGAATTTCTTTCCTCATGGAGCCCGATCCTGCTCTCCACAAGGGCAGGGCAGAAATTGCTTCTCTTGGTTCCAAGGCATTATTTGTGCTCTGCCCTTGGAGTGGGCAGGGCAGAGTTGCCTTGTCTTGGTTCGTCACTTAGTGCTGCCCTCCTAGAGGCATTCTGCCCTTGTGGAGGGCAAGGTTGCTTCCCCCATTAGTTGAGGCACGCTTCTCCCTTTTTTGGCCACGCTTCCCTTTTCTTTTGTCACGCTTCTTAGGCCACGCTTTTCATTTTCTTTTCTTTTCTTCACCTAAAATAAACCAAACAACCACTCAAAGTATCACTAAATTCAAGAGGCTTATAAATCAATTAAAATGCAATTAAAATAAGCTTAAACCTCATGATTTATCATTAATTTCATAGTGGTTGCTTGATTTAGAGAAGTTATGCATTTTTACTCCAAATCACTAACTTAGGATGCAAGAAAGTGCATAAATGCTAACAAAACAAGTGAAATTAGCTTGAAAAATGGGTATATGATGACTTGTCATCACAACACCAAACTTAAACCTTGCTTGTCCCCAAGCAAGCATCAAAACTAAGAGTAAATGATATGAATAAGAAAAGAACATAAATCCTTATTATGCAGATAGCAGAACTTCAATTTATGGGGCATTTATGCAGACAATGATACTCACTTATTGTTGCTGCTGCATAATACACATTTTGCATCAAAGGTTTGCTAAACTTGCTGTCATAAGACTCACCTTTTGATTACTCCCTTGGTAACTTTTTTTGGCTTACAATGCTTTAACAAGCTTTTTATTCTTTTAGAGGTTGGGTGTTAAATGTTGCAGCTTAGCCTTTGGCTTCATTTTCTTTTATTTTGCTCAACATCTTTCCACCACAGACACTTAGCTCACTAATTCTTCCTAGGATCATTGATGCCCAGCATCTCTTTGGATCACTAAGTGCTTTATATCTAAGTTGCTCTTTATTGTGGATTTTCAATTGGCCATCCCAAATCAGTTGATCTAAGTGACCGGGTTTCAAAATACCCCTTAGAATTTACTCATCCAAGCAGATCTCAGTACAAGAACACCACAGGCATTTGTCCTAAGGTTCAAACCATTGGTGTCCAACCTTTATTCTTTGTTTTTCTTGCCATTTTGGCTTTTCTTTCCCTTTTCTTTTCTGTTTTTGTTACCAAGGGTTGTTTCATTATAGATAGAAGTCTTTGTAACAGCAAGCTAACTCACAATTGAATGAGAATGATATTATGCAACACTTATTTCATGAGTTGTGCATTTAATCATACACATGTGCCACCACTAACTTCCATTCGTACTCATGCAACATTGGATTTTTTTACTTTTCAATTCAAACCAAACTCTTTTATTCAAGCATATGGGAAACAAGACAATATTTAAAGCTAAGTGATGGATACAAGCATTATGCAGACTCATCATTTTTCACAAACAATTTCACTTGTAGCTAAATGAACACTTAGCAAGAAATACAATGGCTTCCAGAATTGAAACATCACATAGCAGCAAGGATTAAGTTCAGATACAACCTTTGAAGTTGCAGCCCTTTGAGTTTTCTTTCTGCTATGTCCTCTTTTGAGTTACAATGCATAATGTCTTCAAATATTGGCTTATATCCTGCATAGTTCTCAAAGTTGCTTGATTCTCAAGCCCTTAATTACATGGTTGGTAAGCATAATACTGAGTGTGGCTCTTGAATTGATTTTTGGTGTATGAACACCAAACTTAATTGTTTTGCCACTGTCTCAGATGTACCAAATTAACCATAAGTGAAACCATGTATCCTTGCTATAGGTTAAATGAAACAAAAGCTAAAACAATTTAACAGTTGAATAATATGTTTGCTTGCTTGGAGCTAGAATCATGCAAGAGATGAGAATGTGTTTTTAAATGATATTTTGGTGGAACACCAAACTTAGAAATTTCTCATTCTCCCTCAAATTGTTTTGGTGTGCAACACCAAACTTAGCTCCTTGCAATACATACCAATTGTTCAACATTTTATTGAAAACAAGCTATGAAAAGAAACTACCTCAGGTTGGGTTGCCTCCCAACAAGCGCTCTTTTATTGTCATTAGCTTGACATCTTCATTTTTGTTTCAAGAGGGATTCAGGTTCTGGACCTCTTTCTCTTGTTCCATTGCCCTCCTAGGTACAATTTTGCTCTATGTCCATTTGCAGTAAATTGATTCTTTGTTGCTTCATCTAGTAATTCGATGCTTCCATAAGGAAAAACCTTGGTCACCAAGTATGGACCAGTCCATTTAGACTTGAGCTTGCCAGGGAACATCTTGAGCCGTGAATTATACAAGAGTACTTGTTGTCCAGGTTTGAACTCCTTCTTCAAAATTTTCCTGTCATGCCATCTCTTAGCTTTCTCCTTGTATATCTTGGTGTTTTCATAGGCTTCCAGCCTAAACTCATCTAGCTCGTTCAGCTGCAACAATCTTTTCTCTCCTGCTGCTTCAGAATCCAAATTTAGAAGTTTAGTGGCCCAAAAGGCTTTGTGCTCAAGCTCTACAGGGAGATGACAAGCTTTGCCATATAACAGTTGAAATGGAGATTTCCCTATAGGAGTTTTAAAAGCTGTTCTGTATGCCCAAAGTGCATCTTCCAACTTCCTAGCCCAATCCTTTCTTGTGCTACCAACTGTTTTTTCTAGGATCTTCTTTAGCTCCTTGTTTGCCAATTCTGCTTGACCATTAGTTTGGGGATGATATGGTGTGGCTACCTTATGAATAACTCCATATTTGTGGAGGAGTTTCTCCATCTGTCTATTACAAAAATGGCCACCACCATCACTGATGAGACCCTTGGGTACTCCATATCTAGTAAAGATATGCTTCTTCAAAAATTGAAGAACAACTTGTGCATCACAGGTAGTTGTGGCTATGGCTTCCACCCATTTTGAAACATACTCCACTGCTACTAAGATATATCTAAATGAATAGGAGGGAGGAAAGGGTCCCATGAAATCAATGCCCCAAAGATCAAACAATTCTACTTCCAAAATGAAGTTTTGTGGCATTTCGTTCCTTCTTGTTAGTCCTCCTGCTCTTTGACATTCATTACATTGGTGGACAAACTCCCTTGCATCTTTGAAGATGGTTGGCCAATAGAAACCACTTTGTAGAATCTTTGCTGCTGTTCTGTCTGGACCAAAGTGTCCACCATAAGCTGAGCCATGGCAATGCCATAAATATCTTTTGTTTCACTTTTAGGAATACATCTCCTGATTATTCCATCAGAGCATCTTCTGAACAAATAGGGTTCATCCCACAAGAACTTCTTTGCTTCATTGATTAGTTTCCTCACTTGTTGCTTAGTGAATTCTTGTGGTATCTTTCTCCCTACTTTGTAGTTTGCTATATCAGCAAACCATGGTGTTGTTGGATTTGCATGAGGTGTTCATCTGGAAAGCTTTCATTCACAGGTAATGAAGCTTTTTGAATTGTCTCTGGTGGCAGCCTTGACAAATGATCAGCAACTAGATTTTCAGTGCCTTTTCTGTCCCTCACCTCAATGTCAAATTCTTGTAAGAGTAGAATCCATCTGATAAGCCTTGGTTTAGCATCCTGTTTTGACATCAAATACTTGAGAGCAGCATGATCAGTATAAACCACAATTTTAGATCCTATCAAGTATGATCTAAACTTATCAAATGCATAAACCACAGCTAACAATTCCTTCTCTGTTGTGGTGTAATTTTTTTGGGCTTCATTTAATACTTTACTTGCATAATATATGACATGATGCAAGTTTCCCTTCTTCTGTCCAAGTACAGCACCAATTGCAATCTCACTTGCATCACACATGAGTTCAAATGGTAAGTTCCAATCAGGAGGTGTGATAATTGGTGCTGTTGTGAGTTTCTGTTTTAAAGTTTCAAAAGCATGCTGGCAATCTTTATCAAAAACAAAAGGTTGATCAATCATCAAAAGATTACTCAAAGGTTTGGCTATTTTAGAAAAATCTTTAATAAACCTTCTATAAAAACCTGCATGTCCCAAGAAACTTCTGACAGATTTCACATTAGTTGGTGGGGGGAGTTTTTCTATTATTTCCACTTTTGCCTTGTCAACCTCTATTCCTCTTCTTGAAACTTTATGACCAAGAACAATCCCCTCAGGTACCATGAAATGGCACTTTTCCCAATTCAAAACCAAATTAGTTTCTTGGCACCGTTTCAAAACAAGAGTTAGATGGTTTAAGCAAGTCTTGAAATTATCACCAAAAACAGAGAAGTCATCCATGAAAACCTCTAAAAATTTTTCAACCATATCTGAGAAAATGGAAAGCATACACCTTTGAAAAGTGGCTGGGGCGTTGCATAATCCGAATGGCATTCTTCTATAAGCAAAAACTCCAACAGGGCATGTGAATGAAGTCTTCTCTTGGTCTTTTGGATCCACCACTATCTGATTATACCCAGAATAGCCATCAAGGAAGCAATAGTAAGCATGGCCAGCCAACCTCTCAAGCATTTGATCAATGAAAGGAAGTGGGAAGTGATCTTTGCGTGTGGCATCATTCAATCTTCTATAGTCAATACACATCCTCCATCCTGTCACTGTTCTGGTGGGAATGAGTTCATTCTTCTCATTAGTAATGACTGTCATCCCTCCTTTCTTTGGTACCACTTGGACTGGGCTTATCCATGAGCTATCGGAAATGGGATATATGATTCCTGCATTCCATAACTTCATCACTTCCTTTTGGACAACTTCCTTCATTGCAGGATTTAGTCTTCTTTGAGGTTGAATTACAGCTTTAGAATTGTCTTCCAAAGAATCTTATGCATGCATACTGTGGGGCTGATGCCTTTCAAGTCGTCAATGGTCCACCCTAAGGCATCCTTGTGGGCTCTGAGAACATCAAGAAGCTCTCCTTCTTCTTTCTTTGTCAAGGATGAATTGATGATAACCGGGAGGTTTTCTGAAGTCCCGAGAAATGCATATTTGAGATGAGAGGGTAATGGCTTCAGTTCTTGCTTTTGCACCTCTTCTTTCTTGCTTGGTTCCACTTCTTTGTTTATGAAAGCCTCAGCCACATATTCCTCTATTGTTTCTTGATTGTCCTTTTCTTGCTCATGCTGATCATTGTCTAGCATTTCTTCCACCAAGCTCTCTATCATATCCACCCTTAAATGATCTTCCTGCTCTGGAGGGTGTTGCATTGACTTAAAAACATTGATGATCATCTGCTCATTGTGTACTCTGAAAATCATTTCTCCTTTTTCCACATCTATGATGGCTCTTGCAGTTGCTAGAAATGGTCTGCCCAAGATGATTGAATTGTTGCCTTCCTCATCAGTATCTAGAATTACAAAATCTGCAGGGAAGATAAACTTCCCAACCTTACTAACAAATTTTCCACAATTCCATTTGGTATCTTGATTGATCTGTCTGCCATAACCAGTGACATCTTGGTGGGTTTGAGTTCTTCTATTGCCAACTTCTTCATCATGGACAAAGGCATTAAGTTGATACTAGCTCCTAGATCACAAAGAGCTTTATCCAAGGATAGTTTGCCTATAGTGCATGACACTACAAAGCTCCCTGGATCCTTGAGTTTTGGTGGGATTCCCTTTTGGAGCACGGCACTACATTCCTCATTAAGCATCACCGTTTCCTTCTCATTCCAATCTCTCTTCTTGTTGATGAGCTCTTTTAGAAACTTAGCATACAGGGGCATTTGCTCTAAAGCTTCTGCCAAAGGTATGTTGATCTCCAACTTCTTGAAAGTTTCAAGAAATTTGTGGAAGTGCTGGTCCTTTGTTTCCTTGTGAAATCTTTGTGGGTACGGCAGTGGTGGTGTTGAGCTCTTCACCACTTGATGCTGTTTTGGACTTGGTTCTTCCAAGATATTCTTTCCTTTCTTCAAATTCTGTGGCTTGTTATCTTCTTCTGTGAGTTTTTCTGGAGCATTCTTGCTTATCTTATCCTTGTTGATGGCTTCAGTGTTATCTTCCATGAGCTCTTTGGTTGCTCCTTGGTTGCTGTCTGTTAACACCCTTCCACTTCTTAGTTGCACCACCTTGCATTCTTCCTTTGGGTTGGGAATGGTATCACTAGGTAGTGAACTTGATGGTTTCTCAACAGAGATCTTCTTAGAGATTTGGCCAATTTGCCTCTCTAAGTTCTTCATGGTAGCTTCTTGGTTTTTGTTTGTCAATTCTTGGCTTTTCATTAGTTTCTCCAGGAGTGCTTCTAGATTGGTGATTCTCTGTGAATCTTGTGTGATGGGTTGGTTTTGGGGTGTTGGTGGATGAAGGTAAGTGTTTTGGTTAGTTGGGTGGTTATTGGTTGGGTATTGGTTAGAATTTGGGTAGTTGTTTTGTGGTTTTCTGTATGAATTTTGGTTAGTAGTTGGCTGGGGGTTGTGGTTTGTGTTTTTCCAATTGTTTTGGCCTGTGTTTCTTTGCCATGGTTGTTGATTTTGATTATGGTTGTCTCCCCATCTGAGGTTTGGATGATTCTTCCAAGATGGATTGTAAGTCTCTCCATAAACTTCATTTGTTCCCTGATTCTGGTTGTGCAGGTATTGAACCTGCTCTTGTTGTTGCTCCTCTTGAGTTTCTTCACTTTGTACCCAAGTGTTTGGAGGTTGGCTTGTGGTGTTCACTGCTGCCACTTGCAAGCCATCAATTCTCTTAGCCATTTGCTCAAATTGTTGTTGAATCTGTTGTTGCATCATCTTGTTTTGAGCTAAGATTGAATCAACTCCTTCCAACTCCATGACTCCTCTTCTCTGTGATGGTTGGCGTTGTCTTTGATGAGCAAAGAAATATTGGTTGTTGGCCACCATATCAATGAGGTTTCGAGCTTCCTCTGTGGTTTTCATGAGTTGTAGAGAGCCTCCAGCAGAGTGATCAAGAGCCTCCTGAGCTTTAAGAGTGAGGCCTTCATAGAAGTTTTGTAGCTTGTCCCACTCAGTGAACATCTCTGGTGGACACTTCCTCAATAGAGCCTTGTATCTCTCCCATGCTTCATATAAGCTCTCGGCCTCCAATTGAGTGAAGGTTTGAACCTCTGTCTTCAACCTTAGGACTCTTTGAGGTGGATAGAATTTAGCAAGGAACTTGCTCACCAAGTCATCCCAAGTGTTGATGCTTTCTTTTGGAAAAGTCTCTAGCCATTGAGTGGCTTTACCCTTCAATGAAAAAGGGAATAATAGGATCTTGTAAGTGTCCTGATCTGGACCATCAGTTTTGATTGCATTGCAAGTTCTCAGGAAAGTAGATATATGTTGTCGAGGATCCTCTGATGGACTTCCATCATAAGAGCAATTGTTCTTGATAAGTGCAATGAGTGGTGGCTTCATGTCATGATACCCTTTGTCTGTAGAAACTTGGTTTCCTGTGATATGCACACAATCAGGGTAGCCCAACAACAACACCCTTGAGAATTAAGTGCAGTTATTTGAAATGGATTTTTAGTGAGTTAGTAGAGGCAATTTCTCAAACAGTTAGTGTGTTAGTAAGAGTTAGAATAACAGAAAAGAAAAAGTGCTTAATCTAGACCTCCACTTCACTTAATCATTGTCAATCTATTTCAATCCCCGGCAACGGCGCCAAAAACTTGATGTGTGGAAAACGATCCAACACAAAACTCACCGGCAAGTGTACCGGGTCGCATCAAGTAATAATAACTCACATGAGTGAGGTCGATCCCACAGGGATTGAAGGATTGAGCAATTTTAGTTTAGTGGGTGGTTTAGTCAAGCGAATCAAGTGTTGGTTGAGTGATTTGTGTTTATCAGAAATTAAATGACAGTAAATGTAAAGGGGGAAGGGAGAAATGCAGTAAAATAAAGAACAGAAGAGTAAAAGTGCAGAAACTTAAAGAGCAAGAAAGTAAATGACTGAAACTTAAAGTGCAAGAAACTTAAATTGCAGTAACTTAAATGGCAAGAAAGATAAATTGCTGAATGTAAAGGGGAATTGAGGAATGGGATTGCAGGATCTAAACAAGAAGAAGTAAATTGCAGTAAAGAAGGTAGCAGAAATTGAATTGGATGCAAGCAGAAATTTAAACAGCAAGGAAATTAAAGTGCAGTAAGGTTCATAAAGGAACCAAAAGTGATCTCAGGATCCCAAGGGCTTAGGTAGCAGAGCCTAAAACCCAATTTCCTTCCCAGATCTGAATGAACTAAGCAATTGACAGAAAATTAAGGATGAAGCAGTAGAAGAACAGAATTTAAAGTGAATTATGCAGAAAGCAAATTTTAACAGAGCTAGAATGGGAATTGGGACAGAATTTCCCCAATTTCACACATCCACAACTCAGAAAACAGAAGAGGAGAATTGCCCAAGGGAATTGAGGAAGGAGATCAATCAACTCTCCCTTGATCCTCTGAAGTCTCGGTCAATTCTCTCCAGAACAATTCCAAGAGAGTCAAAGCTCCAAAGGAATGTGAAAATTCAAAAGCCAAGGTAAAAGTAAAAATTCAAAAGTGAGCATAAAAGTAGCTCAAAAGTTTTTTAATTACATCAAACTAAGTCCTATTTATACACTTTCTATTCTTGGATAATGGGATTTGGATGGGCTTTTGGATTGGTGAAGAAATGAATTCAAATTTATTTTTAATTTGAATTTTGGCCCAAAAACCACTCCCAGGAGGCTGCCCTGCCCTTGTGAAGGGCAGGGCAGAAAATTGATGCTAGGCACAAGAAGTTGGTGCGGCCATGTTGCTTGTTGGTGCGAGTTGGTGCGCAAGAGGAGGAAATTTGGTGCGCCAGAGGCTGCCCTGCCCGCGCCAAGGGCAGGGCGGGCAAGGTTGATGCGCCAGGATGAGCGTTGCGCGCGGATGGTGCTGCCAAGAAGAAAAGTTGATGCGCCAGGAAGGAATTTGGCGCGCCAGATGCGCTGGTGCGTGGGAGGCTGCCCTGCCCGCGCCAAGGGCAGGGCAGAAACGGGTTGGTGCGCCAAGGAAGGAATGTGCGCGCGCGATGCTGCCAGGACGAGGAAATTGGTGCGCCAGGGAGCAAAGTTGGTGCGCCATTCAAATTTCTGCCCTGCCCGCGCCAAGGGCAGGGCAGGATCCTTTCCTTCACATCGTGGGTTCGATCCTGGGAGAGTGCAAACACGCTAATTATTTTTCTTGGTTTCTTGGCACGCTAGTATGTCTCAAGGCTTGGCTTCCTCATGGTTCCTGGTTCGAACCTTGTGGCATGCATGGGTGTCATTTTCCTTTGAATTTCTTTCCTCATGGAGCCCGATCCTGCTCTCCACAAGGGCAGGGCAGAAATTGCTTCTCTTGGTTCCAAGGCATTATTTTGTGCTCTGCCCTTGGAGTGGGCAGGGCAGAGTTGCCTTGTCTTGGTTCGGTCACTTAGTGCTGCCCTCCTAGAGGGCATTCTGCCCTTGTGGAGGGCAAGGTTGCTTCCCCCATTAGTTGAGGCACGCTTCTCCCTTTTTTGGCCACGCTTCCCTTTTCTTTTGTCACGCTTCTTAGGCCACGCTTTTCATTTTCTTTTCTTTTCTTCACCTAAAATAAACCAAACAACCACTCAAAGTATCACTAAATTCAAGAGGCTTATAAATCAATTAAAATGCAATTAAAATAAGCTTAAACCTCATGATTTATCATTAATTTCATAGTGGTTGCTTGATTTAGAGAAGTTATGCTTTTTTACTCCAAATCACTAACTTAGGATGCAAGAAAGTGCATAAATGCTAACAAAACAAGTGAAATTAGCTTGAAAAATGGGTATATAATGACTTGTCATCAGCAGGTATTAGATTGATGCTTGCTCCAAGATCACATAGGGCTGTCTTGGTGCAAGCACCTTCTAATGTGCATGGTATCATAAAGCTTCCTGGATTTTGAAGCTTTTCTGGTAAGCTTTTCAGAATGACTGCACTGCATTCTTCAGTGAGAAATACTTTTTCAGTTTCTCTCCAATCCTTCTTATGACTTAAGATCTCTTTTATGAACTTAGCATAAGAAGGTATTTGCTCAAGTGCCTCTGCAAACGGAATCTTTATTTCAAAAGTCCTTAGATAGTCTGCAAAGCGGGCAAATTGCTTATCCTGCTCCGCTTGGCGGAGTTTCTGAGGATAAGGCATCTTGGCTTTATATTCTTCAACCTTAGTTGCTGCAGGTTTGTTCCTTACAGAAGTGGTTGAAGAAGCCTTGTTAGAGGGATTACTGTCAGCACTCTCAGGTGTCTGATCCTCCCTTGGCGTCTGAACGCCCGGAATGGGTGAAGATTGGGCGTTAAACGCCAACTTCTCTCCCTTTTCTGGCGTTTGAACGCCAGAACTGGGCAGGGAATGGGCGTTTAACGCCAGCTTTCCTTCCCCTTCTGGCGTTTGAACGCCACTAGCATTCCTCTCTGGGCTCTTACTGTCCTCAGAGGGATTTTGAACAGTGGTTTGGTTATCCTCTGTCAATTGTTCCTTGTTTGACTTTTTGCTCTTTTGAGTGGTGTTGTTCAGTGTCTTCCCACTCCTCAGTTGAACTGCTTGACATTCCTCTGTTATCTGTTTAGATATTTGCTGTTTTGCTTGATTCAACTGCAATTCTATGCTCTTGTTGGCAACTTTAGTTTCATGGAGCATCTCTTTAAATTCTGCTAACTGTTCTGTCATCAGGAGCAATTGTTGATTAAGCTCAATCATCTGTTCTTGAGAATTAGGGTCAGTGACTACTGTCGTGACTTCCTCTTCTGGAGAGAACTCATTGCTAGAGTACAAATATTGGTTTCTAGCAACAGTGTCTATAAGCTCATGAGCCTCTTCAATTGTCTTCCTCATGTGTATAGATCCACCAGCTGAGTGGTCTAAAGACATCTGAGCTTTTTCTGTAAGCCCATAGTAGAAGATGTCTAACTGTACCCACTCTGAAAACATTTCAGAGGGGCATTTTCTTAGCATACCTCTATACCTCTCCCAAGCATTATACAGGGATTCATTATGCTCTTGTTTAAAGCCTTGGATGTCCAGCCTTAGCTGTGTCATCCTCTTTGGAGGGTAAAAATGATTCAGAAATTTGTCTGATAACTGTTTCCATGTCTTTATGCTTGCTGTAGGTTGGTTATTCAACCACCTTTTAGCTTGATCTTTTACAGCAAATGGAAACAGTAATAGTCTGTAGACATCCTGATCCACCTCTTTATCATGTACTGTGTCAGCAATTTGTAAGAACTGTGCCAGAAACTCAGTAGGCTCTTCCTGAGGAAGACCGGAATACTGGCAATTTTGCTGCACTATGATAATGAGTTGAGGGTTTAGCTCAAAGCTGCTTGCTTTGATGGGAGGTGTACAGATGCTATTCCCATATGCAGCTGTAATGGGGTTAGCATATGACCCCAGAGTCCTTCTGGACTGATCAATCTCACTTAGGTCCATGATGGATAAAGGGAATGATATGGATTGCAAGTAGAAAAAAAAAAATATATATATATATATATATTTTTTTGAATTAACCGAAAAAAAATAAAATAGAACAAAAGGAAAATAAATTAAAATTCGAAAATTAAAAGAAAATAAGATCAAAGCAAATTGAAAATTGAATCAATTAGTTAATTAAAAAGATTTTGAGATTAGCAATTAGAAAGATATGATTGAAAAATTTTTATGAAAAAGATTTGATTTTTGAAGTGAAGAAAGAGAAAAATAACAAAATGACACCAAACATAAAATTTTTAGAAAATCAAACACAATTTTTCGAAAATTTTAAAGGAAAAACACAAAGAGGACACCAAACTTAGAATTTTTACGGATCAAAAAGGGACTAAAGACATGCAAATTCGAAAATTAGAAGAAAAACACAAGCATGCAATTGACACCAAACTTAAATTATGAAACTAGACTCAACTAAAAGACTCTAAACCAATAAAAACAAGACAGTCCTAATCTAAGCAACAAGATAAGCCGTCAGTTGTCCAAACTCGAACAATCCCCGGCAACGGCGCCAAAAACTTGGTGCACGAAATTGCAATCACACCTTTGCAACCTCGCACAACTAACCAGCAAGTGCACTGGGTCGTCCAAGTAATACCTTACGTGAGTAAGGGTCGATCCCACGGAGATTGTCGGCTTGAAGCAAGCTATGGTTATCTTGTAAATCTTAGTCAGGATTGATTGTGAAAAGCAAAAGAACATGAAATAAGTACTTGTTATGCAGTAATGGAGAATAGGTTGAGGTTTTGGAGATGCTCCATCTTCTGAATCTCTGCCTTCCTACTGTCTTCTTCATCAAACACGCAAGGCTCCTTCCATGGCAAGCTGTATGTAGGGTTTCACCGTTGTCAGTGGTTACCTCCCATCCTCTCAGTGGAAATGCTCAACGCACCCTGTCACGGCACGGCTATCCATCTGTCAGTTCTCGATTAGGCCGGAATAGAATCCATTGATTCTTTTGCGTCTGTCACTAACTCCCCGCCTTCAGGAGTTTGAAGCTCGTCACAGTCATTCAATCATTGAATCCTACTCAGAATACCACAGACAAGGTTTAGACCTTCCGGATTCTCTTGAATGCCGCCATCAGTTCTAGCTTATACCACGAAGATTCCAGTTAAAGAATCCAAGAGATATCTACTTAATCTAAGGTAGAACGGAGGTGGTTGTCAGGCACACGTTCATAGTTGAGAATGATGATGAGTGTCACGGATCATCACATTCATCCGGTTTAAGAACAAGTAATATCTTAGAACGGAAGCAAGCATGATTGAATGAGAAACAGTAGTAATTGCATTAATCCATCAAGACACAGCAGAGCTCCTCACCCCCAACCATGGGGTTTAGAGACTCATGCCGTGGAAGGTACACAAAGAAACGTGTAAAGTGTCATTCGGTACCGATACAATGTCAAAAGATCCTATTAATAGTAAACTAGTAACCTAGGGTGTACAGAAATGAGTAATTAACAGAAAAATCCACTTCCGGGCCCACTTGGTGTGCTTGGGCTGAGCATTGAAGCTTTCATGTGTAGAGACCTTTTCTGGAGTTAAACGCCAGCTTTCATGCTAGTTTGGGCGTTTAACTCCAAGTTTTATGCCAGTTCCAGCGTTAAACGCTGGAAATTCTGAGGCTGATTTGCCACGCCGGTTTGGGCCATCAAATCTCGGGCAAAGTATGGACTATTATACATTGCTGGAAAGCCCAGGATGTCTACTTTGCAATGCCGTTGAGAGCGCGCCAATTGGGCTTCTGTAGCTCCAGAAAATCCACTTCGAGTGCAGGGAGGTCAGAATCCAACAGCATCTGCAGTCCTTTTCAGTCTCTGAATCAGATTTTTGCTCAGGACCCTCAATTTCAGCCAGAAAATACCTGAAATCACAGAAAAACACACAAACTCATAGTAAAGTCCAGAAAAGTGAATTTTAACTAAAAACTAATAAAAATATACTAAAAACTAACTAAATCATACTAAAAACATACTAAAAACAATGCCAAAAAGCGTATAAATTATCCGCTCATCACAATAGTTTGAAGCTTTATTGGTTTTCTGGTTCTGTGTGTTTCTTGTTGGGTGTTTGTATGTCAGGTACAGGAAGAGCTTCCCCTATTCTCTCTGAAATTGACCAAAGAACTCTTCGAAGAATAAGAAGAGCTGAAAGAGGGAAGAACATTGTTGGAGAGGAAGAATCTGAGGAGGAATTCCAAGAGATGGAAGAAGATCCATCAAATCTCAATCAGCCAGAAAGAGGGGCCAACAATAACCCACAACAAAGGAGAGTACTGGCTTCCTACACAGTTGCAAATGCTAGACATTGTGGGAGTAGCATTCTTACCCCTAATGTCAATGCAAACAACTTTGAACTAAAGCCACAACTCATCACATTGGTCCAAAACAACTGCTCTTTTAGAGGAGGACCATTGGAAGACCCAAACCAACATCTATCCACTTTCTTGAGGATTTGTGACACAGTTAAGAGCAATGGAGTGCATCCTGACATATACAAGCTGCTGTTGTTCCCATTCTCTCTCAGGGACAAAGCCACTCAATGGCTAGAAACATTTCCAAAGGAGAGCATCAACACTTGGGATGATTTGGTGAGCAAGTTTCTTGCCAAATTTTATCCCTCTCAAAGGATCATAAGATTAAAGACTGAGGTGCAGACATTCACTCAAATGGAGGTTGAAAATTTATATGAAGCATGGGAAAGATATAAGGCTCTGCTGAGGAAATGTCCACCAGAGATGTTCACTGAGTGGGACAAGTTGCAAAACCTCTATGAAGGACTTACTCTGAAGGCTCAAGAGGCACTTGATCACTCAGCTGGAGGATCATTGCAATTGATGAAAACTGCAGAGGAAGCTCAGAACCTCATTGATATGGTGGCTAACAACCAATATTTCTTTGCTCACCAAAGGCAACGCCAACCATCACAGAGGAAGGGAGTGTTAGAATTGGAAGGAGTGGATACGATTTTGGCTCAACACAAAGTGATGTAGCAACAGATTCAGCAACAATTTGAGCAAATGGCCAAGAGAATTAATAACCTTCAGGTTGCATCAGTGAGTGCCACAAGCCAACCATCAACTCCTTGGGGGCAGAATGAAGAGAACCAAGAAGAACAACAACAAGAGAAAGTGCATGGTGCGCGAAATTGTGATCACTACAACTTCGCACAACTAACCAGCAAGTGCACTGGGTCGTCCAAGTAATACCTTACGCGAGTAAGGGTCGATCCCACGGAGATTGTTGGTATGAAGCAAGCTATGGTCACCTTGTAAATCTCAGTCAGGCAGACTCAAATGGGTATAGTGATAAACGAATAAAGCATAAAGATAAAGATAGAGATACTTATGTATATCATTAGTGAGAGCTTCAGATAAGTGTATGAAGATGCCTTCCCTTCCGTCTCTCTGCTTTCCTACAGTCTTCATCCAATCCTTCTTACTCCTTTCCATGGCAAGCTCGTGTAGGGTTTCACCGTTGTCAATGGCTACCTCCCATCCTCTCAGTGAAAATACGTCCCTGATGCTCTGTCACAGCATAGGCTAATCATCTGTCGGTTCTCGTTCAGGCCGGAATAGAATCCATTGATTCTTTTGCGTCTGTCACTAACGCCCTAGCCTGCTAGGAGTTTGAAGCACGTCACAGTCATTCAATCATTGAATCCTACTCAGAATACCACAGACAAGGTTAGACCTTCCGGATTCTCTTGAATGCCGCCATCGGGTCCTGCCTATACCACGAAGATTCCGATTAAAGAATCCAAGAGATATTCACTAGAGCCTCGAATGCTTGTAGAACAAGAATGGTTGTCAGTCACCTTATTCATAGGTGAGAATGATGATGAGTGTCACGGATCATCACATTCATCAAGTTGAAGAACAAGTGATATCTTGGACAGAGAACAAGCGGAATTGAATAGAAGAACAATAGTAATTGCATTAATACTCGAGGTACAGCAGAGCTCCACACCTTAATCTATGGTGTGTAGAAACTCCACCGTTGAAAATACATAAGAACAAGGTCTAGGCATGGCCGAATGGCCAGCCTCCCAATGATCTAAGAACTAGATGTCCAAAGATGATAAATACAATAGTAAAAGGTCCTATATATAGAGAACTAGTAGCCTAGGGTGTACAGAGATGAGTAAATGACATAAAAATCCACTTCCGGGCCCACTTGGTGTGTGCTTGGGCTGAGCAATGAAGCATTTTCGTGTAGAGACTCTTCTTGGAGTTAAACGCCAGCTTTTATGCCAGTTTGGGCGTTTAACTCCCAATTAGGTGCCAGTTCCGGCGTTTAACGCTGGAATTTCTTGAGGTGACTTCGAACGCCGGTTTGGGCCATCAAATCTTGGGCAAAGTATGGACTATCATATATTGCTGGAAAGCCCAGGATGTCTACTTTCCAACGCCGTTGAGAGCGCGCCAATTGGGCTTCTGTAGCTCCAGAAAATCCACTTCGAGTGCAGGGAGGTCAGAATCCAACAGCATCTGCAGTCCTTTTGAGTCTCTGGATCAGATTTTTGCTCAGATCCCTCAATTTCAGCCAGAAAATACCTGAAATCACAGAAAAACACACAAACTCATAGTAAAGTCCAGAAAAGTGAATTTTAACTAAAAACTAATAAAAATATAATAAAAACTCAGCTAAATCATATCAAAAACATACTAAAAACAATGCCAAAAAGCGTACAATTTATCTGCTCATCACAACACCAAACTTAAATTGTTGCTTGTCCCCAAGCAACTGAAAATCAAATAAGATAAAAAGAAGAGAATATACTATAGACTCCAGATTATCAATGAAACTAAGCTCCAAATTAGATGAGCGGGACTAGTAGCTTTTTGCCTCCGAACAGTTTTGGCATCTCACTTTATCCTTTGAAATTCAGAATGATTGGCTTCTTTAGGAACTCCGAATCCAGATAGTGTTATTGATTCTCCTAGTTAAGTATGATGATTCTTGAACACAGCTACTTATTGAGTCTTGGCCGTGGCCCAAAGCACTCTGTCTTCCAGTATTACCACCGGATACATACATGCCACAGACACATAATTGGGTGAACCTTTTCAGATTGTGACTCAGCATTGCTAAAGTCCCCAATTAGAGGTGTCCAGGGTTCTTAAGCACACTCTTTTTGCCTTGGATCACAACTTTATTTATTTCTTTTTCTTTTTCTTTTTCTTTCTCCCCCCCTTTTTTTTTCGTTTTTCTCCTTCTTTTTTTTTTTTTGTATTCACTGCTTTTTCTTGCTTCAAGAATCATTTTTATGATTTTTCAGATCCTCAGTAACATGTCTCCTTTTTCATCATTCTTTCAAGAGCCAACAATTTTAACATTCATGAATCACAAATTCAAAAGACATATGCACTGTTTAAGCATACATTCAGAAAACAAAAAGTATTGTCACCACATCAAACTAATTAAGCTAGTTTTAAAGATGAATTTGAAATCCTGTACTTCTTGTTCTTTTGTGATAAAAACAGTTTTCATTTAAGAAAGGTGATGGATTCATATTCATAGCTTTAAGGCATAGACACTAAGACACTAATGATCATAAGACACAAACATGGATAAACATAAAGCACTAAAATTCGAAAAACATAAAAATAAAGAACAAGGAGATTAAAGAACGGGTCCACCTTAGTGATGGCGGCTCTTTCTTTCTCTTGAAGATCCTATGGAGTGCTTGAGCTCCTCAATGTCTCTTCCTTGTCTTTGTTGCTCCTCTCTCATGATTCTTTGATCTTCTCTAATTTCATGGAGGATGATGGAGTGTTCTTGGTGCTCCACCCTTAGTTGTCCCATGTTGGAACTTAATTCTCCTAGGGAGGTGTTCAGTTGCTCCCAATAGTCTTGTGGAGGAAAGTGCATCCCTTGAGGTATCTTAGGGATCTCTTGATGAGAGGGGTCTCTTGTTTGCTCCATCTTCTTCTTAGTGATGGGCTTGAGGTCATGCCTTCTCAGTTGAACCGGCTTTGGATGCCATAAATGGTTATGGAAAAACAAAGAGCAATACTTTTACCACACCAAACTTAAAAGTTTGCTCGTCCTCGAGCAAAAGAAGAAAGAAGAGAGTAGAGAAGAAGAAATGGAGGAGAGGGAGATGGCTTTGTGGTTAGGCCAAAAGGGGAAGAAGTAGTGGTTTGAATTTGGATGGTGAGGTAAGTGGGGTTTTATGGAGGTGAGTGGTGAAGAGAGATGGGATTTGATAGGTGAGGGGTTTGTGGGGATCCTGTGGGGTCCACAGATCCTTAGGTGTCAAGGAAAAGTCATCCCTGCACCAAATGGCATCAAAAATCACGTTTTGAGCCAATTCTGGCGTTAAACGCCGGGCTGGTGCCCATTTCTGGCGTTTAACGCCAGGTTCTTGCCCTTTCCTGGCGTTTAACGCCAGTCTGGTGCCCCTTTCTGGCGTTAAATGCCCAGAATGGTGCCAGACTGGGCGTTAAACGCCCAACTGCTAGCCTCACTGGCGTTTAAACGCCAGTGAGTTCTTCCTCCAGGGTGTGCTGTTTTTCTTCCTGTTTTTCATTCTGTTTTTGCTTTTTTCATTGATTTTGTGACTTCTTATGATCATCAACCTACAAAAAAGATAAAATAACAAAAGGAAATAGTTAATTATAAAACATTGGGTTGCCTCCCAACAAGCGCTTCTTTAATGTCATTAGCTTGACAGAGGACTCTCATGGAGCCTCACAGATACTCAGAGCAACGTGGGAACCTCCCAACACCAAACTTAGAGTTTGAATGTGGGGGTTCAACACCAAACTTAGAGTTTGGTTGTGGCCTCCCAACACCAAACTTAGAGTTTGACTGTGGGGGCTCTGTTTGACTCTGATTTGAGAGAAGCTCTTCATGCTTCTTCTCCATGGTGACAGAGGGATATCCTTGAGCCTTAAACACCAAGGATTTTTCATTCACTTGAATGATCAGTTCACCTCCATCAACATCAATCACAGCTTTTGCTGTGGCTAGGAAGGGTCTGCCAAGGATGATGGATTCATCCACGCACTTCCCAGTCTCTAGGACTATGAAGTCAGTAGGGATGTAATGGTCTTCAACTTTTACCAGAACATTCTCTACAAGTCCATGAGCTTGTTTTCTTGAATTGTCTGCCATCTCTAGTGAGATTCTTGTAGCTTGTACCTCAAAGATCCCTAGCTTCTCCATTACAGAGAGAGGCATGAGGTTTACACTTGACCCTAAGTCACACAAGGCCTTCTTGAAGGTCATGGTGCCTATGGTACAAGGTATGGAAAACTTCCCAGGATCTTGCCTCTTTTGAGGCAATTTCTGCCTAGACAAGTCATCCAGTTCTTTGGTGAGCAAGGGAGGTTCATCTTCCCAAGTCTCATTTCCAAATAACTTGTCATTTAGCTTCATGATTGCTCCAAGGTATTTAGCAACTTGCTCTTCAGTGACATTCTCATCCTCTTCAGAGGAAGAATACTCATCAGAGCTCATGAAAGGCAGAAGTAAGTCCAATGGAATCTCTATGGTCTCATTTTGAGCCTCAGATTCCCATGGTTCCTCATTAGGGAACTCATTGGAGGCTAGTGCACGCCCATTGAGGCCTTCCTCAGTGGCGTCCACTTCCTCTCTTCCCTCTCTAGATTCGGCCATGGTTATGGCTTTGCACTCTCCTTTTGAATTTTCTTCTGTATTACTTGGGAGAGTACTAGGAGGGAGTTCAGTAACTTTCTTGCTCAGCTGCCCCACTTGTGCTTCCAAATTCCTAATGGAAGACATTGTTTCATTCATGAAACTTTGAGTGGTTTTGATTAGATCAGAGACCATGGTTGCTAAGTCAGAGGGGTTCTGCTTAGCACTCTCTGTCTGTTGCTGAGAAGATAATGGAAAAGGCTTGCTATTGCTAAACCTATTTCTTCCACCATTATTGTTATTGAAACCTTGTTGAGGTCTTTCTTGATTCTTCCATGAGAAATTTGGGTGATTTCTCCATGAAGAGTTATAGGTGTTTCCATAGGGTTCTCCTAGGTAATTCACCTCTTCCATTGAAGGGTTCTCAGGATCATAAGCTTCTTCCTTAGATGAAGCATCCTTAGTACTGTTTGGTGCATTTTGCATTCCAGACAGACTTTGAGAAATCAAATTGACTTGTTGAGTCAATATTTTATTCTGAGCCAAAATGGCGTTCAGAGTGTCAATCTCAAGAACTCCTTTCTTCTGATTAGTCCCATTGTTCACAGGATTCCTTTCAGAAGTGTACATGAATCAGTTATTTGCAACCATTTCAATTAGCTCTTGAGCCTCTGTAGGCGTCTTCTTCAGATGAAGAGATCCTTCAGCAGAGCTATCCAAGGACATCTTAGATAGTTCAGAGAGACCATCATAGAAAATACCTATGATGCTCCATTCAGAAAGCATGTCTAAGGGACATTTTCTGATTAATTGTTTGTATCTTTCCCAAGCTTCATAGAGGGATTCTCCATCCTTCTGTCTGAAGGTTTGGACTCCCACTCTAAGCTTACTCCATCTTTGTGGTGGAAAGAACTTTGCCAAGAAGGCATTGACTAGCTTTTCCCAAGAGTCCAGGCTTTCTTTAGGTTGAGAGTCCAACCATGTCCTAGCTCTGTCTCTTACAACAAAAGGGAATAGCATCAGTCTGTAGACCTCAGGGTCAACCCCATTAGTCTTGACTGTGTCACAGATTTGCAAGAACTCAGCTAAAAACTGATGAGGATCTTCCAATGGAAGTCCATGGAACTTGCAATTCTGTTGCATTAGAGAAACTAATTGAGGTTTAAGCTCAAAGTTGTTTGCTCCAATGGCAGGGATAGAGATGCTTCTCCCATAGAAGTTGGGAGTAGGTGCAGTAAAGTCACCCAGCACCTTCCTTGCATTGTTGGCATTGTTGTTGTTTTCGGCTGCCATGTGTTCTTTTTCTTTGAAGAATTCGGTCAGGTCCTCTAAAGAGAGTTGTGTTTTGGCTTCTCTTAGCTTTCTCTTCAAGGTCCTTTCAGGTTTAGGGTCAGCTTCAACAAGAATGCCTTTGTCTTTGTTCCTGCTCATATGAAAGAGAAGAGAACAAGAAAATATGGAATCCTCTATGTCACAGTATAGAGATTCCTTGAGGTGTCAGAGGAAGAAGAGAAATAGAAGACAGAAGTAGAAAATTCGAACTTATCAAAGAAGATGGAGTTCGAATTTTGCATTAAGGGATATTGTTAGTCCATAAACAGAAGGATGTGAGAAGAAGGGAAGTAATTTTCGAAAATTAAGTAAAAGATTTTGAAAAATTTTTGAAAAACACTAATTGATTTTCGAAAATAAGAGTGGGAAAGAAATCAAGTGATTTTTGAAAAAGATTTTGAAATTAGAAGTTAAAAAGATTTGATTGAAAACTATTTTGAAAAAGATGTGATTAAGAAGATATGATTGGTTTAAAAAAAATGTGATTGAGAAAATATGATTTGAAAACAATTTTAAAAGATATGAATTGAAAACAATTTGAAAAGATATGATTTTAAAAAATTAATGACTTGCCTAACAAGAAAAGATATGATTCAAACATAAAACCTTCCTCAACAGGAAAGAAAAAAAATGTTCAATCAAATCATTAATTGTTAGTAAGTATCTTTGAAAAAGGAAAGAAATTGATTTTGAAAAAGATTTGATTGAAAAGATTTGATTTGAAAAAGATTTGATTTTGAAAAATTTTGAAAACTTGAAAAAAAATTGATTTGAAAACAAAATCTTCCCCCTAGCACCATCCTGGCGTTAAACGCCCAGAATGGTATACATTCTGGCGTTTAACGCCCAAAATGCACCCTTTTTGGGCGTTAAACGCCCAACCAGGTACCCTGGCTGGCGTTTAAACGCCAGTCTGTCCTTCTTCACTGGGCGTTTTGAACGCCCAGCTTTTTCTGTGCAATTCCTCTGCAGCATGTTATGAATCTTCAATTCTCTTGTATTATTGACTTGAGAAGACACAAATTGAAATATTTTTGGATTTTTATCAGTAAGAAATAACCAAAATGCAATTGAAATCAAATAACAATGCATGCAAGACACCAAACTTAGCAGTTTGCATACTACTGACACTAATGAGAATGCATATGAGACACATAAACACTCAAGTCAAGAGAATTCAAAGATCAAAACAAGGAAATCATCAAGAACATCTTGAAGATTAATGAAGACACATGCATGAATACAATAAGAACAGAAACATGCAATTGATACTAAGCTTAAGATGAGACTCTAGACTCAAACAAGACATATTTTTGGATTTTATGATTTTGTAATTTTTTTGTGCTTTTTCGAAAATTAAGTGAAAAGGAAAATAAAGGTATCAAAATTCTTAATGAGAATTCCAGGAATCATGCAATGTTAGTCTAAAGCTTTAGTCTAAAGGAATTAGACATAGCTAGCTAAGCTTCAGCAAGACATTGCATTCAAGAGCTAAATTGATGATGATCAATCAGCTTTGGTGATTGTTCATACCCTGACCGAGCTCCCCAACTCGGTTAATCTATGAAAGGTCCGACCTCGTCCTAAGGCCCACGCCTAGAGGTCGGACCTCGGACAACAAAGCAAGGAAGGCCCATCAAAAGGAACGCAGCCCAAAACCTAAAGGCCGAAAAGGCCTAGCAAAGGCGGTTCCACAAAGATAGGGATAAAACTCCCGAAAGATAAGATAAGATAAGAATATCTTATCCAGGGAAGATCACAGCCAACTACTATAAATACACTGGAGCACCCAGGTATGAAACACATTCCACATTCTACACATATCTGCTTGGACCCATGCTAACTTAAGCATCGGAGTGTCATTGCAGGTACAACCACCAACCGCCAACACATCAAGCTCGGGTCCCTGACCCCCACCTCGGCATCTCCAGACGACCGAGCTACACGTTTCAGGTAACCCCCGGAACATTGGCGCCGTTGCCGGGGACCTGGAAGTCATCCCTTTACCATGGCGGACGACCCACTCAACAATGACCACGCTGCATCAGAACAAGAGGAGGAAGTTGACACCGGAGAACGACCGGACAGCCCTCTATCACCACGCACTCCAGGAGGCAACAAACAGAATCGCCCAAAGACATCACTCCCAAACAAGGATCCACAAAATCCCGAAAAAGAAAAGAGCTCGGAAATTCTAGAAGCAGTCCGGGCACAACAAAACCGACTGAAACAACTCGAAGAGGACATAAAGAAGCAAAAAGAAACTGAACAAGAGCTGAGAAGAGAAGCTCGCAAACGCAGAGAATTAGAAGAAAAACTACGGAAAGTAAAGGCCAACCTGAAAAACCGGACAGAGCGCGGCACCACCCCCGAAGGCAACCATGATCCCTTCACGCGAGAGATCATGAAGGAGAAGGTACCGCGAAACTTCAAACCACCCGATATGGATCTCTACGACGGCACCACCGATCCAAGTCACCACCTCAGCAACTTCAGAAGCAGAATGTACCTAGTCGATGCCTCCGACGCAATTCGGTGCAAAGCCTTCCCCACCACTCTCACCAAGTCAGCCATGAAGTGGTTTGACAACCTGCCACCAAGAT
This sequence comes from Arachis stenosperma, assembly GCF_014773155.1. Classification (NCBI taxonomy): domain Eukaryota; kingdom Viridiplantae; phylum Streptophyta; class Magnoliopsida; order Fabales; family Fabaceae; genus Arachis; species Arachis stenosperma. The sequence goes on from NC_080379.1 coordinate 67,524,763, forward strand.
CGATCACCAGCTTCGAAGACCTAACCAAAAAATTCCTAACAAGGTTCTCTATTCAAAAGGACAAGACAAAACATGCCCCCAGCCTACTCGGGATCAAGCAAGGTAACCAAGAAACTCTCCGAGAATACATGGAGCGATTCAACAAAGCCTGCCTGGACATACAACGCCTGCCCACCGAAGCAGCCATCATGGGACTAGCAAACGGCCTAAAAGAAGGACCGTTTAGCCAATCCCTATCCAAACGATACCCGACCTCCCTATACGAGGTACAGGAGCGAGCAGAAAAATACATCAACATGGAGGAAACCTCCCAGTTAAGAGACTCTTCTAGGAAGGAATCAACCTACCCACTCCGAGATCGAGATCGGGAACAGAAGAAGAAAGAAGAACCCAACTCGGACAAGCCACGGAAGTACCACAACTACACCCCCCTCCGAGTCTCCCTGGTAGACGTCTACAGAGAAGTATGCCACACCGAAAAGATCCCACCGCCCCGACCACTAAAACACAAGAGAGCGGGAAGAGATCGGTCCGAATACTGTGAATATCACAAGCTCTACGGTCATTCTACTAACAACTGCTATGACCTAAAAAATGTTATGGAAAAGCTGGCCAGAGAAGGAAAACTCGACAGATACATAGCAGAGAAAGGAGAAGAGGCCAGGAAGAGAAGACGGGGAGACAATGAAGGTCGGGCCGAACCAACCCTGCGAACCCCTGAAAGACACGTTCACATGATAAATGGAGGTTTTGCAGGCGGAGGAGCATCCAGATCCTCGCGAAAAAGACACCTCAAAGAAGTCTATCACGTCCGAGAAGACAGCCCCCTGCCCGAGTTACCTACTATCTCATTTACCCGAGAAGATGCTCAAGGGATAATACCCGGGCACGACGATCCAATGGTAATCACCATTATCCTAGCAAACGCCAACTTACATCGAACCCTGATTGACCAGGGAAGCTCAGCAGACATCCTGTTCAAAGCGGCCTTCGACAAGCTCGGACTTGAAGAGAAAGAGCTAAAGGCCTACCCCACCGACTTATTTGGGCTAGGGGACACCCCGATCCATCCCTTAGGATACATCTCGCTACACACTACCTTTGGAAGAGGCGAGCAATCCAAAACGTTAAGCATCGACTACATTATAGTCGACGTCACTTCAGCATACAATGCCCTCATTGGGCGACCAACCCTAAACAGACTGGCGGCCATAGTCTCGACCCCACACCTCTGTATGAAATTCCCTACCGCAAAGGGAATCGCTACCCTAAAAGGCGACCAAAAATTAGCGCGGCGATGCTACAACGAAAGCATGAGCCTAAAAGGGAAAGAGGTCAACACAATAGAACTCGGACGAGTTCAAGCCCGAGAAGATCTTCGGCCACAACCAGAGGGAGAGACCGAAAAAGTCCAGATAGGGAACACACCTGAAAAAATAACAAACATAGGAGCGAACCTCAGAACGGGCCTAAAAGAGGAACTCATAAACCTCTTAAAGGAGAATTCCGACCTCTTCGCCTGGAAAGCCTCCGACATGCCAGGCATAAGCCCCGACCTGATGTGCCATAAACTATCAGTTTACCCAGGGTCCCGACCTGTCCAACAAAGACGTCGGAAGCTCGGACCCGAGCGCATGCAAGCAATAGAAGAACAAGTACAAGCATTACTAGATGCAGGGTTCATTAGGGAAGTAAAGTACCCCCTATGGCTCGCAAACGTGGTCCTGGTAAAAAAGCCCAACGGAAAATGGAGGATGTGCGTCGATTACACAGACCTCAACAAAGCCTGCCCCAAAGACCCATATCCACTACCAAACATCGACGCCTTAGTAGACGCAGCCTCAGGCTACAGATATCTCTCCTTCATGGACGCATACTCAGGGTACAATCAAATCCCGATGTACGGACCCGACCAAGAAAAGACCTCGTTCATAACCCCAAGGGCAAACTACTGCTACGTAGTAATGCCCTTCGGACTGAAGAACGCAGGGGCAACCTACCAGAGGCTAATGAACAAAGTGTTCTCAGAGCACATCGGACTACAGCTAGAGGTGTACGTCGACGACATGCTAGTAAAGACACAAGAAGACAGAAACTTGCTGACCGACCTCACAAGCGTCTTCGGCACCCTCAGAAAACACAACATGAGACTTAACCCGACAAAGTGCACCTTCGCCGCAGAAGCCGGAAAGTTCTTGGGCTTCATGCTGACTCAAAGGGGCATCGAAGCGAACCCGGACAAATGCCAAGCGATACTCAATATGAAGAGCCCGACGTGTGTCAAAGAAGTACAACAACTGAATGGAAGGCTAGCCGCCCTATCAAGATTCTTGGCAGGATCAGCAATAAAGTCACTACCTCTCTACTCACTCCTAAAGAAAGGGAAACCCTTCTCATGGACCCCGGAGTGTGAAAAAGCCTTTCAAGAATTCAAGGAATTCCTCGGGCAGCCACCGATCCTAACCCGACCTCTAAAAGGAGAAGAACTCGTACTATACCTCTCGGTTGGAAATCGAGCAATCGCCTCAGCGTTAATACGCGAAAATGATCAAGGACAACACCCTATATACTTTGTAAGCAAGGCACTACAAGGGGCCGAATTAAACTATCAGAAGATAGAAAAATTCGCCTACGCCCTAGTGTTCACAGCTCGGAGGCTCCGTCCCTACTTTCAAGCCCACACCATCAAAGTCCGGACAAACCAACCCATGAGACACATCCTGCAAAAAACGGACCTAGCAGGACGAATACTACAATGGGTGGTAGAACTGTCCGAGTTCGACCTCCACTATGAGGCCCGAACTGCCATAAAATCTCAGTATCTAGCCGACTTCATCGCAGAATACACTGAGACCCCTGGAACCCCACTCTCATGGAACCTATATGTCGACGGGTCCTCAAACAAAACAGGAAGCGGAGCCGGGGTTATACTCGAAAGCGACCAAGGAACGCGGATAGAACTATCCCTAAAATTCGAGTTCCAGGCTTCGAACAACCAAGCCGAATACGAGGCCCTACTGGCAGGTCTAAAGCTAGCCGAAGAGGTCGGAGCCCAGAGAATCACGATCTTCAGCGACTCCCAGGTCGTCACGTCACAAGTGAATGGAAGCTACCTGGCCAAAGATCCAACTATGAAAAAATACCTGGACCAAACACAGGCACAATTACGCCACTTTTCAGAAATACAAATCCAGCACATACCTCGGGAACAAAACGCCCGGGCAGACGCCCTCTCAAAACTCGCCAGCACCAAGCCCGGTGGTAACAACAGAAGTCTCCTCCAAGAAACCTTACAATCTCCCTCCGTGGTAAGAGAGGAAGAAACGCTAAATATATCCAATCAACAGCAAGGATGGATGACCCCCATACTCAACTACCTGAAGTCGGGAACTCTCCCCACCGAAAGAAAGGAAGCTAAAAGGCTCACGAAAGACGCCCAGAATTATACACTAATTCACGATGTATTATACAGAAGAGGATTCTCAAACCCCCTCCTTAGGTTCGTCCCGACCTCAGAAACAAAGAGCGTCCTCGAAGAAGTCCACGGAGGCATGTGTGGGAACCATCTCGGAGCTCGGGCATTATCCAAGAAAGTAGTCCGAGCCGGATTCTACTGGCCGACCTTGCAAAGAGACGCAACGGAATTTGTGAAAATATGCCCCCCTGCCAAAAACACGCCAATTTTCACAAGGCACCACCCGAAGACCTTATCAGCATCACCGCACCATAGCCCTTCGCAAAATGGGGACTTGACCTACTCGGCCCGTTTCCCCAAGGACCGGGGCAAGTCAAATACCTCATAGTAGGGGTCGACTACTTCACAAAATGGATCGAAGCTGAACCCTTAGCCACCAATACGGCTCAGAAAAGTCGCAAATTCCTATACAAAAATATTGTCACAAGGTTCGGAGTCCCCTACTCCATCACAACAGACAATGGAACACAGTTCACGGACACAAGTTTTCAGAACTTGGTGGCCGAACTAAAAATCAAACAGCAATTCACCTCAGTTGAGCACCCACAAGCCAATGGACAAGCAGAGGCTGCAAATAAAGTCATCTTGGCCGGGTTAAAACGGAGACTCCAAGAGGCCAAAGGGGCATGGGCCGAAGAGCTCCCCCAGGTGCTATGGGCATATCGGACAACTCCACACTATACAACGGGAGAATCGCCATTCCGACTAGCTTATGGGATGGAGGCAATGATTCCTGTCGAAATAGATGAAGGGTCACCCAGAGTCATCTTCTACAACGAAGAAGGTAACCCGCAGACGCAAAAGGAAGAACTCGACCTCCTCCCCGAGGTCCGAGAAAGGGCCCGGATTCGAGAAGAAGCCTTAAAACGGCGAACGGCCCTCAGATACAATCAGAAGGTAATAAAACGAAGTTTCTCCACTCACGACCTAATTCTAATCCGAAATGACATCGGAACACAAAAATCGGGAGAAGGAAAGCTAGCCGCAAACTGGAAAGGACCCTACAAAGTAACAGAAGTCTTAGGAACAGGCTACTACAAGATATCCGACCTAGAAGGCAATGAGCTGCCCAGGGCCTGGCACGCCTGTAATCTAAGACGGTACTACAGCTAGAAAAATTTGACCCGAGGTGTACTCTTTTTCCCTACAGGGGTTTTTTAATGAGACACCCGGTCAAGTAAGGCACCCGACCTAGTCAAGGGTAAACACTCTGTAAAAATTCTTTCTTTTTTAAATACTAATCAAATCTTTCTATTTTCTTTTGTTCTTCCTCATGATGAAACAAATCCTGAAAAAGTACCCCGCCAAGGCGCATTAATTTATGCTCGACAAAACGCAAAAAATCATTTGCCAAAAAGACCGCACAAGGTCGGCAAAGATAAAGCGACGAGGTTCAAATTAATGTGAGAAGTTATAAAGTAACTCTGAAAAGGTTCAAAAAAGCCAAATAAAAAGAGATTACAAAAATAACTTAAAAGGCCGACCAACGACAAGGTCGGACCCAACAAAGGGAGGTACTCGAATACCCGAGGTCCAAGGAAAAACCCGGATCCAAGAAAGAAGCCTTAAAGCGGCAAAAGCCAAGATTTCGAAAACGCTTACTAAAAAGTTGCTATACAACTAAAAAGTACAAGCGAAAAAACGAAATCAAAGGAAGAGGCAAAGCCAAGATTTCGAAAACGCTTACTAAAAAGTTGCTATACAACTAAAAAGTACAAGCGAAAAAACGAAATCAAAGGAAGAGGCAAAGCCAAGATTTCGAAAACGCTTACTAAAAAGTTGCTATACAACTAAAAAGTACAAGCGAAAAAACGAAATCAAAGGAAGAGGCAAAGCCAAGATTTCAAAGCGCTAGCTAAAAAAGTTGTTATCCAAAAAACAACTAAAAAAGCATAAAAGCGGAACAAAAGTCAAAACGCGAATAAAACACCGCATAATAAAGCTAAAAAGTTACTACAAGTAGCTAAAAGCAAAAAGGTATCCAAAGCGTTCACAGAAACCATCCAAAAGCAAAAGAGCCCACAGGCCGGGCAAAAAACCAAAAATAAAAGATTACAGAGGATCAAGGTCCTTTCCGGACTCCACGTCAACAGAAGACTGCGGAGGAAACATAGAAATCGGGACTGCATCAACGGCACCGTCATCCCGGCTTGAAACCTCCACGCCAGATCCATCCCCGACTAAGGGTGATGTCGGGTCCGCAACCGGAACCTTAAGGTCGGACACCGGAACCTTGGGATCGGACACCGGAACCTCATCCTCACTGGGAGCAGGAACAATCTTTCCCTCCACAACAACGTTATCCGTACTAAATAAGCTCAGATCCAGGTCAGGAGCAAGAACCCGGACCTGAGCCTTCAAATTCTCGAACATAGCATCCATACCCTTAGCCACATGGCCCTCCAGCTCGTAAAAATCATCCTGAGCAGATTGCAACTTCTCCCTTGTCTCCACAAGCTCGGCATATATCCGAGTATAATTCTCCGTCGCCGCCTTCGCCATCTCCTCGGACGCTTTCGCTGCCACCACAGCCGCGGTAGCTTTAGCTTTCTCCTTCTCCAAAGAGGCCTCCAGCTCTGTAATCCTAGCAGCCTTCAGCTCACTAATCTTCTCAAACTCGGACTGAGCCTTCTCAAGTCGGGAGCTGGTCGCACCAATGGGGGATTTCTTGAACTCCCGGGCAATAGCAGCATGAAGACTGGCCATCCGAACACAACTCCGTGCCATATACTGAAAATGATGCTCCATAGACACGTCATCAGTAGAGATAAAAGTCTGAGGGAGAATATGCTGTTCAATCCAACCAAGAGCATCGAAATCCTTATCGTTAAAACCCGCAAGCTCTTGAGAGGTCTTCTGCTTCTTGGGAGGAGGACCCGAGAACGGGGGAGGAGAAGAGGTAGCAGGCCCGGAGGTCGGAGGGTCTTGATTTATAGCTCGGAACTGGGGAGTCGGAATAGTCTTCGACCGAGTCTGAACACCCACGGTAGTCTTCTGCGGAGAAGATCGAGCAGAAGCCTCAGCCTCGATATTTCGAGCGGCCACAGACTTCTTCGTCCGACGAAGGAACTTCATGGAATCCGCCTGAGAAGACATCTCTGCAGAAATATAAAGAAAAGGATTACCACAAACAGAAATTCAACCAAAAACAAGCAAAACAACAATATTGAAAAAGAAGAATCTCGGAGAGGTCGGGAAACTACCTAACTCGGAACGGAGAAGGCTTGGATCCCCCAACATTTTCTTCGTATCCAAGTGAGGTGCCCGACCCCATAAACTGCTCACCACACCCACAAAAGCCTGCTCAACCTCATCTAGACTCTCAAAAGTATACTTAGCAGACACTACATTCTCCTGCCAACAAAGAGGAAAAGAAGGCTCCCCACTCTCATCCAGAAAGAAAGGTCGGACGTCTCCAGTAGCCCGGACCTTGAAATAAAAGTTCTTGAAATCATGAAAGGACTCATCATAAAGGGTACAAAACTTCCTTCCCTGGTTAGCCCTAAAAGAAACCCAAGACACCTTCCCCCCACCCGACCCCGGCTTCGTCAACACAAACAAATAGGAAAAAAGAGAAATAGAGGGAGCGACGCCCAAAAACTGACACAAAAGTTGAAACAGCTTTAAAAACGCCCAAGAATTTGGATGGAGCTGCGTAGGGGCAAGGTTACATGACCACAACACCTCGGACTCCAGGTCGGTAAAAGGAAGTCGGACACCCAGCTTAGAGAAAAAACAGTCATAAGCAAAAGAAGAGCTTCTCGGAACTATCTAAAGGCGGGAAGCACACTCTCTCCTCGGATTCCGGGGCTACTAATTCATAATCCCTCTCAGACTCTCTATTCTCACATACGCTACAGTGCCTACGGAACCTAGCCAAATACTCAGAATCTACCACAGAAGGGACTTTTAGGGGAAGAGGGTCTACCCAACCAAGACCACTTGGAATCTTGGTCGACATCGCTTGAAGAACCTTTCGAGACATGAAACTCTTACCTACAAAGAAGAAGTACAACAGCAAGCAAAAATCACATAAAGCAGACAGCGAAAACCCGTTCAGCCAAGCAAGAAACAAAAGAAAATACGGCAACCCGGAGCAAAGTACCAGAAAAACAAAAAGAGCCCCCCCATATACAAACAAGGCAATGGCGGCGCCTCTTTTCGGGGCAACCCAGGCATAAAGAAAAAGAAACAAACAAGAGCAAAGAACAGAAAGCATATGTACACAAAGAAAAGAGACGGGAACAAACCTGGAAAAAAGAAAGAAGACGACGAGCTCCGAAGCAAGGAGAACGAAAACGGCGGCACAGAGGAAACCCCGGAAAGACGCACGGAAAGATTCGGGGAAGAAGAACAAAGAGAAAGAAGAAGCAGTGCTCGAAAAAGAGATGGCGAAAACTTAGAAAAACAGGAAGGAATAGAATAAACGAAGAAAAAGGAAGGGAGCAAATAAATAATGCCTTCACAGAGCCCGAACGGAAATCAAGGAGAAACGGTAAAATGCAATAAATGCAGGAACGGCCATTTTTGAATTTTGAAAAATAACTATGCCCAAGCTCGACCTCCCAAAAAGGACGAACTCGGGCAGGGGCACTGTTCATACCCTGACCGAGCTCCCCAACTCGGTCAATCTATGAAAGGTCCGACCTCGTCCTAAGGCCCACGCCTAGAGGTCGGACCTCGGACAACAAAGCAAGGAAGGCCCATCAAAAGGAACGCAGCCCAAAACCTAAAGGCCGAAAAGGCCTAGCAAAGGCGGTTCCACAAAGATAGGGATAAAACTCCCGAAAGATAAGATAAGATAAGAATATCTTATCCATGGAAGATCACAGCCAACTACTATAAATACACTGGAGCACCCAGGTATGAAACACATTCCACATTCTACACATATCTGCTTGGACCCATGCTAACTTAAGCATCGGAGTGTCATTGCAGGTACAACCACCAACCGCCAACACATCAAGCTTGGGTCCCTGACCCCCACCTCGGGCATCTCCAGATGACCGAGCTACACGTTTCAGGTAACCCCCGGAACAGTGATGATAAGAACATCACCTTGAAACACTAGAATTCATTCTTAAGAACTCTGAAGAAAAATAATACCTAATCTAAGCAACAAGATGAACCGTCAGTTGTCCATACTCAAGAACAATCCCCGGCAACGGCGCCAAAAACTTGGTGCGCGAAATTGTGATCACTACAACTTCACACAACTAACCAGCAAGTGCACTGGGTCGTCCAAGTAATACCTTACGCGAGTAAGGGTCGATCCCACGGAGATTGTTGGTATGAAGCAAGCTATGGTCACCTTGTAAATCTCAGTCAGGCAGACTCAAATGGGTATAGTGATAAACGAATAAAGCATAAAGATAAAGATAGAGATACTTATGTATATCATTGGTGAGAGCTTCAGATAAGTGTATGAAGATGCCTTCCCTTCCGTCTCTCTGCTTTCCTACAGTCTTCATCCAATCCTTCTTACTCCTTTCCATGGCAAGCTCGTGTAGGGTTTCACCGTTGTCAATGGCTACCTCCCATCCTCTTAGTGAAAATACGTCCCTGATGCTCTGTCACAGCATAGGCTAATCATCTGTCGGTTCTCGTTCAGGCCGGAATAGAATCCATTGATTCTTTTGCGTCTGTCACTAACGCCCTAGCCTGCTAAGAGTTTGAAGCACGTCACAGTCATTCAATCATTGAATCCTACTCAGAATACCACAGACAAGGTTAGACCTTCCGGATTCTCTTGAATGCCGCCATCGGGTCCTGCCTATACCACGAAGATTCCGATTAAAGAATCCAAGAGATATTCACTAGAGCCTCGAATGCTTGTAGAACAAGAATGGTTGTCAGTCACCTTATTCATAGGTGAGAATGATGATGAGTGTCACGGATCATCACATTCATCAAGTTGAAGAACAAGTGATATCTTGGACAGAGAACAAGCGGAATTGAATAGAAGAACAATAGTAATTGCATTAATACTCGAGGTACAGCAGAGCTCCACACCTTAATCTATGGTGTGTAGAAACTCCACCGTTGAAAATACATAAGAACAAGGTCTAGGCATGGCCGAATGGCCAGCCTCCCAATGATCTAAGAACTAGATGTCCAAAGATGATAAATACAATAGTAAAAGGTCCTATATATAGAGAACTAGTAGCCTAGGGTGTACAGAGATGAGTAAATGACATAAAAATCCACTTCCGGGCCCACTTGGTGTGTGCTTGGGCTGAGCAATGAAGCATTTTCGTGTAGAGACTCTTCTTGGAGTCAGCTTTTATGCCAGTTTGGGCGTTTAACTCCCAATTAGGTGCCAGTTCCGGCGTTTAACGCTGGAATTTCTTGAGGTGACTTTGAACGCCGGTTTGGGCCATCAAATCTTGGGCAAAGTATGGACTATCATATATTGCTGGAAAGCCCAGGATGTCTACTTTCCAACGCCGTTGAGAGCGCGCCAATTGGGCTTCTACAGCTCCAGAAAATCCACTTCGAGTGCAGGGAGGTCAGAATCCAACAGCATCTGCAGTCCTTTTGAGTCTCTGGATCAGATTTTTGCTCAGATCCCTCAATTTCAGCCAGAAAATACCTGAAATCACAGAAAAACACACAAACTCATAGTAATGTCCAGAAAAGTGAATTTTAACTAAAAACTAATAAAAATATAATAAAAACTCAACTAAATCATATCAAAAACATACTAAAAACATTGCCAAAAAGCGTACAATTTATCTGCTCATCAGTGCACTATATGAACAACCAAAATTCTGGATCAAATGAAGTGTATGGTGACACCTACAATCCATCTTGGAAGAACCACCCAAACCTTAGGTGGGGAGACAACCCCAACCAAAACCAACAACCATGGCAAAGAAACTCAGCTCAAAACACTCCAAGTAACAACCAAAATCACAACCAACAACCAACTAACCAAAACTTTTACAGAAAATCCCAAAATAATTACCCCAACTCTAACCATTATCCACCCAATAACCAACCAACTAACCAAAACACTTACCATCATCCATCAACACCCCAAAACCAACCAATCTCACAGGACTCTCAGAGGATTACTAATCTAGAGATGCTCATGGAGAAGATGATGAAGAACCAAGAATTGACAACAAAGAATCAAGAAGCTTCCATGAAGAGCCTAGAAAGGCAGATTGGACAAATCTCCAAGCAGATTTCTATTGAAAGACCTTCAAGCTCACTACCAAGTGATACCATTCCTAATCCAAAAGAAGAATGCAAAGCTGTGCAATTAAGGAGTGGAAAGACATTGGTGGATGGCAACCAAGGGGCAACCAAGAAACTTACGGAGAGTGACAAAGAACCAACAGAGAAAGATGGAGCTAGCAACAAGGACATAACAAGCAAGAATGTCCCAGAAAAGCTCACAGAAGAGGACAACCAACCACAGAATTTAAAGAAGGGAAAGCAGATCATAGAAGAACCAAATCTAAAACAGCAGCAAGTGGAGAAGAGTCTTACACCTCCACTACCCTATCCACAGAGATTCCAAAAAGAAGCTGGTATGCGAAATTGTGATCACTACTTTTCACAACTCAAATAATCCCTAGTAATGGCCCCAAAGACTTGGTGCTCAATACCATGGCATAAACACAACTTCGCACAACTAACCAACAAGTGCACTGGGTCGTCCAAGTAATAAACCTTACGCGAGTAAGGGTCGATCCCACGGAGATTGTTGGTATGAAGCAAGCTATGGTCACCTTGTAAATCTTAGTCAGGCAGACTCAAATGGTTATGGATGATATATGACTAAAACATAAAGATAAGGATAGAGATACTTATGTATTTCATTGGTGAGAGCTTCAGATAAGCGTATGAAGATGCTTTGTCCCTTCTGTCTCTCTGCTTTCCTACTGTCTTCATCCAATCCTTCTTACTCCTTTCCATGGCAAGCTGTATGCAAGGGTTTCACCATTGTCAGTGGCTACCTCCCATCCTCTCAGTGGAAATGTTCAACGCACCCTGTCACGGCACGGCTATCCAGCTGTTGGTTCTCGATCATGTCGGAATAGAATCCAGTGATTCTTTTGCGTCTGTCACTAACGCCCCACAATCGCGAGTTTGAAGCTCGTCACAGTCATTCAATCATTGAATCCTACTCAGAATACCACAGACAAGGTTTAGACCTTCCGGATTCTCTTGAATGCCGCCATCAATTCTAGCTTATACCACGAAGATTCCGGTTAAAGAATCCAAGAGATAAACATTAGAGCCTTGTTTGCTTGTAGAACAGAAGTGGTTGTCAGTCACTTGTTCATAAGTGAGAATGATGATGAGTGTCACATAATCATCACATTCATCAAGTTCTTGAGTGTGAATGAATATCTTGGAATAAGAACAAGCTGAATTGAATAGAAGAACAATAGTAATTGCATTAATACTCGAGGTACAGCAGAGCTCCACACCTTAATCTATGGTGTGTAGAAACTCCACCATTGAAAATACATAAGAACAAGGTCTAGGCATGGCCGTGAGGCCAGCCCCCAGTGATCTAAGATAGCATAAAACTCAAAGATAGCTACCAAGATGAAAATACAATAGAAAAAGGTCCTATTTATAGGGAACTAGTAGCTTAAGAATTACAAAGATGAGTAAAAGACATAAAAATCCACTTCCGGGCCCACTTGGTGTGTGCTTGGGCTGAGCATTGAAGCATTTTTGTGTAGAGACTCTTCTTGGAGTTAAACGCCAGCTTTTGTGCCAGTTTGGGCGTTTAACTCGCACTTTGGTGCCAGTTCCGGCGTCTAACGCTGGGAATTCTGAAGGTGACTTTGAACGCCGGTTTGGGCCATCAAATCTTGGGCAAAGTATGGACTATCATATATTGCTGGAAAGCCCAGGATGTCTAATTTCCAACGCCGTTGAGATCGCGCCAATTGGGCTTTTGTAGCTCCAGAAAATCTGCTTCGAGTGCAGGGAGGTCAGAATCCAACAGCATCTGCAGTCCTTTTCAGTCTCTGAATCAGATTTTTGCTCAGGTCCCTCAATTTCAGCCAGAAAATACCTGAAATCACAGAAAAACACACAAACTCATAGTAAAGTCCAGAAAAGTGAATTTTAACTAAAAACTAATAAAAATATACTAAAAACTAACTAAATCCTACTAAAAACATACTAAAAATAATGCCAAAAAGCGTACAAATTATCCGCTCATCACAACACCAAACTTAAATTGTTGCTTGTCCCCAAGCAACTGAAAATCAAATAAGATAAAAAGAAGAGAATATGCTATGAATTTCAAAAACATCTATGAAGATCAGTATTAATTAGATGAGCGGGGCTTTCAGCTTTTTGCCTCTGAACAGTTTTGGCATCTCACTCTATCCTTTGAAATTCAGAATGATTGGCTTCTTTAGGAACTCAGAATCCAGATAGTGTCATTGATTCTCCTAGTTAAGTATGATGATTCTTGAACACAGCTACTTTATGAGTCTTGGCCGTGGCCCAAAGCACTCTGTTTTCCAGTATTACCACCGGATACATACATGCCACAGACACATAATTGGGTGAACCTTTTCAGATTGTGACTCAGCTTTGCTAGAGTCCCCAATTAGAGGTGTCCAGGGTTCTTAAGCACACTCTTTTTGCCTTGGATCACAACTTTATTTCTTTTTTTTTCTTTCTTTTTCTCTTTCCCCCTTTTTTTTCTGCTTCTTTTCTCTTTTTTTTTTGTATTCACTGCTTTTTCTTGCTTCAAGAATCATTTTTATGATTTTTCAGATCCTCAGTAACATGTCTCCTTTTTCATCATTCTTTCAAGAGCCAATAATTTTAACATTCATGAACAACAAATTCAAAAGACATATGCACTGTTCAAGCATACATTCAGAAAACAAAAGTATTGCCACCACATCAAAATAATTAATCTGTTATAAAATCTGAAATTCATGCAATTCTTCCCTTTTTCAATTAAGAACATTTTTTTTAGAGAGGTGATGGATTCATAGGACATTCATAACTTTAAGGCATAGACACTAAGACACTAATGATCATAAGACACAAACATGGATAAACATAAGCATGAAAATTCGAAAAACAAGAAAATAAAGAACAAGGAGATTAAAGAACGGGTTCACCTCAGTGATGGCGGCTTGTTCTTCCTCTTGAAGGTCTTATGGAGTGCTTGAGCTCCTCAATGTCTCTTCCTTGCCTTTGTTGCTCCTCTCTCATGATTCTTTGATCTTCTCTAATTTCATGGAGGAGAATGGAATGTTCTTGGTGCTCCACCCTTAGTTGTCCCATGTTGGAACTTAATTCTCCTAGGGAGGTGTTGATTTGCTCCCAATAGCTTTGTGGAGGAAAGTGCATCCCCTGAGGTATCTCAAGGATTTCATGTTGAGTGTGGTCTCTTGTTTGCTCCATCCTTTTCTTAGTGATGGGCTTGAGGTCATGCATTCTCAGTTGAACCGGCTTCCCTCTTAAGTTTCTCTTCCATTGAGCGCCCTCTTCACAAATGTCTATGAGGACTTGGTCCAACCTTTGATCAAAGTTGACCCTTCTTCATGGCCACAACTTCATAGAAGTGGTCTTGATGCACCCTTGAGATAAATCTCTCCATCTCCCATGACTCGGAGGTGAAAGGTTTTGCCTTCCCTTTCCTCTTTCTAGAGGTTTCTCCGGCCTTGGATGCCATAAATGGTTATGGAAAAACAAAAAGCAATGCTTTTACCACACCAAACTTAAAAGGTTTGCTCGTCCTCGAGCAAAAGAAGAAAGAAGAGAGTAGAAGAAGAAGAAATAGAGGAGAGGGAGGTGGCCTTGTGGTTCGGCCAAAGGGGTGGGTTTGGGAGGGAAAGTGGTTTGAATTTGAATGGTGAGGTAGGTGGGGTTTTTATGAAGGATGGATGTGAGTGGTGAAGAAAAAGATGGGATTTGATAGGTGAAGGGTTTTTGGGGAAGAGTGGTTGAGGTGATTGGTGAATGGGTGATGAAGAGAGAGGGTGGTGGGGTAGGTGAGGATCCTGTGGGGTCCACAGATCCTGAGGTGTCAAGGAAAATTCAACCCTGCACCAAGTGGCGTGCAAAAATGCACTTCATGCCAATTCTGGCGTTAAACGCCAGGCTGGTGCCCATTTCTGGCGTTTAACGCCAGGTGCTTGCCCTTTTCTGGCGTTTAACGCCAGTCTGGTGCCCCTTTCTAGCGTTAAACGCCCAGAATGGTGCCAGACTGGGCGTTAAACGCCCAACTGCTACCCTTACTGGCGTTTAAACGCCAGCAGGATCTTCCTCCAGGTTGTGCTATTTTTCTTCCTGTTTTTCATTCTGTTTTTTATTTTTCAATTGATTTTGTGACTTCCCATGATCATCAACCTAAAGAAAACGTAAAATAACAAAGGAAAATAGATTAAATATAACATTGGGTTGCCTCCCAACAAGCGCTTCTTTAATGTCAGTAGGTTGACAGAGGGCTCTCATGGAGCCTCACAGATGTTCAGAGCAATGTTGGAACCTCCCAACACCAAACTTAGTGTTTGTATGTGGGGGTTCAACACCAAAATTAGAATTTGGTTGTGGCCTCCCAACACCAAACTTAGAGTTTGACTGTGGGGGCTCTGTTTGACTCTGATTTGAGAGAAGCTCTTCATGCTTCCTCTCCATGGTGACAGAGGGATATCCTTGAGCCTTAAACACAAAGGATTCTTCATTCACTTGAATGATCAATTCACCTCTATCAACATCAATCACAGCCTTTGCTGTGGCTAGGAAGGGTCTGCCAAGGATGATGGATTCATCCATGCATTTCCCAGTCTCTAGGACTATGAAATCAGAAGGGATGTAATGGTCTTCAATCTTCACCAGAACATCCTCTACAAGTCCATAAGCTTGTTTCTTTGAATTGTCTGCCATCTCTAGTGAGATTCTTGCAGCTTGTACCTCAAAGATCCCTAGCTTCTCCATTACAGAGAGAGGCATGAGGTTTACACTTGACCCTAAGTCACACAGAGCCTTCTTGAAGGTCATGGTGCCTATGGTGCAAGGTATTGAAAACTTCCCAGGATCTTGTCTCTTTTGACGTAATTTCTGCCTAGACAAGTCATCCAGTTCTTTGGTGAGCAAAGGGGGTTCATCCTCCCAAGTCTCATTACCAAATAACTTGTCATTTAGCTTCATGATTACTCCAAGGTATTTAGCAACTTGCTCTTCAGTGACATACTCATCCTCTTCAAAGGAGGAATACTCATGAGAGCTCATGAATGGCAGAAGTAAATCCAATGGAATCTCTATGGTCTCAGTGTGAGCCTCAGATTCCCATGGTTCCTCATTAGGGAACTCATTGGAGGCCAGTGGACGTCCATTGAGGTCTTCCTCAGTGGCGTTCACTGCCCCTTCCTCCTCTCCAAATTCGGCCATGTTGAAGGCCTTGCACTCTCCTTTTGGATTTTCTTCTGTATTGCTTGGAAGAGTACTAGGAGGGAGTTCAGTAATTTTCTTGCTCAGCTGTCCCACTTGTGCCTCCAAGTTTCTAATGGAGGACCTTGTTTCAGTCATGAAACTTTGAGTGGTTTTGATTAGATCAGAGACCATGGTTGCTAAGTCAGAGTGGTTCTGCTTAGAATTCTCTGTCTGTTGCTGAGAAGATGATGGGAAAGGCTTGCCATTGCTAAACCTGTTTCTTCCACCATTATTGTTATTGAAACCTTGTTGAGGTCTCTGTTGATCCTTCCATGAAAATTTTGGATGATTTCTCCATGAAGAGTTATAGGTGTTTCCATAGGGTTCTCCCATGTAATTCACATCTTCCATTGAAGGGTTCTCAGGATCATAAGCTTCTTCTTTAGATGAAGCGTCCTTAGTACTGCCTGGTGCATTTTGCATTCCAGACAGACTTTGAGAAATTAAATTGACTTGCTGAGTCAATATCTTGTTCTGAGCCAATATGGCATTCAGAGTATCAATCTCAAGAACTCCTTTCTTCTGATTTATCCCATTGTTCACAGGATTCCTTTCAGAAGTGTACATGAATTGGTTATTTGCAACCATTTTAATGAGCTCTTGAGCTTCTGTAGGCGTCTTCTTCAGATGAAGAGATCCTCCAGTAGAGCTATCCAAAGGCATCTTGGACAGTTCAGACAGACCATCACAGAAAATACCTATGATGCTCCATTCAGAAAGCATGTCAGAGGGACACTTTCTGATCAATTGTTTGTATCTTTCCCAAGCTTCATAGAGGGATTCTCCTTCCTTCTGTCTGAAGGTTTGGACTTCCACTCTAAGCTTACTCAATTTTTGAGGTGGAAAGAACTTTGCCAAGAAGGCATTGACTAGCTTTTCCCAAGAGTTCAGGCTGTCTTTAGGTTGTAAGTCCAACCATATTCTAGCTCTGTCTCTTACAGCAAAAGGGAATAGCATAAGTCTGCAGACCTCAGGGTCAACCCCATTAGTCTTGACAGTGTCACAGATTTGCAAGAATTCAGCTAAAAACTGATGAGGATCTTCCAAAGGAAGTCCATGGAACTTGCAATTCTGTTGCATTAGAGAAACTAATTGAGGCTTAAGCTCAAAGTTGTTTGCTCCAATGGCAGGGATAGAGATGCTTCTCCCATAGAAGTCGGGAGTAGGTGCAGTAAAGTCACCCAGCACCTTCCTTGCATTGTTGGCATTGTTGTTGTTTTCGGCTGCCATGGGTTCTTCTTCTTTGAAGATTTCTGTTAGGTCCTCTACAGAGAGTTGTGCCTTAGCTTCTTTTAGCTTTCGCTTCAAGGTCCTTTCAGGTTCAGGGTCAGCTTCAACAAGAATGCCTTTGTCTTTGTTCCTGCTCATATGAAAGAGAAGAGAACAAGAAAATATGGAATCCTCTATGTCACAGTATAGAGATTCCTTGAGGTGTCAGGGAAACAGAAAAATAGAAGGAAGGGGTAGAAGAATTCGAACTTAGTGAGATAGAGTTCGAATTGGGCATTGAGGAGGAGTGGTACTCCATAAATAGAAGGATGTGAGAAGAGAGGAAGAGTTTTTCGAAAATTAAGTCAAAAAGATTTAAAAACATTTTAAAAAACTTGAATTGATTTTCGAAAACTAAAAGTGAGAAAGAAATCAAGTGATTTTTGAAAAAGATTTTGAAATTAGCAATAAAAAAGATATGATTGAAAACTTTTTTTGAAAAAGCTATGATTGAAAAGATATGATTTGAAAAACAATTTTAAAAGATTTGATTTTAAAAATTAATGACTTGCCTAACAAGAAAAGATATGATTCAAACATTAAACCTTTCTCAACAGAAAAGGCAACATACTTGAAATGTTGAATCAAATCATTAATTGTTAGCAAGTATCTTTGAAAAAGGAAAGAAATTGATTTTGAAAAAGATTTGATTGAAAAGATATGATTTGAAAAAGATTTGATTTTGAAAAACTTTGAAAACTTGAAAAAAAATTTGCATTAAAAACAAAATCTTCCCTCTTGTGCCATCCTGGCGTTAAACGCCCAGAATGGTATCCATTCTGGCGTTTAACGCCCAAAGCTCTACCCTTTTGGGCGTTAAACGCCTAGCCAGGTATCCTGGCTGGCATTTAAACGCCAGTTTTTCCTTCTTCACTTGGCGTTTTGAACGCCTAGCTTTTTCTGTATAATTCCTCTGCTGCATGTACTGAATCTTCAGTTCCCTGTATTATTGACTTGAAAATAGAACCAAGATCAAATAAACAATGCATGCAAGACACCAAACTTAAAATAAGACACTAGACTCAAACAAGAAACATAAATTATTTTTGGTTTTTATGATTTTGTAATTTTTTTGGTTTTTTCGAAAATTAAGTGGCAAAGAAAATAAAGGTATCAAAATTCTTAATAAGAACTCCAGGAATCATGCAATGTTAGTCTAAAGCTTCAGTCTAAAGGAATTAGACATGGATAGCCAAGCTTCAGCAGGACATTGCATTCAAGAGCTAAATTGATGAGAATCAATCAGATTTGGTGATGATAAGATCATCACCTTGAAACACTAGAATTCATTCTTAAGAACTCTGAAAAATACCTAATCTAAGCAACAAGATGAACCGGCAGTTGTCCATACTCGAAACATTCCCCGGCAACGGCGCCAAAAACTTGGTATGCGAAATTGTGATCACTACTTTTCACAACTCAAATAATCCCTAGTAATGGCCCCAAAGACTTGGTGCTCAATACCATGGCATAAACACAACTTCGCACAACTAACCAGCAAGTGCACTGGGTCGTCCAAGTAATAAACCTTACGCGAGTAAGGGTCGATCCCACGGAGATTGTTGGTATTAAGCAAGCTATGGTCACCTTGTAAATCTTAGTCAGGCAGACTCAAATGGTTATGGATGATATATGAATAAAACATAAAGATAAGGATAGAGATACTTATGTATTTCATTGGTGAGAGCTTCAGATAAGCGTATGAAGATGCTTTGTCCCTTCTGTCTCTCTGCTTTCCTACTGTCTTCATCCAATCCTTCTTACTCCTTTCCATGGCAAGCTGTATGCAAGGGTTTCACCGTTGTCAGTGGCTACCTCCCATCCTCTCAGTGGAAATGTTCAACGCACCCTGTCACGGCACGGCTATCCAGCTGTCGGTTCTCGATCATGTCGGAATAGAATCCAGTGATTCTTTTGCGTCTGTCACTAACGCCCCACAATCGCGAGTTTGAAGCTCGTCACAGTCATTCAATCATTGAATCCTACTCAGAATACCACAGACAAGGTTTAGACCTTCCGGATTCTCTTGAATGCCGCCATCAATTCTAGCTTATACCACGAAGATTCCGGTTAAAGAATCCAAGAGATAAACATTAGAGCCTTGTTTGCTTGTAGAACAGAAGTGGTTGTCAGTCACTTGTTCATAAGTGAGAATGATGATGAGTGTCACATAATCATCACATTCATCAAGTTCTTAAGTGTGAATGAATATCTTGGAATAAGAACAAGCTGAATTGAATAGAAGAACAATAGTAATTGCATTAATACTCGAGGTACAGCAGAGCTCCATACCTTAATCTATGGTGTGTAGAAACTCCACCGTTGAAAATACATAAGAACAAGGTCTAGGCATGGCCGTGAGGCCAGCCCCCAGTGATCTAAGATAGCATAAAACTCAAAGATAGCTACCAAGATTAAAATACAATAGAAAAAGGTCCTATTTATAGGGAACTAGTAGCTTAAGAATTACAAAGATGAGTAAAAGACATAAAAATCCACTTCCGGGCCCACTTGGTGTGTGCTTGGGCTGAGCATTGAAGCATTTTCGTGTAGAGACTCTTCTTGGAGTTAAACGCCAGCTTTTGTGCCAGTTTGGGCGTTTAACTCCCACTTTGGTGCCAGTTCCGGCGTTTAACGCTGGGAATTCTGAAGGTGACTTTGAACGCCGGTTTGGGCCATCAAATCTTGGGCAAAGTATGGACTATCATATATTTCTGGAAAGCCCAGGATGTCTACTTTCCAACGCCGTTGAGAGCACGCCAATTGTGCTTCTGTAGCTCCAGAAAATCCACTTCGAGTGCAGGGAGGTCAGAATCCAACAGCATCTGCAGTCCTTTTCAGTCTCTGAATCAGATTTTTGCTCAGGTCCCTCAATTTCAGCCAGAAAATACCTGAAATCACAGAAAAACACACAAACTCATAGTAAAGTCCAGAAAAGTGAATTTTAACTAAAAACTAATAAAAATATACTAAAAACTAACTAAATCCTACTAAAAATATACTAAAAATAATGCAAAAAAGCGTACAAATTATCCGCTCATCAGAAGCAAAGGATCAACATTTCCACAAATTCTTTGAGACTTTCAAGAAGCTAGAAATCAACATACCTTTGGCTGAGGCATTGGAGCAAATGCCTCTATATGCCAAGTTCTTAAAGGAGCTCATCAATAAAAAAAGAGACTGGAATGAGAAAGAGACGGTAATGCTCAGTGAGGAATGTAGCGCTGTGCTCCAAAAAGGAATTCCACCAAAGCTTAAAGATCCAGGGAGTTTTGTAGTATCATGCACCATAGGCAAATTAACCTTGGACAAAGCTCTCTGTGATCTTGGAGCTAGTATCAACTTAATGCCCCTGTCCATGATGAGGAAGCTTGCTATAGAAGAACTCAAACCCACTAGGATGTCACTAGTCATGGCCGACAGATCAATCAAGACACCTAATGGAATTGTGAAAAATCTGTTAGTGAAGGTTGGGGAATTTATCTTCCCTGCGGATTTTGTGATCTTGGACACCGACGAGGAAGGAAACAATTCAATCATCTTGGGAAGACCATTTCTAGCAACTACAAGAGCCATTATAGATGTGGAAAAAAGAGAAATGATCTTCAGAGTACACAATGAGCAAATGATCATAAATGTTTTCAAGTTAATGCAACACCCTACTGAGGAAGAAGATTACCTGAGGGTGGATATGATAGAGAGCCTGGTGGAAGAAATGTTAGACACTAATCAGCATGAGCAAGAAGAAAAAATTAATCAAGAGACAGTAGAGGAACACGCAGCTGAGATCTCTTTTGACAAGGAGGTGAAACCAAGCAAGAAGGAAGAAGTGCAAAAACAAGAACTGAAGCCATTACCTACCCATCTCAAATATGCATTCCTTGGCACATCAGAGAGTTTCCCAGTGATCATCAATTCATCCCTGACAAAAAAAGAAGAAGGAGAGCTTCTTGATGTACTCATAGCTCACAAGGATGCTTTAGGATGGACCATTGATGATCTGAAAGGCATTAGCCCTGCAGTGTGTATGCATAAAATCCTCTTGGAGGACAATTCCAAAGCAGTAGTTCAACCTCAGAGAAGGTTAAATCCTGCAATGAAGGAAGTTATCCAGAAGGAAGTAATGAAATTGTGGAATGCAGGGATAATATATCCTATCTCTGATAGCTCATGGATAAGGCCAGTCCAAGTGGTACCAAAGAAGGGTGGAATGACAGTCATTGTTAATGAGAAAAATGAACTCATTCCCACAAGAACTGTGACAGGATGGAGGATGTGTATTGACTATAGGAGGCTGAATGATGCCACACGCAAAGATCATTTCCCACTTCCTTTCATTGATCAGATGCTTGAAAGATTGGCCAGCCATGCTTACTATTGCTTCCTGGATGGCTATTCTTGGTATAATCAGATAGTGGTAGATCCAAAGGACCAAGAAAAGACTTCATTCACATGTCCATTTGGAGTTTTCGCTTATAGAAGAATGCCATTTGGACTATGCAATGCCCCAGCCACTTTTCAAAGGTGTATGCTCTCCATTTTTTCAGATATGGTCGAAAAGTTTTTAGAGGTTTTCATGGACGACTTTTCTGTTTTTGGTGACAATTTCAATACTTGCCTGAAACATCTAACTCTTGTCTTGAAACGGTGCCAAGAAACTAATTTGGTTTTGAATTGGGAAAAGTGCCATTTCATGGTGCCTGAGGGGATTGTTCTTGGTCATAAAGTTTCAAGAAAAGGGATAGAGGTTGACAAGGCAAAGGTGGAAATTATAGAGAAGCTCCCTCCACCAACTAATGTGAAATCTGTTAGAAGTTTCTTGGGACATGCAGGATTTTATAGAAGGTTTATCAAGGATTTTTCTAAAATAGCCAAACCTTTGAGTAATCTGTTAATGATTGATAATCCTTTTGTTTTTGATGAAAACTGCCAGCACGCCTTTGAAACTTTAAAACACAAACTCACAACAGCACCAATTATCATACCCCCGGATTGGAAACTACCCTTTGAACTCATGTGTGATGCAAGTGATATTGCAATTGGTGCTGTACTTGGACAAAAGAAGGGAAACTTGCATCATGTCATATATTATGCAAGTAAGCTGTTGAATGAGGCTCAAAAAAATTACACCACAACAGAGAAGGAATTGTTAGCTGTAGTTTATGCATTTGATAAGTTCAGATCATACTTGATAGGATCTAAAATTGTGGTTTATACTGACCATGCTGCCCTCAAGTATTTTATGTCAAAGCAGGATGCTAAACCAAGACTTATTAGGTGGATACTACTCCTACAAGAGTTTGACATTGAGGTAAGGGACAAGAAAGGCACTGAAAACCGAGTTGCTGATCATTTGTCAAGGCTGCCACAAGAAACAATTCAAGAAGCCTCACAACCTGTGAATGAAAGCTTCCCAGATGAACACCTATTGCAGGTTCAACAAACACCGTGGTTTGCTGACATAGCAAACTACAAAGTGGGGAGGAAGATACCTCAAGAATTCACTAAGCAACAAGTGAAGAAGCTAATCAATGAAGCGAGGAAGTTCTTGTGGGATGAACCTTTTCTG
Organism: Arachis stenosperma; assembly: GCF_014773155.1. Classification (NCBI taxonomy): domain Eukaryota; kingdom Viridiplantae; phylum Streptophyta; class Magnoliopsida; order Fabales; family Fabaceae; genus Arachis; species Arachis stenosperma. The sequence goes on from NC_080379.1 coordinate 67,547,508, forward strand.
TTCAAGAGATGTTCTGATGGAGTAATTAGGAGATGTGTCCCTGAGAGTGAAATAAGAGATATATTGTGGCATTGCCATGGCTCAGCTTATGGTGGACATTTTGGTCCAGAAAGAACAACTGCAAAGATATTGCAAAGTGGTTTCTATTGGCCAACTATCTTCAAAGATGCCAGAGAGTTTGTCCACCAATGTAATGAATGCCAGAGAGCAGGAGGATTGACAAGAATGAATGAGATGCCGCAGAATTTCATTTTGGAATTAGAATTATTTGATCTATAGGGCATTGATTTCATGGGACCCTTTCCCCCTTCCTATTCTTTTAGATATATCTTGGTAGCAGTGGAGTATGTTTCAAAGTGGGTGGAAGCCATAGCCACAACTACCTGTGATGCACAACTTGTCCTTCAATACCTCAAGAAGCACATTTTCACTAGATATTGAGACCCAAGGGTCTTATTAGTGATGGTGGTGGTCATTTTTGTAACAAACAAATGGAGAAACTTCTTCATAAATATGGAGTTATTCATAAAGTAGCCACACCATATCACCCTCAGACTAATGGGCAGGCTGAATTAGCAAACAGAGAATTGAAAAAAATCCTAGAGAAAACAGTAGGAAGCACAAGAAAGGATTGGGCTAGGAAGTTGGAAGATGCACTCTGGGCGTACAGGACAGCTTTCAAAACTCCCATTGGGAAGTCCCCCTTTCAACTATTATATGGCAAATCTTGTCACCTCCCTATAGAGCTTGAACACAAAGCCTTTTGGGCTACTAAACTCCTAAACCTTGACTCTGAAGCAGCAGGGGAGAAAAGGTTGTTGCAGCTAAATGAGCTGGATGAATTTAGGCTAGAAGCTTATGAAAATACCAAGATATACAAGGAAAAAGCCAAGAGCTGGCATGACAGGAAGATCTTGAAGAAAGAATTCAAACCTGGGCAACAAGTACTCTTGTACAACTCACGACTCAAGATATTCCCTGTCAAGCTTAAATCTAAGTGGACTAGTCCATATTTGGAAACTAAGGTCTTTCCTTATGGGAGTATTGAATTGCTAGACGAAGCAACAAAGAGTCGATTCACAGCAAATGGTCACAGAGCAAAGCTATACCTAGGAGGACAATGGGACAAGGAAAAAGAGGTTCAGAACCTAAATCCTTCTTGAAGTAAAAACAGAAGATGTCAAGCTAGTGACAATAAAGAAGCGCTTGTTGGGAGGCAACCCAACCTGAGGTAGTTTTCTTTTCATAGCTTTTTCAATAAAAATGTTGAATAATTGGTATGCATTGCGAGGAGCTAAGTTTGGTGTTGCACACCAAAACAATTTAAGGGAGAATGAAAGATTCTAAGTTTGGTGTTCCACCAAAAATCTCATTTAAAAGCACATTCTCACCTCTTGCATAATGCTAGCTCCAAGCAATCAAACAAATTATCCAACTATTTAACTGCTTTCTAGCTTTAATTCCATAACCTTTAGCAAGGACACAAGGTTTCACATATGGTTAACTTGTTGCATCAGAGGCAGTGGCAAGCAATTAAGTTTGGTGTCTCCAACACCAAAATAAATCCAAGAGCCACACTCAATTTATGCATACTAACCATGCAATTAAGGGCTTGAGAAGCAAGCAACTTTGAGAATTATGCAGGACATGAGTCAACAATTGAAGATATTGTGCATCTTAACTCAAAGAAAACACAACAGAAGGAAGAATCAAAGGGCTGCAACTTCAAAGGTTGTATCTAAACTTAATCCTTGCTGCTGTGAATTATTTTGAACATGGGAACCATTATATATCCTGCTAAAGTGTTTATCTAGTTGCAAGTGAAGTTGTTTGATTAAGTATGCTAATCTGCATAATGCTTGTCATTCATCACTTAGCTAAATTTTGTTTTGTTTCCCATATGCTTGAATAAAAGAGAACTGTTTGAATTAGAAAGTAAATATCCAATGTTGCATAAGTTAGAATGGAAGTTAATGGTAGTGTATGTGTTTAATTAAATGCATAACTCATGAAATAATTGCTGCATAATGTCATTTTCATTGAAGTGTGAGCTAGCTTGCTGTTATAAAGGTTCCTATCAGTGAAGAAAAATCCCTTGAGAGCAAAAATAAAACAGAAAGAAAAGGAAGTAGAAAAAGCCAATGTGGCAAGAAAAACAAAGAATAAAGGTTGGACACCAATAGCTTGGACCCTAAGACACATGCCTGTGGTGTTCTTGTACTAGGATATGCTTGGACAAGTAAATTCTGAGGGGTATTTCAAAACCCGGTCACTTAGATCAACTGATTTGGGATGGCCAATTGAAAGTCCACAATAAAGAGCAACCGAGATACAGAACATTTAGTTATCCAAAGAGATGCTGGGCATCAATGATCCTAGGAGGAAATAGTGAGCCATGTGTCTGTGGTGGAAAGATGTTGAGTAAAAATAAAGCCAAAGGCTACTACTGCAACATTAGACACCAAGCCTTCAAAGAATAATAAGCTTGTTAAGCAACATGAGAAAAGAAAAGTTAGCAAGGGAGCAAGTAAAGAGTAAACCTTATAACAGCAAGTTTAGTAAGCCTTTGAGGAAAAATGTATATTATGTAACAGCAAACAATAACTTGAGTTGTCATTGTCTGCATAAAAACTCCATAAATCAAATTCTGCTATATGCCTAATAAGGATATGTTTTCTCTTCTTGTTCATTTCATTTTCTCTTAGTTTTGATGCTTGCTTGGGGACAAGCAAGATTTAAGTTTGGTGTTGTGATGACAAGTCATCATATACCCATTTTTCAAGCTAATTTCACTTGTTTCACTAGTCTTTATGCACTTTCTTGCATCCTAAGTAAGCAATTTGGAATGAAAATGCATGACTTCTTTAAATCAAACAACCACCATTAAATTGATGCTAAATCATGAGGTTTGAGCTAAAATTTATTGATTTTTAATGAATTATAAACCTTATGAGTTTAGAGATACTTTGATTGGTTGTTTTGGTTTCTTGTAGGTGAAGAAAAGAAGAAAAGAAGAAAAATGTAGCTTAAGAAGTGTGGCCAAGAGATGAGAAGTATGGTGCAACATAGAAGGAGGAAGCAAACACTGCCCTCCACAAGAGCACACTGCCCTCCAGGAGAGCAGCATAATGAACCAAGCCTTGAAAAGCATCACTGCCCTGCCCACAATAAGGGCGGAGCACAATTTGATGCCAAGGACCAAAGGAAGCAAAAACTCTGCCCTGCCCTCCTCAAGAGCAATATCGGGCTTCATCCAAGAATAATTCAAAGGAAATTGCTTCCTAGTGCTTCCTATGGGTTTCGAACCCAAGAATAAGGAGGAAAGGAGTAGCGCTCAAACACAATGAAAACAAGCAAAAATTGGCTTGCTTTCAATCTCCAATAATCGAACACGGCACCATGAAGAAGCAAGGAACTAGGCGTTACTTTGGTGCCAAGAAAACCAAGGAAAAAGGAGCAGCATGTGCCTCAACCGAGTTTCGAACGTGGGACTTCACCATTGGCACATTGCCCTGCCCTCCACAAGGGCAGGGCAGCATTTCTTGGTGCATGGCGCAGCATTTTGGCACGGCCAGGACTTGAGCACTCGGCCAGCAGCATGCACGCACGGGCAGCACCTGGCGCACCATGGCAACTCTGCCCTGCCCTCCACAAGGGCAGGGCAGCATCCTGACGCATCACACGCACCAAGCGCACGCAATGAGGCCGCATGCACCATTTCCTGCTCTGCCCTCCACGAGGGCAGGGTAGCCTCCTGGAAGCTACTTTCTCATGGGCTGAAAATTGGATTAAAAATCCAATTTAATTCATTTCTTCACCAAATCAAAAGCCCATCCAAATTCCAAAATCCAATAATAGAAAGTGTATAAATAGGAAATAGTTTGATGTAATTAGAACCTTTCTTTTGATTTTTGAATTTTCACATCTTTAGACTTGATTTTGAGAGCTTGGAACTGAGATTTTAGAGAATTGGGAAGGAGAATTGATCTCTCTTCTTCCTCGTTCTTGCTTGAGCACTTTTTACTTTTCTTGTTTGAGTTTTGGGTGTGAAGAATTGAGGAATTTCTGTCTCAATCTCCATTCAAGATCTCTTTAATTTCCCTTCTACATAATTGAGTTGAATCCAATTTCTTTTACTGCTTCAATCTTTAATTTCTTGTTAATTGCTTTGTGAACTTGGATCTGGGAAGGCAATTGAGATCTAGACTCTGCTATCTAGTCTCTGGAGCCCTGAGATCTAATTCTCTTTTTGGTTCTTCTGTTGAACCACTGCTGCAATTATATTCTCACTTCCTGTTTGAATTCTAGTTACTTCCAATTCATCTTCTGCTTTATTAATTGCTGCAATTTAATTTTCCTTGCTTAAATTCTGAATTCCCAGTCCTCAAATCCCTTTTCCATTCAAGCAATTTATATTTCTTGCACTTTAAGTTTCGGTCATTTAATTTCTTGTCCTTTAAGATTCAGCACCTTTACTTTCAATTCTCTTTAATTTCTGCAATTCTTCCCTCCTCCTTTACATTTTCTGTCATTTACTTACTGTTGGATACAAAATCACTCAACCAATACTTGATTCACTTGACTAAATCAACCACTAAACTAAAATTGCTCAATCCTTCAATCCCTGTGGGATCGACCTCACTCCCGTGAGTTTTATTATTTGATGCGACCCGGTACACTTGCCGGTGAGTTTTATGTTGGATCATTTTCCACACATCAACATGAAGGGGCAACGATAGCAAAATTGCACCAATGAACACTCTCCAACCGAAGAAGACAGAAAAAATTTGGAGCATGAAAGAAACAGAGGGAATGGAGCGCTTCAGTAGATAACGAAGCAAAAGGCAAAGAGGAAGGAGAAAGAAGAAACCGAAAGCAAAGTCTTTTGAAAATAAAAAAATTGGAATGTAAAAGAGGGAAAGAAGGAATGGCAAAAGGAGTTAATAAGCATTAAAACCTCGCACGTTTCCAAGAAAGCAAAAACACGCGCTACGGGAAAGAAACGCTTCGCATTTAAAAAAAGGCTAAACCCAACAGGAGTTTTACAAGAGATCGACAAAAAGACAAATGCTCGAGCACGGCTTCCCCAAAGGAGGTTGAGGACTAAAAAACACGACCTCAAAGGAAAGACCGAGCTCGAGCAGGGGCACTATTCATACCCTGGGTCGAGCTATGCGACCTGGGCTAATTGAAGACAAAACGACTAACCTCCTAAGGTCAGGCTCCCCCACCTCTTCTATAAAGAGTTTGGCCAAATTGTCAGAAGAGCCCAAAGCAGGCCCAAACGAAGGAACACAACCCAATCTAAAGGCAGCCAAAGCCTAGAAAGATAAAGGTGGTTCCCCTTAAAGATAAGATGACTTCACTCAAAGATAAGATAAGATAAGATAACTATCTTATCTCCAGAAAGGTCACTCACACTATTATAAATACACTGGAGCACCTAGGTATAACTCATACTCTGATTCTACTAAAAAACCTGCCTAAAGCCTGTGCTAACTTAAGCATCGGAGTCTCTTGTAGGTACCACCACCCTTCGGTGATGAAGAATCAGCAGCACCACCAAGTCCAACAAGTCAGATGCAACAGCTCCGGTCACCACCGTAAATCTCGTCCGAGATGGACCTATAGTTTCAGGTAACCCCCAAAACACTTATGCATCTTACTATTTCTTTTTCAAATAATTGTTCTTTTTAAGCATGGTGAGGATACAGAGGATATCTTATAACAGAAATAAAATAAGAAAATAAACTAGAAAATAACAGACTACTAAACTTGATCATGAACTCAAAAAAGAAAATAGACAATAAATAAAAGTATAGTGAAAACGGAAATAAAACAGGGAGATATAATGGGACTCAACAACCTTAGTGGCGGCAGCTGCTGCTTCCCCTGGAGAATCCAATGGAGTGTTTGATCTCCTCTATGTCACGCCCTTGCCTCAGCTGTTCCTCCATCAGCCTTCTCTGATCTTCTCTCATCTCATGGAGGATGGTGGCATGCTCAGTATGCTCCACCCTCAGCAGCTCCACATTTGAGCTCAGCTCCCCTTTTGAGGTATTCAATTGATCCCAATAGTCGGGAAGAAAAATACATCCCTTGAGGCATCTCAAGGATTTCTGGTGTAGGCGGTTACTAGTAGGGATGATGGAGCATTGCACAAGCTCTAACCATCCTCTAGCCACTAGCTTGAGGTTAAGCCTACTCAGTTGGTAGGACTTTCCATGTGCGTCTAGCCTACATTGTGCTCCCTCCACACAGATGTCTGCGAGCATTTGCTCCAACCTCTAATTAGAGTTGATCCTTTCTGTGTAGGAGTATGGGTTACCTAGCAATTGAGGCAATTACAACCCCAACCTCACACTTTCCGGCTGAAGTCCAAGAGTTGCTCGCGAACCATGGTGCGGAAGTTCTTGGGTTGTGGGTTCACACTAGTGTCATGCTCCTTTGTGACCCAAGCATTGGCATAGAATTCTTGCACCATTAGTGTGCCAACAACTAAGATAGGATGGGCTAGAATTTCCCAGTCCTTTCTTCAGATTTCTTCACGGATTTCCTGATACTCATCCTCCTTAAGCCTAAAGGGGACCTCAGGAATCACCCTTTTTGTGCCTCACTACAACATAGAAGTGATCTTAGTGGGCTCTATTGAGGAATCTTCATGATTGCCATGGTTCCGAAGAATAAGCGGGAGCCTTTTCCTTTCTCTTCCTTGAGGTTTCACTGGTCTTTGGTGCCATATTTAGGAATAGAGAAGTCAAAAAGCAAAGCTTTTGCAACACCAAACTTAAAAACTTTGCTCGTCCTCGTGCAAATATTAATAGAAAGAAAAGAAAAATAAGAGAGGAAGAAGAAAGATGGAATGATATGAGAAATAAGGCATCGACCAAGTAGGAGATGAGGAAGAAGAAGAGTGTGGAAAGTGTATAGGGTAAGAGGGAGAAAGTGTGTGGAAGGTATGACTATGAAGAGAAGTATGAGTGGGTATTTATAGGTGTAGGAGGGTTAGGGTTCGGTTGGATGGTAGTGAAGAATGGGTGGGAATGGTTTGAATTTGAAGTGGGTGTGGTTGGTGGGAATTGAATGATAGAACTTATGATAGGGTTTTGGGAAGAAGAAAAGGTGATGTGGATGTGATTTGTTGAGGGTGTATAGGGAAGAGGGAGAGTAGGGTGTGGTTTTCAAGGTTTAGAAAGTAGGACAGAGAAGAAGGTAGGGAAGGTAAAGATTTTGTGGGACCCACTATCCTGAAAGGCTAGGAATTTCGAATTCCTTGCCACCTACCTAGCGTTAAATGCCCGGAATAATTCGCGTTGAACGCCTATAGGGGACCAAATAGTTGGTCCTGGCTACCTGATAAACCCATATTTCATGAGTTCTTTTGTGCTTAATTTGAGTGATTTATATAATCCTTCACCTACTTATTCACATTAATTGCATGGTTTTACTTTCCCTTCCTTATTATGTCATATTGTGAAAAACATGTTTTCTAAGCTTTAAAAATTAATTATTTTAATTACCTTTATTTCCATTCGATGCCGTGATTAGTGTGTTGAGTAGTTTTAGATTTTCTAAGGCAGAATGACTTAGAGGATGGAAAAGGAAACATACAAAAATGGAAGGAGAAAGGAAAACGGAGCTTTAAGGAAACTGGTGTTCACGCGATTGCATGGACGACGCGATCGCGTGGACGACGCGATCGCGTGCCAGAAGCGAAGATTCAGCGACGCGGCCGCATGACTGACGCGACCGCGCACCTTAAGCAGAACGCACATGACGTGGTCGCATGACTGACGCGACCGCGTGGCAAGGAAAAGCTTCGAATGACGCGACCGCGTGACCCACGCGGACGCGTGACAGAGGCCACACACAAGAAAATTACAGAACACGCCCCAGCGAGTTCTAAAGCCCTTTTTGGCCCAAATCCAAGTCCAGAAAGCATAGACCAGAGGTTATGAAGTGAGAGAATGCATCCATTCAGGGGAGCTCGCATAATTTTAGTTTTCAATGAATTAGGTTTAGTTGAGAGGGAGATCTTCTCCTCTCTCTCTCTTTTAGGATTTAGGATTTCTTCTTGTTTTAAGAGTGACTCTCAATCCAGGTTTTATATTTCTTTGTTTTAAATTTCCCTTTCACTTTATTTGTTTATTTCAGTACCTGAGTTGGCTATTTATCTTTATAATTGGATTTATGAATCTCTTCCATGTTATAGATTGATATTTGAATTAATGATAATTGAGGTATTTTCAGTTTATGATTGTTCTCTTTGATTTAAGTTATCATTGCTTCCCATCTAAGGATATTTTTATTATTTCAGCAAATTTACTTTTTCCCTTTTGGTTCTGGTTAAGAATTCAATAACTCAACAGTTATTAAACTCAACATAATTGATAATCGTTATCTTGCTAATTGAGCTGAACTTAAATAATCCCAACCTTTTCTTAAGAAATAATTAGGATTCAAAGGTCAATTTAATTAGTCCCTTGACTTTCCTTTGCCCTGGTAAAGGTTGACCAAGTGGAATTAAGATACAACTTTCATTATTGTTGAGAGGGATAACTAAGTTGGACCTCTAATTTCTCTTACCTTGCCAAAAGTCTGCTTTACAGTATTTATTTATTTTAATTGCCATTCACTTAATTTGTCATTTAAATTACTTGCTTCTCATATTCTAAACCCCGATTATAACCTTTATAGCCAATAATAAGAACACACTTCCTCGCAGTTCCTTGAGAAGACGACCCGAGGTTTGAATACTCGGTTAACAATTTCTAAAGGGGTTTGTTACTTTTGACACCCAACACGTTTGTATGAAAGGACTTTTAAAGGTTTAGAAACTATACTTGCAACAAGGATTTATCCGCAAATTTCTAGACCACGCAAAAGTTCTCTCGTCAAAATGGCGCCGTTGCCGGGGAACTGCTAACATGTGCCTTATTATTGGCTATTGTAAATATTTTTTTTTCTTTTGCTTGTTTATTTATTTTCGTTTTTCCTTTTTATCTTTATTTGCTACTATGAACTCTCACCCCTCTCGCTTTGAGTTTGGTTCTAATATTGTTAAAGGAAATAGAAGTTACAGCAGGAATGTGCATCAAGGTCAGACCAATCAAGGATGGTGGAACCAAGAGGATCTAATCAACCCTTTTGGCAGCAACACCCTCCGAGATATCCTGGATAAAGACCATTCTACCGTGCATACCCAGCTGAAAGACATGTTGGACAACCTTGTAAATACCAACAAGCCCCACCCGTGCATATAAACCATCCCTTCAACATAACCTCGAACCACCACACTCACAAGTTTCTCTTCACCATTCGCCATCATATGATCCTTCCTTACCCCAATACCAATCCAATCGTTCCCAGTCATCACCACTTCCCTATGTATCATGTCTAAGTCCAGCAAACCGCGAAGCAGAGGATCGCCTAAAGGAAACAGTAATTAAATTTCAAACAACTGGCGCAAGCAATGATTCAATGGGCTTCTAGGCGCTCAAATACACAAGGATTAGCCACAGCCCCCTGTGGACAGCTCAATGAAGAGCAGAGCATGAAGGAATTGCCAGAAACTCCAGTGGACAAGACAGAGAATGAATTTGTACTAGAACAATTAGAAGAAGCTGTCTTTGTTCAAGAAGAAGAGTTGGTTGAAGACCTAGGAGATGCTGAACCTCCATGGGAATCCAGAGGAAAACTCCATCCAGGATGCTACAGTTGATGCTAAGGAAGATACTGCACAATCTCCAAGGCAAGTCGTTTATGAGGAATCAGACGGAATAATCCAAGAAGCAAATTCCCTTGATGATGATATTCACAAGTCTAGCTCTCTTGGTGATGAACTTGCATCCGCAAGTGAATTCTCTGAAATCGAAGAATCTTCCCCAAGTGAATATGAAGATGATGCAGAGGTGGATTTCTCTCAACCTCCAATCTATGACTCAAGTGATGAGGAAGACACGGAAGACTTTGACCAGGACACAGATACAATTGAAGATCTTTGCAAAGAAGTGGAGGAATTCACAGAAGAGCACAAGGAAACGGAATTTGCAGAACCACCAAAAACACCTATCCCAAGGCCATTACCACCTAATACAAGCTTCAAGTGGGTACAATCCTTAACTTATAACTTCACTTATTCACTTGAATATGGTTTGCTCGAAACAGATGGCCAGCTTAGAGCTCTCTACGGCTTTAAGAGTAAGAGGGAATTGGCTCGTACTCAGAACTGGTATACCAGGTTCAATAAGGTTCCACGCTTCACCTCGAAGTACACGGATTGGTATCATGCTCAATTGCATGGATCACGGAGAATGTTTGGTCACCACGGTGAGATTCGACTTTTTAACCCGCCCGAATGGAAACTTACAAATCAAAACAGAGGCGGATCTAAAAACACAGCTTGGGGTCATGGAATATATTCTGACATTCGTCATCCCGGGAGGCTGAATATGTGTTTGAAGCTGCTCAGAAGCTTTACATGTCTAGTTTGGGACCCCGGAGGCTATTGGCATTCCAAGCAGTGATGGAGATTTTTGGATGAATTTAAACATAAACCACCATAACAGGATACTCCTCTAATGTTCAACTTAAGGACTTTAACTAAAAGTGCTAGGTGGGAGACAACCCACCATGGTATGGTCGCTTCTTTTTCAATTTATTTCTTGTTGATTGCTTTCATTTTTCCTTTTTCATTTTAATTTATTAAACCTGGAATCAAGCATAGCATTCATGTTAATCATTGCATTCTGCATTTTTCATGCATATATAAAAAAAAGGGGTGCACGACGCGATCGCATGCCCCATGCTATCGCATCATATTGCAAAAACACCATCCGCGCGACCGCGTGACTCACGCGGCTGCGTGATATATATATCAGCGTAAGGATCCAACGAACAAAAACTTAGGCTGGAATCGTGCGGCCCTTGTGCGTTTCGCGCAAATTGGCCCACGCGATCGCATGCCCCATGCGATCGCGTCACTTGCACAATACCAATCCTACGCGACCGCGTGAGCGACGCGATCGCGTCGCATGGATTGCACATCACCCCAAAAGGAGACAGAGAGTTGCGCTGAAACGGCGCTGGAGTCGTGCGTTTAACACGAATTCCAGTGACGCGATCGCGAGACCCACGCGATCGCGTCAACCTTATTTCCCCCTCTCATGCGATCGCGCACCCCACGTGATCGCGTCACTCCCATTTTCGCCCTAACCACGCGACCGCGTGCCCCACGCGGCCGCGTGGATTCGAAAGTATAACCCCCCTAGCCACGCGAACCCTATCAGTCGCGCAGCCCCTCCACCCCCAACCCTCTTCTCCCTCTATGCTTCTTCTTCCTCCTTCTTCCTCCAGCGCCACCCAGCTGGCACCGCACCACCACCCAGACGCCGCCTCCACGCCGGACGCCGCCGCCGCAACCCCCTCCCCTCCCTTCTTCTCCCTTCTTCCTCTATCCTCCCCTCTCCACCACTGTCCTCCGCGACCACCGCCCCCCACCGCCGGCCACCCAGCCGCGCCCCCGCTCTCCGCCACCGCACCGCCACCGCGACGCCGTGCCCCGCCACCGTGCCGAACGCCGCCGCAGCCAGCTTCTTCCCCGTTCCACCCCTCCTGCCTACCAGGTTCCGCAAAATGCAAATCCTTTTTATCCGTTCGTCATTTTTTTGTAATTTTTTCCGTTTTTGTTCATAATTAGGATAGATAGATATGCATGTTGTAGTGGAATTTTCAGGTTGTTAGGTAGCTTAGGCTGTGGTTAGTGGATCTAGGTCTGTTTACTTGCACTGTTCTTGTTTCTGTTTTATCATAACTGCAATTCTGCTGTTCCTGTGACCTCGTTCATATGCTGTGATTTCTTGCATTTGCTGCTTGTTACTCTAAATTTTCCTATTTCTATTCATTACTGGTAACTGCAGCAAGTTTTTAATTCATATGAACTGCTATGATTGCTGTTTATTTTCCGGGACAATCCAATTTCAGCCGGAATGCTGCCCAAATTGTTTGAAAATTATTTTCATTCATGTTTTGGTTTGGCATTTGTGAACTCTATTTTACTCTACTTTACCCAGACCATTTCATGAATGCTATGGTAGACTTTCTTATCCTCTTTGATTTCCTGGTTCATAAACTGCATTTGTGATTCACTGATTCCAATTTTTGCTTTTTTTATTTCTATTCGAATCAGCATCACCCTGTTTCTCTTGTTCGATTATGAGTACTTCTATTCTTACCTGTGAATCACTGTTATATGGAATTTTTCTATGCCACTTACTTTAACCCGCACTTTACTAACTCACTAATTTTAATTTACTAATTTCTTTTTCAAAATTCTAACCATACTAACCCTTTTGATCTCTTTTCTGATTATTTTCACTTTCTTCTAACTTTCTAACCGTGGAATATTGATTTTTTCTCCATTTAACATAAATTCCATCACATTTCATTTCCTCATTTTCCTTATTCTCCCTTGACGCTTTGAGTTTCCTTTGTTTACTTGCCTATTTGCTTTCCTATTTTTTTATCCATATCCTGGTTTTCTGTTTTTCAGGATGTCTGCCTCACAAGGAAAGGTAAAGGCAAGAGTACTGTCAAGCGCAAGCGAGGAGTTTCCTCCCAATTCATCATTGCTCTAATGCACGATTCTTCATGGCGGGAGAAGAACTTCACACAGCAGGAGAAAGCTGACCAGCTGCTTCCTGCAAATGATCCATTAAAATTTGCGAACCGGTACTGTGAACTGAAGTACCCGACTTTTGCAAACTCCAGAAATCTATACCTGGAACAAACTCTGAAAATTCCAGAAGCCCTCCAGCAGTACACCACTGAGCAAATCAAGCAAAGGGGCCAGTTCTTTCTGGAAAGAACAATGACAGAGGTCAACGCATCTTGAGTCAGGGAATTCTATTGCAACTACTACCTCACCACCCTAGATGCCATAAACCTGAGAGGAAAACAAATTCTGGTCACTGAAGAGGCCTTAGAGGACATCCTCCAGCTCCCAGCCAAATCCGATCAACCTGATGGTTTTTCAAAGGCTGAGGAGGACATGAGTCAGATGCAGTTTGATTGGGATGCCGTGAAGGCACGGATAGCTCTCGACCCGACAGTTCCTTGGGAGATGGGTCAGGACACTACCATGCCTAGAGGGATCCAGAGAGCGTACTTAAATGATGAGGCTCGGTTATGGCATCAGATCTTGAGTAATTTTGTGATGCTGAGTGCTCACGAGACGGAGATCCCGGCTACCATGATCACCCTCCTTTGGTGTGTGCTGGAGGGTAAGGACCTTTATCTGCCACATTTCATTCGGCACTATATGGCCAGGGTCCACGTCCGAGGCACCCTCCCTTTTCCATATCTAGTTACACAGCTTGGCCGTCGGGCTGACGTGCCATGGGAGGATGCCGATGAGAGACCACCAACGGCGGATTGCAGGAAGATCATTCCTCACAGCAGGAACTTTCTAGCTTTGGGCTACAGACCACCACCCTTCACTGCTATTGATGAGACAGCCCCACTGCTGCTCCTGCCGCTACTACTGCACCTTCACCTGCCTCTGAGCCCGTATACTGCCTCGTGCACCGCCTATTCCGACAGCTTGATCAGATGGAGCGCCGTAACCGGCGCCGGTATGAGAGATTGGAGCGTCGCAGCCAGCGACGCTATTCGCATTTGAAGCTGATGATCCGACAGGGTGGTGACATCCCCTCTGAGCCCGACACACCATTTGAGCCATCAGAGGAGGAGGAGGATGAGCACGAGGAGGAGACTCATTTCCAGGAGGGGACCCATCAGCAGGCAGCCACAGAGTAGGCTGCCCCGCATCAAGAGGTTATGCCCCAGATAGAGGCTGCGGATCCAGAGATCCCGATACAGTTAGCCCCACCTCTACAGCAGCCAGACTCCCAGCCCACCACCACTGAGACTCCAGCTGCCATCCCTACCAGTGATGACACCCCTTCATACCCAACTTTATTGAGCATCGGGGACGATGCTTCCTTTTAAGTGTGGGGAGGTCGCCATCTCTAGCGTTTATTTTGGTGAACCACTACATACTTTTTCTTTTATTTTGGATATTTTTCTGTATTTTTTCTTTTTACTGTTATTTTCTGAGTACTTATACATTGCTTTTATGTATTTTTACTCTATTTTCTGCATTTTGCATCTTTAGTTCATATTTTAGCCATTTAGTTTATTTTAGTTATTTAGTTTAGTTTGCAATTTCTGATTTATTAGTGGATTAATTAGTATAGTTTACCCTTTTTAGCATAAGATAGTATAGTTTAAATAGAAAAATATAAAAAGGAAGTAAGCTAGGTGGTGGACGAAATTGTGATCCATGCTCTTTGTACTTGTATAAAATTTAATAATTGGCTCTATTTGAATTCACAACTCCGTTCAACTAACCAGCAAGTGTACTGGGTCGTCCAAGTAATAAACCTTACGCGAGTAAGGGTCGATCCCACAGAGATTGTTGGTATGAAGCAAGCTATGGTCACCTTGTAAATCTCAGTTAGGCAGATTAAATTGGTTTATGGTTTCGAAAATTAATAATAAAATAGAAAATAAAATGGGATAGAAATACTCATGTAAATCAATAGTGGGAGTTTCAGATAAGTGCATGAAGATGCTGTGCTCCTCTTGAATCTCTACTTTCTCATTGCTTTTGTTCATACCTTGACCGGGCTCCTCCAACTCGGCAAATTCATAAAAGGTCCGACCTCGTCCTAAGGCTCACGCCTAAAGGTCGGACCTCGGACAAAAAGCAAGGAAGGCCCATCAAAAGGAACGCAGCCCAAAACCTAAAGGCCGAAAAAGGCCTAGAAGAGGCGGTTCCGCAAAGATAGAGATAAACTCCCAAAAGATAAGATAAGATAAGAATATCTTATCCAGAGAAGATCACGGCCAACTACTATAAATACACCGGAGCACCCAGGTATGGCATTCATTCCACATTCTACGCATATCTGCTTGGACCCATGCTAACTTAAGCATCGGAGTGTCATTGCAGGTACAACCACCAACCACTCCGCATATCAAGTTCGGGTCCCTGAACCCCCACCTCGGGCCTCTCCAGACGACCGAGCTACACGTTTCAGGTAACCCTCGGAACAGCTTTCATCCAATCCTTCTTACTCCTTTCCACGGCAAGCTGTATGTAGGGCATCACCATCATCAATGGCTACTTTTAATCCTCTCGGGAAAATGGTCCTATGCGCTGTCACTGCACGGCTAATCGTCTGGAGGCATCACCCTTGGTTGATAGCTACATCCCATCCTCTCAGTGAAAATGGTCCAAATGCTCTGTCACAGCACGACTAATCATCTGTCGGTTCTCAATCAGGATGGAATAGAATCCATTGATTCTTTTGCGTCTGTCACTAACGCCCAGCCTTCAGGAGTTTGAAGCTCGTCACAATCATTCAATACCGGAATCCTACTCGGAATACCACAGACAAGGTTAGACTTTCCGGATTCCCAGGATCCTACTCGGAATACCACAGACAAGGTTAGACTTTCCGGATCCTCATGAATGCCGCCATCTATCTAGCTTATACCACGAAGATTCTGTTGGGGAATCTAAGAGATATGCGCCCGGCCTAAGGTAGAACGGAAGTGGTTGTCAATCACGCGCGTTCATAAGTGAGAATGATGATGAGTGTCACGGATCATCACATTCATCAAAGTGTTGTGCAATGTATATCTTGGAATAAGAATAAAAGAGAATTGAATAGAAAGTAATAGTAATTGTATTGAAACTTGAGGTACAGCAGAACTCCATACCCTTAATCTATGGTGTGCAGAAACTCCACCGTTGAAAATACATAAGTGAAAGGTTCAGGCATGGCCAAATGGCCAGCCCCCCAAAACGTGATCACAGGATTCAAATTACAATCCAGGATCCCCTGTGGTCAAAAGACTCCTAATACAATAGTTAAATGTTCTATTTATAATAAACTAGCTACTAGGGTTTACATGAGTAAGTAATTGATGCATAAATCCACTTCCGGGGCCCACTTGGTGTATGCTTGGGCTGAGCTTAATCTATCCACGAGCTGAGGCTTTTCTTGGAGTTGAACTCGAAGTTATGACGTGTTTTGGGCGTTCAACTCCGGATCATGACATTTTTCTGGCGTTTAACTCCAGACAGCAGCATGTACTTGGCGTTCAACGCCAAGTTACATCGTCAATTCCCGAATAAAGTATGGACTATTACATATTGCTGGAAAGCTCTGGATGTCTACTTTCCAACGCCGTTGAGAGAGCGCCATTTAGAGTTCTGCAGCTCCAGAAAATCCATTTCGAGTGCAGGGAGGTCAGATTCCAACAGCATCAGCAGTCCTTTTGTCAGCCTTTTTCAAAGTTTTGCTCAAGTCCCTCAATTTCAGCCAGAAATTACCTGAAATCACAGAAAAACAAACAAACTCATAGTAAAGTCCAGAAATATACCCATTTTTCAAGCTAATTTCACTTGTTTTGTTAGTCTTTATGCACTTTCTTGCTTCTTAAGTAAGTGATTTGGAGTGAAAATGCACAACTTCTTTAAATCAAGCAACCACCATGAAATTGATGTTAATCTATGAGGTTTAAGCTAATTTTAATTGAATTTTAATTGATTTATAAGCCTCTTGAATTTAGTGATACTTTGAGTGGTTGTTTTGGTTTATTGTAGGTGAAGAAAAGAAAAGAAAAGGAAAAGCGTGGCCTAAGAAGTGTAGCCCAAGGAAAGGAAAGTGTGGTCAAAGCAAGAGGAAGTGTGCCGCATGCAAAGGGGGAGGCAAACATTGCCCTCCACAAGGGCACACTGCCCTCTAGGAGGGCAACATAAGGGAACCAAGCAAGGAAGGCAACTCTGCCCTGCCCACTACAAGGGCAGAGCACAAAATTGTGCCTTGGAACCAAGA
The DNA here is from genome assembly GCF_014773155.1 of Arachis stenosperma. Taxonomy (NCBI): domain Eukaryota; kingdom Viridiplantae; phylum Streptophyta; class Magnoliopsida; order Fabales; family Fabaceae; genus Arachis; species Arachis stenosperma. The sequence continues at coordinate 67,564,415 of NC_080379.1, forward strand.
AGAAGAGAACCATGCCCTGCCCTCCACAAGGGCAGTATCGGGCTCACCAAGGAAGAAAATCAAAGGAAAAATGTCACCCATGCATGCCACAAGAATCGAACACGGAACAAGGAAGAAGCAAGGAACTAAGGTTGAGTGCCGTGCCAAGAAACCAAGGAAATTAATTGAGCGTGTGTTCCAGCCGTGTTTCGAACACGGGACATCAAAGTGGAAACACTGCCCTGCCCTCCGCGAGGGCAGGGCAGCATTTTGTTGGTGCATGGATCTGGCGCACCAAGGTTCAATTCTGGCGCACCATCACAATCCTGGCAGCACCAATTTTTCCTGCCCTGCCCTCCGCGAGGGCAGGGTAGCATTCTGCGCATCACAGCTCGATCCTGGCGCATCACAGCTCGATCCTGGCAGCACCAAGCACGCACCGTGGCACATTCTGGCGCACCAATTTTTCCTGCCCTGCCCGCGGCAGGGCAGCGTTTTGCGCACCAACATGCACCAGGCCGCACCAAAGCCGCACCAACATGCACCAAATCCTGCCCTGCCCTCCACAAGGGCAGGGCAGCCTCCTGGGAGCAACTTCTCATGGGCCGAAAATTCAAATTAAAACCCCATTTTAATTCATTTCTTCACCAAATCAAAAGCCCATCCAAATTCCAAAATCCAAGAATAGAAAGTGTATAAATAGGAGCTAGTTTGATGTAATTAGGAACTTTACTTTTACTTGACCTTTTGACTTACCTTTTGCTTTGCCTTGAATTTTGTACTTTCTTTGAGCTTTTGTAACTTTCCTTGAGAGACTACACCAAGATTTCAGAGAATTGGGGAGGAGAATTGATCTCTCTTCTTCCTCATTCTTGCTTGGGTCTTTTTAATTTCCTTGTTTTGATTCTTGGGTGTTAAGAATTGAGGAAATTCTGTCTCAATCTCCACTCAAGAACTCTTTAGTTACTTTTCTGCACAATTGAATCAATTGACATTCTCTTTACTGCTTCTTCTTCAATTTCTTGTCAATTGCTTTGTGAACCTGGATCTGGGAAGGAAATTGAGATCTAGGCTTTGCTACCTAGTCTCTGGAGACCTGAGATCCCAGTTTATTTTTGGTTCTTCTGTGAACCTCTGCTGCACTTTATTTCCTTTCTGTTTGAATTCTCATTGCTTCTAATTCAATTTCTGCTCTCTTAATTGTTGCAATTTACTTTCTCTTTGTTTAGATTCTGCAATCCCAGTCCTCAAACCCCTTTTATATTCAAGCAATTTACATTTCTTGCCATTTAAGTTACTGCAATTTACATTTCTTGCACTTTAAGTTTCAGTCATTTACTTTCTTGTTTTTTAAGATTCAGCAAGTTTATTTTCCTGCTCTTTAATTTACTGCAATTTGCCCTTCCCCTTTTACAATTACTGTCATTTATTCTTGCCATTTAAGTTACTGCAATTTACATTTCTTGCACTTTAAGTTTCAGTCATTTACTTTCTTGTTTTTTAAGATTCAGCAAGTTTATTTTCCTGCTCTTTAATTTACTGCAATTTGCCCTTCCCCTTTTACAATTACTGTCATTTACTTCCTGTTAAACACAAATCACTCAACCAACACTTGATTCGCTTGACTAAACCAACCACTAAACTAAAATTGCTCAATCCTTCAATCCCTGTGGGATCGACCTCACTCATGTGAGTTATTATTACTTGATGCGACCCGGTACACTTGCCGGTGAGTTTGTGTTGGATCGTTTTCACACATCAAGTTTTGGCGCCGTTGCCGGGGATTGAATTAGATTGACAATGATTAAGTAAGGTGGTGGTCTAGATTAAGCATTTTTTTCTTTTTAACTAAGCACATTAACTGTTTGACACATTGTGTCACCTAACCCTCTAACCACATTCTAGCATTAGAATGTCCATGTTTCATTTGGTTTGTTTGTGATTCTTGCAAGTCATGGAGGCTGAGGTGCGTGAAGAGGGAGTGAGCAACAATACCCAGCCTGCAAGAAGGGTGTTGGCCTCTTACACTATCCCTAATGCAAGAAACTGCGGGAGTAGCTACTCACTCCCAATGTTCATGCAAATAATTTTGAGTTGAAGCCTCAACTTATCACCCTGGTGCAGAACAATTGCTCCTATGGAGGAAGTCCATTTGAAAGATCCAAACCAACACTTATCCATCCTTCAGGATTTGTGAAACTGTCAAAACAAATGGTGTGCATCCAGACATCTACAAGCTACTGTTGTTTCCATTCTCTCTGAAGGATAAGGCCACTCAATGGCTAGAGACATTTCCCAAAGAAGCATCAATAATTGGGAAGACTTAGTGAAATTCCAAGCCAAGTTCTATCCTCCCAAAGGATTATCAAGCTGAAAACAGAGGTGCAAACATTCATTCAAATGGATGGAGAGTCGCTGTATGATGCTTGGGGAGATACAAGGCCTTAATCAGGAAATGTCCCCCAGAAATGTTTAGTGAGTGGGATAGACTCCAAAACTTCTATGAAGGGTTGACCCAGAAACTCAAGAAGCATTAGATCATTCAGCAGGAGGCTCATTGCAGCTAATGAAGACAGCAGAGGAAGCCCAAAACCTCATAGAGATGGTGGCAAACAATCAATATTTCTTTGCTCATCAAAGACATCGCCAACCAGCCCAGAGAATGGATGTGCTGGAGCTTGAAGGTGTTGACGTTCTCTGGCACAAAACAAACAGATGCATCAACAGCTTCAGCAACAAATAGAAATGATGGCCAAGAAAATGATGGACTGCAAGGTGTTGCAGTAAACACACAACGCCAATCTCAAACCTCACATGGGTGGAATCTATCTGAAGAAAGTTTTGGGACATTCAATTTGAGCAACAAAGCCCTAAGCAGGTGCAATGCATGAACAACACTTCAAGTTCATTTCAACACAATTTTCATGGTGATGCACACAAGACACCTTGGAAGACTCTTCTAATTCAAGGTGGGGTGAGCATCAGAATCAAGGACAAAGGGGACTTCAGGCAGCCTCAGCAACACAAGCAACCATAACCATTCATCCAATAATACTAACCAATTCAAAAATTCACAAAACACATATCACAACCCCATAATAACTTACAAAACCACCAGAATAACTTTTCCACAAACACATCACCCACAAAGTACCCCCACAATTAATTCAGACAACTTCCAACAACAACCATCTCATTTCACACAACCAACCAAATTCAGACTCTCAAAGAACTCAAGTCTAGAGAAAATGATGGAGAAACTCATGAAAAATCAAGAAATGGCAAGACAAGATCAGGAAGCTGCAAGGAAAGATCAGACCCTGGATTCAAAAACCAAGAAACCTCAATCAGAAACTTGAGAGACACATGGGGCAAATGGGCTAAGCAAATTTCAGAAATGGATGAGAAGAGAGCAAATGCCTTCCCCAATGTCACTGAAGAACACCAAGGACAAAGGAAAAGCCACAAATGGGAGGAGTGCAAAGCAATCACAGTGGGAAGTGAGAAGACTATGAAAAGGAAGCCATCAATCAGGACAAACACAACAGAGAAGTTCCACAAGAAAGACAGAAGGGAAAAGTAAAGAGGATCTAGAAACCAAAATGCAAAAAATTTCAAAGGGATACAAGAACACCCTTGAATCACAACTACAAGAGAAGAGGAAGGAGTGAATCCTTGTGTCCCCAAACTTCCATACCCTCAGAGGTTTAAAAAAGAAAATGAGGATAAGCAATACTCAAAATTCCTGGGACATATTCAAGACACTTAGCATCATAATTCCTTTCTTGGAAGCACTTGAACAGATGCCACTATATGCCAAATTCATGAAGGAAGTGCTGACAAAGAAAAGATCCCTGAAGGAAGGACAGATTGTTGAGATGACAAAGGAATGTAGTGCTATCCTCCAAAGAGAGTTGCCAGAGAAGAAAGATATCCTGGGACTTTTTACATACCTTGCACATAGGAAACATAACAATTGAGAAGTCATTCTGTGACCTCGGTGCAAGCATACTTGATGCCTTTGTCTCTAATGAAGAAACTTCAAATTTCTGAGTTGAAGTCCACACAAATAGTTCTCCAAATGGCTGACAAATCCACAAGCATTGGGAGTTGTGGAGATGTGTTGGTAAAGTGGGAAAATTCTTTCTCCCTGTTGACTTTGTTATCTCAGATATAGAAGAGGACCCTAACACTCCCATCATCATGGGAAGGCCTTTCCTAGCTACAGGCAGAGCATGATAGATGTTGAAAAAGGGGAATTGTTGCTGAGAGTGCATGAGCATCTAGCATTCCATGTTTTTAAAACCTTGCATGAACCCATTCAAGAAGAAGATTTATAAAGGATAAGGCCAGAGATCAAGTTTGAAGGAGGCAGTCAATGAGTTAACTCTAAGACTTCTAAATCATGCTTGAAAGCAGTAGAGATGGGCAAACAAACCAAAGAAGTCAGGAGGAACTAGATCCAACCCAGATGAGAAATTCAACATCCCAGACAAAGAACAACCAAGGCAGGGAGTATCTTTTGAGAAAGAAAAGAAGAAAAGGCCAAGAGGGTGGAGAAACAAGAAAATCCCTACTGAAGGCTTTCACTAGGGATAAAGTGGTGGTAAGCACCCAACCAATGAAGGTGTCTCCACATTATCTGAATACTACACTGTGAAACCGGGTCCTTTCACTTGAACACCTAGAGATCGTCAAAGAGGAGACTGGAAGGAAGTTCACAATAAGAGGTGAAAAGCTGAGGCACTATGATTTTAGCCTCCATGATCAAAGAGGATGTTGGTGGACGAAATTATGATGAAGCAAGCTATGGTCACCTTGTAAATCTCAGTTAGGCGGATTAAATTGATTTATGGGTTTCGAAAATAGAAATAAGAAAATAAATAATAAAGGGATAGAAATACTTATGTAGATTCATTGGTAGGATTTCAGATAAGCTGAATGGAGATGCTGTGAGCTCTCGGACGCTTGCTCTCCTATTCCTTCTATTCAATCCTTCTTACTCCTTTCCATGGCAAGCTTTGTATAGGGGTTCACCATCAACTGTGGCTACTTTCATTCCTCTCGGGGAAATATCCTATGCGGCTGTCACTCGCACAGCTAACCAGTCTGGAGGCATCACCCATGGCTGATGGCTACATCCCATCCTCGCAGTGAAGCTAATGCTCACGCACTCGTCACAGTACGGCCAATCACCGGTTGGTTCCCTCCCCTACTGGAATAGAATCCCTCTTTTGCGTCTGTCACTAACGCCCAGCAGGTTACAGGTTTGAAGCACGTCACAGTCATTCATGAACGGAATCCTACTCGGAATACCACAGACAAGGTGAGACTTTCCGGATTCCCAGGATCCTACTCGGAACACCACAGACAAGGTTGGACTTTCCGGATCCAGATAAATGCCGCCATCTATCTAGCTTATACCACGAAGATTCTGTTGGGGAATCTAAGAGATACACATTCAAGCCTTGTTGCATGTAGAACGGAGGTGGTTGTCAATCACGCGCGTTCATCAGTGAGAACAGTGATGAGGGTTATCTAACTCATCACATTCATCATGTTCTTGGGTACGAATGAATATCTTGGAATAAGAATAAGATAGAGATTTGAATAAAAAAATAGAACTTCATTAATCTTTGAGGTACAGCAGAGCTCCACACCCTTAATCTATGGTGTGCAGAAACTCCACCGTTGAAAATACATAAGCAAAGGGTTCAGGCATGGCCGAATGGCCAGCCCTCTCCTAACGTGATCAATGATCTCCTAAGATAAAGACAAAACTGAGACCAAAGATGAACGTGGTCAAAAAGACGACTAATACAATAGTTAAATGTTCTATTTATAATAAACTAGCTCCTAGGGTTTACATGATAAGTAATTGATGCATAAATCCACTTCCGGGGCCCACTTGGTGTGTTTGGGCTGAGCTTGATCAATCCACGTGTAGAGCATTTCTTGGCGTCAAACTTCAGGTTATGACGTGTTTGGGGGCGTTTAACTCCGGATCATGACGTTTTTCTGGCGTTTTACTCCAGACAGCAGCATGAACTTGGCGTTTAACGCCAAGTTACGTCGTCATTCTTCGAATAAAGCATGGACTATTATATATTGTTGGAAAGCCCTGGATGTCTACTTTCCAACGCCGTTGAGAGCGCGCCATTTGGAGTTCTGTAGCTCCAGAAAATCCATTTCGAGTGCAGGGAGGTCAGAATCCAACAGCATCAGCAGTCCTTTTGTCAGCCTTTTTCAGAGTTTTGCTCAAATCCCTCAATTTCAGTCAGAATTTACCTGAAATCACAGAAAAACACACAAACTCATAGTAAAGTCCAGAAATGTGAATTTAACATAAAAACTAAGGAAAACATCCCTAAAAGTAGCTTAAACTTATTGAAAACTATGTAAAAACTATGCCAAAAAGCGTATAAATTATCCGCTCATCACAACACCAAACTTAAATTGTTGCTTGTCCCCAAGCAACTGAAAATCAAATAGGATAAAAAGAAGAGAATATACTATAAAGTCCAAAATGTCAATGAATATTAATTTAATTACATGAGCGGGACTTATAGCTTTTTGCCTCTGAACAGTTTTGGCATCTCACTTTTTCCCTTGAAGTTCAGAGTGATTGGCTTCTCTAGGATCTTAGAATTTCGGATAGTGTTATTGACTTTCCTAGTTAAGCATGTTGACTCTTGAACACAGCTACTTATGAGTCTTGGCTGTGGCCCTAAGCACTTTGTTTTCCAGTATTACCACCGGATACATAAATGCCACAGACACATAACTGGGTGAACCTTTTCAGATTGTGACTCAGCTTTGCTAGAGTCCCCAGTTAGTGGTGTCCAGAGCTCTTAAGCACACTCTTTTGCTTTGGATCACGACTTTAACCACTCAGTCTCAAGCTTTTCACTTGGACCTTCATGACACAAGCACATGGTTAGGGACAGCTTGATTTAGCCGCTTAGGCCTGGATTTAATTTCCTTGGGCCCTCCTATCCATTGATGCTCAAAGCCTTGGATCCTTTTTACCCTTGCCTTTGGTTTTAAGGGCTATTGGCTTTTTCTACTGCCTTCTTTTTCTATATACTCTTTTTAGCTCCCATTTTTTTTTCGCAAGCTTCCTTTTTCACTGCTTTTTCTTGCTTCAAGAATCAATTTCATGATGTTTTTCAGATCATCAATAACATTTCTCTTTTCATCATTCTTTCAAGAACCAACAATTTTAACACTCATAAACAACAAGATCAAAAGACATATGCACTGTTCATTCATTCATTCAGAAAACAAAAAGCATTGTCACCACATCAATATAATTAAACTAAATTCAATAATAATTTCGAAAATTATGTACTTCTTGTTCTTTTGAATTAAAACATTTTTCTTTTAAGAGAGGTGAAGGACTAATGGATTTTATTTCATAGCTTTAAGGCATGGTTACACACTAATGATCATGAAAGAAAGACACAAAACATAGATAAACATAATACTTAAAAACCGAAAACAGAAAGAAATAAGAACAAGGAATGAATCCACCTGAGTGAAGGTGGCGCCTTCTTGAAGGTCCAATGGTGCTCTTTGAGCTCTTTTATGTCTCTTCCTTGCTTCTGTTTGAATGATTCATAGTAATTTTGGTGTTTCTACCCTTAGTTGCTTCCAATGTTTGTGTGGAGGATAACTTATCCCCTGAGGTATCTCAGGGATCTCTTGATTTGCAGCCACATGTTCTAACCAACTGAGCTAATCCAGCTTACATGAGTTATTCCATCTCCCAAGACTCAGAGGTGGAAGCTTTTTGTCTTCCCTTTGAGGTTTCTCTGGCTTTAGGTGCCATTAATGGTAATGGAAAAGCAAAAAAGCTATGCTTTTACCACACCAAACTTAAAATATTGCTCGCCCTCGAGCAAGAAAGAAAAGAAAAGTAGAAGAAGAAGAAAATGGAGGAGAGTGAGGGGAGATGGATTTGGCTATATGGGTGGGATTGGGTGGGAAAGAATTTTGAATTTTGAAGGTGAGTGGGGTTTATGGGAAAGGGTGAGTGGTGAAAGAAGAAGGGATAACCATGAATATAGAGAGATAGGGCGAGGTAGATGGGGATCCTGTGAGGTCCACAGATCCTGAGGTGAAAAGAAATACCATTCCTTCACCCTATAGGCATGTAACATGCCTCCATGCATCATCCTGGCGTTCAAACGCCCATTGGTGCATGTTCTGGGCGTTAAACGCCCATGTGATGCTTGTTTCTAGCGTTGAACGCCAGTTTCAAGCTTGTTTCTGGCGTTCAGCGCCAGATTGTCCTCTGTGTGCGCATCCTGGCATTAAACGCCAGGATGTAGCTTGTTTTGGGCGTTCAGCGACAGAATGGTGCTCTGTTCTGGCGTTGAACGCCAGCCAGATGCACCTTCTGGGCGTTGAACGCCAGCCCGTGCGTCCTCCAGGGTGAAAAATTTTTTTCTTCTGTTTTTGACTCTGTTTTTAATTTTTTTGATTTTTTCGTGACTCCGCATGATCATGTACCTAATTAAACACAAAAATAACAAGGAAACAAAATAAAATAAAATTAGATAAATAAAATTGGGTTGCCTCCCAACAAGCGCTTCTTTAGTGTCAATAGCTTGACAGTGGCTCTCATGGAGCCACAAGGTGATCAGATCAACTTAAGTGTGGTATTCCCAACACCAAACTTGGAGTTTGGATATGGGGTTTGGACACCAAACTTAGAGTTGGTTGTGGCTTCACAACACCAACTAGAGTTTGACTGTGTGGGCTCTTCTTGACTCTGAACTGAGAGAAGCTCTTCATGCTTACTCTCTTTTGTCACAGAGGGATGGCCATGTGCCTCAAACACAAGGTAGTCCCCATTCAATTGAAGGACTAACTCACCTCTGTTGACATCTATCACAGCTCCTGCTGTGGCTAGGAAAGGTCTTCCTAGGATGATGCATTCATCATCTTCCTTCCTAGTATCTAGGATTATGAAATCAGTAGGGATGTAAAGGCCTTCAACCTTTACTAGCACGTCCTCCACTAATCCATAAGCTTGTCTTATGGACTTATCTGCCAATTGTAATGAGAACAAGGCAGGTTGTACCTCAATGATTCCCAGCTTCTCCATTACAGAGAGTGGCATAAGATTTATCCCTGAACCAATATCACATAGAGCTTTTTCAAAGCTCATGGTGCCTATGGTGCAAGGTATTAAGAACTTGCCAGGATCTTGTTTCTTTTGAGGTAGAGTTTTCTGAATCCAAGTATCTAGTTCACTAATGAGCAAGGGAGGTTCACTTTCCCAAGTCTCATTACCAAACAGTTTGGCATTCAGCTTCATGATAGCTCCTAAATATTGAGCAACTTGCTCTCCAGTCACATCTTCTTCCTCTTCAGAGGAAGAATAGTCCTCAGAGCTCATGAATGGCAGAAGGAGGTTCAATGGAATCTCTATGATCTCTGTATGAGCCTCAGATTCCTTTGGATCCTTAATAGGAAACTCCTTCATGCTTGAGGGACGTCCCAGGAGGTCTTCCTCCTTAGGATTTTCGTCCTCCTCCTCCCTTGTGCATTCGGCCATATTGACTATGTCAATGGCCTTGCACTCTCCTTTTGGATTCTCTTCTGTATTGCTTGGGAGAATACTGGGAGGAGTTTCAATAACTTTCTTACTCAGCTGGCCCACTTGTGCTTCCAGATTTCTGATGGAAGATCTGTTTTCATTCATGAAACTGAAAGTGGCCTTTGACAGATCAGAGACTATATTGGCTAAACTAGAATTATTTTGTTCAGAGTTCTCTGTCTGTTGCTGAGAAGATGATGGATATGGCTTACTATTGTTCAGCCTTGTACGTCCACCATTGTTAAAACCTTGTTGAGGTTTTTGTTGATCCTTCCATGAGAAATTTGGATGATTTCTCCATGATGAGTTATAGGTGTTTCCATAAGGTTCACCTAAGTAATTAACCTCTGCCATGGCAGGGTTTTCAGGATCATAAGCTTCTTCAGAAGCTGCCTTTCTAGTACTGTTGGATGCATGTTGCAATCCATTCAGATTTTGAGAGATCATGTTGACCTGTTGAGTCAACACTTTGTTCTGAGCCAATATGGCATTCAGAGCATCAATTTCAAGAACTCCTTTCTTTTGAGGTACCCCCATTATTTACAGAATTCCTCTCAGAAGTGTACATGAATGGTTGTTTGCAACCATGTCAATGAGTTCTTGAGCCTCTTCAGGCGTTTTCTTCAGGTGAATAGATCCACCTGCAGAATGGTCCAATGACATTTTCGAAAATTCAGAGAGACCATAATAGAATATATCTAATATGGTCCATTCTGAAAACATGTCAGATGGACATCTTTTTGGTCAGCTGCTTGTATCTTTCCCAAGCTTCATAGAGGGATTCACCATCTTTTTGTTTGAAGGTTTGAACATCCACTCTCAGCTTGCTCAGCTTTTGAGGAGGAAAGAACTTATCCAAGAAGGCAGTGACCAGCTTATCCCATGAGTCCAGGCTATCCTTGGGTTGTGAATCCAACCATACTCTAGCTCTGTCTCTTACAGCAAAAGGGAAAAGCAAGAGTCTGTAGACTTCAGAATTAACTCCATTTGTCTTTACAGTGTCACAGATCTGCAAGAACTCAGTTAAAAACTGGTAAGGATCTTCAGATGGAAGTCCATAAAACTTGCAGTTTTGTTGCATTAAAGCAACTAGTTGAGGCTTAAGCTCAAAGTTATTGGCTCCAATGGCAGGAATGGAGATGCTTCTTCCATCAAACTTGGACGTTGGCTTTGTGAAGTCACCAAGCATTCTCCTTGCATTATTATTATTATTTTCGGCCATCACCTCTTGTTCTAATGTTTCTGAAAGGTTGTTTCTGGATTGTTGTAATTTAGCTTCTCTTAATTTTCTCTTCAGAGTCCTTTCAGGTTCTGGATCAATTTCAACAAGAGTGCCTTTATCCTTGTTCCTGCTCATATGAAAGAGAAGAAAACAAGAAAAGAAAAAGGAGTTCTCTATGTCACAGTATAGAGATCCCTTTATGTTAGTAGAAAAAGAAGGGGGTAGAAGAATGAAGAAAAGTGTTAGTAATTAAATAATTAAATAGAAGAAGAAAAGAGAAGAGGGATTTCGAAAATAATTTTGAAAAAGAGTTAGTGATTTTCGAAAATTAGAAATAAATTATAATTAAAATTAAAACATGAAACAATTAATTAATTAGAAAGAAGTTTTGAAAAAGAGATGAGATATTTTCGAAAATAGAAGAGGGAAAAGTAGTTAGGTAGTTTTGAAAAAGATAAGAAACAAACAAAAAGTTAGTTAGTTGATTGAAAAAGATTTGAAATCAAAATTTGAAAAGGATAAGAAGATAAGAAGTTAGATAAGATATTTTAAAATCAAATTTTGAAAAAATATAAAATTTTAAAAAGGATAAGATAAAAAGATAAGATAAAAGTTTTAAGAAAAAGATATTTTGAAAAAGATTTAATTTTTTTTTTAAAATGACTTAACCAACAAGAAACTGCAAGATAAGATTCTAGAATTTAAAGATTGAACCTTTCTTAACAAGAAAGTAACAAACTTCAAATTTTTGAACCAATCACATTAATTGTTAGCTAAATTTCGAAAATTAGATATAAAAGATAAGAAAAAGATTTTGAAAATAATTTGAAAAATATTTTTGAAATTTTCGAAAATTATATAAAAAAAATGAAAAAGATATGATTTTTGAAAAAGATTTTTGAAAAGATAAGATTTTTAAAATTGAAATTTTGACTTTGACTTGTAAGAAACAACTAATTTTGAAAATTTTTGACCAAGTCAACCCAAAATTTCGAAAATTTGGAGGGAAATAAGGAAAAGATATTTTTTTGATTTTTGAATTTTTAGTTATGAAAGAGAAAAACAACAAAAACACTTTATGCATGAAATTTTTAGATCAAAACAATGAATGCATGCAAGAATGTTATGAATGTCAAGATGAACACTGGTGGACGAAATTGTGATTCTTGATTAGTGGCTCCTTGGCATGTGCCAAAAAGTTAAACTAACTCAACTAACTGATTACTTCCTTTTCACAATTCCGTTCAACTAACCAGCAAGTGTACTAGGTCGTCCAAGTAATACCTTACGTGAGTAAGGGTCGAATCCACAGAGATTATTGGTTTGAAGCAATCAATGTTATTTTATTTGGCTTAGTCAGGATACCAATAGGATTCTTTAGCCTCGTATTTTCGTTGCCAATTAGAGCGTAGAATAAATAGTTATTACTTTAATAATAGAGAATAAAAGCGTTACTTGTTGTGCAGTAATGAGGAATATGTTGGAGTTTTGGAGATGCTTTGTCCTTTGAATTTCTACTTTCCCTAGGCGTCCTTTTCTCACACGCATTGTTCCTTCCATGGCAAGCTCTATGTAGGGTGTCACCGTTGTCAATGGCTACTTCCCATCCTCGCAGTGAAAGCTATGCACGCACTCTGTCACAGTACGGCCAATCACCGGTTGGTTCCCGCTCCTACTGGAATAGAATCCCTCTTTTGCGTCTGTCACTAACGCCCAGCAGGTTAAAGTCTGAAGCACGTCACAGTCATTCAATCCCGGAATCCTACTCGGAATACCACAGACAAGGTTTAGACTTTCCGGATTCTCATGAATGCCGCCATCAATCCGGCCTATACCACGAAGATTCTGTTGGGGAATCTAAGAGATATTCATTCAGTCTGATGTAGAACGGAGGTGGTTGTCAGGCACACGTTCATGGGTTGAGGAAGGTGATGAGTGTCACGGATCATCACCTTCTCCACAGTTAGGCGCGAATAAACATCTTAGATAAGAACAAGCGTGTTTGAATGGAAAACAAAGGAATTGTATTAAATCATCGAGACGCTGCAGAGCTCCTCACCCCCAACAATGGAGTTTAGAGACTCATGCCGTCACAAAGTATGTAATTCAGATCTGAAAAATGTCATGAGGTACAAGATAAGTCTGTAAAAGTTGTTTAAATAGTAAACTAGTGACCTAGGTTTACAGAAAAATGAGTAAACTAAGATAATTGGTGCAGAAATCCACTTCTGGGGCCCACTTGGTGTGTGCTGGGGCTGAGACTAAAGCTTTCCACGTGTAAAGGCCTTTCTTGGCGTCAAACTCCAGGTTTTGACGTGTTTTGGGCGTTCAACTCCGGATTATGACGTTTTTCTGGCGTTTAACTCCAGACAGCAGCATGTACTTGGCGTTCAACGCCAAGTTACGTCGTCTATCCTTGCGCAAAGTATGGACTATTATATATTGCTGGAAAGCCCTGGATGTCTACTTTCCAACGCCGTTGAGAGCGCGCCAATTGGACTCCTGTAGCTCCAGAAAATCCATTTCGAGTGCAGGGAGGTCAGGATCCAACAGCATCAGCAGTCCTTTTTCAGCCTAAGTCAGATTTTTGCTCAGCTCCCTCAATTTCAGCCAGAAAATACCTGAAATCACAGAAAAACACACAAACTCATAGTAAAGTCCAGAAATATGATTTTTGCCTAAAAACTAATAATAATTAACTAAAAACTAATTAAAACATGCTAAAATCTACATGAAATTACCCCCAAAAAGCGTACAAAATATCCGCTCATCACAACACCAAACTTAAACTGTTGCTTGTCCTCAAGCAACTAGATGAATAAAATAGGTTCTAACAGAAATTAAGAAGTAGTATATATTTCAGAGTTTTAGATGAAGTTCAAATTTATTAGATGAGCGGGGCTTGTAGCTTTTTGTCTCTGAACAGTTTTGGCATCCCCCTGTATCTTTAAATTTTCAGAATAATTGGCATCCTTAGGAACTTAGAATTCAGATAGTATTATTGACTCTCCTAGTGTAGTATGTTGATTCTTGAACACAGTTATTTTATGAGTCTTGGCTGTGGCCCTAAGCACTTTGTTTTCCAGTATTACCACCGGATACATAAATGCCACAGACACATAACTGGGTGAACCTTTTCAGATTGTGACTCAGCTTTGCTAGAGTCCCCAGTCAGTGGTGTCCAGAGCTCTTAAGCACACTCTTTTGCTTTGGATCACGACTTTAACCACTCAGTCTCAAGCTTTTCACTTGGACCTTCATGACACAAGCACATGGTTAGGGACAGCTTGATTTAGCCGCTTAGGCCTGGATTTTATTTCCTTGGGCCCTCCTATCCATAGATGCTCAAAGCCTTGGATCCTTTTTACCCTTGCCTTTTGGTTTTAAGGGCTGCTTGGCTTTTATTCCTTTTGATTGTAATTATATATATATATATTTTTTTTTTGACTGCTTTTTCTTGCTTCAAGAATCAATTTCATGATTTTTCAGATCATCAATAATATTTTCGTGTTCCTCATCCTTTCAGGAGCCAATATTCATCAAATTCAAAATACAATTTATGCACTGTTCAAGCATTCATTCAGAGAACAAAAAGTATTGCCACCACATATAATTAATAAATTTTATTATTAAGAACTCGAAAAATATAGATTACTTCTTTATTCTAAAATAAAATCTACTACTTTATTCATGCCTGATGATGAGAAAAATAAACTATAGCTTAATTGGAAATAAAATCAAAATAGACATACTAATTACTACTAAATATCTCCTAAGGTGAATTTCAAATAAAAAATGCTATCACTAAATTAAAGCAGGAAAATTGGAACTCAGCAACCTTTTGTTTTGAGGAAGGACGTGTTCTTCTAATCTCTGGGGTGTTGTTCAAGGATTAATTTTTGGCGCTTCAGCTCCCTTAGATCACGCCCTTGCTCCTCCTGTTCTTTGAGCAGTTTGCAAAGCATGCTACTTTGATTATTCTGTTCTTCCTTTATTTGATCCATAGCTTCTTGCAATCTGGAAATAGAGGCTTCAAGATGTTCCCAATATTCGAATTGAGGCAGTTCTGGGAGAGCTTCTTGTGCTCTCTTCCTGGTTGAATCATCTTGTTGCTGTCTGACCATTGATATTCCAGTAATTGGCTTTTCAACTGGGATGTACTCTGTTATTCCCATCTTCACTCCGGCATCTTTGCAGAGCATAGAAATTAAGCTTGGATAGGCCAATCTGGCGTCTTTAGAGTTCCTGTTTGCTACTTTGTATAGCTCGCATGAGATCAGTTGATGGACTTCTACCTCTTTTCCCAACATGATGCAGTGAATCATGACAGCTCTTTTGATGGTTACTTCAGAACGGTTGCTGGTGGGCAATATGGAACGCCCTACGAAATCCAGCCAGCCTCTGGCTACTGGTTTTAGATCCTCCCTTTTTAGTTGAACTGGGTCGCCAGTTGTGCTGGTAGTCCACTTGGCTCCAGGAACGCATATATCTTCCAAGATCCTGTCCAATCCTTTATTGACCCTCATCATTCTCCTATTAAAGGAGTCTGGGTCGTCTTTTAGTTGAGGAATCTTGAAATCTCCCTGATCCTGTCAGGATTGGTATGAATGATCTTTCCTCTGACCACAGTTTTATGATCAAAGATAGCAGCTCCAACGATTCTTTGCCTTTCTGTCTGCCATAGATTAGCATAGAACTCTTGAACCATGTTTCTTCCCACTTTTGTTTCAGGATTGGCCAGAATTTCCCAATGCCTGTTTCTGATTTGCTCTTGGATCTCCGGATATTCATCTTTCAAATCAAATCTGACTTCCGGGATCACTGATCTGTGACTCATTATTTTATAATAATGATCTGAATGTTCTTTAGATAAGAACTTCCCTTGATTCCAAAGTGGCTTTGGAGCGCTTTCTTTCTTGCCCTTTTGGGTGGGTTGTTTTCCTCTTGGGGCCATGAATTTGATGATCACGGATATCCACACCAAACTTAAACTGTTGCTTGTCCTCAAGCAAAAAGAGAAGAAAGAAGAGGGATAGGAGGAGAGCAGTTTGGATGATGAGGAGGGCGCCGAACACAAGATATAGGGAGGGGGGTGGGTTATTTTTCGAAAAATAAGAAAGAGATAAGATAAAAGATATGATTTTAAAAGATATGATTAGAAAAAGATATAATTTTTAAAAGAGAAAGATATGAATAAGAATTTAAAAGACAAATCTGAAAAATTTAATTTTGAAAAAGATTATTTTTAAAAAAGATAATTGAGTTTTGAAAACAAATTTTAAAAGAGTTTGATTGGATTGAAAATTAATTTGTCCTTTATGGATTAAGATACCTTTGATATTTTGAAAAAGAGATATTAGAAATTAGGATTTTTAGAACTCTAATTTTGGGATGAGAGATGATAATTTGAAATATGTTGATGCAAGAAATCATGAATTGAAACATAAAAATTTGGAAAAAATATAAAGAAAAACGAAATTGTACCTCCTCCCACCATCCTAGCGTTAAACGCCCACATGGTGCATGGTTTGGGCGTTTAACGCCCATGTGATGCTTCTCCTGGGCGTTCAACGCCCATGTGATGCTTCTTTCTGGCGTTGAACGCCAGGAAGTCCTTCTTTACTGGGCGTTTTTCTAAACGCCCAGAATGCTAGCAGATTGGCGTTAAACGCCCAGAAGGTGCATCTTTCTGGCGTTTAACGCCCAGAAGATGCTCCTTTCTGGCGTTTAACGCCCAGAAGGCTACCCTCACTGGCGTTAAACGCCCAGTGGGTGCTTCTTTGGGCGTTTAACGCCCAAAGTGTTTCTTACTGGCTTTTTCATGCCAGTGAACTTCCAAATTTCTCTGTAACTCTTGGGACTTCAGTTAATTTGTTATTTCACCTTTGAAGATACGTAGACCTAAACCTGTAAAGAAAGAAAATTTATTTAATTAGTAATTTAAACTTTGTATATGGCTGGGTTGCCTCCCAGCAAGCGCTTCTTTAATGTCATTAGCTGGACTATCACTGATTCTTCAATTAAGTCTCAGTCTTGAGCATTCTTGCTCAAAATTGCCTTCAAGATAATGTTTAACTCTTTGTCCATTGACAATGAACTTTTTGTTAGAGTCATTATCTTGAAGCTCTATGTAGCCATATGGTGATACACTTGTAATTACATATGGACCTCTCCACCGGGATTTTAATTTCCCGGGGAATAATTTGAGCCTAGAGTTAAATAGCAGAACTTTCTGCCCTGGTTTAAAGACTCTGGATGACAATTTCTTATCATGCCATTTTTTTGCTTTTTCCTTGTAAATTTTTGCATTTTCAAAAGCATTGAGTCTAAACTCTTCTAGCTCATTTAACTGGAGCAATCGTTTTTCTCCAGCTAATTTGGCATCAAGGTTCAGGAATCTGGTTGCCCAGTAGGCCTTGTGTTCCAGTTCCACTGGCAAGTGACACGCCTTTCCATACACAAGCTGGTATGGAGAGGTCCCTATAGGGGTCTTGAATGCTGTTCTGTATGCCCACAGAGCATCATCCAAGCTTCTTGCCCAATCCTTTCTGCGGTTAATTACAGTCCGTTCCAGGATTCTTTTAAGTTCTCTATTTGAGACTTCTGCCTGCCCATTAGTCTGTGGGTGATATGGAGTAGCCACCCTGTGGTTGACTCCATAACGGACTAGAGCAGAGTAGAGCTGCTTATTACAGAAATGAGTACCCCCATCACTGATTAACACTCTGGGGATACCAAATCTGCTGAAGATATGTTTCTGGAGGAATTTTAACACTGTTTTAGTGTCATTAGTGGGTGTTGCAATAGCCTCCACCCATTTGGATACATAATCCACTGCCACCAGAATATAGGTGTTTGAGTATGATGGTGGGAAAGGTCCCATGAAGTCAATACCCCATACATCAAACAACTCAATTTCCAAGATTCCTTGTTGAGGCATAGCATAACTGTGGGGCAGGTTGCCTGATCTCTGGCAACTATCACAGTTAAGCACAAATGCTTGGGAATCTTTATAGAGAGTAGGCCAGTAGAAGCCACTCTGGAGGACTCTTGTGGCTGTTCGTTTACTTCCAAAATGTCCTCCATACTGTGATCCATGGCAATGCCAAAGGATCTTCTGTGCTTCTTCTTTAGGCACACATCTACGGATTACTCCGTCTGCACATCTCTTAAAGAGATATGGTTCATCCCAGAGATAGTATTTTGCATCTGTGATTAATTTCTTTGATTGCACCTTACTGTACTCCTTGGGTATGAATCTCACTGCCTTGTAGTTTGCAATGTCTGCAAACCATGGCACTTCCTGGACGGCTAGTAATTGCTCATCCGGAAAGGTTTCAGAAATTTCAGTGAGAGGGAGGGACGCCCCTTCCAATGGTTCTATTCGGGACAGGTGATCTGCTACTTGATTTTCTGTCCCTTTTCTGTCTCTTATTTCTATATCAAACTCTTGCAGAAGCAGCACCCATCTGATGAGTCTGGGTTTTGAATCTTGCTTTGTGAGTAGATATTTAAGAGCAGCATGATCAGTGTACACAATCACTTTTGATCCTACTAAGTAGGATCTGAATTTGTCAATGGCGTAAACCACTGCAAGTAGCTCTTTTTCTGTGGTTGTGTAATTCTTCTGTGCATCATTTAGCACACGGCTGGCATAGTAAATGACATGCAAAAGCTTGTCATGCCTTTGCCCCAACACTGCACCAATGGCATGGTCACTGGCATCACACATTAGTTCAAATGGTAATGTCCAGTCTGGTGCAGAGATGATTGGTGCTGTGACCAATTTAGCTTTCAGAGTTTCAAATGCCTGCAGACACTCCTCATCAAAGATAAAGGGCATGTCTGCAGCTAGCAAGTTGCTCAGAGGTTTGGCGATTTTTGAAAAATCCTTTATAAACCTCCTATAAAACCCTGCATGTCCCAGAAAACTTCTGATTGCCTTAACATTAGCAGGTGGTGGTAATTTTTCAATTACTTCTACCTTAGCTTGGTCCACCTCTATCCCCTTGTTCGAAATTTTGTGCCCAAGGACAATTCCTTCAGTCACCATAAAGTGACATTTTTCCCAGTTTAAAACCAGGTTAGTCTCTTGGCATCTTTTCAGAACAAGTGCTAAATGGTTAAGGCAGGAGCTGAATGAGTCTCCAAATACTGAAAAGTCATCCATGAAGACTTCCAGGAATTTTTCCACCATATCAGAGAAAATTGAGAGCATGCACCTCTGAAAGGTTGCAGGTGCATTGCATAAGCCAAATGGCATCCTTCTGTATGCAAATACTCCAGAAGGGCATGTGAATGCCGTTTTCTCTTGATCCTGGGGATCTACTGCAATTTGATTATAACCTGAATATCCATCCAGAAAGCAGTAGTATTCATGACCTGCTAGTCTTTCTAGCATCTGGTCTATGAATGGTAAAGGAAAATGATCCTTTCTGGTGGCTGTATTGAGCCTTCTATAATCAATACACATACGCCACCCTGTAACTGTCCTTGTAGGAACCAGTTCATTTTTTTCATTGTGAACTACTGTCATGCCTCCTTTCTTAGGGACAACTTGGACAGGGCTCACCCAGGGGCTGTCAGAAATAGGATAAATAATCCCAGCCTCTAGTAATTTAGTGACCTCTTTCTGCACCACTTCTTTCATAGCTGGATTCAGCCGCCTTTGTGGTTGAACCACTGGCTTGGCGTCATCTTCCAACAAGATTTTGTGCATGCACCTGGCTGGGCTAATGCCCTTAAGATCACTAATGGACCACCCAAGAGCTGTCTTGTGCGTCCTTAGCACTTGAATTAGTGCTTCCTCTTCCTGTGGCTCCAAGGTAGAGCTTATAATTACAGGAAAGGTTTCACCTTCTCCCAGAAATGCATATTTCAGGGATGGTGGTAATGGTTTGAGCTCGGGTTTTGGAGGTTTCTCCTCTTCCTGAGGGATTTTCAGAGGTTCTGTTATCTTCTCTGACTCCTCCAAATCAGGCTGAACATCTTTAAAGATGTCCTCTAGCTCTGATTCGAGACTCTCAGCCATATTGACCTCTCTTACCAGAGAATCAATCATGTCAACACTCATGCAGTCATTTGGGGTGTCTGGATGTTGCATGGCTTTGACCACATTCAACTTGAATTCCTCCTCATTGACTCTCAAGGTTACTTCCCCTTTTTGGACATCAATGAGGGTTCGGCCAGTTGCTAGGAAAGGTCTTCCTAGAATGAGAGTTGCACTCTTGTGCTCCTCCATTTCCAGCACCACAAAGTCAGTAGGAAAGGCAAATGGCCCAACCTTGACAATCATGTCTTCAATCACGCCTGATGGGTATTTAATGGAGCCATCAGCAAGTTGAAGACATATCCTGGTTGGTTTGATTTCTTCAGTTAAACCAAGCTTTCTGATAGTAGATGCAGGTATTAGGTTGATACTTGCCCCAAGGTCACATAAAGCTTGCTTGGTGCAATTACCTTCTAATGTGCATGGTATCATAAAGCTCCCAGGATCTTTAAGCTTCTCAGGTAAGCTTTTTAGAATGACTGCACTGCATTCTTCAGTGAGGTAAACCTTTTCAGTCTCCCTCCAATCCTTCTTATGACTTAAGATCTCTTTCATGAACTTAGCATAAGAGGGTATTTGCTCAAGTGCTTCTGCAAACGGAATCTTTATTTCAAGAGTCCTGAGATAGTCTGCAAAGCGGGCAAATTGCTTATCTTGTTCCGCTTGGCGGAGTTTTTGAGGATAAGGCATTTTGGCTCTGTATTCCTCAACCTTAGTGCTGCAGGTTTATTACCTACAGAAGTGGGTTGGGAAGCCTTGTTATCAGCACTTGTATGTGACTGATTCCCCACTGGCATTTGAATGCCAGAGGTAGGAGCTGGAGTGGCGTTAGACGCCACTTCCTTGCTTGTTACTGGCGTTTGAACGCCAGAACCATGCTCCTTTTGGGCGTTCAACGCCAGATTCAAGCTTGTTTCTGGCGTTGAACGCCATGAATCAGCATGGTCTGGGCGTTCAGCGCCAGCTTTATCCCTTTCTGGGCTCTGCTTGTCCTCAGAGGGATTTTTATTAGCTATTCGTTCATGTCCTTGCTTCTTGCTGCTTTGAAGTGAGGTATTTAATGTTTTCCCACTTCTTAATTGAACTGCTTGGCATTCTTCTACTATTTGTTTTGACAGTCGTTTTTCTGTTTGCTTTAATTGCACTTCCATGTTCCTGTTTGCCATTCTTGTTTCCTGTAATATCTCCTTGAATTCGGCTAGCTGCTGAGTTAGAAAGTCTAATTGCTGATTAAATTCATTAGCCTGATCCGCCAGACTGAGTTCTGCAGTTACTGTTTTAGCTTCTCCTTTCATGGAAGATTCACTGCTTAGATACATATGTTGATTTCTGGCAACTGTATCAATAAGCTCTTGAGCTTCTTCAATTGTTTTTCTCATGTGTATAGATCCACCAGCTGAGTGGTCTAGAGAAATCTGAGCTTTTTCTGTAAGCCCATAGTAGAAGATGTCTAATTGCACCCATTCTGAAAACATTTCAGAGGGGCATTTTCTTAGCATCTCTCTGTATCTCTCCCAAGCATCATAAAGGGATTCATTATCTCCTTGTTTGAAGCCTTGGATGTTTAGCCTTAGCTGTGTCATCCGTTTGGGAGGGAAATAGTGATTCAGGAATTTTTCTGACAGCTGTTTCCATGTTTTTATGCTGTTCTTAGGCTGGTTATTTAACCACCTCTTAGCTTGATCTTTTACAGCAAATGGAAACAGTAGTAATCTGTAGACATCCTGATCCACTTCCTTATCATGTACTGTATCAGCAATTTGCAGAAATTGTGCCAGAAACTCTGTAGGTTCTTCATGTGGAAGACTAGAATACTGGCAGTTTTGCTGCACCATGATAATGAGCTGAGGATTCAGCTCAAAGCTACTAACTCCAATGGAGGGTATACAGATACTACTCCCATATGAAGCAGTAGTGGGGTTGGCATATGACCCCAGAGTCCTCTTGGACTGTCCATTCAAACTTACTTCCATAATGGAATACAAGTTGAGAATTTATAGGAATGGAATAATAATAATATATAAAAGGAGTTAAAATATATATATATATATAAAATTTTTTTTTTTGTTTAAAAAAAATGAAAACGAAATAAATAAAAGAAAGTGGAAATATTTTGAAATTGAAAATTGAATTTTTAATGTAAAATTTTCGAAAAAGTAGTTTTAAAATTAGTTAGAAAATAAATTTTTTTTTTTGAATTTTGAATTTTATGATGAAAGAGAAAAACACACAAAAGACACAAGACTTAAAATTTTTAGATCTAATGCTCCTTATTTTTCGAAAATTTTTGGAGGGAAAACACCAAGGAACACCAAACTTAAAAATTTTAAGATCAAGACACAAGAAAACTCAAGAACACTTTGAAGATTCACAAGAACACCAAAACACAAGAAAGAACACCAAACTTAAAATTTTTAGAAAATCAACACAAGTTTTCGAAAATTGTGAAAAGATTAACAAGAAAACACCAAACTTAAAGTTTGGCACAAGATTAAATCAAGAAAAATTATTTCTGAAAAGGATTTTCAAAAGAACTGGTGCCCAATTGCCAAGAACACAAGCCAACACTATAACCAACTGAATTAAAAATGTAATGTATTTTAAAGATGTATTATTTTTATGGATAAACTAAATTTTTGAAAACTAATGTTTTGAAAAAGCACAAGAAAAACAAGAAAAGACACAGAACAAGAAAAACTCAAGATCAAACAAGAAAAATAAGCAAGAACAACTTGAAGATTAATGAAGAACAAAAAATCACAAGTCGAAAATTTTAAAGAGAAATATGAGATATGCAATTGACACCAAACTTAGAACAAGACACTAAAACTCACGAAAATTGGCAATTAATTAAGAGAAAAATAATAAATTTTGAAAAGAAATTTTTTTGAAAATAAACTATCCTATCAAGATTTAATGACTCTATAACAATAAAAAAAAATAAAAATAAAAATAAATTATTCCTAATCTAAGAAATAAAATAAGCCTTCAATTGTCCAAACTCAATAATCCCCGGCAACGGCGCCAAAAACTTGGTGGACGAAATTGTGATTCTTGATTAGTGGCTCCTTGGCATGTGCCAAAAAGTTAAACTAACTCAACTAACTGATTACTTCCTTTTCACAATTCCGTTCAACTAACCAGCAAGTGTACTGGGTCGTCCAAGTAATACCTTACGTGAGTAAGGGTCGAATCCACAGAGATTATTGGTTTGAAGCAATCAATGTTATTTTATTTGGCTTAGTCAGGATACCAATAGGATTCTTTAGCCTCGTATTTTCGTTGCCAATTAGAGCGTAGAATAAATAGTTATTACTTTAATAATAGAGAATAAAAGCGTTACTTGTTGTGCAGTAATGAGGAATATGTTGGAGTTTTGGAGATGCTTTGTCCTTTGAATTTCTACTTTCCCTAGGCGTCCTTTTCTCACACGCATTGTTCCTTCCATGGCAAGCTCTATGTAGGGTGTCACCGTTGTCAATGGCTACTTCCCATCCTCACAGTGAAAGCTATGCACGCACTCTGTCACAGTACGGCCAATCACCGGTTGGTTCCCGCTCCTACTGGAATAGAATCCCTCTTTTGCGTCTGTCACTAACGCCCAGCAGGTTAAAGTCTGAAGCACGTCACAGTCATTCAATCCCGGAATCCTACTCGGAATACCACAGACAAGGTTTAGACTTTCCGGATTCTCATGAATGCCGCCATCAATCCGGCCTATACCACGAAGATTCTGTTGGGGAATCTAAGAGATATTCATTCAGTCTGATGTAGAACGGAGGTGGTTGTCAGGCACACGTTCATGGGTTGAGGAAGGTGATGAGTGTCACGGATCATCACCTTCTCCACAGTTAGGCGCGAATAAACATCTTAGATAAGAACAAGCGTGTTTGAATGGAAAACAAAGGAATTGTATTAAATCATCGAGACGCTGCAGAGCTCCTCACCCCCAACAATGGAGTTTAGAGACTCATGCCGTCACAAAGTATGTAATTCAGATCTGAAAAATGTCATGAGGTACAAGATAAGTCTGTAAAAGTTGTTTAAATAGTAAACTAGTGACCTAGGTTTACAGAAAAATGAGTAAACTAAGATAATTGGTGCAGAAATCCACTTCTGGGGCCCACTTGGTGTGTGCTGGGGCTGAGACTAAAGCTTTCCACGTGTAAAGGCCTTTCTTGGCGTCAAACTCCAGGTTTTGACGTGTTTTGGGCGTTCAACTCCGGATTATGACGTTTTTCTGGCGTTTAACTCCAGACAGCAGCATGTACTTGGCGTTCAACGCCAAGTTACGTCGTCTATCCTTGCGCAAAGTATGGACTATTATATATTGCTGGAAAGCCCTGGATGTCTACTTTCCAACGCCGTTGAGAGCGCGCCAATTGGACTCCTGTAGCTCCAGAAAATCCATTTCGAGTGCAGGGAGGTCAGGATCCAACAGCATCAGCAGTCCTTTTTCAGCCTAAGTCAGATTTTTGCTCAGCTCCCTCAATTTCAGCCAGAAAATACCTGAAATCACAGAAAAACACACAAACTCATAGTAAAGTCCAGAAATATGATTTTTGCCTAAAAACTAATAATAATTAACTAAAAACTAATTAAAACATGCTAAAATCTACATGAAATTACCCCCAAAAAGCGTACAAAATATCCGCTCATCAAACACCAAGAACACTTTGAAGGTCATGATGAACATCAAGAACATAATTTTGAAAAATTTTTAATGCAAAGAAAACATGCAAGACACCAAACTTAGAAATCTTTAATGCATGGAAAATATGAATGCAAAAATGCACATGAAAAACAAGAAACAACACAAAACAAGAAATCATCAAGATCAAACAAGAGGACTTATCAAGAACAACTTGAAGATCATGATGAACACTATGAATGCATGGGATTTTCGAAAAAAAATGCAAGAAAAATTTTTAAATCATGCAATTGACACCAAACTTAAAAATTGACTCAAGACTCAAACAAGAAACACAAAATATTTTTTATTTTTATGATTTTCTAATTTTTTTGTATTTTTATTAATTTTTTTTTTTCGAAAAACATTTTTGGAAAAACGAAAAATAAAAGAAAAATTTTTGAAAAAGATTTTTGAAAAGAAAATTACCTAATCTGAGCAACAAGATGAACCGTCAGTTGTCCATACTCGAACAATCCCCGGCAACGGCGCCAAAAACTTGGTGGACGAAATTGTGATTCCTATTTTGTGCCTTTTGGCATCATTGTGAAATTATTCCTTTTAGAAATTGACCTTCTTTCACAACTCCGTTCAACTAACCAGCAAGTGTACTGGGTCGTCCATGTAATAACCTTACGTGAGTAAGGGTCGAATCCACAGAGATTGTTGGTATGAAGCAAGCTATGGTCACCTTGTAAATCTCAGTTAGGCGGATTAAATATTGATTTATGGGTTTCGAAAATAGAAATAAGAAAATAAATAATAAAGGGATAGAAATACTTATGTAGATTCATTGGTAGGAATTTCAGATAAGCTGAATGGAGATGCTGTAGAGCTCTCGGACGCTTGCTCTCCTATTCCTTCTATTCAATCCTTCTTACTCCTTTCCATGGCAAGCTTTGTATAGGGGTTCACCATCAACTGTGGCTACTTTCATTCCTCTCGGGGAAATATCCTATGCGGCTGTCACTCGCACAGCTAACCAGTCTGGAGGCATCACCCATGGCTGATGGCTACATCCCATCCTCGCAGTGAAAGCTAATGCTCACGCACTCTGTCACAGTACGACCAATCACCGGTTGGTTCCCTCCCCTACTGGAATAGAATCCCTCTTTTGCGTCTGTCACTAACGCCCAGCAGGTTACAGGTTTGAAGCACGTCACAGTCATTCATGAACGGAATCCTACTCGGAATACCACAGACAAGGTGAGACTTTCCGGATTCCCAGGATCCTACTCGGAACACCACAGACAAGGTTGGACTTTCCGGATCCAGATAAATGCCGCCATCTATCTAGCTTATACCACGAAGATTCTGTTGGGGAATCTAAGAGATACACATTCAAGCCTTGTTGCATGTAGAACGGAGGTGGTTGTTAATCACGCGCGTTCATCAGTGAGAACAGTGATGAGGGTTATCTAACTCATCACATTCATCATGTTCTTGGGTACGAATGAATATCTTGGAATAAGAATAAGATAGAGATTTGAATAAAAGAAAATAGAACTTCATTAATCTTTGAGGTACAGCAGAGCTCCACACCCTTAATCTATGGTGTGCAGAAACTCCACCGTTGAAAATGCATAAGCAAAGGGTTCAGGCATGGCCGAATGGCCAGCCCTCTCCTAACGTGATCAATGATCTCCTAAGATGAAGAATAAAACAAAACTGAGACCAAAGATGAACGTGGTCAAAAAGACGACTAATACAATAGTTAAATGATCTATTTATAATAAACTAGCTCCTAGGGTTTACATGAGTAAGTAATTGATGCATAAATCCACTTCCGGGGCCCACTTGGTGTGTGTTTGGGCTGAGCTTGATCAATCCACGTGTAGAGGCATTTCTTGGCGTCAAACTTCAGGTTATGACGTGTTTTGGGCGTTTAACTCCGGATCATGACGTTTTTCTGGCGTTTTACTCCAGACAGCAGCATGAACTTGGCGTTTAACGCCAAGTTACGTCGTCATTCTTCGAATAAAGCATGGACTATTATATATTGTTGGAAAGCCCTGGATGTCTACTTTCCAACTACGTTGAGAGCGCGCCATTTGGAGTTCTGTAGCTCCAGAAAATCCATTTCGAGTGCAGGGAGGTCAGAATCCAACAGCATCAGCAGTCCTTTTGTCAGCCTTTTTCAGAGTTTTGCTCAAATCCCTCAATTTCAGTCAGAATTTACCTGAAATCACAGAAAAACACACAAACTCATAGTAAAGTCCAGAAATGTGAATTTAACATAAAAACTAAGGAAAACATCCCTAAAAGTAGCTTAAACTTATTGAAAACTATGTAAAAACTATGCCAAAAAGCGTATAAATTATCCGCTCATCAGATGTCAAGCTAATGACAATAAAGAAGCGCTTGTTGGGAGGCAACCCAACCTGAGGTAGTTTCCTTTTTCTAGCTTATTTCAATAATAAGGTTGAATAATTGGTCTGTAATGCAAGGAGCTAAGTTTGGTGTTTCACACCAAAACAATCTAAGGGAGAATGAAGGATTTTAAGTTTGGTGTTCCACCAAAAATCTCATTTAAAAACACATTCTCACCTCTTGCATAGTGCTAGCTCTAAGCAATCAAACAAATTATCCAACTAATTAACTGCTTTCTAGCTTTAATTCCATAACCGTTAGCAAGGATACAAGGTTTCACATATGGTTAACTTGTTGCATAAGAGGCAGTGGCAAGCAATTAAGTTTGGTGTCTCCAACACCTAAATAAATTCAAAAGCCACACTCAATTTATGCATACTAACCATGCAATTAAGGGCTTGAGAAGCAAGCAACTTTGAGAAATATGCAGGACATGAGTCAACAATTGAAGATATTGTGCATCTTAACTCAAAGAAAACACAACAGATGGAAGAATCAAAGGGCTGCAACTTCAAAGGTTGTATCTAAACTTAATCCTTGCTGCTGTGAAATGTTTTGAATCAAGGAAACCATTGTATGTCTTGCTAAAGTGTTTATCTAGCTACAAGTGAAATTGTTTGTTAATGCTAAGTCTGCACAATGCTTGTTATCCATCACTTAGATTTAAAAATTGTTTTGTTTCCCATATGCTTAAATAAAAGAGTTTGGTTTGAATTGAAAAGTAAAATATCCAATGTTGCATAAGCATGAATGGAAGTTGGTGGTGGTATATGTGTTTGATTAAATGCATAACTCATGAAATAATTGATTACATAATATCATTCTCATTCAATTGTGAGTTAGCTTGCTGTTACAAAGACTCTTATCAATAATGAAAAAGCCCTTGGTAACAAAAACAGAAAGAAAAGGGAAAGAAAAAGCCAAAATGGCAAGAAAAACAAAGAATAAAGGTTGGACACCAATAGCTTGGACCTTAGGACATATGCCTGTGGTGTTCTTGTACTAAGATATGCTTGGATGAGTAAATTCTAAGGGGTATTTTAAAACCCGGTCACTTAGATCAACTGATTTAGGATGGCCAATTGAAAATCCACAATAAAGAGCAACTTAGATACAGAACATTTAGTTATCCAAAGAGATGCTGGGCATCAATGATCCTAGGAAGAATTAGTGAGCCATGTGTCTGTGGTGGAAAGATGTTGAGTAAAAAGAAAAAGAAAATAAAGCCAAAGGCTAATACTGCAACATTTAACACCAAACCTCTAAAAGAATAATAAGCTTGTTAAGCATTGTAAGCCAAGAAAAGTTAACAAGGGAGTAATTAAAAAGTGAGTCTTCTAACAGCAAGTTTAGCAAGCCTTTGAGGAAAGATGTGTATTATGTAGCAGCAACAATAAGTGAGTTGTCATTGTCTGCATAAAGACCCCATAAATCAAGTTCTGCTATATGCCTAATAAGGATATGTGTTCTTTTCTTATTCATGTCATTTACTCTTATTTTTTATGCTTGCTTGGGGACAAGCAAGATTTAAGTTTGGTGTTGTGATGACAAGTCATCATATACCCATTTTTCAAGCTAATTTCACTTGTTTTGTTAGTCTTTATGCACTTTCTTGCTTCTTAAGTAAGTGATTTGGAGTGAAAATGCACAACTTCTTTAAATCAAGCAACCACCATGAAATTGATGTTAATCTATGAGGTTTAAGCTAATTTTAATTGAATTTTAATTGATTTATAAGCCTCTTGAATTTAGTGATACTTTGAGTGGTTGTTTTGGTTTATTGTAGGTGAAGAAAAGAAAAGAAAAGGAAAAGCGTGGCCTAAGAAGTGTAGCCCAAGGAAAGGAAAGTGTGGTCAAAGCAAGAGGAAGTGTGCCGCATGCAAAGGGGGAGGCAAACATTGCCCTCCACAAGGGCACACTGCCCTCTAGGAGGGCAACATAAGGGAACCAAGCAAGGAAGGCAACTCTGCCCTGCCTACTACAAGGGCAGAGCACAAAATTATGCCTTGGAACCAAGAAGAAGAGAACCTTGCCCTGCCCTCCACAAGGGCAGTATCGGGCTCACCAAGGAAGAAAATCAAAGGAAAAATGTCACCCATGCATGCCACAAGAATCGAACACGGAACAAGGAAGAAGCAAGGAACTAAGGTTGAGTGCCGTGCCAAGAAACCAAGGAAATTAATTGAGCGTGTGTTCCAGCCGTGTTTCGAACACGGGACATCAAAGTGGAAACACTGCCCTGCCCTCCGCGAGGGCAGGGCAGCATTTTGTTGGTGCATGGATCTGGCGCACCAAGGCTCAATTCTGGCGCACCATCACAATCCTGGCAGCACCAATTTTTCCTGCCCTGCCCTCCGCGAGGGCAGGGCAGCATTCTGTGCATCACAGCTCGATCCTGGCGCATCACAGCTCGATCCTGGCAGCACCAAGCACGCACCGTCGCACATTCTGGCGCACCAATTTTTCCTGCCCTGCCCTCGGCGCGGGCAGCGCAGCGTTTTGCGCACCAACATGCACCAGGCCGCACCAAAGCCGCACCAACATGCACCAAATCCTGCCCTGCCCTCCACAAAGGCAGGGCAGCCTCCTGGGAGCAACTTCTCATGGGCCGAAAATTCAAATTAAAACCCCATTTTAATTCATTTCTTCACCAAATCAAAAGCCCATCCAAATCCCAAAATCCAAGAATAGAAAGTGTATAAATAGGAGCTAGTTTGATGTAATTAGGAACTTTACTTTTACTTGACCTTTTGACTTACCTTTTGCTTTGCCTTGAATTTTGCACTTTCTTTGAGCTTTTGTAACTTTCCTTGAGAGACTACACCAAGATTTCAGAGAATTGGGGAGGAGAATTGATCTCTCTTCTTCCTCATTCTTGCTTGGGTCTTTTTAATTTCCTTGTTTTGATTCTTGGGTGTTAAGAATTGAGGAAATTCTGTCTCAATCTCCACTCAAGAACTCTTTAGTTACTTTTCTGCACAATTGAATCAATTGACATTCTCTTTACTGCTTCTTCTTCAATTTCTTGTCAATTGCTTTGTGAACCTGGATCTGGGAAGGAAATTGAGATCTAGGCTTTGCTACCTAGTCTCTGGAGACCTGAGATCCCAATTTATTTTTGGTTCTTCTGTGAACCTCTGCTGCACTTTATTTCCTTTCTGTTTGAATTCTCATTGCTTCTAATTCAATTTCTGCTCTCTTAATTGTTGTAATTTACTTTCTCTTTGTTTAGATTCTGCAATCCCAGTCCTCAAACCCCTTTTATATTCAAGCAATTTACATTTCTTGCCATTTAAGTTACTGTAATTTACATTTCTTGCACTTTAAGTTTCAGTCATTTACTTTCTTGTTCTTTAAGATTCAGTAAGTTTATTTTCCTGCTCTTTAATTTACTGCAATTTGCCCTTCCCCTTTTACAATTACTGTCATTTACTTCCTGTTAAACACAAATCACTCAATCAACACTTGATTCGCTTGACTAAACCAACCACTAAACTAAAATTGCTCAATCCTTCAATCCCTGTGGGATCGACCTCACTCATGTGAGTTATTATTACTTGATGCGACCCGGTACACTTGCTAGTGAGTTTTGTGTTGGATCATTTTCCACACATCAATGCTCAAAGCCTTGGATCCTTTTTACCCTTGCCTTTTGGTTTTAAGGGCTATTGGCTTTTTCTGCTTGCTTTTTCTTTTTCTTTGCTATTTTTTTTTCGCCAATATTTTTTTTATTTTTTTTCGCAAGCTTTTGTTTTTCACTGCTTTTTCTTGCTTCAAGAATTAATTTCATGATTTTTCAGATCATCAATAACATTTCTCTTTGTTCATCATTCTTTCAAGAGCCAACAATTTTAACATTCATAAACAACAAGATCAAAAATATGCACTGTTCAAGCATTCATTCAGAAAACAAAAAGTATCGTCACCACATCAATATAATTAAATTAAATTCAAGGATAAATTCGAAATTCATGTACTTCTTGTTCTTTTTTATTAAAACATATTTCATTTAAGAGAGGTGAAGGATTAATGGATATTATTCATAGCTTTAAGACATAGTTACTACATACTAATGATCATGAAGTAGAGACACAAAACATAGATAAACACAGCATAAAAACCAAAAAGCAGAAAGAAATAAGAACAAGGAATGAATCCACCTGAGTGAGGGTGGCGCCTTCTTGAAGGTCCAATGGTGCTCTTTGAGCTCCTCTATGTCTCTTCCTTGCTTCTGTTGAATGATTCCTGGTAATTTTGGTGTTCCTACCCTTAGTTGCTTCCAATATTTGTGTGGAGGACAATTTATCCCCTGAGGTATCTCAGGGATCTCTTGATTTGCAGCCACATGTTCTACCACTGAGCTATAAACCCTTTACATGAGTCTTTCCATCTCCCATGACTCAGAGGTGGAAGCTTTTGTCTTCTCTCTTTTTTTTTTCTTTTTGAGGTTTCTCTGGCCTTAGGTGCCATTAATGGTAATGGCAAAGCAAAAAAGCTATACTTTTACCACACCAAACTTAAAATATTGCTCACCCTCGAGCAAGAGGAGTAAGAAGAGAAGAAGAAGATGATGAAGAAAATATGGTAGAGAGGGAGAGATGTAGGTTCGGCCAAGTGAAGAAGAAGGGGTTGTGTTGTGTGAAAAATGAAGTAGAATGGAAGGGTATTTATAGGGAGAGGGGGTAGGGTGTATTCGGCCATTTAGGGTGGGAATGGGTGGGAAAATGTTTTTGAATTTTTGAAGGTAGGTGGGGTTTATGGGGAAAAGGGGATGGATGTGAGTGGTGAAGGGGGTGATTGGGAAGAGGAATTAAGGTGATTGGTGAAAGTTGTTGGGAAGTGTGACATGGGGAAGAGTAATCACAAAAACTAGGATTAGGAGGTAAGGTGGGAATATGGTAGGTGGGGATCCTGTGGGGTCCACAGGTCCTGAGGTGTCAAGGAATTCCATCCCTGCACCAAATAAGCATGTAAAATGCCTTGGCGCACCCTTCTGGCGTTTAAACGCCCATTGGTGCACGTTCTGGGCGTTCAACGCCCATGTAAAGCATGTTTCTGGCGTTGAACGCCAGTTTCATGCTTGTTACTGGCGTTCAGCGCCAGCTTTTCTTCTTTAGGCACATTCCTGGCGTTCAGCGCCAGAATGTTGCTTGTTTCTGGCGTTCAGCGCCAGAATGATGCTCTGTTCTGGCGTTGAACGCCGGCCAGATGCATCTTACTGGCGTTGAACGCCAGCTTGTGCTTCCTCTAGGGTGTGATTTTTTTCTTCTGCTGTTTTTGATTCTGTTTTTAATTTTTATGATTTTTTCGTGACTCCTCATGATCATGTACCTAATAAAACACAAAATAACAATAAAATAAAAATTAAATAAATAAAATTGGGTTGCCTCCCAACAAGCGCTTCTTTAATGTCAATAGCTTGACAGTGGCTCTCATGTAGCCACAAAGGTGATCAAGTCAATGTTGTATAGTGCCAACACCAAACTTAGAGTTTGGATATGGGGTCTTAACACCAAACTTAGAGTTTGGTTGTGGCCTCCCAACACCAAACTTAGAGTTTGACTGTGGGGGCTCTTCTTGACTCTGAACTGAGAGAAGCTCTTCATGCTTACTCTCTTTTGTCACAGAGGGATGGCCATGTGCCTTAAACACAAGGTAGTCCCCATTCAATTGAAGGACTAATTCACCTCTGTTGACATCTATCACAGCTCCTGCTGTGGCTAGGAAAGGTCTTCCAAGGATGATGCAATCATCCTCTTCATTCCTAGTGTCTAAGATTATGAAATCAGTAGGAATGTAAAGGCCTTCAACCTTTACTAACACGTCCTCTACTATTCCATAAGCTTGTCTCAATGACTTATCTGCCAATTGTAATGAGAATAAGGCAGGTTGTATCTCAATGATCCCCAGCTTCTCTATTACAGAGAGTGGCATAAGATTTATCCCTGACCCCAGATCACACAGAGCTTTTGCAAAGGTCATGGTGCCTATGGTACAAGGTCTCAAAAACATGCCCGGATCTTGTTTCTTTTGAGGTAAAATTTGCTGAATCCAGGTATCCAGTTCACTAATGAGCAAGGGAGGTTCACTTTCCCAAGTCTCATTACCAAACAAATTGGCATTCAGCTTCATGATAGCTCCTAAGTATTGAGCAACTTGCTCTCCAGTCACATCTTCATCCTCTTCAGAGGAAGAATAGTCTTCAGAGCTCATGAATGGCAGAAGGAGATTTAATGGAATCTCTATGGTCTCTATATGAGCCTCGGATTCCTTTGGATCCTTAATAGGAAACTTCTTCTTGCTTGAGGGACGTCCCAGGAGGTCTTCCTCACTAGGATTTTCGTCCTCCTCCTCCCTTATGCATTCAGCCATATTGAGTATATCAATGGCCTTGCATTTTCCTTTTGGATTCTCTTTTGTATTGCTTGGGAGAATACTGGGAGGAGTTTCAATGACTTTCTTACTCAGCTGGCCCACTTGTGCCTCCAAATTTCTAATGGAGGATCTTGTTTCACTCATGAAACTGAAAGTGGCCTTTGACAGATCAGAGACTAGATTGGCTAAATTAGAGGTGTTTTGTTCAGAATTCTCTGTCTGTTGCTGAGAAAATGATGGATATGGCTTGCTATTGCTCAGCCTATTGCGTCCACCATTGTTAAAGCCTTGTTGAGGCTTTTGTTGATCCTTCCATGAGAAATTTGGATGATTTCTCCATGATGAGTTATAGGTGTTTCCATAAGGTTCACCCACGTAATTAACCTCTGCCATGACAGGGTTCTCAAGATCATAAGCTTCTTCAGAAGCTGCCTCTCTAGTATTGTTGGATGCATGTTGCCATCCATTCAGGTTTTGAGAGATCATGTTGACCTGTTGAGTCAACACTTTGTTCTGAGCCAATATGGCATTCAGAGCATCAATTTCAAGAACTCATTTCTTCTGAGGTATCCCATTATTCACAGAATTCCTCTCAGAAGTGTACATGAATTGGTTGTTTGCAACCATGTCATTGAGTTCTTGAGCCTCTTCAGGCGTTTTCTTTAGGTGAATAGATCCACCTGCAGAATGGTCCAATGACATTTTCAAAAATTCAGATAGACCATAATAGAATATATCTAATATGGTCCATTCTGAAAACATGTCAGATGGACATCTTTTGGTCAGGTGCTTGTATCTTTCCCAAGCTTCATAGAGGGATTCACCATCTTTTTGCTTGAAGGTTTGAACATCCACTCTCAGCTTGCTCAGCTTTTGAGGAGGAAAGAATTTATCCAAGAAGGCAGTGACCAGCTTATCCCAGGAGTCCAGGCTATCCTTGGGTTGTGAATCCAACCATATTCTAGCTCTGTCTCTTACAGCAAAAGGGAAAAGCATGAGTCTGTAGACTTCAGGATCAACTCCATTCGTCTTTACAGTCTCACAGATCTGCAAGAACTCAGTTAAAAACTGATAGGGGTCTTCAGATGGAAGTCCATAAAACTTGCAGTTTTGTTGCATTAATGCAACTAGCTGAGGTTTCAGCTCAAAGTTGTTGGCTCCAATGGCAGGAATGGAGATGCTTCTTCCATCAAACTTGGACGTTGGCTTTGTGAAGTCACCAAGCATTCTCCTTGCATTATTATTATTTTCGGCTGCCATCTCCTTCTCTTGTTCGAAAATTTCTGAAAGGTTGTTTCTAGATTGTTGTAATTTAGTTTCTCTTAATTTTCTCTTCAGAGTCCTTTCAGGTTCTGGATCAATTTCAGGAAGAGTGCCTTTTTCCCTGTTCCTGCTCATATGAAAGAGGAGAAAACAAGAAAAGAAAGAGGAATCCTCTATGTCACAGTATAGAGATTCCTTTATGTTAGTAGAAGAAGAAAGGGGAGAAGAATGTAGAAGAGGGGATTCGGATAATTAGATGGAGAGAGGTGAAGAGAAGTGTTAGTAATTAAATAATTAAATAGAATAAGAGAAGAGAGGGAGAATTTTCGAAAATAATTTTAAAAAAAAGGTTTAGTAATTTTCGCAAATTAAATATAAGATGTAATTAAAATTAAAACATGAAACAATTAGTTAATTAAAAAGAATTTTTGAAAAAGGGGTGAGATATTTTTGAAAATTAGAGAGGGAAAAGTAGTTAGGTGGTTTTGAAAAAGATAAGAAACAAACAAAATGTTAGTTAGTTGATTGAAAAAGATTTGAAATTAAATTTTAAAAAGATAAGAAGATAAGAGGTTTAGATAAGATATTTTGAAATCAAATTTTGAAAAAGATAAAATTTTGAAAGGGATAAGATAAAAAGATAAGATAAAAATTTTAAGAAAAAGATATTTTGAAACAAGATTTAATTTTTTAAAATGACTTAACTAACAAGAAACTACAAGATAAGATTCTAGAATTTAAAGATTGAACCTTTCTTAACAAGAAAGTAACAAACTTCAAATTTTTGAATCAATCACATTAATTGTTAGCATATTTTCGAAAATTTGATATAAAGATAAGAAAAAGATTTTGAAAATATTTTGAAAAAGATTTTTGAAATTTTCAAAAAATAGAAAAAATTGAAAAGGATATAATTTTTGAAAAAGATTTTGAAAAGATAAGATTTTTAAAATTGAAATTTTGACTTGACTTGTAAGAAACAACTAATTTTTAAAAATTTTTGACCAAGTCAACCTAAAATTTCGAAAATTTGGAGGGAAATAAGAAAAAGATATTTTTTTTATTTTTGAATTTTTAATTATGAGAGAGAAAAACAACAAAAATACTCAATGCATGAAATTTTTAGATCAAAACAATGAATGCATGCAAGAATGCTATGAATGTCAAGATGAACACCAAGAACACTTTGAAGATCATGATGAACATCAAGAACATAATTTTGAAAAATTTTTGATGCAAAGAAAACATGCAAGACACCAAACTTAGAAATTTTTAATGCTTGGAAAATATGAATGCAAAGATGCACATGAAAAACAAGAAAAGACACAAAACAAGAAAACATCAATATCAAACAAGAAGACTTATCAAGAACAACTTGAAGATCATGAAGAACACTATGAATGCATGGAATTTTCGAAAAATGCAAGAAAAATTTTTAAAGCATGCAATTGACACCAAACTTAAAAATTGACCCAAGACTCAAACAAGAACACAAAATATTTTTGATTTTTATGATTTTCTAATTTTTTTGGATTTTTATTAATTTTTTCGAAAATAGAGTTTGGAAAAACGAAAAATAAAAGAAAAATTTTGAAAAAGATTTTTGAAAAGAAAATTACCTGATCTGAGGAACAAGATGAACCGTCAGTTGTCCATACTCGAACAATCCCCGGCAACGGCGCCAAAAACTTGGTGGACGAAATTGTGATCCATGCTCTTTGTACTTGTATAAAATTTAATAATTGGCTCTATTTGAATTCACAACTCCGTTCAACTAACCAGCAAGTGTACTGGGTCGTCCAAGTAATAAACCTTACGCGAGTAAGGGTCGATCCCACAGAGATTGTTGGTATGAAGCAAGCTATGGTCACCTTGTAAATCTCAGTTAGGCAGATTAAATTGGTTTATGGTTTCAAAAATTAATAATAAAATAGAAAATAAAAAGGGATAAAAATACTCATGTAAATCAATAGTGGGAGTTTCAGATAAGTGCATGAAGATGTTGTGCTCCTCTTGAATCTCTACTTTCTCATTGCTTTCATCCAATCCTTCTTACTCCTTTCTACGGCAAGCTGTATGTAGGGCATCACCATCATCAATGGCTACTTTTAATCCTCTCGAGAAAATGGTCCTATGCGCTGTCACTGCACGGCTAATCGTCTGGAGGCATCACCCTTGGTTGATAGCTACATCCCATCCTCTTAGTGAAAATGGTCCAAATGCTCTGTCACAGCACGGCTAATCATCTGTCGGTTCTCAATCAGGTTGGAATAGAATCCATTGATTCTTTTGCGTCTGTCACTAACGCCCAGCCTTCAGGAGTTTGAAGCTCGTCACAGTCATTCAATACCGGAATCCTACTCGGAATACCACAGACAAGGTTAGACTTTCCGGATTCCCAGGATCCTACTCGGAATACCACAGACAAGGTTAGACTTTCCGGATCCTCATGAATGCCGCCATCTATCTAGCTTATACCACGAAGATTCTGTTGGGGAATCTAAGAGATATGCGCCCGGCCTAAGGTAGAACGGAAGTGGTTGTCAATCACGCGCGTTCATAAGTGAGAATGATGATGAGTGTCACGGATCATCACATTCATCAAAGTGTTGTGCAACGTATATCTTGGAATAAGAATAAAAGAGAATTGAATAGAAAGTAATAGTAATTGTATTGAAACTTGAGGTACAGCAGAGCTCCACACCCTTAATCTATGGTGTGCAGAAACTCCACCGTTGAAAATACATAAGTGAAAGGTTCAGGCATGGCCGAATGGCCAGCCCCCCAAAACGTGATCACAGGATTCAAATTACAATCCAGGATCCCCTGTGGTCAAAAGACTCCTAATACAATAGTTAAATGTTCTATTTATAATAAACTAGCTACTAGGGTTTACATGAGTAAGTAATTGATGCATAAATCCACTTCCGGGGCCCACTTGGTGTATGCTTGGGCTGAGCTTGATCTATCCACGAGCTGAGGCTTTTCTTGGAGTTGAACTCCAAGTTATGATGTGTTTTGGGCGTTCAACTCCGGATCATGACGTTTTTCTGGCGTTTAACTCCAGACAGCAGCATGTACTTGGCATTCAACACCAAGTTACGTCATCAATTCCCGAATAAAGTATGGACTATTATATATTGCTTGAAAGCTCTGGATGTCTACTTTCCAACGCCGTTGAGAGCGCGCCATTTGGAGTTCTGTAGCTCCAGAAAATCCATTTCGAGTGCAGGGAGGTCAAATTCCAACAGCATCAGCAGTCCTTTTGTCAGCCTTTTTCAGAGTTTTGCTCAAGTCCCTCAATTTCAGCCAGAAATTACCTGAAATCACAGAGAAACACACAAACTCATAGTAAAGTCCAGAAATGTGAATTTAACATAAAAACTAATGAAAACATCTCTAAAAGTAGCTTGAACTTACTAAAAACTACCTAAAAGCAATGCCAAAAAGCGTATAAATTATCCGCTCATCACTAGGAAATTGAACATATCAGATTTAAATCCATAAACCTTGTATATAGCATTACATGATGTAGTTAAGCTGACAACATTTCATCAAGGAGGAACATTAAAACTTTAAAAGCTACCCTAAATAATTTTTTATGAGAATAATGGGAATTTTTAACTAAACCTGCATACAATATATAAATGATATATGATGCTTGAGTTAGAGAACACACAACCTGTGAGTCTTGAGCTTAATTGTATGGTTGCATTCAAACCATAATTTCATTTCTGTGTGTTACATTTCTTTTTATTCTGATGTTCTTTCCTTTGCTTTACACTATATGTCCAATTATAGAATATAGAATAGATACATACCAAGAGAATGATTGAGGCGATCATTTGATTTTAGCTCACTTACCCCAAATTAGCCTACCTTTTACATCACCCTTGTTAGCCCCCTTGAGCCTTTTAAAACCCCTTTATTCTATTTAGCCAAATTACTAGCCTTAAGCAGAAAAACAAAAGAAAACCCCAAGTGAATCCTTGGTTAGCTTAAGATAGAAAATCATGAATAGAGTTAAATGTGGGAAACTTTTTGGGAATATGGATGATAGAAACAAAAGGGTAGAGAAGCTAAAAGAAATAAAATAAAGTTGGGAAGCATGCTCATGAAAAAAAAAATCAAAAGTGATTTAATTGCCATGTGCCTTGAAAAAAAATTTATTTTTTTCAGCATTTAATAAAAGGGGATACAAAGGAAATTCCCCAATGCAAAATAAAAGCAATGCGCATGGGATAAAAATAAAAAGTGAAACATGAGCATGTAAACAATAAGTGGGATAATATGGGAAAATAGGTAAAGAAATT
This sequence comes from Arachis stenosperma, assembly GCF_014773155.1. Classification (NCBI taxonomy): domain Eukaryota; kingdom Viridiplantae; phylum Streptophyta; class Magnoliopsida; order Fabales; family Fabaceae; genus Arachis; species Arachis stenosperma. The sequence continues at coordinate 67,603,283 of NC_080379.1, forward strand.
TTTGTTTTACTAAAAATGTATGTTAGGTGAGATCTTAGTCTAATTAAGGATTCACTTATTAGCTCACTTGACCCTATACATAAATCCTTACCTTTACCTTGACCCCATTACAACCTCAATTAAGACCTCATGACTTTTTGGTATGACTATATTCTATAATTGTTGATTGGTTAGATGAAGAACAAAGCTATAGAAAGTAAGAATAAAAAGAAAAATAGAGTGAATAAACCCAATAAACACTGAGTAACTAGAGAGTAAACACAAAATCCAGTGAGGGTTCAATAACTCATCAACATATATCTGTGCTCAAATTTACTAATTGTTTTGCAAGTTTATACAATGTTTTCTTTCCCATCTCATTTGCTAAATTGCTTTATTATTTAAGGGTTGGCTATATATATATACATAACTCCTTGAGAATGTGAATTAACTTAGTTACATGTAAGCTTTATATATGAGTGAATAAATTAGAGTTGCATGATGCATCATTCATTTAGGTAGTTGCATTTAATTTAGGTTACATTGCATTCCATCACTTTAACCTTAATTATTTACCTTGGATTTAGCATGAGGACATGCTAGTGTTTAAGTGTGGGGAGGTTGATAAACACATATTTCATGAGTTCTTTTGTGCTTAATTTGAGTGATTTATATAATCCTTCGCCTACTTATTCACATTAATTGCATGGTTTTACTTTCCCTTCCTTATTATGTCGTATTGTGAAAAATATGTTTCCTAAGCTTTAAAAATTAATTATTTTAATTACCTTTATTTCCATTCGATGCCGTGATTAGTGTGTTGAGTAGTTTCAGATTTTCTAAGGCAGAATGACTTAGAGGATGGAAAAGGAAACATACAAAATTAGAAGGAGAAAGCAAAACGGAGCTTTAAGGAAACTAGTGTTCACGCGATCGCATGGACGACGTGATCGCGTACTGGTGCACAAAATCTTAATCCCAATTATCAAAGTCAAAATTTCTTATGATCTCGTACCACTAACCAGCAAGTGCACTGGGTCGTCCAAGTAATACCTTACGTGAGTAAGGGTCGATCCCACGGAGATTATTGGTTTGAAGCAAGCTATGTTTATCTTATTATTCTTAGTCAGGATATTAATTAAAATTATCAGTTAGAATTATTAGATTGGAAAAATAAAAGAGAATAAAAGCGTTACTCGTTGTGCAGTAATGAGAAATATGTTGGAGTTTTGGAGATGCTTTGTCCTTTGAATTTCTACTTTTCCTTGAAATCCTTTTCCCACACGCAAGGTCCCTTCCATGGCAAGCTCTATGTAGGGTGTCACCGTTGTCAATGGCTACCTCCCATCCTCTCAGTGAAAATGTTCCTATGCTCTGTCACAGCACGGCTAATCATCTGTCGGTTCTCAATCAGGTTGGAATAGAATCCATTGATTCTTTTGCGTCTGTCACTAACGCCCAGCCTTCAGGAGTTTGAAGCTCGTCACAGTCATTCAATCCCAGAATCCTACTCGGAATACCACGGACAAGGTTTAGACTTTCCGGATTCTCATGAATGCCGCCATCAATCCGGCTTATACCACGAAGATTCTGATTAAGGAATCTAAGAGATACTCATTCAATCTGATGTAGAACGGAGGTGGTTGTCAGGCACACGTTCATGGATTGAGGAAGGTGATGAGTGTCACGGATCATCACCTTCTCCATAATTAAGCGCGAATGAACATCTTAGATAAGAACAAGCGTGTTTGAATGGAAAACAAAGTAATTGTATTAATTCATCGAGACGCTGCAGAGCTCCTCACCCCCAACAATGGAGTTTAGAGACTCATGCCATCAAAAAGTATGTAATTTAGATCTGAAAATGTCATGAGGTCCAAAATAAGTCTCTAAAAGTTGTTTAAATAGTAAACTAGTAATCTAGGTTTACAAAAAATGAGTAAACTAAGATAATTGGTGCAGAAATCCACTTCTGGGGCCCACTTGGTGTGTGCTGGGGCTGAGACTAAAGCTATCCACGAGCTGAGGCTTTTCTTGGAGTTGAACTCCAAGTTATAACGTGTTTTGGGCGTTCAACTCCGGATCATGACGTGTTTCTGGCGTTTAACTCCAGACAGCAGCATGTACTTGGCGTTCAACGCCAAGTTACGTCGTCTATCTTCGTGCAAAGTATGGACTATTATATATTGCTGGAAAGCCCTGGATGTCTACTTTCCAACTCCGTTAAGAGCGCGCCAACTGGACTCCTGTAGCTCCAAAAAATCCATTCCGAGTGCAGGGAGGTCAGGATCCAACAGCATCAGCAGTCCTTTTTCAGCCTAACTCAGATTTTTGCTCAGCTCCCTCAATTTCAGCCAGAAATTACCTGAAATCACAGAAAAACACACAAAATCATAGTAAAGTCCAGAAATATGATTTTTTCCTAAAAACTAATAATATTCTACTAAAAACCAATTAAAACATACTAAAATCTACATGAAATTACCCCCAAAAAGCGTATAAAATATCTGCTCATCACAACACCAAACTTAAACTGTTGCTTGTCCTCAAGCAACTAGATAAATAAAATAGGATGAAAGAAATTAAGAAGTAATAATATCTAAAAGTTTAACATGGAGCTCAGATTCTTATTAGATGAGCGGAGCTTGTAGCTTTTTGTTTCTGAACAGTTTTGGCATCTCCCTTTATCCTTTGAAATTCAGAATGATTGGCATCCATAGGAACTCAGAATTCAGATAGTATTATTGATTCTCCTAGTGTAGTATGTTGATTCTTGAACACAGTTATCTTATGAGTCTTGGCCGTGGCCCTAAGCACTTTGTTTTCCAGTATTACCACCAGATACATAAATGCCACAGACACATGACTAGGTGAACCTTTTCAGATTGTGACTCAGCTTTGCTAGAGTCCCCAGTCAGAGGTGTCCAGAGCTCTTGAGCACACTCTTTTTGCCTTGGATCACGACTTTAACCACTCAGTCTCAAGTTTTTAACTTGGACCTGCATGCCACAAGCACATGGTTAGGGACAGCTTGATTTAGCCGCTTAGGCCTGGATTTATTTCCTTGGGCCCTCCTATCCATTGATGCTCAAAGCCTTGGATCCTTTTTACCCTTGCCTTTTGGTTTTAAGGGCTATTGGCTTTTTCTGCTTGCTTTTTCTTTCTCTCTTTTTTTTCACTGCTTTTTCTTGCTTCAAGAATCAATTTCATGATTTTTCAGATCATTAATAACATTTCTCTTGTTCATCATTCTTTCAGGAGCCAATATTCATTAAAATTCAAGATAAAAATTATGCACTGTTCAAGCATTCATTCAGAGAACAAAAAGTATTGCCACCACATGTAATTAATTATAATTTTTATTATTAAGAACTCGAAAAATATAAATTACTTCTTTATTCTAAAAATCTACTACTTTATTCATGCCTGATGATGATGAAAAGAGTAAATTGTAACTTAATTGGAAATAAAATCAAAATAGATATACTAATTACTACTACTACTACTATATATCTCCTAAGGTAAATTTCTATAATAACACTATCACAGAGTTAAAGCTAAAAATTGGAACTCAGCAACCTGTTATTTTGAGAAGTAGATGTTCCTCTAATCTGTGGGGTGCTTTTCAAGGATTAATTTTTGGCGCTTCAGCTCCCTTAGATCACGCCCTTGCTCTTCCTGTTCCTTAAGCAGTTTGCAAAGCATGCTACTTTGATTGTTCTGTTCTTCCTTTATTTGGTCCATAGCTTCTTGCAATTTGGAAATAGAAGCCTCAAGATGTCCCCAATATTCGAATTGAGGGAGTTCTGGGAGGGCTTCCTGTGCTCTCCTCTTGACTTAATCATCCTGCAGCTGTTGTCTGTCCATTGATATTCTAGTGATTGGCCTCTCAACTGAGATATACTCTGTTATTCCCATCTTCACTCTGGCATCTTTGCAGAGCATAGAAATTAAGCTTGGATAGGCCAATCTGGCGTCCTTGGAATTCCTGTTTGCTATTTTGTATAGTTCACATGAGATCAGTTGATGGACTTCTACTTCTTTTCCCAACATGATGCAGTGAATCATTACTGCTCTTTTAATGGTAACTTCAGAACGGTTGCTGGTGGGCAGTATGGAACGCCCAATGAAATCCAGCCAGCCTCTGGCTACTGGTTTGAGATCTTCTCTTTTGAGTTGAATTGGGGTGCCAGTTGTGCTGGTGGTCCACCTGACTTCAGGGATGCATATATCCTCTAGAATCTTGTCTAGACCTTTATTTACCCTCATCATTCTCCTATTAAAGGAGTCTGGGTCATCTTTCAGTTGAGGAAGCTTAAATATCTCCCTGATATTGTCAGGATGGGTATGAACAATCTTTCCTCTGACTAAGGTCCGATGGTCATAGAGAGCAGCTCCAATTATTCTTTGCCTGTCTGTCTGCCATAGATTAGCATAGAACTCCTGAACCATGTTCCTTCCCACTTTCGTTTCAGGATTGGCTAGAATTTCCCAGTTCCTGTTTCGAATTTGCTCTTGGATCTCCGGATATTCATCTTCTTTCAGATCAAATTTGACTTCCGAGATCACTGATCTGTGACTCATTATTTTGTAGTAATGGTTTGAATGTTCTTTAGTTAAGAACTTCCCTTGATTCCAAAGTGGCTTTGGAGTATTCTCTTTCTTGCCTCTTGGGGTGGGTTGTTTTCCTTTAGGAGCCATGATCTTAATGAGTATGTTTTTGTGATCACGGATAAACACACAAAACTTAGAGCTTTGCTTGTCCTCAAGCAAAAGAGAAGAAAGGAGAGGGATAGGAGGAGAGCAAGTGTGGCATGGTGATGATGAGAGGGGCGCCGAAATCAATATATAGGGAGGGGGGAATTTTCGAAAATAAGAAAAAGATAAGATAGAAGATATGATTTATAAAAGATAGATATGATAAGAAAAAGATATAGTTTAAAAAGAGAAACATATGAATAATAATTAAAAAGATAAATCTGAATTTTTAATTTTGAAAAAGATTTAAAAAGATAATTGAGTTTTGAAAACAAACTTAAAAGTGTTGGATTGGATTGGAAAACAATTTGTCTTTATGGATTAAGATATATTTGATATTTTTGAAAAAGGGATTTTAGAAATTAGGGTTCTTAGAAAACTAATTTGATTTTGAAGGATGACATTTTGAAACATGTTTATGCAAGAAATCATGAATTGAAACATAAAAATTTAAAAAATTGTAAAGAAAAACGAATTTTACCTCCTCCCCACCATCCTGGCGTTAAACGCCCAAACGATGCATGTTTTGGGCGTTTAACGCCCAAATGCTGCTTCTCCTGGGCGTTCAACGCCCAGCTGATGCTTCTTTCTGGCGTTGAACGCCAGGAAGTCCTTTGTCACTGGGCGTTTTTCTGAACGCCCAGGATGCTAACAATCTGGCGTTAAACGCCCAGAAGGTGCTTCTTTCTGGCGTTCAACGCCCAGAAGATGCTCCTTTCTGGCGTTTAACGCCCAGATGGCTACCCTTACTGGCGTTGAACGCCCAGTGGGTGCTTCTTTTGGGCGTTCAACGCCCAAAATGTTTCTTACTGGCTTTTTCATGCCAGTGAGCTTCCAAATTTCCCTGTAACTCTATGAATTCAATCAATTGCTATTTTACCTTTTGAAGATATTCTGACATATATCTGTAAAAATCAATTAATTAGTAGAAACAAATAAAATTAAATTTTGTGAATGGCTGGGTTGCCTCCCAGTAAGCGCTTCTTTAATGTCGTTAGCTGGACTATTACTGAGCTTTTAATCAAGTCTCAGTTTTGAGCATTCTTGCTCAAAATTGCCTTCAAGATAATGTTTGAATCTCTGTCCATTAAAAATGAACTTTTTGTTGGATTCATTATCCTGAAGCTCTACATATCCATATGGTGATACGCTTGTAATCACATATGGACCTCTCCACCGGGATTTTAATTTCCCGGGGAATAATTTGAGCCTGGAATTAAATAGCAGAACTTTCTGCCCCGGCTCAAAGACTCTGGATGACAATTTCTTATCATGCCATCTTTTTGCTTTCTCTTTGTAAATTTTTGCATTCTCGAAAGCATTGAGTCTAAATTCCTCTAGCTCATTTAACTGAAGCAATCGTTTTTCTCCAACTAACTTGGCATCAAGGTTTAGGAATCTGGTTGCCCAGTAGGCCTTATGTTCCAATTCCACTGGCAAGTGACATGCCTTTCCATACACAAGCTGGTATGGAGAGGTCCCTATAGGGGTCTTGAATGCTGTTCTGTATGCCCACAGAGCATCATCCAAGCTTCTTGCCCAATCCCTTCTACGGTTAATTACAGTCCGTTCCAGGATTCTTTTGAGTTCTCTATTTGAGACTTCAGCTTGCCCATTAGTCTTTGGATGATATGGAGTGGCCACCCTGTGGCTAACTCCATAACGAACCAAAGCAGAGTAAAGCTGTTTATTGCAGAAATGAGTGCCCCCATCGCTGATTAATACTCTAGGGGTACCAAATCTGCTGAAGATGTGTTTCTGGAGGAATTTTAACACTGTTTTAGTGTCATTAGTGGGGGTTGCAATAGCTTCCACCCATTTGGATACATAATCCACTGCCACCAGAATATAAGTGTTTGAGTATGATGGTGGGAAAGGTCCCATGAAGTCAATTCCCCATACATCAAACAACTCAATCTCCAAGATCCCTTGTTGAGGCATGGCATAACTGTGAGGCAGATTGCCAGATCTTTGGCAACTGTCACAATTAAGTACAAACACTCGGGAATCTTTATAGAGAGTAGGCCAGTAGAAGCCACTTTGGAGGACTCTTGTGGCTGTTCGCTCACTTCCAAAATGTCCTCCATACTGTGATCCATGGCAGTGCCATAAGATATTCTGCGCTTCTTCCTTAGGCACACATCTACGGATTACTCCGTCTGCACATCTCTTGAAGAGATATGGTTCATCCCAAAGATAGTACTTTGCATCTGTGATCAATTTCTTTGATTGCTGCCTACTGTACTCTTTAGGTATGAACCTCACTGCCTTGTAATTTGCAATGTCTGCAAACCATGGCACTTCCTGGATGGCAAATAGTTGCTCATCCGGAAAGTTTTCAGAGATCTCAGTAAGAGGGAGGGACACCCCTTCTACTGGTTCTATTCGGGACAGGTGATCTGCTACCTGATTCTCTGTCCCTTTTCTGTCTCTTATTTCTATATCAAACTCTTGCAGAAGCAACACCCATCTTATAAGTCTGGGTTTTGAATCCTGCTTTGTGAGTAGATATTTAAGAGCAGCATGATCAGTGTACACGATCACTTTTGATCCTACTAAATAGGATCTGAATTTGTCAATGGCGTAAACCACTGCAAGTAGCTCTTTTTCTATGGTTGTGTAGTTCTTCTGTGCGTCATTTAGAACACGACTGGCATAGTAAATGACGTGCAGAAGCTTGTCATGCCTTTGTCCCAACACTGCACCAATGGCATGGTCACTGGCATCACACATTAGTTCAAATGGCAATGCCCAGTTTGGTGCAGAGATGATTGGTGCTGAGACCAATTTAGCTTTCAGGGTCTCAAATGCCTGCAGACACTCTTTATCAAAGATAAATGGCGTGTCAGCAGCTTGCAGGTTGCTTAGAGGTTTGGCAATTTTTGAAAAATCCTTTATAAACCTCCTATAGAATCCTGCATGCCCCAGAAAGCTTCTGATTGCCTTAACATTGGCGGGTGGTGGTAATTTTTCAATTACTTCAACTTTAGCTTGATCCACCTCTATTCCCTTGTTCGAGATTTTGTGCCCAAGGACAATTCCTTCAGTCACCATAAAGTGACACTTCTCCCAGTTTAAAACCAGGTTAGTCTCTTGGCATCTCTTTAGAACAAGTGCTAAATGGTTAAGGCAGGAGCTGAATGAGTCTCCAAACACTGAAAAGTCATCCATGAAGACTTCCAGAAATTTTTCCACCATATCAGAGAAAATTGAGAGCATGCACCTCTGAAAGGTTGCAGGTGCATTGCACAGGCCAAATGGCATCCTTCTGTATGTAAATACTCCAGATGGGCATGTGAATGCCGTTTTTTCCTGATCTTGGGGATCTACTGCAATTTGATTATAACCTGAATATCCATCCAGGAAGCAGTAGTATTCATGACCTGCTAGTCTTTCTAGCATCTGGTCTATGAATGGTAAAGGAAAATGATCCTTTCTGGTAGCTGTATTGAGCCTTCTGTAATCAATACACATACGCCACCCAGTAACTGTTCTTGTAGGAACCAGTTCATTTTTTTCATTATGAACCACTGTCATGCCACCTTTCTTAGGGACGACTTGGACAGGGCTCACCCAGGGGCTATCAGAAATAGGATAAATAATCCCAGCCTCTAGTAACTTAGTGACCTCTTTCTGCACCACTTCCTTCATGGCTGGATTCAGCCGCCTTTGTGGTTGAACCACTGGCTTGGCGTCACCCTCCAGTAAGATCTTGTGCATGCATCTAGCTGGGCTAATGCCCTTAAGATCACTGATGGACCACCCAAGAGTTGTCTTGTGTGTCCTTAGCACTTGAATTAGTGCTTCCTCTTACTGTGGCTCTAAGGTAGAGCTTATGATCACAGGAAAGGTATCACCTTCTCCTAGGAATGTATATTTTAGGGAAGGTGGTAATGGTTTGAGCTCGGGTTTAGGAGGTTTTTCCTCTTTCTGAGGGATTTTCAGAGGTTCTACTATTCTCTCTGATTCCTCCAGATCAGGCTGAACATCTTTGAAGATGTCCTCTAGCTCTGATTCGAGACTCTCAGCCATATTGACCTCTCTTACCAGAGAGTCAATAATATCAACACTCATGCAGTCATTTGGGGTGTCTGGATGTTGCATGGCTTTGACAACATTCAACTTGAACTCCTCCTCATTGACTCTCAAGGTTACTTCCCCTTTTTGGACGTCAATGAGGGTTCGGCTAGTTGCTAGGAAAGGTCTTCCTAGAATGAGAGTTACACTCTTGTGCTCCTCCATTTCCAGCACCACAAAGTCAGTAGGAAAGGCAAATTGCCCAACCTTGACAATCATGTCCTCAATCACGCCTGATGGGTATTTAATGGAACCATCAGCAAGTTGAAGACATATCCTGGTTGGTTTGATTTCTTCAGTTAAACCAAGCTTTCTGATAGTAGATGCAGGTATTAGGTTGATACTTGCCCCAAGATCACATAAAGCTTGCTTGGTACAAGTACCCTCTAACGTGCATGGTATCATAAAGCTCCCAAGATCTTTAAGCTTCTCAGGTAAGCTTTTCAGAATGACTGCACTGCATTCTTCAGTGAGGTAAACTTTTTCAGTCTCCCTCCAATCCTTCTTATGACTTAAGATCTCTTTCATGAACTTAGCATAAGAGGGTATTTGCTCAAGTGCTTCTGCAAACGGGATCTTTATTTCAAGAGTCCTAAGATAGTCTGCAAAGTGGGCAAATTGCTTATCCTGTTTCGCTTGGCAGAGTTTTTGAGGATAAGGCATTTTGGCTTTGTACTCCTAAACCTTAGTTGCTGCAGGTTTATTACCTACAGAAGTGGGTTGGGAAGCCTTTTTAGAAGGGTTGTTATCAGCACTTGTATGTGACTGATCCCCCACTGGCATTTGAATGCCAGGGGTGGAAGCTGGAGTGGCGTCAGACGCCACCCCCTTATTTGTTACTGGCGTCTGAACGCCAGAACCATGCTCCCTTTGGGCGCTCAACGCCATATTCATGCTTGTTTCTGGCGTTGAACGCCAGGAATGAGCATGGTCTGGGCGTTTAGCGCCAGCATTATTCCTCTTTGGGCTCTGACTGTCCTCAGAGGGATTTTGAGTAGCCATTTGTTCATTTCTTGGCTTCCTGCTGCTTTGAAGTGAAGTATTTAATGTTTTCCAACTTCTTAATTGAACTGCTTGGCATTCTTCTGCTTTTTGTTTTGACAGTTGCTTTTCTGTTTGCTTTAACTGTACTTCCATATTCCTGTTAGCCATTCTTGTTTCCTGTAGTATTTCCTTGAATTCAGCTAGCTGCTGAGTTAGAAAGTCTAATTGCTGATTGAATTCATTAGCCTGATCTACAGGACTGAGTTCAGCAGTTACTGTTTTAGCTTCTTCTTTCATGGAAGATTCACTGCTTAGGTACAGATGCTGATTTCTGGCAACTGTATCAATAAGCTCTTGAGCTTCTTCAATTGTTTTTCTCATATGTATAGATCCACCAGCTGAGTGGTCTAGAGAAATCTAAGCTTTTTCTGTAAGCCCATAGTAGAAGATGTCTAATTGCACCCATTCTGAAAACATTTCAGAGGGGCATTTTCTTAGCATCTCTCTGTATCTCTCCTAGGCATCATAAAAGGATTCATTATCTCCTTGTTTGAAGCCTTGGATGCTTAGCCTTAGCTGTGTCATCCGTTTTGGAGGGAAATAGTGACTCAGGAATTTTTCTGACAGCTGTTTCCATGTTTTTATGCTGTTCTTAGGCTGGTTATTTAACCATCTCTTAGCTTGATCTTTTACAGCAAATGGAAACAGTAATAATCTGTAGACATCCTGATCCACTTCCTTATCATGTACTGTATCAGCAATTTGCAAAAATTGTGCCAGAAACTTTGTAGGTTCTTCATGTGGAAGACCAGAATACTGGCAGTTTTGCTGCACCATGATAATGAGCTGAGGATTCAACTCAAAGCTACTAACTCCAATGGAGGGTATACAGATACTACTCCCATATGAAGCAGTAGTGGGGTTAGCATATGACCCCAGAGTCCCCCTGGACTGTTCATTCCCACTTAATTCCATGATGGAATAAAAGAGATGATATGTATGTTGATATTATTTATTTTATAAAAATTAATTTTTATAAAATAAAATAAAAACGAAATAAATAAAAGAAATTGGAAATATTTTGAAATTGAAATTTGAATTTTTATATAAAATTTTCGAAAAATGTAGTTCAAAATTAATTAGAAAGTATATATTTTTTTTGAATTTTGAATTTTATGATGAAAGAGAAAAACACACAAAAGACACAAGACTTAAAATTTTTAGATCCACTGCTCCTTATTTTCGAAAATTTTGGAGGGAAAACACCAAGGGACACCAAACTTAAAAATTTTAAGATCAAAACACAAGAGAGACTCAAGAACACCTTGAAGATTCACAAGAACACCAAGAACAAAAGAAAGAACACCAAACTTGAAATTTTTAGAAAACCAAGACAAATTTTCGAAAATTAAAGAAAAATTAACAAGGAAACACCAAACTTAGAGTTTGGCACAAGATTCAATCAAAGAAAAATTATTTTTGAAAAAGATTCCAAAGAGGATACCCAATTATCAAGAACAACTACTAAAGCTCCAGCCAATTGGGCAACAACTTCAGAGTTGATTTTAAAAATGTATTATATTTATAGATAAAAGTATAAAATTTTTGAAAGCTAATGTTTTGAAAAAGTACCAGAAAAACAAGAAAAGACACAACACAAGAAAAACTCAAGATCAAACAAGAAAATAAACAAAAACAACTTGAAGATCAATGAGGAACAAAGAACACAAGTTCGAAAATTTAAAGAAAAATATAAAAGATGCAATTGACACCAAACTTAGAACAAGACACTAGACTCACGAAAATTGAACAATTAATAAAGAAAAATAATATTATTGAAAAGAAATTTTCAAAAAGAAACTATCCTACCAGGATTTGATGACTCTATAACAATAAAAATAAATTATTCCTAATCTAAGAAATAAAATAAACCTTTAGTTGTTCAAACTCGAATAATCCCCGGCAACGGCGCCAAAAACTTGGTGCACGAAATCTTAATCCCAATTATCAAAGTCAAAATTTCTTATGATCTCGTACCACTAACCAGCAAGTGCACTGGGTCGTCCAAGTAATACCTTACGTGAGTAAGGGTCGATCCCACGGAGATTATTGGTTTGAAGCAAGCTATGTTTATCTTATTATTCTTAGTCAGGATATTAATTAAAATTATCAGTTGGAATTATTAGATTGGAAAAATAAAAGAGAATAAAAGCGTTACTTGTTGTGCAGTAATGAGAAATATGTTGGAGTTTTGGAGATGCTTTGTCCTTTGAATTTCTACTTTTCCTTGAAATCCTCTTCCCACACGCAAGGTCCCTTCCATGGCAAGCTCTATGTAGGGTGTCACCGTTGTCAATGGCTACCTCCCATCCTCTCAGTGAAAACGTTCCTATGCTCTGTCACAGCACGGCTAATCATCTGTCGGTTCTCAATCAGGTTGGAATAGAATCCATTGATTCTTTTGCGTCTGTCACTAACGCCCAGCCTTCAGGAGTTTGAAGCTCGTCACAGTCATTCAATCCCAGAATCCTACTCGGAATACCACGGACAAGGTTTAGACTTTCCGGATTCTCATGAATGCCGCCATCAATCCGGCTTATACCACGAAGATTCTGATTAAGGAATCTAAGAGATACTCATTCAATCTGATGTAGAACGGAGGTGGTTGTCAGGCACACGTTCATGGATTGAGGAAGGTGATGAGTGTCACGGATCATCACCTTCTCCATAATTAAGCGCGAATGAACATCTTAGATAAGAACAAGCGTGTTTGAATGGAAAACAAAGTAATTGTATTAATTCATCGAGATGCTGCAGAGCTCCTCACCCCCAACAATGGAGTTTAGAGACTCATGCCGTCAAAAAGTATGTAATTTAGATCTGAAAATGTCATGAGGTCCAAAATAAGTCTCTAAAAGTTGTTTAAATAGTAAACTAGTAACCTAGGTTTACAGAAAATGAGTAAACTAAGATAATTGGTGCAAAAATCCACTTCTGGGGCCCACTTGGTGTGTGCTGGGGCTGAGACTAAAGCTATCCACGAGCTGAGGCTTTTCTTGGAGTTGAACTCCAAGTTATAACGTGTTTTGGGCGTTCAACTCCAGATCATGACGTGTTTCTGGCGTTTAACTCCAGACAGCAGCATGTACTTGGCGTTCATCGCCAAGTTACATCGTCTATCTTCGCGCAAAGTATGGACTATTATATATTGCTGGAAAGCCCTGGATGTCTAATTTCCAACGCCGTTGAGAGCGCGCCAATTGGACTCCTGTAGCTCCAAAAAAGCTATTCCGAGTGCAGGAAGGTCAGGATCCAACAGCATCAGCAGTCCTTTTTCAGCCTAACTCAGATTTTTGCTCAGCTCTCTCAATTTCAGCCAGAAATTACCTGAAATCACAGAAAAACACACAAACTCATAGTAAAGTCAAGAAATATGATTTTTTCCTAAAAACTAATAATATTCTACTAAAAACCAATTAAAAAATACTAAAATCTACATGAAATTACCCCCAAAAAGCGTATAAAATATCCGCTCATGACGTGCCAGAAGCGAAGATTCAGCGACGCGGCCGCATGACTGACGCGACCGCGTGCCTTAAGCAGAACGCACATGACGCGGTCGCATGACTGACGCGACCGCGTGGCAAGGAAAAGCTCCGAATGACGCGACTGCGTGACCCACGCGGACGCGTGACTGAGGCCACGCACCAGAAAATTACAGAACACGCCCCAGCGAGTTCTAAAGCCCTTTTTGGCCCAAATCCAAGTCCAAAAAGCATAGACCAGAGGTTATGAAGTGAGGGAATGCATCCATTCAGGGGAGCTCGCATAATTTTAGTTTTCAATGAATCAGGTTTAGTTGAGAGGGAGATCTTCTCCTCTCTCTCTCTTTTAGGATTTAGGATTTCTTCTTGTTTTAAGAGTGACTCTCAATCCAGGTTTTATATTTCTTTATTTTAAATTTCCCTTTCACTTTATTTGTTTATTTCAGTATCTGAGTTGGCTATTTATCTTTATAATTGGATTTATGAATCTCTTCCATGTTATAGATTGATATTTGAATTAATGATAATTGAGGTATTTTCAATTTATGATTGTTCTCTTTGATTTAAGTTACCATTGCTTCCCATCTAAGGATATTTTTATTATTTCAGCAAATTTACTTTTTCCCTTTTGGTTCTGGTTAAGAATTCAGTAGCTCAACAGTTATTAAACTCAACATAATTGATAATCGTTATCTTGCTAATTGAGCTGAACTTAAATAATCCCAACCTTTTCTTAAGAAATAATTAGGATTCAAAGGTCAATTTAATTAGTCCCTTGACTTTCCTTTGCCCTGGTAAAGGTTGACCAAGTGGAATTAAGATACAACTTTCATTATTGTTGAGAGGGATAACTAAGTTGGACCTCTAATTTCTCTTACCTTGCCAAAAGTCTGCTTTATAGTATTTATTTATTTTAATTGCCATTCACTTCATTTGTCATTTAAATTACTTGCTTCTCATATTCTAAACCCCGATTAGAACCTTTATAGCCAATAATAAGAACACACTTCCTCGTAGTTCCTTGAGAAGCCGACCCGAGGTTTGAATACTCGGTTAACAATTTCTAAAGGGGTTTGTTACTTGTGACACCCAACACGTTTGTATGAAAGGACTTTTGAAGGTTTAGAAACTATACTTGCAACGAGGATTTATCCGTAAATTTCTAGACCACGCAAAAGTTCTCTCGTCAGTACCCCCTTTGCCACGTTGAATGCCCAGCATGGTCTCTTTCTGGCGTTTAACGCCAGGTTTTCACTCCCTAAGGGGCGTTGAACGCCCATCTCCTTCCTTATCTGGCATTCAACGCCAGCAAGGGGATCCCTCTAGGGTAGTCTGTTTCCACTTCTGAGGGTCTCTGTCATTGTTCTAAGTGCTGCACATGATCGCAAACGTCAAAAAGTAAAGAGAATAAACTAAAACAAAATCAAATGAAAATAAAGAAAACAATAGTACTCTAATGATGATTGGGTTGCCTCCCAACAAGTGCTTCTTTACCGTCATTAGCTTGACGGACAGCTCCACTACGGAGGTAGATAAGGGCTCAGATCTTCACCCTTAACAGTGAACTTTCTTGCTGTGCTCTCATGGGTGAGCTCCACATGCTCTAAAGACAGGATTCTACTTATTGTATATGGAATGACTAGATTCTTGGTGAATACAACTCTCATTCCAGGTGAGTGGCTTTCAGTGGAGATCTTCTTGCCCCTCCACCCTTTAGGTACCTTCTTTTTAGTATCTTCCTTTCCAATGCTTGATGATGGTTGCTTGATGAGCTGATAATTTATATGCTTTTTGGCATTGTTTATAGGTAGTTTTTAGTAGGATCTAGCTACTTTTTAGTATACTTTTATTAGTTTTTAAGCAAAATTTACATTACTCGACTTTACTATGAGTTTGTATGTTTTTCTGTGATTTTAGGTATTTTCTGGCTAAAATTGAGGGACCTGAGCAAAAATCTGATTCAGAGGCTGAAAAAGGACTGCAGATGCTGTTAGATTCTGACCTCCCTGCACTCGAAATGGATTTTCTGGAGCTACCGAAACCCAATTGGCGCGCTCTCAATTGCGTTGGAAAGTAGACATCCTGGGCTTTTGATGAGCGGAATTTATACGCTTTTTGGCATTGTTTTTAGTATGTTTTTAGTATGTTTTAGTTAGTTTTTATTATATTTTTATTAGTTTTTAGTTAAAATTCACTTTTCTGGACTTTACTATGAGTTTTTGTGTTTTTTTGTGATTTTAGGTATTTTCTGGCTGAAATTGAGGGACCTGAGCAAAAATCTGATTCAGAGGCTGAAAAGGACTGCAGATGCTGTTGGATTCTGACCTCCCTGCACTCGAAGTGGATTTTCTAGAGCTACAGAAGCCCAATTGGCACGCTCTCAACTGCGTTCGAAAGTAGACATCCTGGGCTTTCCAGTAATGTATAATAGTTCATACTTTGCCCGAGATTTGATGGCCCAAACCGACGTTCCAAATCAGCTCAAAACTACCCAGCGTTAAACGCCGAAACTGGCACAAGAATGGGAGTTAAATGCCCAAACTGGCATAAAAGCTGGCGTTTAACTCCAAGAAAAGTCTCTACACATGAAAGCTTCAATGCTCAGCCCAAGCACACACCAAGTGGGCCCGGAAGTGGATTTTTATGTCATTTACTCATTTCTGTAAACCCTAGGCTACTAGTTCTCTACAAATAGGACCTTTTGCTATTGTATTTTCATCTTTAGAATCTTTGGATTTTTAGATCTTTAGATCTTTGAATCTTTTGATCACGTTTTGGGGGCTGGCCTCACGGCCATGCCTAGACCTTGTTCTTATGTATTTTCAACGGTGAAGTTTCTACACACCATAGATTAAGGTGTGGAGCTCTGCTGTACCTCGAGTATTAATGCAATTACTATTGTTCTTCTATTCAACTCAGCTTATTCTTGTTCTAAGATATTCATTCGCACCCAAGAACGTGATGAATGTGATGATTATGTGACACTCATCATCATTCTAACTTATGAACGTGTACCTGAAAACCACTGTAGTTCTACAAGCAAACAAGGCTTGAATGTTTATCTCTTGGATTCCTTAATCAGAATCTTCGTGGTATAAACTAGAATTGATGGCGGCATTCAAGAGAATCCGGAAGGTCTAAACCTTGTCTGTGGTATTCTGAGTAGGATTCAATGACTGAATGACTGTGACGAACTTCAAACTCCTGAAGGCTGGGCGTTTGTGACAGACGCAAAAGAATCACTGGATTCTATTCCAACCTGATTGAGAACCGACAGATGATTAGCCGTGCTGTGACAGAGCGCGTTGAACATTTTCACTGAGAGGACGAGACTATAGCCACTGACAACGGTGATGCCCAACATACAGCTTGCCATGGAAAGGAGTAAGAAGGATTGGATGAAGACAGTAGGAAAGCAGAGAGACGGAAGGGACAAAGCATCTCCATACGCTTATCTGAAATTCTCTCCAATGAATTACATAAGTATCTCTATCTTTATTTTATGCTTTATTCATAAATCATCCATAACCATTTGAATCTGCCTAACTGAGATTTACAAGATGACCATAGCTTGCTTCATACTAGCAATCTCTGTGGGATCGACCCTTACTCGCGTAAGGTTTATTACTTGGACGACCCAGTGCACTTGCTGGTTAGTTGTGCGAAGTTGTGATAAAGAGTTGAGATTGCAATTGAGCGTACCATGTTGATGGCGCCATTGATGATCACAATTCCGCGCACCAAGTTTTTGGCGCCGTTGCCGGGGATGGTTTGAGTTTGGACAACTGACGGTTCATCTTGTTGCTTAGCTTAGGTATTTTTTCAGAGTTCTGAAGAATGAATTCTAGTGTTTCAAGGTGATGTTCTTATCATCACCAAAGCAGATTGATTCTCATCAATTTAGCTCTTGAATGATTCATTTAGACTAAAGCTTTAGACTAACATTGCATAATTCCTGGAATTCTCATTAAGAATTTTGATATCCTTATTTTCTTTCAATTTTCGAAAAAAATCCAAAAAATTTACAAAATCATAAAAACCAAAAATATTTTATGTTTCTTATTGAGTCTAGTGTCTCATTTTAAGTTTGGTGTCAATTGCATGTTTCTATTCTTCTTGCATTTTTTTTGAATTCATTAATGTGTCTTCATTAATCTTCATGTTATTCTTGATGATTTCCTTACTCTGATCTTTACATTCTCTCATCTTGAGTGTTTTGTTGTTTCTCATATGCATTCTTATTTTGTTAGTGTCAATAGTATACAAACTTCTAAGTTTGGTGTCTTGCATGCATTGTTATTTGATTTTAGTTGCATTTTGATTATTCCTCATTATTGAAAAACCAAAAAAAAATTTTTATTTGTGTCTTTTCAAGTCAATAATACAGAGAATTGAAGATTCAGAACATTCAGCAGAGGAATTACACAGAAAAAGCTGGGCGTTCAAAACGCCCAGTGAGGAAGGAAAACTGGCGTTTAAACGCCAGTCAGGGTGCCTGGCTAGGCGTTTAACGCCCAAAAGGGTAGTATTTTGGGCGTTAAATGCCAGAATGTATACCATTCTGGGCGTTTAACGCCAGGACTGCACAAGAGGGAAGATTTTGTTTTTAATTCAAATTTTTTCAAGTTTTCAAAATTTTTCAAAATCAAATCTTTTTCAAATCAAATCTTTTCAATCATATATTTTCAAAATCAATTTCTTTCTTTTTCAAAAATACTTGCTAACAATTAATGATTTGATTCAACATTTCAAGTATGTTGCCTTTTCTGTTGAGAAAGGTTTAATGTCTGAATCATATCTTTTAAATTTCTTGTTAGCCAAGTCATTAATTTTCAAAATAAAATCTTTTTAAATTGTTTTTCGAATCATATATTCTTAATCATATCTTTTAATCACATCTTTTTCAAAATAGTTTTCAATCATATCTTTTTGATTTCTAATTTCAAAATATTTTTCAAAAATCACTTGATTTCTTTTCCATTCTTAGTTTTCGAAAATCAATTAGTATTTTTTACAAATATTTTTAAAATCTTTTTAATTTATTTTCAAAAATTTCTTCCCCTCTTCTCACATCCTTCTATTTATGGACTAACACTCCTCCTCAATGCACAATTCGAACTCCATCTTTCTTGATAAGTTCGAATTCTTCTACCTCTTCCTTCTATTCCTCTGACACCTCAAGGAATCTATATACTGTGACATAGAGGATTCCATATTTTCTTGTTTTTTTTCTCTTTCATATGAGCAGGAGCAAAGACAAAAGCATTCTTGTTGAGGCTGACCCTGAACCTGAAAGGACTTTGAAGCAAAAGCTAAAAGGGTAGAGGACCTAACAGAAATCTTTAAACAAGAAGAAGACATGGCAGCCGAAAACAACAACAATGCCAACAATGCAAGGAAGGTGTTGGGTGACTTTACTGCACCTACTCCCGACTTCTATGGGAGAAGCATCTCTATCCCTGCCATTGGAGCAAACAACTTTGAGCTTAAGCCTCAATTAGTTTCTCTAATGCAACAGAATTGCAAGTTCTATGGACTTCCATTGGAAGATCCTCATCAGTTTTTAGCTGAATTCTTACAAATCTGTGACACTGTCAAGACCAATGGGGTTGACCCTGAGGTCTACAGACTTATGCTATTCCCTTTTGCTGTAAGAGACAGAGCTAGGATATGGTTGGACTCACAACCTAAAGAAAGCCTGAACTCTTGGGAAAAGCTAGTCAATGCCTTCTTGACAAAGTTCTTTCCACCTCAAAAATTGAGTAAGCTTAGAGTGGAAGTCCAAACCTTCAGACAGAAGGAAGGTGAATCCCTCTATGAAGCTTGGGAAAGATACAAGCAATTGATCAGAAAGTGTCCCTCTGACATGCTTTCTGAATGGAGCATCATAGGTATCTTCTATGATGGTCTGTCTGAACTGTCCAAGATGTCATTGGATAGCTCTGCTGGAGGATCTCTTCATCTGAAGAAGACACCTGCAGAAGCTCAAGAGCTCATTGAAATGGTTGCAAATAACCAATTCATGTACACTTCTGAAAGGAACCCTGTGAACAATGGGACGAATCAGAAGAAAGGAGTTCTTGAGATTGATACTCTGAATGCCATATTGGCTCAAAATAAAATATTGACACAGCAAGTCAATTTGATTTCTCAAAGTCTGTCTGAAATGCAAGTTGCACCAGGCAGTACTAAGGATGCTTCATCTAAAGAAGAAGCTTATAATCCTGAGAACCCTTCAATGGAAGATGTGAATTACATGGGAGAACCCTATAGAAACACCTATAATCCTTCATGGAGAAATCATCCAAATTTCTCATGGAAGGATCAACAGAGACCTCAACAAGGTTTCAACAACAATAATGGTGGAAGAAACAGGTTTAGCAATGGCAAGCCTTTTCCATCATCTTCTCAGCAACAGATAGAGAATTCTAAGCAGAGCCACTCTGACTTAGCAACCATGGTCTCTGATCTAATCAAAACCACTCAATGTTTCATGACTGAAACAAGGTCCTCCATTAGAAACTTGGAGGCACAAGTGGGACAGCTAAGCAAGAAAATTACTGAACTCCCTCCTAGTACTCTTTCAAGCAATACAGAAGAGAATCCAAAAGGAGAATACAAGGCCATTAACATTACCCAAATGGCCGAACTTGGAGAGGAGGAAGAGGCCGTGATCACCACTGTGGAAGACCTCAATGGACGTCCACTGGCCTCCAATGAGTTCCCTAATGAGGAACCATGGGAATCTGAGGCTCATAATGAGACCATAGAGATTCCATTGAATTTACTTCTGCCATTCATGAGCTTGGATGAGTATTCTTCCTCTGAAGAGGATGAAGATGTCATTGAAGAGCAAGTTGCTAAATACCTTGGAGTAATCATGAAGCTAAATGACAAGTTATTTGGTAATCAGACTTGGGAGGATGAACCCCTTTTGCTCACCAAAGAACTGGATGACTTGTCTAGGCAGAAATTACCTCAAAAGAGACAGGACCCTGGGAAGTTCTCAATACCTTGTACCATAGGCACCATGACCTTTAAGAAGGCTCTGTGTGACCTAGGGTCAAGCATAAACCTGATGCCTCTCTCTGTAATGGAGAAGCTAGGGATCTTTGAGGTGCAAGCTGCAAGAATCTCACTAGAGATGGCAGACAATTCAAGAAAACAAGCTTATGGACTTGTAGAGGATGTTCTGGTAAAGGTTGAAGACCATTACATCCCTACTGATTTCATAGTCCTAGAGACTGGGAAGTGCATGGATGAATCCATCATCCTTGGCAGACCCTTCATAGCCACAGCAAAGGCTGTGATTGATGTGGACAGAGGAGAATTGATCATTCAAGTGAATGAAGAATCCTTTGTGTTTAAGGCTCAAGGATATCCCTCTGTAACCATGGAGAGGAAGCATGAAGACCTTCTCTCAAAACAGAGTCAAACAGAGCCCCCACAGTCAAACTCTAAGTTTGGTGTTGGAAGGCCACAACCAACTTCTATGTTTGGTGTTGAACCCCCACATTCAAACTCTAAGTTTGGTGTTGGGAGGTTCTAACATTGCTCTGAGTATCTGTAAGGCTCCATGAGAGCCCACTATCAAGCTACTGACATTAAAGAAGCACTTGTTGGGAGGCAACCCAATGTTATATTTATCTATTTTCCTTTGTTATTTTATGTTTTCTGTAGGTTGATGATCATGGAAAGTCACAAAATCAATTAAAAAAGCAAAACCAGAATGAAAAATTGAAAGAAAAATAGCACACCCTGGAGGAAAACCTTACTGGCATTTAAATGCCAGTAAGGGCAGAAAATGGGCGTTTAACGCCCAGTCTGGCACCATTTTGGGTGTTTAACGCCAGAAAGGGGCACCAGACTGGCGTTAAACGCCAGGAAAGGGGAAGAAGCTGGCGTTAAACAGAAGAAATGGGCACCAACCCGGTGTTTAATGCCAGAATTGGCATAGAGAGCAATTTTGATCGCCACTTGGTGCAGGGATGAATTTTCCTTGACACCTCAGGATTTGTGGACCCTATAGGATCCCCACCTACCCCACCATTCTCTCTCTTCTTCACCCATTCACCAATCACCTCAACACCTCTTACCCAAAAACCCCTCACCTATCAAATCCCACTATTCTCTTCACCACTCATATCCATCCTTCATAAAACCCCACCTACCTCACCATTTAAATTCAAACCACTTTCCCCCCCAAACACACCCATAATGACCGAACCATACCCCTCTCTCCACCCCTATATAAACCGATCTTCACCCCCTCATTTTCACACAACCTAAACACCACTTCTCCCCTTTGGCCGAACCACCAAGCCACCTCCATCTCCTCTATTTCTTCTTATTCTACTTTCTTCTTTCTTCTTTTGCTCGAGGACGAGCAAACCTTCTAAGTTTGGTGTGGTAAAAGCATTGCTTTTTGTTTTTCCATAACCATTTATGGCACCTAAGGCCGGAGAAACCTCTAGAAAGAGGAAAGGGAAGGCAAAAGCTTCCACCTCCGAGTCATGGGAGATGGAGAGATTCATCTCAAGGGTGCATCAAGACCACTTCTATGAAGTTGTGGCTATGAAGAAGGTGATCCCCGAGGTCCCTTTCAAACTCAAAAAGGGTCAACTTTGATCAAAGGTTGGGCCAAGTCCTCATAGATACCACTAAGAAAAGGATGGAACAAACAAGAGATCCCACTCATGGACATGAGCATGAGGAAACTCCTCCTTATGAAATCCTTGAGATACCTCAAGGGATGTACTTTCCTCCACAAAACTATTGGGAGCAAATCAACACCTCCCTAGGAGAATTGAGTTCCAACATGGGACAACTAAGGGTGGAGCACCAAGAACATTCCATCCTCCTCCATGAAATTAGAGAAGATCAAAGAATCATGAGAGAGGAGCAAAAAAGGCAAGCAAGAGACATTGAGGAGCTCAAGCACTCCATAAGATCTTTAAGAGGAAGAACAAGCCGCCATCACTAAGGTGGACCCGTTCTTTAATTTCCTTGTTCTTTATTTTTCTGTTTTTTCGAATTTTTATGCTTATGTTTATCTATGTTTGTGTCTTATTACATGATCATTAGTGTCTTAGTGTCTATGCCTTAAAGTTAAGAATGTCCTATGAATCCATCACCTTTCTTAAATGAAAAATGTTCTTAATTGAAAAAGAGAAGAATTGTATGAATTTTGAATTTTATAACAGATTAATTATTTGATGTGGTGGCAATACTTTGACTTCTGAATGTATGCTTAAACAGTGCATAAGTCTTTTGAATTTGTTGTTCATGAATGTTGGCTCTTGAAAGAATGATGAAAAAGGAGAGATGTTACTGAGGATCTAAAAAATCATAAAAATGATTCTTGAAGCAAGAAAAAGCAGTGAATACAAAAAAAAGAAAGAAAAGAGAAAAACGAAAAAAAAGGGAGAGAAAAAGAAAAAGAAAAAAAAATAAAGTCGTGATCCAAGGCAAAAAGAGTGTGCTTAAGAACCCTGGACACCTCTAATTGGGGACACTAGCAAAGCTGAGTCACAATCTGAAAAGGTTCACCCAGTTATGTGTCTGTGGCATGTATGTATCCGGTGGTAATACCGGAAGACAGAGTGCTTTGGGCCACGGCCAAGACTCATAAAGTAGCTGTGTTCAAGAATCATCATACTTAACTAGGAGAATCAATAACACTATCTGGATTATGAGTTCCTATAGAAGCCAATCATTCTGAATTTCAAATGATAGAGTGAGATGCCAAAACTATTCAGAGGCAAAAAGCTAAAAGCCCCGCTTATCTAATTAAAACTGATCTTCATAGATGTTTTTGGAATTCATTGCATATTCTCTTCTTTTTATCTTATTTGATTTTCAGTTGCTTGGGGACAAGCAACAATTTAAGTTTGGTGTTGTGATGAGTGGATAATTTATACGCTTTTTGGCATTATTTTTAGTATGTTTTTAGTATGTTTTAGTTAGTTTTTATTATATTTTTATTAGTTTTTAGTTAAAATTCACTTTTCTGGACTTTACTATGAGTTTGTGTGTTTTTCTATGATTTCAGGTATTTTCTGGCTGAAATTGAGGGACCTGAGCAAAAATTTGATTCAGAGGCTGAAAAGGACTGCAGATGCTGTTGGATTCTGACCTCCCTGCACTCGAAGTGGATTTTCTGGAGCTACAAAAGCTTAATTGGCGCGCTCTCAACTGCATTCGAAAGTAGACATCTTGGGCTTTCCAGCAATGATTAATAGTCCATACTTTGCCCGAGATTTGATGGCCTAAATCGGCGTTCCAAATCAGCTCAAAACTGCCCGACGTTAAACGCCGGAACTGGCACAAGAATGGGAGTTAAACTCCCAAACTGGCACAAAAGCTGGCGTTTAACTCCAAGAAAAGTCTCTACACATGAAAGCTTCAATGCTCAGCCCAAGCACACACCAAGTGGGCCCGGAAGTGGATTTTTATGTCATTTACTCATTTTTGTAAACCCTAGGCTACTAGTTCTCTAGAAATAGGACCTTTTGCTATTGTATTTTCATCTTTAGAATCTTTGGATTTTTAGATCTTTAGATCTTTGAATCTTTTGATCACATTTTGGGGGCTGGCCTCATGGCCATGCCTAGACCTTGTTCTTATGTATTTTCAACGGTGGAGTTTCTACACACCATAGATTAAGGTGTGGAGCTCTGCTGTACCTCGAGTATTAATGCAATTACTATTGTTCTTCTATTCAATTCAGCTTATTCTTGTTCTAAGATATTCATTCGCACCCAAGAACGTGATGAATGTGATGATTATGTGACGCTCATCATCATTCTCACTTATGAACGCGTGCCTAACAACCACTCCCGTTCTACAAGCAAACAAGGCTTGAATGTTTATCTCTTGGATTCCTTAATCAGAATCTTCTTGGTATAAGCTAGAATTGATGGCGGCATTCAAGAGAATCCAGAAGGTCTAAACCTTGTCTGTGGTATTTTGAGTAGGATTCAATGATTGAATGACTGTGACGAGCTTCAAACTCCTGAAGGCTGGGCGTTAGTGACAGACGCAAAAGAATCACTAGATTCTATTCCAACCTGATTGAGAACCGACAGATGATTAGCCGTGCTGTGACAGAGCGCGTTGAACATTTTCACTGAGAGGACGGGACTGTAGCCACTGACAACGGTGATGCCCAACATACAACTTGCCATGGAAAGGAGTAAGAAGGATTGGATGAAGATAGTAGGAAAGCAGAGAGACGAAAGGGACAAAGCATCTCCATACGCTTATCTGAAATTCTTACCAATGAATTACGTAAGTATCTCTATCTTTATTTTATGCTTTATTCATAAATCATCCATAACCATTGGAATCTGTCTGACTGAGATTTACAAGATGACCATAGCTTGCTTCATACCAACAATCTCCGTGGGATCGACCCTTACTCGCGTAAGCTTTATTACTTGGACGACCCAGTGCACTTGCTGGTTAGTTCTGCGAAGTTATGATAAAGAGTTGAGATTGCAATTGAGCGTACCATGTTGATGGCGCCATTGATGATCATAATCCCATGCACCAGCTTTCCAGCAATATATAATAGTCCATATTTTGCCCGAGTTTTGATGACTCAAACTGGCGTTCAAACGCCAACTTAATGCCCTATTCTGGCGTTAAAATGCCAAAAACAGGATAAAAGCTGGAGTTAAACGCCCAAACTGGCATAAAAGCTGGCGTTTAACTCCAAGAAAAGTCTCTACACATGAAAGCTTTAATGCAAAGCCCAAGCACACACCAAGTGGGCCCGGAAGTGGATTTCTGCATCATTTACTTATTTCTGTAACACTAGTAACTAGTTTAGTATAAATAGGATTTTTTACTATTGTACTTACATCTTTGGATTAATTTTGGATTATCTTTGGATTATCCTTATATCATCTTTTGATCTTTTGATCACTCTTGGGAGGCTAGCCATTTGGCCATGCCTAGACTGTTTTCACTTGTGTATTTTCAACGGTGGAATTTCTACACACCATAGATTAAGGTGTGGAGCTCTGCTGTTCCTCGAGTATTAATGCAAAGTACTATTGTTCTTCTATTCAATTCAAGCTTATTCCTATTCCAAGGTATTCATTTGCACACAAGAACATGATGAATGTGATGATTAAGTGACACTCATCACCATTCTCACATATGAACGCGTGCCTGACAAATACTTCCGTTCTACATGAAAACAAGCTTGAATGCATATCTCTTGGGTTTCTAATCAATGATTCACATCGTCTCCCCTTTGACAATGGGGCATCTGAATCCGAGATTAGAATCTTTGTGGTATAGGCTAGAAACAATTGGCAGCATTCTTGAGATCCGAAAAGTCTAAACCTTGTCTGTGGTATTCCGAGTAGGATCTGGGAAGGGATGATTGTGATGAGCTTCAAACTCATGACTGTTGGGCGTAGTGACAGATGCAAAAGGATCACTGGATCCTATTCCAACACAAGTGAGAACCAATAGCTGATTATCCATGCAGTAGCTATGCCTGGTATTTTTTATCCAAGACGAGAAATCCAACAGTTGATTAGTCGTATAGAAACTGTAGAGGACCATTTTCACTGAGAGGACAGGAGGTAGCCATTGACAATGGTGATCCCCAGCATACAACTTGCCATGGAAAGGGGTATGAATGATTGAGTGAAGACAGTAGGAAAGCAGAGATTCAGAAGGAATAACGCATCTCCATATGCTTATCTGAAATTCCCACCAATGAATTACATAAGTATCTCTATCTTTATTTTATGTTTATTTATCTTTTAATTATCAAAACTCTATAACCATTTGAATCCGCCTGACTAAGATTTACATGATGACCATATCTTGCTTCAAGCCGACAATCTCCGTGGGATCGACCCTTACTCACGTAAGGTATTACTTGGACGACCCAGTGCACTTGCTGGTTAGTTGTGCGGAATTGTGAGGAAAGTGTTGAGATTACGATCGGGTGTACCAAGTTTTCGGTGCCGTTGTCAGAGATCACAATTTCGTGCAACAAGTTTTTGGCGCCGTTGTCGGGGATTGTTCGAGTTTGGAAAATTGACAGTTCATCTTGTTGCTTAGATTAGGTATTTTTCTTTTTATTTTGTTTTTTAGAATTTTTAAGAATGAATTCTAGAGTTTCAGATGATGCTTTTATATGTAATGTCTTGCTGAAGCTTGGTTAGCCATGTCTAAGCTTTTTAGACTGAAACTTTAGACTAACATTGCATGATTCCTGGAATTCTTATTAAAAAATTTTGAGTTTCTTATTTTCCTTTCCAAAAATAATTTTCGAAAAAAAAATAAAAAAATTTATAAAATCATAAAAACAAAATAATTTTGTGTTTCCTGTTTGAGTCTAGTGTCAATTTTTAAGTTTGGTGTCAATTGCATGTTTTAATTTTTCTAAAAAAAAATTTCAAAAATTCATGCATTGCATTCTTCATGATCTTCAAGTTGTTCTTAATGAGTCTCATTGTTTGATCTTCATATTTTCTTGTTTTGTGTCTTTTGTTATTTTTCATATGCATTTTTGAATTCATAGTGTCTAAACATGAAAAATCTCTATGTTTAGTGTCTTGCATGTTTTTCTTTTCTTGAAAATTTTTCAAAAATAAGTTCTTGATGTTCATCATGATCTTCAAAGTGTTCTTGGTGTTCATCTTGACATTCATAGTGTTCTTGCATGCATCATTTGTTTTAATCCAAAATTTTTATGTGTTGAGTCATTTTGTGGTTTTTCTCTTTCCTCATTAAATTCAAAAAATAAAAAAATACCTTTTCCTTATTTCACTCATAAATTTCGAAATCTTTGGGTTGACTTAGTCAAAAATTTTTAAAATAAGTTGTTTCTTGTTAGTCAAGACAAGATTTCAATTTCAAAAATTTATCTTTTCAAAATCTTTTTCAAAAAAAATCTTTTGCATCTTTTTTCCCTTTGTTTTCGAAAATTTTCAAAAATCTTTTTCAAGACTTTTCAAAATCTTTTTTCTATTTTTACCTCATATTTTTCGAAATTAATACTAACAATTAATATTTTGATTCAAAAATTTCAAGTTTGTTACTTTTTTGTTAAGAAAAATTCAAACTTTAAGGTTTAGAATCATATCTTTTGATTTCTTGTGAGTCAAGTCATTAATTCTAATTTTAAAAATTAAATCTTTTTCAAAATAAATTTCAATCATATCCTTTCAATCATATATTTTCAAATATATCTTTTTCAAATCATATATTTTTCAAACTTTAATTTCGAAATATCTTTTTCTAACTTCTTAACTTTTCAAAATTAATTTCAAAATCTTTTTCAAAACCACATAACTAATTCTCTCTCTTCTAATTTTCGAAAATCACCTCCCTCTTTTTTCAAAAAAAATCTTTTTAATTAACTAATTGATTTAAATTCTAATTTTATCTCTTCTAACCTTTTCGAAAATTTCTAACCCAATTTTCAAAATAATTTTCGAATTTCTCTCTCTCACCTCTTTCTAATTATTTTATTTATCTACTAACACTTCTCTTCTACTCATAATTTGAACCCTCTTCTCTTATCTCTCTGTATTCGAATTTTTCCTTCTTCATTCTTATTTTTCTTCTCTTTTACTCACATAAAGGAATCTCTATACTGTGATATAGAAGATTCCTCTTCTTTTCTATCCTCTTCTTTTTCATATGAGCAAGAGCAAGGACAAGGACATTCTTGTTGAAGCAGTTCATGAACCTGAAAGGACTCTGAAGAAGAAGCTAAGAGAAGCTAAAGCACAACAATCTAGAGAAAACCTTACAGTGAATCTCGAAAAAGAAGTAATAGCCGAACCCAACAACAATAAAAATGCAAGGAATGTGCTTGGTGATTTTACTACACCAACTTCCAACTTCCATGGAAGAAGCATCTCAATCCCTGCCATTGGAGCAAAAAATTTTGAGCTTAAGCCTCAATTAGTTTCTCTGATGCAACAGAATTGAAATTTTTATCGACTTCCATCAGAAGATCCTTTTCAGTTCTTAACTAAATTCTTGTAGATTTGTGATACTGTTAAGACCAATAGAGCTGATCTCGAGGTCTATAAGCTTATGCTTTTCCCTTTTGCTGTAAGAGACAGAGCTAGAATATGGTTGGATTCTCAACCTAGAGATAGCCTGAACTCTTGGGATAAGCTGGTCACGACTTTCTTAGCCAAATTCTTTCCTCCTCAAAAGTCAAGCAAGCTTAGAGTGGATGTTCAATCCTTCAGGCAGAAAGAAGGTGAATCCCTCTATGAAGCTTGGGAAACATACAAGCAACTGACCAAAGAGTGTCCTTCTGACATGCTCTCAGAATGGACCATCCTGGATATATTCTAAGATGGTCTGTTTGAATTATCTAAGATGTCATTGGACCATTCTGCAGGTGGATCTATTCACCTGAAGAAAATGCCTACAGAAGCTCAGGAACTTGTTGAAATGGTTGTAAATAACCAGTTCATGTACACCTCTGAAAGGAATCCTGTGAGTAATGGGACACCTCAGAGGAAGGGAGTTCTTAAAATTGATGCTCTGAATGCCATATTGGCTCAGAACAAAATGTTGACTCAGCAAGTCAATATGATTTCTCAAAGTCTAAATGGATTGCAAAATGCATCCAACAGTACTAAAGAAGCATCTTCTGAAGAAAAAGCTTATGATCCTGAGAACCCTGCAATGGCAGAGGTGAATTACATGCGTGAAGCCTCAACAAGGCTTTAACAATAATAATGGTGGAAGAAACAGGTTTAGCAATGGCAAGTATTTTCCATCATCATCTCAGTAACAGACAGAGAATTTTAAGCAGAATCCATCTAGCTTAGCAAATATAGTCTCTGATCTATCTAAGGCCACTCTCAGTTTCATGAATGAAATAAGGTGCTCTATTAGAAACTTGGAGGCATAAGTGGGTCAGCTGAGTAAAAGGGTTATTGAAACTCCTCCTAGCACTCTCCCAAGCAATACATAAGAGAATCCCAAAAGAGAGTGCAAGGCCATAACCGTGACCAACATGGCCAAACCTAGAGAGAGTGAAAAGGCAGTGATTCTTAGTGAGGAAGACCTCAGGGAATGTCCACTGACCATTAAGGAGTACCCCAATGAGGAACCAAAGGAATCTAAGGCTCATGCAGAGACCATAGAGATTCCATTGAATTTCCTTTTACCATTCATGAGCTCTGATGACTATTCATCTTCTAAAGAAGATGAAAACATTGCTGAAGGGCAAGTTGCCCAGTATTTAGGAGCAATCATGAAGCTGAATGCCAAGCTATTTGGTAATGAGATTTGGGAGGATGAACCTCCATTGCTTATTAATGAACTGAATACCTGGGTTCAGCAAACTTTACCTCAAAAGAAATAGGATCCTGGTAAATTCTTAATACCCTGTACCATAGGCACCATATCCTTTGAGAAAGCTTTATGTGACCTTGGGTCAGGTATTAACCTCATGCAACTCTCTGTAATGGAGAAACTAGGAATCTTTGAGGTAGAAGCTGCAAGAATATCACTAGAGATGGCAGACAAATCAATGAAACAGGCCTATGGACTAGTAGAGGATGTGCTAGTGAAGGTTGAAGGCCTTTACATCCCTGCTGATTTCATAATCCTAGACACTAGGAAGGAGGAGGATGAATCCATCATCCTTGGCAAACCTTTCCTAGCCACAGCAAAAGCTGTGATTGATGTTGACAGAGGAGAGTTGATTCTTCAATTGAATGGGGACTACCTTGTATTCAAGACTCAAGTCTCTCCTTCTGTACATATGGAGAAGAAGCATGAAAAGCTTCTCTCAATACAGAGTCAAACAAAGCCCCCATATTCAAACTCTAAGTTTGGTGTTGGGAGGCTGTTCTGAGGGTTACCTGAAACTGTAGGTCGATCTCGGACGAGATCTTCTGTGCTGGTCGGAACGGTTGTGTCTGACTTGTTGGACTTGGTGGTGGTGCTGATTCCTTCGTCCCCGGAGGGTGGGGGTGCCTGCAAGGGACTCCGATGCTTAAGTTAGCAAGGGTATTAAGCAGGTATTAAGTATAATCAGAGTGTGAGTTATACCTTGGTGCTCCAATGTATTTATAATGGTGTAGAGCGACCTTCTTAGATAAGATAAGTTAGTTATCTTTATCTTATCTTATCTTATCTTTGAGTGAGGTCATCTTGTCTTCAAGGGAACCGCCCTTATCTCTTATAGACTTGGGCTGCCTTTGGATTTGGGTCGTGTTCCTCCATCTGGGCCCTTTTTTGGGCTTTTCCTGGTGATTTGGCCGAGATCTTTAAGGAGAGGTCGGATTGTCCTGACCTGAAGAGGTTGGTCACTTTGTCTGTAGAACATCCCGGGTCGAACAACTCGACCCAGGGTATGAACAGTGCCCCTGCTCGAGCTCGGTCTTTATTTGGAGGTCGAGTCTTAGTTTTAGGATTTCGAACCTTCTCGTGTGAAGCCGAACTCGAGCATTTTGTCGATTTTATCTTTGTAGAGTTCCTTCTTGAATGCGGAACGTTTCGCTTCCTCTGAAAGTGTGTGCTTTTGTATTAGCGTCCTAACCTTGGGAATGTGCGAGGCTTTAAATGCCCTCATTAATTGGTTTTTAATGCCCCGTTTTGTTTCTTTTATTTTTGAACTTCACACATAGAAACGGTTTTTCTTCTTTCTCTGTGACTTCCCCCTATTCTTCTTCACTTTTCTGTTTTCGCCTGTCACCTGCATTTTTGCGTTTCTCCTTGCGACGTTGTTTGGTGATCGTTGGTGCTTTCTTTGCTTTCAACGGCAATTCCTGATTTCTTCGTCTTCAACTTCCTTCTGCGATTCTCTCCTTTTTCAGGTTGGTTCATCTTTTTTTTCTTTGCATTGTTCTTTTTCTTGGTAAAGTAGGGATTTTACTTGAGTGTATGTTTGGAAAGCTCGAACCTTTTCGCATTTTTATGCTTTTTGTCACTGTGATTTCTGGTTTTTTCTTTTCTGGCATTTCCTTAATGGTCGAAGCTTCTAGGGTTTTGCATGTTGTTGCCTGTTTCTGTATAAGTGGCTTGTTTGATTTTGAGGAAAGATTGTGCCTTTGACAGTTTTTCCGCTTGGCATGTTCTTGCTGTTGGGTAGTACTCTTTGCTGATAGACTGAAATCGTAATTTTGAGAGGCGGCTTATTTTGATGACTTTATTTGGTTTGTGGCCTTTCCGAGTGTCATTCTTGTTGAAATAGAGACTTTATCTTCCTGTTGGGACGTGTAGAGATGTAGGCTTGTAGGTTTTTTTGAGTCCTTATTCTGCCTCCAAAGGATGCCCCTGGAACTTTTTGGACTGGGTCCTGGGGTTTCCTTTTGTTGCTTTGCCTGGCTTCTTAACACCTATATGCTTTAGTTTTCGAGTTGTCTCAATTTATGTCTGAGTTGTTTGATTAGTGTTCCGAGATATTTTTGAGTAATCCAATCTTCTTTTCTTCTTGTAGGACTAGTTGACAATGTCTTCTCGCAAAAATATTGTTGAGACATCTTCCCAGGTCCGTGAGGGCATGGCCGATTGGGTGGATTCTATGGTCCTCTTGTGCGTCTTGTCGGTTGACTCAGAATTTTGTCAGCAATTTAGGTAGTTTCATAGGATTCGTGGCAACGGTAGTGATGAGAAGAATTATGAGCTCGTATCTCCAACTTCTGACGAAAGGGTTTGCTTTTCTACCCGAATTGCTAGAGAGCGCCCTTTTTATTCTATGGTCCTCTTGTGCGTCTTGTCGGTTGACTCAGAATTTTGCAGCAATTTAGGTAGTTTCATAGGATTCGTGGCAACGGTATGGAGAATTAGAGCTCGTATCTCCAACTTCTGACGAAAGGGTTTGCTTTTCTACCCGAATTGCTAGAGAGCGCCCTTTTTCTATGCCTATGACTTCTTTTTTAGTCAAATGAATATTACTCTTCCTTTTACCCCCTTTGAGACCAACCTATTATGGTCCTATAATGTAGCTCCATCCCAACTTCACCCCGATTCCTGGGGTTTTTATAAAAATCTTTCAGCTGCTATGTCGTAAGTTTGGTATCCCTGCTTCGCAATCTCTCTTCTTTTATCTTTTCGTTTTGACAAAGCCTGTTGTAGTAAAGAAGAAAGCCGCTTGGGTTTCTTTCTGAGCTTCCCAGGGGAAAAAGGTTTTCTCCATGTTTGATGAGTCTTTTCGCGATTTCAAAAATTACTTTTTTAGGGTCCGAGCTGTTGAAGGAGCTTGGCCCTTTTTTCTGGACGAGAATGACGAGCCCACCTTTCCTTTAGAATGGCAAAAGAATGTATTGGTGTCGAGATATTCGTGGTAGTTGTTAGATGAGGCTGAACAAGCTTTTGTGACTGTGCTGGAAGAAAACTGGGGGCAGCCTCCTCATCTCGACACAAAGAAATTTTTAGCTAACCCCTCTCTCCTCTGAGCTGAGCTGGGTAGTGGTCAATTTTTCTATTGGTTTTTCTTATCATTTTGTCGAGTTTGTCTCTTTGGAGATCTTTTTCTGAAGGCTTTTAAAAGGGTGAGGAAGGCTACTGCAGCTCAGAATGCCTCAGACAAGGCGGCCGGGGAGGGGACTTCTCAGGTTTCATCGAAGCCATTGGTTATGAGTTCTCTTGGGCCGAGGAGAGTTATCCCTACTCCCTGGGTTCGTTTGGTTGATTCTTCACAAACTTCTACTGGTACCTCTTCTCCTTCCGTAGCTCTTCCTCCATAAAGACCTCAAACTGTCGAGCCTTTTAGTCTGGATGCTCCCGACTTTGATGCTGTCGGGTTTATAGATCAATAGATTGCTCCTTATGGTGTCATGCCTACTGATGATGTATCTATTCTTCATCATTTGGATTTTATTACTTAGAGTGGCATTAAACTGGCACATATGGGAGCAGCTTTATATCGGACTGCTCAAGATCTTCCTATCCATGCTATAAAGGCCTTTATGGAGGAGGCAAAGTCTGAGTTTGACCGGATTAAAGGTTTGAAATAGGAGCTTGAGGTGAAAGTGACCGAGCTAGAGAAGGAGTTGGAGCGGGAAAAGACTCCGGCTATTGGTCTGGCGGCTGCTATGCAACTAGCTGAGGATACGGCATTAAAACATAAGGATAGCTATGTTACCACCTATAGAGAGGTGATGGATCTCAGGAATAGTTTGGAATCTGTCCGGGCCGATTATACCGAACTTCAAAGTCACCTTGTAGGCAGCGTTACTACTGCTTATGAGAATTTGAAGGAGCAAGTTCAAGTTCTTACGCCAGAGCTCGATCTTTCCCTTTTTATCCAAGACAACATTGTCAGGGATGTTAAGATTATTCCTGATGATCCTGATGATGATGATGATGATCGTCCTTCATTACCTGCCACCAAAACCTCTGTTGCAACGACTTCTCTGACTTCCACTGCTGAGATCGACCCCCTGAGTCAGAACCGGATTGCCAAATCTTGAACCGGGATGATGGGACGGTGGATGTAGTGCCTCTTCAGACTCGTCCTCCTTCACCCCGTGTTGATACTGTCGGGAAGCCTTCGGATGTTAACTAAATTTTCTAACTGCTTGTTTAGATAGCCCGGCTTGTGGGCTTTCATAAACTCTTTATTTTGTAAATGATGTTTTGCTGACTGTTGATACCTTTTTAGTTGCTTGTTTAGCAACTTTATCTGAAAAACCAAGTAGTTTCCGAGCTTTTAGGGCTGACTCTGGTGGCCTCTGAAGTTTGTTATTTATCATAACTAGTAGTTTTTATATCATGCCTGTCTGCGCTTGTCTTGGTACCTTCGTAGGCTTTGTGAGTGTTGGAACTTGACCTGATTGGCTTGATTCCTTTGCCTGATGCTATTTTCAACAATTCATTTTATTTGAATTTTGTTCAGGTCTTTGTTAGGAATTACTTTGCATAACGCTGAGGTTGCCGATTTTGTCAGGTCGATTTTTGTCCGAGTTGTTGTTTGTAACCCTCTTTTTTGGACCTCATCTAGGTCTCTTTCAGGGGTTACTTTTGTAGCTTTATGTTTTGGGCTGGCTTCATCACGTCGGGTCCTTCTAAGTTTTTTTTGAAATCCTCTTTCTTGGACCTTGTTCAGGTCTCTTTCAGGGATTACTTTTATAACTTGTGGGAGTCCGACTTCATTATGTCGGGCTCTTCTAAGTTATTTTTGTAATCCTCTTTCTTGGACCTTGTTCAGGTCTCTTTCAGGGATTACTTTTATAACTTGTTTGTGGGAGTCCGACTTCATCATGTCGGGCTCCTCTAAGTTTTTTTTTGTAATCCTCTTTCTTGGACCTTGTTCAGGTCTCTTTCACGGATTACTTTTATAACCTGTTTGTGGGAGTCCGACTTCATCATGTCGGGCTCTTTTAATTATTTTTATAATCCTCTTTCTTGGACCTTGTTCAGGTCTCTTTCAGGTATTACTTTTATAACTTGTTTCTGGGAGTCCAACTTCATCATGTTGGGCTCTTCTAAGTTATTTTTATAATCCTCTTTCTTGGACCTTGTTCAGGTTTCTTTCAGGGATTACTTTTATAACTTTTTTTTTGGGAGTCCGACTTCATCATGTCGGGCTCTTCTAAGTTATAGTAATCCTCTTTTATAAGGATGGCCAGACCTCTTTCCAGGGCTTTAGTTATAACTACGGATTTTGCGACTGGTCCGACTTCTTTATGTCGGTCAGCCTTTAAGTTATTTTATAGCAATCCATTTTATTAGGACCTCGTCAGGTCCTTTCTATGGATCACTTTCTATAACTTCTTGCATTATTCTGTTTTCATCTTTGCCGATTTTGTAGAGATTGGGTTTTAACCCTCGTTTGGTCGACCTTTTAATGAATTTGGTTTTCATTTTTGGTCTTCATCGTGATCGCGTAGTGAATTTGACTTTCACTTTTTGTCGATCTGTAGCTTTATAATCGGACGATGAATGTTTCAAATTAATACGGCTTGAGCATTTGTAGAAGATCTAAACAGATTTTATTATAAAAAAATCCAAATATATACATGCGGGGGGTTAATTCCCTAAGTTGGGTGATTTGTAGGTCTTGGCTTGGCGCCTCATTAAAAAACTCTTTTAGGAAAAAGAGCACGCCTTATCCCAATATCCTTTATTATCCCTAACTATAGTACCTTCTTAGGTTGTAAGTGTGCCATGACCTAGAAAGCTCCCGCCTATCGAGTTCGAACAGTCTGTAGTAGCCCTTCCCAAGTACTTCTATGACTCGGTAGGATCCTTTCCAGCTTGCTGTCAGCTTTCCTTCTCCAGGTCGAGTTGTTCCGATGTCATTTCAGATTAGGATGAGGTCATTCTCAGCAAAAGATTGCTGTATTACCTTTTGATTGTATCTGGAAGCCATTCATCATTTTAATGCCTCTTCCCTAATCCGAGCTCCTTCTCGGACTTCCGGAAGTAGGTCGAGCTCTTCCCTTTAAAGTTGGGAGTTGGCTTCTTCGCTATAGTAGATCACTCTAGGCGACCTTTCTTCGAACTCCACTGGGATCATTGCCTCCATTCCATACGCTAATCGGAAGGGTGATTCCTTTGTGGTGGAATGTTGCGTTGTTCGATATGCCCATAAGACTTGTGGGAGCCCCTCGTCCCAGGCTCCTTTTGCGTCCTGTAATCTTCGTTTCAGCCCAGCCAATATGACTGTGTTGGCAGCTTCGACTTGTCCATTGGCTTGGGGATGTTCTACGGAAGTGAATTACTGTTTTATATTCAAGTCGGCCACTAGCTTTCTGAAGCCTGCATCTGTGAACTGGGTACCATTGTCTGTGGTGATTGAGTGTGGAACCCCGAACCTCGTGACAATGTTCCTATATAGGAATTTTTGACTTCTTTGAGCAGTGGCATTAGCTAGGGATTCTGCCTCGATCCACTTTGTGAAATAGTCTATCCCCACTATGAGGAATTTGACTTGTCCCGATCCCTAAGGGAAGGGTCCGAGAAGGTCGAGTCCCCATTTTGCGAATGACCAAGGTGAGGTTACACTGATGAGCTCCTCTGGTGGGGCGATGTGAAAGTTGGCATGTTTCTGACATGATGGACACGTCTTTACGAACTCTGTGGCTTCTTTTTGTAGAGTTGGCGAATAAAACCCTACGCGAAGTACTTTTTTTGTAAGTGCCTGTGCTCCTAGGTGATTGCCACAAATGCCACTGTGTACTTCTTCTAGGACTTCCTTCGTGTTAAAAGTCGGTACGCATTTTAACAATGGTATTGAAATCCCTCTTTTATATAGAGTATTATTTATGATAGTGTAGTATTGTGCCTTCCGTTTCAACCTCTTTGCCTCCTTTTCTTATGTGGGGAGTGCTTCTATTTTGAGGTAGTTAATTATGGGAGTTATCCATCCTTGATCCTGACCTATTATGGTCAGGATTTCTTCTTCTGAGATTGATGGATTTTGTAGAATTTCTTGGATGAGGCTTCTATTGTTGCCCCCTGGTTTGGTGCTGGCTAGTTTTGAGAGTGCGTCAGCTCGGACATTCTGTTCTCGGGGTGTGTGACGGATCTCATATTATCCGAGTTTGTCTGAGCTGTTCCCTGGTTTTGTCCAAGTATTTTTCATAGTGGGGTCTTTGGCTTGATAGCTTCTTGCTATTTGCGAAGTGACTACCTGTGAGTCGCTGAAGATGATAAGCTTTTGAGCTCCAACGACCCTAGCCAGCTTCAAAGCAGCTAGCAGTGCCTCATATTCTGCTTGGTTGTTTGAGGCAGGGAACCCGAATTTGAGGGTGAGTTCGATTTGGGTTCCTTGGTCGCTTTCAATTATCACACCTGCGCCGCTTCCCGCTTTATTTGAGGACCCGTCCACGTAGAAATTCCATTTTGTGGTGGTTTCTGGTGTATCTGTAAATTCTACAATGAAGTCGGCCAGGTATTGTGACTTGATGGCTGTCCGCGCTTCGTATTGAATATCGAATTCAGACAACTCGACTGCCCATTGCATGATACTTCCTACTAGGTCTGTTTTCTGTAAGATCTCTTTTATGGGCTGGTTGGTCCGGACCCTGATGCTGTGGGCTTGGAAGTATGGACGGAGTCGTCGAGATGTTAGTATGAGAGCGTAGGCAAACTTCTCTATTTTTTGGTAGTTCAGATCGGCTCCCTGTAGTGCTTTACTGATGAAGTATATGGGTTGCTGCCCGTTATCGTCTTCTCGGACTAGTGCTAAGGCTACTGCCCGACTTCCTACTGCGAGGTACAATATGAGTGGTTCTCCTTCCCGTGGCCGAGTTAGGATAGGTGGCTGTCCCAGGAACCTTTTGAAATCTTGGAAGGCCTGCTTGCACTCTGTTGTCCATTCGAACTTCTTTCCCTTCCTTAGAGTAGTGTAGAAGGGAAGAGATCTTATTGCCGATCCGGCTAGAAATCTGGACAAGGATGCTGATGCATGAAAACTTGTCTCTCAACAAATTTTCCATCGGCAAGTATACTGAATTATCGTCAAGTAAAACTCACAATAGAGTGAGGTTGAATCCCACAAGGATTGATTGGTCAAGCAACTTTAGTTAGAAGAATATGCTAGTTGAGCTAATAGAATTTGAATTGAGATGCAGAAATTTAAATGACTGGAAAGTAAACAAAAAAAATTAAAGTGCAGAATCTTAAATGGGGAGTTGGGGTAATGAGCATGAATTTAAATGGCAGGAAGTAAAGAGAATGGGTAAGATCAGAAATGGGGAAATCATTGGGTTCAGGAGGTGTTGCATTCTCCGGATCAAGTTCGTTCTCATCTCTTCCTCAATCAATGTATTCATTGATCCCCTTGGTAATCTTAAGTGATTGGATCCCAATTCCTTGACAATCCAATCTCTCTAAGCATGAACAATTGCCCAATTCCTTGATTTAATTGCTCATGGGAAGAGATGAAGTGTGGTCATTGATTATACCACATGTATTTCCAAATCAAAGTGTTGGAAGGATTACATGTCACTATATCTGCCTAAACCCCAATTTGGTCTAACAAGAGAAAGCATTTCTAGCATGATCTCCTCATCCTTTTTCCAAGGCTCAAAGGAGATCCAATTATGGAGAGTTTCTTTTCCAAGACAACTAACCAATTAAATTAAGATCGAAAGCTTTCTAGTAAGATCAAGAGAAAAGAAAGAAGATGAAGAATGAAAACTATAATTGATCCATCAAATTACAACAGAGCTCCCTAACCCAATGAAAGGGGTTTAGTTGTTCATAGCTCTCGAAATGAAAAATGGCAGAAAAGAAGAATACATGCTAAAAGTGCAAAAAAGTAAATCTATAGAGAGTAGTTCCCAAAAGTGCCAAGCTTCTCTATAGTTCAAAACTACTCCTATATATACTACTCCTCTTGATCTTCTAGTGAGTTCTTCAAGTCTTGGATGTGGGCTTTGGATCTTGAGTTGAAGCAGTTCTCATCTTTAGTGGGCCCAACTTGCTGAGAAAGATGAATTAGGCTTTGGGTATTTAGTGAGATTTAATGTTGATTTCCATTGTGGGTTCGAGAACGTTAGTGGCATTCACTTTTTCCACTAACGTTCCAACCTCATATATCCACGTTAAATTCAACGTTAGTGGTCTTAACGTGACCACTAACATTGCTTTCTCAAAACTTGGCTAATGTTATTGGGACTCACTTTTCCCAATAACGTTGGCTTATACCCCTTTGCAAACGTTAATGGGAATCACTTTTCCCATTAACGTTGCTTAGTGCCCCTATGTTCCTACGTTAGAGTCCACGTTAGTATAGCTAACGTGACTCTTAACGTAGGTGTGATCCACCTTCGAGAGCGTTAGTGACATTCACCTTTGTTACTAACACTCCAAATGCCACATTCTCTACGTTAGAACTCACGTTAAATAAGTTAACGTGGCTCTTAACGTAGTAGTGAAGCCATCTCCCAACGTTAGTGACAAAAGTGAGTGTCACTAACGTTGGCTCTTTGATCTCAACTCCACGTTAACTTTCACGTTAGTAGTCTTAACGTGAAAGTTAACGTAGGCAATGCTAGATGGTCCAACGTTAGTGACAAAAGTGAGTGTCACTAACGTTGGCTTTTGTTTCCTCTTCCACGTTAGAGTTCACGTTAACTAAGTTAACGTGACTCTTAACCTGGACCACTGCCAAGTTCTCCGACATTAGTGGTGTTCACTTTTACCATTAACGTTGGAGTTCCTTCTTCTTCTACATTAACTACCACGTTAACTTAGTTAACGTGGCAAGTAACGTGAGCTTTGGGTGGCTTCGCAGGCGTTATTGGTGATCACTTTTCTCATTAACATTGCAAGCTTTACCATTCCACGTTAGTGTTCACGTTAACTAGGTTAACGTGAGTACTAACGTGGTTCTTCCTTGCTTCCTTTGCCCTGAAAACAAGCAATTAAAGTGCATCAAAGCTCTAGCAAAAGTCATGAGATTATACATCATCAATTTATCATGCAATTCTAGCAAAATACTCATGAAAGTATGCAAAGTTCACAAAAGTTGCTTGAATCAAGGTGTAAGTGTAATTTCATCCAAAACATGCCTTATTCACTAAGAAAATGCATGAAACTACCCTAAAACAGTAAAGAAAAGGTCAGTGAAACTGGCCTAGATGCCCTGGCATCACAACACCAAACTTAAAGCTTGCTTGTCCCTAAGCAAGTACTGAAGCATAAGAAGAATAAAATGAAATAACAAGAAGATAAGATAGAAGTAGCATTCTTGGTTTATGAGGTTTCATGCATAGCAACTTAGGTTCTTTTCCTCTAGGTTTCAAGCCTTTATCAAATCCTTAGTCACCTTTTTTATTGCATCCATTGAGGCTTCTTTCTTATTGATCCTTCCTTCTTTTCCAAAGTTATTTTTCTTTTTGCTAAGTGCTTTGTAAGAGGGCGACTCTTTATGATAAGCTTTCAGCCAACACTCCCAAACCAGTTGGTTTTAAGGTGCTAGGTGTTAAGACACCCCTAAGGACTTACTCCCTCAAGTCTCTTTTCCTCATACATACACACCACAGGCATATGGTTTGTTATTTTTCCTTTCTTGAGACCTTGGTGTCCAGCACCTCATTGGGTTACTAAGTGTTTTGTATCAAAGGTTACTCTTGATAGTGGACTTTTAGCTGATAATCCCGGATTAGTTAATCCAAGTTACCAAGTGATAATGCACCCCTAAGAGCTTATTCATCCAAGTATATCCTTTGTACATAAACACCACAAACACATGCCTCAATTTTGAAACCCTTGATGCCTAGCATTGTTTCTTATTGTGTTTCTTTCCTTTTTTACTTTTATTGCTCTTTCTCTTTTCTTATTGGGATCTTATTGTTTAGCTAGTCTCAAAGGATGTGTCTCAAACAAAGGACTTAGGATAGATAGTTGCTTTCTTTCCTTCTTTGGTGAACCAACTTAGCTTACTAATCAACCTACCACAAACATTCAGAATGCACTTCATAAAATAACTCCACTCTTGTTCTTTTCATAACATTTTCTTTTTGATTAACTTAAAGAGACAAGCATACAAGTAAGAAAGGTGAAAGTGAACACTTAAGACATTGAGCTAGCACACTTAACCTAAGCAATAAAACTTAAATGAATAATTGAAAGTCCTAAGCTACCATGGAAGCATGTTCTATTTCATACATGATTTTCCTTATTTAAAGCTTTGAAAAGGATAAACTAAGAATGAACTTCACCACCTTTCACTTATTGGTATGCTCATGTTCTTCAGCTTCCTTGCCCTCTTGAAGTTTACTTTGTCCGCTTGTGCTTCTTCTCATTCGATTCATTCTGGCTTTCTTCCAATCCTCCAGTGCCTTCCTTACTGATTCATGACTTTGTTCTATCCTTTTGCGCTCCACTCGTGCTAACTCATCCTTTACATCTTCATATTTTCTTATTCCAGGATGCAAAACAGGCAGTTTTCCGACTAGGTACCCAAGCCTGGCTTGGGTATTCACATGATACCCAGTCTCACTCATGTAGACACCTTCCGAAAATGCTCTATATTCATCAAAAAGATCTGCTTGTTCTC
The DNA here is from genome assembly GCF_014773155.1 of Arachis stenosperma. Lineage (NCBI taxonomy): Eukaryota > Viridiplantae > Streptophyta > Magnoliopsida > Fabales > Fabaceae > Arachis > Arachis stenosperma. Next base: position 67,644,590 of record NC_080379.1, read on the forward strand.
TTTGTTTCTAATGCATCTCATGGATGTGTGAACCTTGATGTGCTTGGAGGTTGGTTAGCCTTTGGATGGCTTCTTGTTGCTGATCTTGCTTTTGATTTAGGTTATGGAATGCTTCACTCTATTGTCTTCCTTGTTCCAATTGCTGGTCCATCAATTATTTTTGCCATTCCCCTTGCTGATCCATCCATCTAGAGAATGATCCTTTTTGGCGGTCTATTAATTGCAATTGAAACTCCCTTTGTGCCTCTTGATTTTCCATGCATTGTCTAGATATGGTATCAATAGCCTCTTGCAATTGGTGCATGCTTAAGGTGGCTGAAGTTTGCTCCTGTGGATGTTGTTCTTCTTCGGCTTGATGAGCTGGCCTCTTTCGTACCCTTCGTGGGGGTAGTGGAGTTGCAGCAGTGTGCATCCGACGATAAGTGATTGGAAGGCCAACCTTTATCCACTCGGGGTTTTCATCCTCAAATATCACCCTGGCCAGTTTGCAAAGGCGAAAGATAGTGCTGGGATAACGCAACTTTCCTCTAGAATCGCTCTTCTCAGCAAGCTTCCGAATGCCTTGGGCTATGAGTTCAAGAGCCTTGATCTCTCCTCCCTTCATTAGACATTGCACCATCGTTGCTCTCTTGAGGTTTACCTCTGAGTTATTTCTGGCTGGGAGGATGGATCTCCTTAAAATTTCGAACCAACCTTTAGCCTCAGGGAGGAGATCTTCTCTTTTTATGAATTTGGGCTTCCTCTTGGGACCTCTTTCCCAATCTGCTCCTTACACACATGTATCCTGTATAATCTGGTCATAATTGGGTTTTTGTCCATTTTTGAGTGATAGCTCTCCTCTTCAAAGGGTATGCTTCTTAATTTCAACATTCTCATGATAGTCATGGGACTAAAATCCACCATGACTCCTCTCACAAAGCTTGTGTATGAGTCATCTGCCTTGTCTTGCCTAACTGCATTTGTATAGAACTCTCTTACTAGAGTTGCATTCACCCTTGTGATTGGATTGGTGAGGAGCTCCCATCGGCGTTGTTCTACCTTCCTTGTAATTTCTGGACACTCGGCTTTTATGACTTGAAAGCCTAGTTCATAAATGATTTCTTTCTCAGTCATCCACCCATACTGGAGTGCATGATAGAAGGTTCTAAATCGCCCTTCATCAAAAGGAGGATGATCTATGGGTGCCTTCCCTTTTTCTCTCTTGGAGCTTGATGATGCCATACAAGATTGTTGATGTGTTGGTTATTTTCAAGATGGATATGAGGGTGTATGTGAAGCCTTGGTGAAGGGTGATGTGTGTATGACCGAAAGGAAGGAATGGGAATGGTGAGCATAAGTGTGTATGGAGAAGTTGTGTGAAGGGGTTTATATAAGAAGATGGCAATTGATTGAAGGGTGTGGATTGATGATGTTATTTGATAGTGGACGGTTAGGGTTTTAGGATTGAATGAGCACAAGGATCACCTCCTTTATGGGGGGTCTTGGTTCGGTCCTCAAGATTGTCCACTCCCAATGTTGCATGGCAACACTTCCAAGGACATTCCCCATGAAGACAAGTGTGAAATTCCTTTTGTGTAGTGGCCGAATCTCTCTTCCTCAATTGTCCTATCAAGTACCATCAATGTCCTTTTTTATTCCCTATATACGAAAAGAAAAGGTAATGGGTTATTTGAAATTTTTTTTTGAAAAAATTTGTGAACTAACAAAATATTTCTTTTTCTTTTGTTTTTATATGACTAAATGCTTTCCATGAATGCAAATCAATCAACTATTGAGCTTCCCATGCATGCATGTTGGTACACCAAACTTGTTTGTGATCATATGGTACAACAAGTTTGAGGAATAAATCTTCCTCATAGGGTGTGTTCAAATTTCACTTGATGTGTTTTGAACACCAAACTTATCATGTACTATACGTTGCATGTAGAGAAGCATTATATTAGTTGTCAAAATTGATTTGAAATTCCTTAGAAATTGCCTTATTACTATTATTAGAGATTTAGGAAAAGAGGTATAGAACATGGATTGCCTCCCATGAAGCGCTTCTTTAACGTCATTAGCTTGACGGTTGACCCTTGTCAGGGTGGTTGGTGGTGCTTCAAATCCTCTCCTCTTGCAGTGAACCTATGTCCATTGGCTTTGTTGATAAGTTCCATATGCTCCAAAGATAAGATTTTGTTGATAGTGTACACAGGAGGCAGCTGAGATGGAACAGTGGGGAGGTGAGGTGGTATAGATGGAAAGTATGTAAAGATTACTTCATCACCTGGTGAGAAATTTTCTGTAGGAATTTTCTTATTTCTCCATCTCCTTGGGACTTTCTTCTTTGTATCTCTTGATGATTGCTTTTTCTCTATAGCTCCTTTCCTTAAGGGATCCTTGTTGTTTCCTCTGCATGAATCTGGTGGTTCTGGTTCCCTTTGTATTACCTTTGAATGAGGTTCTTCTTGAATATGTGACTTCCCATCCAATGTGGTTTCCAATTGTGTTGTTTGTGCTTCCTTGTTTGTTTATTGCATCAGTGCTTCATTTTGCTCTTCTCTTAATTCTTTGTTTTCTTGACTTGATTCTTGTAAGAGTTTGAAAACATTGAAAGTGAGCTGCTCATCATGTATTCTCAACACTAGCTATCCTCGCTCTACATCTATGAGTGCTCTGGCTGTGGCTAGGAATGGTCTTCCCAGAATGATGGGATAGATAGTAGCTCCCAACCATAACCAGCATATTTTCAACCACTCCTATTGCTTGTTTTTTAGTTTTGTCAGCCAATCTGATAATTACATCAGTAGGAGTTAGTTCATTGATTTGGAGCTTCTTCATGAGGGAGAGAGGCATTAAGTTGATGCTTGCTCCCAAGTCACAAAGCCCTTTGTCAATCATTATTTCTCATATGGCACAAGGAATGTGGAAACTCCCTGGATCCTCCTTCTTTGTGGGTGGCCCTGGTTGAATGAGAGCACTGTAATCCCTGTTCATTTTTATTGTTTGTCCACCCTTCAATGGACTTTTTCTGGCTAGTAGCTCCTTTATATACTTGATGTACAAAGGCATTTACTGGAGAGCTTTAATAAATGGTATATTTACATTAAGTGATGCAAACATATCAAGGAACCTTGAGTACATTCTCCCTGCTACACCACCTTTAAGCCTGTGGGGAAAAGGTGCATATGGGTTCAATACCTCCTTCTTCTTTAGCTCTTCCTTGGATGTAAGTTGAGTTGTATCGCTTCCTTCTTCCTGGCTTTCCTTTTGGTTATTTTGGAGGTGTTCTACTCCATTCATACTCCCCTCATTACTTGTGGTTATCATTTTACATTCTTCCCATCTCACCTTCTTTGTTTCTCCTCTTGGATTATTCTCTGTATCACTGGGAAATTCATTAGTGGGTTTGGGAATTTGTTGAGATAAATACCATACTTGGGACTCCAATCTCTTGATGTTTTCTCCTTGGCTCTTGATATTGGCTCGCACTTCTTCCTTAAACACTTTGTTGTCTTGGACTTCTCTGCATAAGTTTTCAAGTAGAGTCTCAATCTTTGAGAGCCTATCATCTGTTGATGATGGTGGGTTGAGATTAGGTGGTTGAGAAGGTGGGTTAGATGGATGTTGGTAATATCTCTGTGAGGTGTTTTAATGAGTGGCATTATTGTTGGAGTTGAGGTTGTGGCGTCTCTGATATTGCCCTTGGTCTTGTTGGTTTCCCCATCCAAAGTTGGGGTGATTTTTCCATCCAGAGTTGTAAGTTTTGGAGTATTGATGAGCGGATAATTTATACGCTTTTTGGCATTGTTTTTAGGTAGTTTTTAGTAAGTTCAAGCTACTTTTAGGGATGTTTTCATTAGTTTTTATGTTAAATTCACATTTCTAGACTTTACTATGAGTTTGTGTGTTTTTCTGTGATTTCAGGTAAATTCTGACTGAAATTGAGGGATTTGAGCAAAACTCTGAAAAAAGGCTGACAAAAGGACTGCTGATGCTGTTGGAACCTGACCTCCCTGCACTCGAAATGGATTTTCTGGAGCTACAGAACTCCAATTGGTGCGCTCTCAACGGCGTTGGAAAGTAGACATCCAGCGCTTTCCAGCAATATATAATAGTCCATACTTTATTCGGAAATTGACGACGTAACTTGGCGTTGAACGCCAAGTTCATACTGCTGTCTGGAGTTAAACGCCAGAAAAACGTCATGATCCGGAGTTGAACGCCCAAAACACGTCATAACTCGGAGTTCAACTCCAAGAGAAGCCTCAGCTCGTGGATTGATCAAGCTCATCCCAAACATACACCAAGTGGGCCCCAGAAGTGGATTTATGCATCAATTACTTACTCATGTAAACCCTAGGAGCTAGTTTATTATAAATAGGATGATTTACTAATGTATTAGACATCTTTGGTCTCAGTTTTGTTTTATTCTTCATCCTAAGAGGCTATTGATCACGTTTTAGGGGGCTGGCCATTCGGCCATGCCTGAACCTTTCACTTATGTATTTTCAACGGTGGAGTTTCTACACACCATAGATTAAGGGTGTGGAGCTCTGCTGTACCTCAAGTATTAATGCAATTCTATTTTCTTTTATTCAAATCTCTCTTATTCTTATTCCAAGATATTCATTCGTACCCAAGAACATGATGAATGTGATGATTATGTGATGCTCATTATCATTCTCAATTATGAACGCACGTGATTGACAACCACTTCCGTTCTACATGCAATAGAGCTTGAATGTGTATCTCTTAGATTCCCCAACAGAATCTTCGTGGTATAAGCTAGATAGATGGCGGCATTTATGAGGATCCGGAAAGTCTCACCTTGTCTGTGGTATTCCGAGTAGGATCCTGGGAATCCGGAAAGTCTAACCTTGTCTGTGGTATTCCGAGTAGGATTCCGGTAATGAATGACTGTGACGTGCTTCAGACTCGCAAGTGATGGGCGTTAGTGACAAACGCAAAAGAATTAAGGGATTCTATTCCAGTAGGCGCGGGAACCAACCAGTGATTAGCCGTGTTGTGACAGAGCGCGTGAGCGTAGTTTTCACTGCGAGGATGGGATGTAGCCTTCGGCTAGGTGATGCCTCCAGACGATTAGCCATGCGAGTGACAGCCGCAGAGGACCATTTTCCCGAGAGGATTGAAAGTAGCCATCATCGAACGGTGAACCCCTATATACAGCTTGCCATGGAAAGGAGTAAGAAGGATTGAGTTGAAGCAGGAGGATAGCAGGCGTCCTTGAGTATACAGTCTCTCCATTCGCTTATCTGAAATTCCCACCAATGAATCTGCATAAGTATTCTATCCCTTTTATTATTTTTATTTTCTTATCTCTATTTTCGAAACCATAAACAAATTTAATCTGCCTAACTGAGATTTACAAGGTGACCATAGCTTGCTTCATACCAACAATCTCTGTGGGATCGACCCTTACTCACGTAAGGTTTATTACTTGGACGACCCAGTACACTTGCTGGTTAGTTGAACGGAGTTGTGAAAACAACCGATGCCATAATAATGATTTCATACAAGTACAAAAGAACATGGATCACAATTTCGTCCACCAAGTTTTTGGCACCGTTGCCGGGGATTGTTCGAGTATGAACAACTGACGGTTCATCTTGTTGCTCAGATTAGGTAATTTTCTTTCCAAAAATCTTTTTCAAAATTTTTCTTTTTATTTTTTGTTTTTCCAAACTATATTTTCGAAAAAAAATTAATAAAAATACAAAAAAAATAGAAAATCATAAAAACTAAGAATATTTTTGTGTTCTTGTTTGAGTCTTGAGTCAATTTTTAAGTTTGGTGTCAATTGCATGCTTTAAAAATTTTTCTTGCATTTTTCGAAAATTTCATGCATTCATAGTGTTCTTCATGATCTTCAAGTTGTTCTTGATAAGTCCTCTTGTTTGATCTTGATGATTTCTTGTTTTGTGTTATTTGTTGTTTTTCATATGCATTTTTTGTTTGTTAGAGTCCATGCATTAAAGATTTCTAAGTTTGGTGTCTTGCATGTTTTCTTTGCATCAAAAATTTTTCAAAATTATGTTCTTGATGTTCATCATGATCTTCAAAGTGTTCTTGGTGTTCATCTTGACATTCATAGCATTCTTGCATGCATTCATTGTTTTGATCTAAAAATTTCATGCATTAAGTATTTTTGTTGTTTTTCTCTCTCATAATTAAAAATTCAAAAATCAAAAAAATATCTTTTCCTTATTTCCCTCCAAAATTTCGAAATTTTGGGATTGACTTGGTTAAAAATTTTCAAAATTAATTGTTTCTTACAAGTCAAGTCAAAATTTCAATTTTAAAAATCTTATCTTTTCAAAATCTTTTTCAAAAATCATATCTTTTTCATTTTTTTCTATTTTTCGAAAATTTAAAAAATCATTTTTCAAAAATCTTTTTCTTATCTTTTATATCTAATTTTCGAAAATTAGCTAACAATTAATGTGATTGGTTAAAAAATTTGAAGTTTGTTACTTTCTTGTTAAGAAAGGTTCAATCTTTAAATTCTAGAATCTTATCTTGTAGTTTCTTGTTAGTTAAGTCATTTTAAAAATTAAATCTTTTTCAAAATATCTTTTTCTTAAAACTTTTATCTTATTTTTTTTATCTTATTCTTTTCAAAATTTTATATTTTTCAAAATCTGATTTCAAAATATCTTATCTAACTTCTCATCTTCTTATCTTTTTAAATTTTGATTTCAAATCTTTTTCAATCAACTAACTAATTTTTTTGTTTGTTTCTTATCTTTTTCAAAACCACCTAACTACTTCTTCCCCTCTAATTTTCGAAAATACCTCTTTCTTTTTCAAAAATTCTTTTTAATTAAATAATAATTTCAATTTCAATTACATTTATCTCTAATTTTCGAAAATCACTAACCCCTTTTTAAAATTAATTTCGAAATTCTCCTTCTCTCTTCTTCTTCTATTTAATTATTTGTTTACTAACACTTCTCTCCACCTCTCTTCATCCATAAATCCGAATCCATCCTTCTTCATTCTTATACCCCTTTCTTTTTCTACTAACATAAAGGAATCTCTATACTGTGACATAGAGGATTCCTCTTCTTTTCTTGTTTTCTTCTCTTTCATATGAGCAGGAGCAGGGATAAAGGCACTCTTGTTGAAATTGATCCAGAACCTGAAAGGACTCTGAAGAGAAAATTAAGAGAAGCTAAATTACAACAATCCAGAAACAACCTTTCAGAAATTTTCGAACAAGAGAAGGAGATGGCAGCCGAAAATAATAATAATGCAAGGAGAATGCTTGGTGACTTCACAAAACCAACGTCCAAGTTTGATGGAAGAAGCATCTTCATTCCTGCCATTGGAGCCAATAACTTTGAGCTGAAACCTCAGCTAGTTGCCTTGATGCAACAAAACTGCAAGTTTTATGGACTTCCATCTGAAGATCCTTATCAGTTTTTAACTGAGTTCTTGCAGATCTGTGAGACTGTAAAGACAAATGGAGTTAATCCTGAAGTCTACAGACTCATGCTTTGCCCTTTTGCTGTAAGAGACAGAGCTAGAATATGGTTGGATTCACAACCCAAGGATAGCCTGGACTCCTGGGATAAGCAGGACACTGCCTTCTTGGATAAATTCTTTCCTCCTCAAAAGCTGAGCAAGCTGAGAGTGGATGTTCAATCCTTCAAACAAAAAGATGGTGAATCCCTCTATGAAGCTTGGGAAAGATACAAGCAGCTGACCAAAAGATGTCCATCTGACATGTTTTCATAATGGACCCTATTAGATATTGTTCATACCCTGACCGAGCTCTCCAAACTCGGTAAAGCTGATAGAAGGCCCGACCTCGACCCAAGGCCCACGTTCGAGGTCGGACCTCGGACAAACAGGCCAAAGAAAGGCCCATCAGAAGGAACTAAGCCCAAAACCTAAAGGCCGAAAGGGCCTGGGAAAGGCGGTTCCGCAAAGATAGAGATGAATCTCCCAAAAGATAAGATAAGATAAGAATATCTTATCCAGGGATGATCGCAGCCAACTACTATAAATACACTGGAGCACCCAGGTATAACTCATACTCTAATTCTACTTGATATCTGCTTGGACCCATGCTAACTTAAGCATCGGAGTGTCATTGCAGGTACAACCCCCCGCCGTTCAGCACAACCAGCTCGGGTCACAGACCCCCCACCTCGGGCCTTGCCAGAAGACCGAGCTACACGTTTCAGGTAACCCTCGGAACATTGGCGCCGTTGCCGGGGACCTGGAAGTCATCCCTTTACCATGGCGGACGACCCTCCCAACAATAACCACGCTACATCAGAACAAGAAGAGGAAGTTGACACCGGAGAACGGCCGGACAGCCCTCTATCACCACGCACTCCAGGAGGAAACAAACAGAATCGCCCAAAGACATCACCCCCAGACAAAGATCCACAAAATCCCGAAAGAGAAAAAAGTTCGGAGATTCTGGAAACAGTTCGGGCACAACAAAGCCGGCTGAGACAACTCGAAGAGGACGTAAAGAAGCAGAAGGAAACTGAACAGGATCTGAGAAGGGAAGCTCGCAAACGCAGAGAATTGGAAGAAAAACTGCGGAAGATAGAGGCCAACCTAAAAGATCGGATGGAACACGGCACCACTCCCGAAAGCAACCATGATCCCTTCACACAAGAGATCATGAAAGAGAAGGTACCGCGAAACTTCAAACCACCAGATATGGACCTCTACGACGGCACCACCGATCCAAGTCATCACCTCAGCAATTTCAGAAGCAGAATGTACTTAGTCGACGCCTCCGACGCGATTCGATGCAAAGCCTTCCCCACCACTCTCACTAAGTCAGCCATGAAGTGGTTCGACAACCTGCCACCAGGATCAATCTCCAGCTTTGAAGACCTGACCAAAAAATTCTTAACAAGGTTCTCTATTCAAAAGGACAAGGCAAAACATGCCCCCAGCCTACTCGGGATCAAACAAGGCAACCAAGAAACTCTCAGAAAGTACATGGAGCGATTCAACAAGGCCTGCCTGGACATACAACACTTGCCCACGGAAGCAGCCATCATGGGACTAGCAAACGGCCTAAAAGAAGGACCGTTTAGCCAATCCCTATCCAAAAGATACCCGACCTCCTTATACGAAGTACAAGAACGGGCAGGAAAGTATATCAACATGGAAGAAACCTCCCAGCTGAGAGACTCTTCCAGGAAGGAGTCAACCTACCCGCCCCAAGATCGAGATCGGGAACAGAAAAAGAAAGAAGAATCCAACTCGGACAAGCCACGAAAATACCACAGCTACACTCCCCTCCGAGTCTCCCTGGTAGACGTCTACAGAGAAGTATGCCACACCGAGAAGATCCCACCACCCAAACCTCTGAAGCACAAGAGAGCAGGAAGAGATCGGTCCGAGTACTGCGAATATCACAGACTCTACGGCCACTCTACTAACGACTGCCACGACTTAAAGAATGTTATAGAAAAGCTAGCCAGAGAGGGAAAACTCGACAGATACATAGCTGAGAAAGGAGAAGAAACCAGAAAGAGAAGACGGGGAGATAACGAAGATCGGGCCGAGCAAACACGAACCCCGCGAACTCCTGAAAGGCACATACACATGATAAACGGAGGTTTCGCAGGGGGAGGGACATCCAAATCCTCACGGAAGAGACACCTCAAAGAAGTCTACCATGTCCGAGAAGACAGCCCCTTACCCGAGTTACCTACTATCTCATTTACCCGAGAAGATGCTCTTGGAATAATACCCGGACACGACGACCCTATGGTGATCACCATCATCCTAGCCAATGCCAACTTACATCGAACCCTGATCGACCAAGGAAGCTCAGCAGATATCCTGTTCAAAGCAGCCTTCGACAAGCTCGGACTCGAAGAAAAAGAGCTAAAAGCCTATCCCACTGACCTGTTTGGACTAGGAGATACCCCGATCCGCCCCTTGGGATACATCTCATTACACACTACCTTTGGAAAAGGCGAGCAAACCAAAACACTAAGCATCGACTACATTGTAGTCGACGTCACTTCAGCATACAATGCCCTCATCGGACGACCAACCCTAAACAGACTAGCGGCTATAGTCTCGACCCCACACCTCTGTATGAAGTTCCCTACCGCAAAGGGAATCGCTACCCTAAAAGGCGACCAAAAACTAGCACGACGATGCTACAACGAAAGCCTGAGCCTAAAAGGGAAAGAGGTCAACACAATAGAACGGGCGAGTCCAAGCCCGAGAAGATCTTCGGCCATAACCAGAAGGAGAGACCGAAAAGATCCAGATCGGGAACACACCCGAGAAAGTAACAAACATAGGGGCAAACCTCGAAGCAGGCCTAAAGGAGGAACTCACAACCCTCTTAAGGGAGAATTCCGACCTCTTCGCCTGGAAAGCCTCCGATATACCAGGCATAAGCCCCGACCTGATGTGCCATAAGCTATCAGTATACCCGGGATCCCGACCTGTCCAACAAAGACGCAGGAAGCTCGGGCCCGAACGCATGCAAGCAATAGAAGAACAAGTGCAAGCACTACTAGATGCAGGGTTCATTAGGGAAGTAAAGTACCCCCTATGGCTCGCAAACGTGGTCCTAGTGAAGAAGCCCAATGGAAAATGGAGGATGTGCGTCGACTACACGGATCTCAACAAAGCCTGCCCCAAAGATCCATATCCACTACCGAACATCGACGCCTTAGTCGATGCCGCTTCGGGCTACAGATACCTCTCCTTCATGGATGCATACTCGGGATACAATCAAATCCCGATGTATGGACCCGACCAAGAAAAGACCTCGTTCATAACCCCAAGGGCAAACTACTGCTACGTAGTAATGCCCTTCGGGCTGAAGAACGCAGGGGCAACCTACCAGAGGCTAATGAACAAAATGTTCTCAGAACACATCGGGCTACAGCTAGAGGTGTACGTCGACGACATGCTAGTAAAGACACAAGAAGACAGAAACTTGGTCGCCGACCTCAGCAGTATCTTCGACACCCTCCGGAAACACAACATGAGACTTAACCCGACAAAGTGCACCTTCGCCGCAGAAGCCGGGAAGTTCTTAGGCTTCATGCTGACTCAGAGAGGCATCGAAGCAAACCCGGACAAATGCCAAGCAATACTCAATATGAAAAGCCCGACGTGTGTCAAAGAAGTACAACAACTAAATGGGAGACTAGCGCCCTATCAAGATTCTTGGCAGGATCAGCGATAAGATCACTCCCTCTCTACTCACTCCTAAAGAAAGGGAAACCCTTCTCTTGGACCCCGGAATGCGAAAAGGCCTTCCAAGAATTCAAGGAATTCCTCGGGCAGCCACCAATCTTAACCCGACCTCTAAAAGGGGAAGAGCTCGTACTATACCTGTCGGTCGGACATCGGGCAGTCGCCTCGGCACTAATACGAGAAAATGAGGAGGGGCAACACCCCATATACTTCGTAAGCAAAGCACTACAAGGGGCCGAATTAAACTATCAGAAAATAGAGAAATTCGCCTATGCACTAGTGTTCACAGCTCGGAGACTCCGCCCCTACTTTCAAGCCCACACCATCAAAGTCCGGACAAACCAACCCATGAGACAATCCTACAAAAGACAGACATGGCAGGACGAATCCTACAATGGGCGGTGGAATTGTCCGAGTTCGACCTCCACTATGAAGCCCGGACTGCCATAAAATCTCAATACCTAGCCGACTTCGTCACAGAATACACTGAGACCCCGGGAACCCCACTCTCATGGAATCTGTATGTCGACGGATCCTCAAACAAAACAGGAAGCGGGGCCGGTGTTATACTCGAAAGCGATCAAGGAACACGGATTGAGCTATCCCTAAAATTCGAGTTCCAGGCCTCAAATAACCAAGCCGAATACGAAGCCCTACTAGCGGGACTAAAACTAGCCGAAGAGGTCAGAGCAAAGAGGATCACGATCTTTAGCGACTCCCAGGTCGTCACATCACAAGTAAATGGAAGCTACCAGGCCAAAGACCCTACTATGAAAAAATACCTGGACCAAACACAGGCGCAATTACGACACTTCCCGGAAATACAAATCAGCACATACCCCGGGAGCAAAATGCCCGGGCAGACGCCCTCTCAAAACTTGCTAGCACCAAGCCCGGAGGGAACAACAGAAGTCTCCTCCAAGAAACTCTACAATCCCCCTCCGTGTTAAGGGAGGAAGAAATACTAAATATATCCGGGCAACAACAAGGATGGATAACCCCATACTCAACTATCTGAAATCGGGAACTCTCCCCGCCGAAAGAAAAGAAGCTAAAAGGCTTACAAAAGACGCCCAGAACTACACGTTAATCCACGACGTATTATACAGAAGAGGATTCTCAAACCCCCTCCTGAGGTGCGTCCCGACCACAGAAACAAAGAGCGTCCTCGAAGAAGTCCACAAAGGCATGTGTGGGACCATCTCGGAGCCCGGGCCCTGTCCAAGAAAATAGTCAGAGCCGGGTTCTACTGGCCGACCTTGCAAAGAGACGCGGCAGAGTTTGTGAAAATATGCCCCCCTGCCAAAAAAAACGCCAATTTTCACAAAGCACCGCCGAAGACCTCATAAGCATCACCGCACCATGGCCCTTCGCAAAGTGGGGACTCGACCTACTCGGCCCATTCCCACAAGGACCGGGGCAAGTCAAGTACCTCATAGTATGGGTCGACTACTTCACAAAGTGGATCGAGGCTGAACCCTTAGCCACTATTACGGCTCAGAAAAGCCGTAAATTCCTATACAAAAACATTGTCACGAGGTTCGGAGTCCCCTACTCCATCATAACAGACAATGGAACAGTTCACAGACACAAGTTTTCAGAACTTGGTGGCCGAGCTAAAATCAAACAGCAGTTCACATCGGTCGAACACCCGCAAGCCAATGGACAAGCAGAGGCCGCAAATAAAGTCATCTTGGGGGTTAAAACGAAGACTCCAAGAGGCCAAAGGGGCATGGGCCGATGAATCCCCCAGGTATTATGGGCATATCGGACAACCCCGCACTCTACAAAGAATCCCCATTCCGACTAGCCTACGGAATGGAGGCAATGATTCCCGTCGAAATAGACGAAGGATCACCCAGAACCATCTTCTACAACGAAGGAGGCAACCCTCAGGCACAAAGGGAAGAACTCGACCTCCTACCCGAGGTCCGAGAAAGAGCCCGAATCAGAGAAGAAAGTCTTAAAACGACGAACGGCCCTCAGATATAACCGAAAGGTGATAAAACGAAGCTTCTCCACTCACGACCTGATTTAATCCGAAACGACATCGGAACACAAAAATCGGAGAAGGAAAGCTAGCCGCAAATTGGAAGGGGCCCTACAAAGTAACAGAAGTCTTAGGGACAGGCTACTACAAGATATCCGACCTAGAAGGCAATGAGCTGCCCAGAACCTGGCACGCCTGTAACCTAAGACGATATACAGCTAGAAAAACTTAACCCGAGGTGTACTCTTTTCCCCACGAGGGTTTTTTAATGAGACACCGGTTAAGTAGGACACCCGACCTAGTCAAAAGGGTAAAACTTCGTACATTTTCTTTTTAATACTAATCAAATTTCTTTATTTTCTCTTTCTCGTTATAAAGCATATCCTAAAAGTACCCCACCAAGGCGCATTAATTTATGCTCGGCAAAACGCAAAAAATCATTTGCCAAAGGCCATACGAGGTCGGCAAAGATGAAGCGACGAGGTTCAAATTAATGTGAGAAGTTTAAAAGTAACTCTGAAATGGCTCAAAAAGAAGTTACAAAAATACTTAAAAA